>NC_140592.1:1004264570-1004934589 GCF_964204655.1 Triturus cristatus
AAGGACACGAAAAGCCACATAGGGTGGATTTACGTGTCCTTTTAAATATGGGGCAGTAGGTTGCGCCGCCAGTGTGTGTCACAAAAAGTGACGCACCGGTGGTGCAAGGGGCTTGTAAATAAGCCCCTAGCAGTGTAGTTTGCTTCTATGCAGTATATTTATCATGTGTACGTCTAGCAAGTGTAGAGTGCAGGCATTTTGGGTGTTGGCAATAGCACATGTATGTGGTCGTTCAGGGTGTAGATGTTGTGGGGAGTAGGTACTGTGTCATGTAGGTGGTGTAGGGTGTTTAATGTGTAGCTGGTAGTGCGGTATCTGAGCATTGGTGGTGGTGCAAGTGTAGATAGTTATAAAGGATACATGTAATGCCGTAAAGTGTGTGTAGTGGTGCAATTTTCAGGTGAGGGCGTAGTTGTAAGGTGTAGATGGTGGGAAGGCTAGCAGCAGGTGGTTCTTTAAAGTGGAACTTCTATCAGACGTCAGACTGAATACTTTTCCTGTAGCACCACGAGGTGAGAAGAGCCTTGTATTTTGTCTCTTTGATGGATCTGAGACTAGTCTGTGCTCCTAAAGATAAGGATTTTGTTCCATAGTATAAAATTGTTTATGGGATTAGATGTGATTTGTCTGTTTTCTGTCCATCCACAATGATTCATTTTAGTAACTTGGTAAATAACCTGTATGGGTGGCAATGAGAGCGGTTCAGTCGGTAGTCGGTTTATCTACATGGTTTTGTGTACACTACCATTTACAGTTAAGGGACCAAATCCCACAGATTTTTTCCAGTTGCCTCCATGTGCACAGAGTCACAACTGTTGAGGAAAAATGGAAAGTTGGCGACTTGTATTTATTCGTATTGGTTGCTTTTTTCTAAGCACTGTGAAGGTGCCCAACTAATGTATCAGGAGCCTGAGTCGGGGGTACAGGCAGGTACATGGCGTCCACCCACTATTTTCACAGGGTGGACGCCGTCCACCCTGCTAAAAGGTTGAGCCCCACAGAAATATGTTGAACTTGTCCCGGCGTAATTTTCAGACACCGGACACGTTCACTAGTGCCTGGACGATGTCTGCTTTCCATTCCCAGCAGCAAAGTGGAGGCAGTGAGGGAGCTTTTTTTCACCTCCAGCTGGGCACAGATAAAGTCAGAAGTTAAGGGGCCATCATGCCTCCTTTTGAGCGAGTGCGGGACTGGAGGCCTCCTGGAACCTCACAAATGCAAATGCACCGGCAAAAAAACAAAAGCGCACAGCTTGTTATCTCTTCACAGGTACTTAAGAGATGCATGCTTTTTACTTTGTAGTATATAAGTGCATGCACTGTGAGAATGTCAGATGGGTTGGTCTGTCCCAGTATTTAGACAAATAACAATTTAAATAGCACAATTTTATTTCTTTTAAAGCACTACTCATCCTAATGCAGAGTGTTAGAGCGCTTTACATAACATACATATTATCCATTCCCAATAAATCATGTAAGTGTGTAAATCAATGTACAAAATGTGTTACATGAGACAGTCAGGGTTACAAGGTGTAGGAGTAAAACACCCTTCATAGCTCACCGTGATCTACTAGAAGGATTACAATTTATTAACTGCAAGTAACAAAAGGATCTCCGTGTTCAAAGCAGTAATCCACTTATCTGTTTACATAAAATAAAAATGTGTGATCTGCATGTTACATGATATGCTTTGCAGAGACAACTTTCAAAAACCCATATTATATTGCATTTTCAGTTGGCATATGTTATAACATGCACATATCAGAGGACTATTGCATAATTAAGTGGTACATTTATGCTCACAACATTGTATAAGATGCACACCATGTGTGTTGCTATATCATGAATAACAAACCTGAAGAGGGTAGCAACAAAATAGATGTTCAACAATCTCCAAATTGCCCCCTCCAAGAACAGTGGGTGATTATGTTTGGAAGGAGATAACTAAATCTTCTATACTACTTTGATTCAAATTTGGGACTACACAAAACACAGATCTCTCCAACAAATGCGTTAAGCTCCAAAGTTATCTCATCATTATTATTATTCCCTGAGACTTACTGGACACCTCTGTAGCAGATGCCTTAACCCCATAAAATATTCTAAAATGCAGACTTTGCAACTAATTAAGCAGAACTTCTACTACCATGCTTTCCTTGTTGCCAATTTCTTTGTGGCAAGGTTTTTCAAAAGAATTTATTCGTTGAGGCCCAGATTTTGAGTCAGGATTGCGCCACTTTTTTGGCACAACCTTGACTCCAAATCTCATGCTTTATGATATACTTAAATGTACTCATGATGCACCTGATAAACATATGTGTGAGATTTTAGTATCTGATGTCACTGCTTATGATGTCACTTCCAGTGCGGTCACTTCCTGTGATGCCACATGGAATGCCACGTGTCGTGACGTCATGTGCTTTGATGGCATGCGTCATGATTTCACTTGCATACTGCCTAACTTGGTCAGTCCCTTCACTTCTTTTTTTAGGACTTGTGTCCTATAATGTATGCTTTATGTCACAGTTTGTTCATGAAATCGATCACAATTTGATGAATTGACACTTCATTGGCATGTGAACTGAAATACTTCAAAGAATTGAATTTGCTTTTGTATAGTAAATGTTTTACTATGTTTCAGTAAAACTCGGCAGAGGTAAAGCATGAGCAACAGCAGTGCTTTTACCCCCTCGCAGAACAAGAACAGCACAGTCAGTAAGAGTGTTAAGTTCCCTCTCTTGTAGAACAAGTACAGCGTGGCAGCAGCAGTGCACATTTCAACCCTCTTAAACCATGAAGGGGGTTCCGGTGTGGGTCGCCGGCATTTATTTTTGGGGACCGGCATTTATTTTTGTGTATTAGACATTTACCAAGAGTAGGAGAGCGAAAACCCCCACAAAACAGAAAGACAGAGGAAGAGAAATACGGAAACCCGTCAGAAAGGGAGAAAGCAGGAACCTGCAGGAGTGAGATAAATGCGCAGGGAGTCTGTGGCAGTGGATAAAGGAGGCATGAATGAGGTGAATTGAAAACTCCACAGCCTGGGTTTGTGGTGAACGGACATTTGATTGAGCCACAGTGGGCTTCAGAGCAGACCTCTGGGCACCTGCGCCAATATTGTTCAGTGCTTGAAATGGAAAAATAGAATTTCAGGTACTCCATTGCAGAGGACCTGCTTTTTTCTGAGAAGTGCTGGTACTCTCCAATTAAAAGTATTGCATTTCTCTTGAGAAGTGCTGGTACTCTACCTCTCAAAATAAAAAAGTGCCAGTACTCCGTACAGGACAGTACCGGCCCATTTAAAGTACTGATTCTGTTACAAATTAAGCACTGAACTTAGCCATGCCACACAGAGGGACATCATATATGCACCAGATATCAATGGTGAGGAGAACAGCGTAGGCCAAAGTCCATTACTATATTATAGATGTGGGCACAGAGGCAGAGACTGTCAAGGGGTGCACTGACTATGCGTTACAGAGAGTTGGCACACAATCAGTACACCCACGAGAATACCCTTTGAAAGAGGCCCTAAGGAACCATCAAACATCACTGCAACCACTTGAAGGGGCATCTTTGTCCCTTTTCAAACCAGGTTGATTTTACGCCTGTACAGTGAAAGCCAGACTGGTGCTTCAGACAGCGAGTATGCATTTCACTAATGCGCTCTACCTAAAGCATGCGTGAGTCAGTGTATTCACTACAATAGGACACACTGACCCAGTCTGCAGCTTGCAACCCAGTTAATTATGTAATATTGGCCCTGATGCCCACCAGTGCACCCCAAAACCTCAACTGCCCCTTGAAGTACCAATGATACCCTGACTTCAGTGACCTAGATTATGTCTTTCCATGCCCTCATCCCCAATTGGCCTCTACAAGTGCCCCCAGGTGCCACCTCTCCTAGAGCCTTTCGAGTTGTCCCCATTGGCTGCCATAAGGATCCCGTGCATAAGCTTCTTTCTGTCCCTTCCTGAAGCTATATTGGTGCCCTAAATAGCCACTCCTTATTGCTCTTGTCCCTTCCCAATGCCTCAAACAATTAAGCCCAGACTGTCCAGTCCATATACTCCTACATGCATCCTGACTCTGTGCCCCTGATACTGTGTATGCTTGCCTACCACCACCAATCACCCTCTTATTTACCATCAAACTTCCCCTCCTTCTGCACCCCAGGTTCCCCTACTCCCCAGATACCCTCAGGTGACTTACATCCCATTCCTGATATTAATTTCCAAACCCACGTGCCTATCCTCCTTACTGCCTCATTATCTGCCCCAGCTGCCTCTCTCCATTCCCTTTATTCATTTGCCTTCCTTGTATTCCCAGAGAGTCTTAATCCCTCTGCACTTAATCATTCCAGATGCCCCCTGTTTGCGCCCCAAAGTAGAGTGCCCTGAAAACCAGTTGCTTTATGTAAGTGTCCACTCTCTGTTGTCCAGATATGTCCCCCTCTCTATGTGCTGCCTCTTTGTGCATTGCTATTTATCTGCTGCTGCTTTCCTGCCAGGTCTGAACCCCAAAGCAAGCACAACCGTTAATGAAAAAAAGAAAATAACCTACCAAATTACACCCAAAATAAACACAGTCCTACCGTAAGAAACCGAAACAAGCTTAACTTTAACAAAGTCATGAACATTCTTAACAAGCATTGGCATTGCCAATAGGTCTCGCCTTTGGGACCCTATAAGTGTTTATCCATACAACAGTTGATGTTGTTGCACAAAGGATATTGTGCTGGATAACTAAACACTTATAAGGTCCCAAAGGCGAGACCTGTTGGCTATGCCAATGCTTGTTAATTTCAAGTCTTCAGGACATTACTGAGAAAGCGCCATCTAAGTAGACATCACAGACTGTATCTTCCTTCACTCTTCCTGGGCACATAGGCAGGTATTCAATATACGCTGCCCGAGCTCGACATAAAAAAGTAGTGGAACTGTGATTAAAAGTCGAGTGAGTTGTTGAAACCAGATTATAATTCAGATTCCTCTCAGAACAACTGCAGCACATGTAAAACAATTACAAGAGTTCAACAGCTATGCACTAACAGCAAAAATAAATTGCCGAACTCTTAAAGTGACTACAATGGAAGTCTTTCTAGTAGAAATTACGACAAATGACCAGATAAATGGCGATATTTACCAGAACCCCATGCTCTGAAAAGAATGTACTCATGTAAATACTGGTCAGTGCTCGTTTGCACTGAAATCTCCAAAACACATTGATACACTTTTTTCCTGCCCACAGCCATTGACTTTAAGTGCGACTTTAAAATAGCTACGGCAAAAAACATGCAAAGTGAGAAGATAAATTTCCCTTCAGCATTTGATTCGCCTTATGGGCGGCTTGTGATAGAGAACAATCCGGAGAGTGATCGAACCCACACCGTATGCCCCAGACGTAGATCTCTGGATTATTCGGCTCTTCAAACAAATGGCCTGCACAATGACAATTGCTAAGCGGGAGAAGAGTGGTTGTCTGATGCTCTCGGATCCATATCCGGTGGCTTGTTTTATTACACTACGAGATGCATTGGAGACGTTAGAACTGGGCTCCAGACAATTTCTCCACTTTGCTAAGATTGCTTCGATAGCACGACAGTTGTGGTCTACATTCCCTGATGTACCTGCCTCCACAATGACATTACTGATTATGCTTTCAATGTCCATGGGTTGTAAGCTCATAACCCAAATCATATAGTACTCTACAAGCAGATAGATGGTATGTATGCCCCCCTTCTGGCTGAAGACGCCTGGTAGCAGGTGTGTGAGGAACCCCTTTACCCTAAAGATTGACCAAAAATACATGCTGTGGTACATACAGTGGCACTGTCCGCGAGATTCAAGCTTATACATTACTACATGGTGCATATGGCATAACTCTCTCCTAGACTATTGCAGATAATATATCCTGACAGGTCCCAGGGCTGTGGGCGAAGTTGGGCAACAGTGGCATACTTTGTACATATGGTTTGGCATTGCCCAGTTGTGGGGGGATATTGGAACGCTGTTCTAGAACTTATTGAGCACTCGTCCAGCTGGCTGAGGATTAAATAATGCATTTCGGGCATCCTTTCTAATAACCCCAAAAAGAAAATGAGGAGACGCTTCACCAAAAACTGATTTACTATTGGTTAGCTGAGAACTTGAGCTCTTACACTGACAGACTGGAGGAGGAACATTTTAGAATGGGCTGGAGCTGAAGAGGCATATATGCGGAGGTCCCGAAGGGATGAATGGGTCTGGGACGATTTGTTGGCCTGGAATGCTACTCAAAACATAATAGACCATTTCCACACAAATCTCACAAGCAAAAGGTAATTGGGGGGAGTCCCCGTGATGAAGATGGTGTGGGAAACTCGTACCTGTAGACAATGGGACTAACTCTAGTATCTGGAGCTTCCCGAGATATAGAACTCGGTTGCCCAACTGACGGTCCGCACTGATCTGCTGGTCCACTAATGATTCATACTTCCAATTTGGAAGCTTGAGGGGGAGGGAAATGGGTGAGGTTGTTGAATATGGGCATGACTACTACTGTTTCCTCTGCAATTCTGGGATCCTACCGTACAGATTGTCTACTGTCCATGATTGTGCTTATTTTGAAATGCTATTAAAAAAATTATAAATATATTTCTTTAAAGTGACAAGATAAATACAGACTTTAAAGGGATCTTTATTTGTTTGGACTTTCACGTCTTGGGTCACGAAGTTTCGGAAACACTCGACAACTGGAATGTGTGTACCTTCTGAGACCAAGGTGGAGAAGGGATTGCAGGGACTTTTAAAACCGAGAGCACTGTGGGAGAGACTGCAGGAATGTGTATAACAGTAGGGTGGGGAGCGAGTGACTGAAGGAATGTATGTGATTGTGCACAACGGTTGCAGGTTGAAACTCAAGGGATGTGTGTAGCTCCTCAGAGCAGTGAGGGTGTGGTCAAGGGTATGAGCTACTCTTGAAGGCAGTGTGGTAGAGAGTGCAGGAATATGTGTGACCTGAGCAATAGGGTGGATTAAGACAACAGCAGTGCGTGTAACTCGACAGAACAGGTTTAACTGGATACCAGTGAGATATGGATTACATTCATGTGTGTTTGGTTTGTGCATCTGTGAGTGAGTCTGGTTGTGTGTTTTAGAGTGAGCGAGAAAGAGAGTCCTCTGAACGTTTAGTAGAGGGTCTGCAGGGGTGTGTGGGTCTGGAGAGCAGTGGGGGAGATATACTCCGTTCTTCATCATCCTGAAGTAGATAACAAAAGTTCTACTGCCATGGTCAATATCAATATACCTTTTATTTAAAAGCCAATGCTGTGCTTTGGTGTTTTTTTGTTTAAATATCATGTAAAATGCCCCCCGCTAGCCCCCTAACTGGGTGCCAGATTCGTGCAGTCTTGTGTATTAAAATAAGGAACACTGTCACTTTAAATCTGCAAGACACGCATAGTAAAAATCGATGAAATTAGCCAGAGGCGGAGTTGACTTTCCAAAGTTGACAAAAGGATAGTTACGTAGATTCATCAGTAATCGGGTGGGGGCATGCAGCAAGGCCGGGCTCTTGCTGATGAGAAGTCGGCAATTCTTTCCGCTACATGTCTGCTTAGGTATAGCATATGTAGATTTGAGCTTCAAATAGAAGAAGTTACTATGGCTGTATTCAGTGGTACTCCGTTTATCAACCTTAACAAGACCTGCTGCTTAGAAATAAAAGGTTGCGATGCATAAATCTTTGCTGCTTGCATCACAGGGAAAGTTGTAAACATGGTTTAATCCAATGCATATTTCAAAATGTTGTTTGTTGCAAAACATGGACGAAACTGAAATTAGTTTATCTTTGCTTTAATAGTAGAGAAACCCAATAGTCCAACGGTTTAATGTCTGGTTGTGATCTCTTTGCATCATGGGAAATGGCTCAACTGCCATAACCAGTCTGGGATTGCTTTTGTTCCCTTCAGGAGAGAGCCTCTCATCTCAGTTCTGAGTGGACTGTTCCCATAACTTCCGCCAATACAAATGATTCCTATTTAGAATCACTGTGAGCCTATGTATTAAATGAAGATATTTTGAAAATCTGGCACTTTTCTCCTGCCCTCTTGGGCATACATTCAACAGCCACAATATAAATGTTCACTTTTTGGATAAGTTGCAAAAAAGCCATCTTCCCCTCAATCAGATATAGCTATGCACAGGTGAGAAAGAAAAGCATGGATAAAACAACCACAAAATAGTCAATAAGCAACTACCATAGCACAGCCAAAAAAATGTTTGCAACTGATATAACAACTGCCTCAGATGAATCTGGAAACAAGCATTATTAACAGAGCCAACTAGTCTGGTAATCAGATTCTTGGCTTTTTCTGTGCTTGTTTTTGAAAACGATATTGTTGGGAAAACGGATGGCCCCTTGTCAATCATAAAAAAACAAGTCAAAAGTGCACTGGGGCGTGGCCAAGATGGCGATCTAATCGGACGCAACTCCCGGAGGCTCCTCGCTGAAGGTCCCCCTACCCCGGTCATCTGCTTTTAAGATCCCCAACTGTGCTCCCCACAACAGTGGCACAGCTTGGGCACACGGAACGCCATCACTGGGAGCAGCCTGTTTGGTCGGGGGCAGTGCGGTGACTCACCTTAGCCTGGCGCTTCCCGACTGGAAATGGCGCCCGAGCCGCGACCGTCGCGGACGGATACTGCAGCGGGCCGCCACTAGACCCTGGTGGTGGAGGACGTTGCCGGACTGGACACAAGCTCCGGCGGAGACGCCTGCCGTCCTGTGATGGCCAACGGCTAAGTGGGACAAAGCGCTCTGGACGTGGGCGGACGATCAGCCGGAGGCGGAAGGTCGGGAGCCAGCGCGATCGCGCCCGGAGCTGGAGGGCCTACGTCAGCAGGGTGATTGCGGCAGACGGGGGCACCGCAGGACAGAGGCCGGGAAGCGGACTGTGAACCAGGTGGTGGGCCGGGATATCACCTCCATTCCTCTCACCTGGCCGGGAGAAGCGGTGGGTGCGCACCTGCAGGCCCTAATCAGGACAAGGCGCGAGGCGCGGGAGATCGGCGGGAGGGCCTATACGAGCTGGGTGATTGACCTTGGCCTCCCTCAGTGCCCGTCCCGGAAGAGTACAGCTAGCTGCAGTTGAACTTTGCGGCGCCCGGCGCCGAGCTCAAGACCTGCGGTCCCAGAGGGGCAGAGCTACACACAGAGGCCTACAAGCAGCGAGTGGAGGGCGGCCCGCGTGGGTGGTGGGCCCCGCGGGTGGGCCCTCGCAAGACACGGAACTGCGGCCTGGGGCTGGACTCCGCACGGCGACCTTCTCTTCGCTCCCAGCCAGGTCGGGTGGACCGCCTCCGCGGCGGGGGTCGGCTGCCATCGCTGGGCACCCCCACATATGAGGTTGGCTAAGGAGACTGAGGACGCACCTGGGGCCTAGGCAAGGTGCATATTGCATACCCGGTGCTGGGGGATATTCGCCAGATTGGGGAGACCGCCCGTCTGGGGCCTGTTGCGTAGGAGGGGCCGCAGAGGAGGCGATAGGTGACGCGGAGTGGCCTGGTGGGTGGCCCGGGCTGGAGAGCTCACATACACTGACAAATCACTCTGGACTGCCACCGGAGCCCCTGGCCCCCTATCTACAACTCGGCGTGATCATCAGGGTAGCCCAGTACTGGGGGCCCGGTCAAGGGGGCCTGCGGTGAGTGTGCAGACGCGCGGAGGTGACGCCGTGGGACGCTAGCGGGGCAGGTCTTGGCGGCGGAGAGGCGTTTCCTTGGACAGTTGGATACCTTGGCACCCCCTGCGTAGAGGAGCATTTTGCGGTTGGACGGGGCTGGTGGGTGCCGCAGGATGGCTAGTACGAGGAAGAAGGGGAGAGAGCGCTCAGAGACATGCTCACCAAAACCCCTACATCAGGGGACACTCCGCTGGCGTCCAAATCCCACCCTGAACAGGAGCCGAAGGAATGCCTATCACTAGAGAGTTTCTGGAAAGGCTCTTTAACACGCTCCGGGATGATTTTACCAGACTCTGAAACAGGAGGTTGCAGGCGAAGTCAGAGAAATACGCCGTGAGGTTGACGAGCTCAGTGAGCGGGTAGCCATCATTGAAAATGGAGAACAGGCCAAAACAGAGGAAGTAGAGCTCCTACAGCAAGAAATCATCCGCCTCAAGGAGCAGCAGGTGGACCTCCAGGCGCAAGCTGAGGATTTAGAGAATCGGTCACGACGCAATAACATTCGCGTCAGGGGGTTCCGCTGCGAGAAGAAGGGGCAGACGTGGCCGGATACCTCCAGGACCTCTTCAGAGAAACCCTTGGTGAGCCTTCGGACTTTGAGATTCGTATCGATCGAGCGCACAGGGTGGGAGCTGGGAGGCGGGCTTCGGCACCTCCTCCTGACATTCTTGCCTTCCTGCCGGACTTCCAGTTGAAAGAACGTATAATAAGGGAGGCCCGGCTGAAACATCCTCTCCATTACCGGGGTCGCCCTGTAGCCCTCTTTCAAGATCTGGCCTCCATCATCCTGCAGAAGAAGAAAGCATTCAAGGAAGTGACAGCCTACCTGAAAGACAAAGGTGTGCCGTATTTATGGAGACACCCCTTCCGCCTCATCTTCAAATGGAACGGCAAGTTGCAGCAGTTGCGCTCACTCCAAGAAACTTGTGAACTTCTGGGCCTAGAGCGCCACAGCCGGGCGTCCTCCCCTAACCCCTCGCAGCAGTCGACAGGGAACGGATGGCAGAGAGTGGGGCGCACACGCTCACCCACAACTGAAAGCCAGACGCAGTGGCTATATCCCAAGAGAGGGCATCGGCCCTGGAAGCGGTGCTGCGAGATACCTCGACTCCCGAGTAACATGGAGGAAGCATATGGGGATCCCACAGCACAAAACTATGGCTGACCAGAGGGGAGGGGGTGGGGGGGGGGGGAACCGGGGTTGACTGAGCTTCATGAAGGCCCTACTCTCTTTTATTTCCCCATTTGCTGGCACCTTTGAAAGGCGGGCATTGGACAATGGTGGCTTGTTGGGGGTGGTCTGTTGGGGTTAGGGAGGGGGGAGGGGGGAGGCAACGGAAGAGGGGTGAGGGGGACGGTTGGGGTTTGGGTAGGGGGAAGAGGGGAGGCACGGGCAGATCCGGTGTGCTACCCAGGGGGAGGTTTAGGTGGGGGTTGGGTGGGGGGATGGGGAGAGGGAGGGGGGGATGGGAGTTGAGGGGAAGGGGGGGTACCGGTGTGCAGCCAAAGGGAGAACACGGTTGCAGGTGACATCCATGAGTGGGCGCTTCAACGTGGAATATTTAAGTTAGCTTCCCTTACACACAAGTTCCTATAGCTCAGCTGAACCACACTCAGCGCACTACCACCTCTACCCTTGCAACCCAAGTCCTCACTCTCAATGTGAAGGGGCTGAATAACCCCATCAAGAGACGGGTGATTCTTAGCTACTTAGAGAACTCTGGGACCTCGATCTGCCTGTTAGAGGAAACACATCTGTTATCCAAGGATTGGCACAGAATGAGATCTCAGGCATTTCCTCACCAATTCTATTCTTCTGGGCCAGATAAGAAGGGAGGGGTGGCTATACTTTTGGCGCGACACTTCCATGGCAGAATTGGGGATAAAATAGCAGAGATAAAGGGACGGCTGCTAGCTTACAGGTTCTGGGTGGGGGACACCCCCGTCATTGTGGAATCCCTCTACGCTCCCAACACTGGGCAAGAGCCGTTTCTCACAGACTCCCTGTCGGAAGTGCTTCGCTATCATGACAGGCAAATTTTAATTGGTGGCGACCTCAACCTCGTCATGGACTCTGGAAAAGATAGATCAGGTCAACGTCATGGAGGTGCAGGGGCGATATCGAGTGCAGGGCAGGACTGGCTACAGAGCAGGGGGCTGATAGATCTCTGGCAAGCAACTCACTCTCACAGCACGCAATACTCATTTTATTCCCATGCACATCAAACGTATGCTCGCCTGGATCACTTTATAGGGTCATCTGACCTCAACACTCTGGTACGGACCGTTGAGATTATCCCGGCAGCTTTGTCTGATCATAATGCTGTGACGGTGACTCTTGACATATGCCCTCTGCACCGTCCAAAGGGAAGGTGGCGACTCCGGGAGTCCCTACTACAACGCCCGACGTCTCGCAGCAGGTGCATAAATGTATCACTGACTATTTGACGGCTAATGATTCTCCTGACATATCTTTGACTGCACTGTGGGGAGCCCTTAAAGCAGTGGTGAGAGGGGAACTAATAGCCATTTCCGCGGCTGACAACAAAACCCGCAAAGAGAAGAGGGAGGAGTTAACCGCGAAAGTGGCAGAACTCGAGAGAGTACACAGCCGCGCTGGTGCCCCGCGAATATGGCGGCAGTTGAAATCAGCCAGGGCCCAACTGGCTAGCCTGGACCTTGATAGGGCGGAGTATGCCGCCTTGCGGCTTAAACACTCCTACCACATAGGGGGGGATAAAACAGGGAAGCTCCTTGCGAGCAAACTCCGTGCCCGGGCTCAACGCTCCAAAATTGCGGCCCTTCTCACTTCATCCGGAGAGCAGGTCGAAGGCGACGAGCAGATTGCAGAAGCCCTTCGTGACTTTTACGTAACTTTGTATAGCAGGGACCTACGATTGACGATACAGGGGAAGCTTATCTCAGCCAGGCGGCGGTAACAGCCATCAATGCGTTCGGTGCCACAGCGTTAGATGCACCTATTAGAGTGGAGGAAGTCATAAGCGCGATCTCCCGCCTCAAGCCACTTAAATCACCGGGGCCGAATGGGTTCTCAGCTGGCTTTTATAGGGCCTTCTGTCAACCCCTCGCCCCGATATTAACTTGCCTGTTCAACTCCTTCAAGGGACCGGGTTCTATCCCGGCAGACATGCTAGAAGCCGACATCGTCGTCATTCCCAAACTCGGGAAAGATCCTACTCAGTGCGCAGCATACCGTCCAATCTCCCTACTTAATCTGGACCTCAAGCTATTACTATTTTCTTAGCCGCCAGGTTGGGCCCCCGTCTGCCGGGCATAATTGAACCCGACCAATCGGGGTTCATACTCAACAGAGCAAAGCAGCGACAATACCAAACGGTTTAGGCACTTAATAAACAAAGCCCATTATATGGGACTGGACGCTATCTTACTCTCAGTCGACGCTGAGAAAGCGTTCGACAGGGTGAATTGGGGTTTTTTGATCAAAACATTAGAGCGTTTTGGTGTAGGGATCCGTTTTCGGGCCTGGGTCGCAAGCTGCTACGACCAACCCAAAGCGACGATCCGGGTAAATGGGATCAGTTCCCGGCCGTTTGCCATCCGGCGAGGTACTAGACAGAGGTGTCCTCTTTCACCTCTGCTCTTTGCGCTTTACATCGAACCTCTTGCGCAATGGATCAGGGACAACCCCAACATCTCTGGTATCCCCTTTGGGGGGGAACGTCATACTGTTAATTTATATGCGGACGACATCTTAGCGACTCTTGACACACCCAGTCGTTCGGTCCCAGCTTTTTTGCAGGAGCTGACTGATTTTGGCAAAGTTTCGGGTTTTAAAGTCAACGTGGTGAAATCAATGCTGTTGCCTCTGGGCCTTAACGAGAACGCTGCTGAGAGCACGTTTCTAGGGTTCGGGGATCTGCGACCCCAAATGGAGATCCCATACTTGGGGATCACTCTGACTCCTTCCACTGACCAAACAATTGCATGCAATTATTCCAACCTCCTTTCCCAAATCACTCGGGATCGCCGCAGGTGGCAGACTCATCCCCTGTTGCTGTTGGGCCGCGTAGCAGCGGTCAAAATGTCAATTTTGCCTAAAATACTATACATATTTCAGACTATTCCGGTTGACCCCCCATGCGTTATATTCGCTCATTGCAACAAGACTCTACTCTCGGGAAACGACCGAGGGTACGTAGAGACCTAGCCCATCGACCCCCGGATGACGGGGGCCTGGGAATTCCCCACCTACTGACATACTATAGAGCGACGCAAATTCGTTACCTCATAGAATGGAGTAGACCTGAGTCAGAGAAACGATGGCTCTTCCAGGACAGAGCGATGGCTGGCCTCTCTTTGTGGAAGGTACCTTTCCTGAAACCTTCGGATAGACCAAAGTACCTCAACAGATCTCCCATCACTCACTCCGTACTACGTGTGTGGGACGCGGTGGCAACCCAGCGGAACCTTACCTCCTTCCCCTCGCCTCTCACACCCTTATTTGACAACCCAGATTTCCCCCCAGGATTCGAAACACGGGCGTTCCCACAATGGCAAGCCTCAGCCTGTAGATCTGCAGGGCACCTCTTTGATCTTAACGGGTTCCTCCCCTACACTGAGTTGTCTACTTGGCACGGGATCAAGGACCCCAAAAGATTTCAATACTTCCAACTTCGCCATTGGCTACTTCACCCCGACACGCGCCCTCTGCTTAGCAGACACCTTACGGCCTATGAGAAGTGGCTTTTGTCGAAGCACTCTGACCGCAATTTGATTTCTGAACTATACCTCCTGGTACTCCCACCGGCAACCATGGAGCGCTCGGCTGGGCAGCGACGGTGGGAGATAGAATTAGGCAGGAACCTTTCGCTAAAGGAATGGCAACAGATCTACTACAGAGCGAATCACACTGCCAGGAACACAGCAAGCAGGGAAATAGCAGTTAAAGTCGCCCTTTACCGGTACCTGACCCCGGCAAGATTGCATAAGATTAACCCAGATCGGAGCCCCACCTGCTGGAGGAGCTGCGATGAGGAGGGTACGCTGACGCACATCTTCTGGGATTGTAGGGAGGTGACAGGTTACTGGACAGCAGTCCTTAATGATATAGACACTTACTTTGAAACGGAAATACCCCGCTTTCCTGCCTATGCTCTTCTAGGGCTGCCCAACTCACTCACCTTCCCATTGAAATCCATTCGGGGGAAACAAATGAGGCTAGTAATGGGCGCAGCAGTACACCACATTTTATCACTCTGGGGCACGCAAACTCGCCCGACGCACACTGGGTGGCTACACAAATTGTGGTATATTATTGGGATGGAACAAATACACGCTAACCTTACCCTCTCATCAGAGTCCTTCCGTACTATCTGGCGCCCCTTCCTTTCATTGCTGGCACAGGAATTTAACGAAATCACATGCCCCAAATATCTCAGCTTGCTCAGACTTACTGACGCCCCGCTGCCTACAGATACAGCTTAGGAGATACCTCATCGTCATGCTCACATGGCGCAGTTGCACACAGGTACCGGGGAGGGAGGGAGGGGGTGAGGTGGGGGAGTTGGGGTAGGGAGGGAGGGAGGGAGGGGGGAAATGGCGGTGGGTCTGACCAGGGAATGGTCTTAAGTACTGCCTTTCAAATACGCTACAAGTTTCGGGCCTAATGTTGGACATTCTCTTTTTTTAGACATGAACATCAGTAATTGGCTTCAGCTACGTAAACTTGGGCTACGCCATCTTAAACAAGTAATGGGGTCTGTAGGGCCGCACAGGGCGGTTGTGGGTCTGTTTGCCTGTAAGACTGCCTGCTTGAAACCAATAAATAAAGTTATTTTAAAAAAAAATAAAAGTGCACGTTGCCATTGTAATCACTCGCACTGAAGATAACTATTTTGTGTTGCCCCTTGTGAAAGGGCAGAATGCTGTCACTCACAGTGAAGTTGGCCAATTGAAGTGGGCTGACTTATTGCCCCATGCAGTCAGCTGCAGTGGGCAAATACAAATGTGAATAACACAGCAACAGACCAATGGATGAAGTGAGCTGGCTAAAAGCCCCTGGAGCTAATTATATTGCACACATCATTTTACTCAACTCAAAAGAGCTTCGCTAAAGCAGACCTTAAAAGGTGACTATTCATCTGATATCCAAAGCCAATCCACAGACATCTGACTAATTCCTCCTTTCTAAGAGAAAACTCACACTTCCAATGAAACACACTTTGGACAAAAGGCCCAAGCACTGTATCTCACTTCACCCAGAGGAGGGCAGTCGACAAGTTGGGAAAACACCATTTACCTCCCACATATCACGCCATGCATTAACTCAGCGGTAGAAACCCCTCAGCCAGGAGTAAAAGAGGGAGAACAGAGCCTCCGATGCCCGCGTTCTTGATGAGTGAGGATATTCTCACTCAACATCTGTCTAATGGCATGAGTGTCTGTTAAACACAGAGAAACTCAAGACAGCAGGAACCAAAAGGTAGGGTACGAACAGGCAGCACACTCCACATTTCTATATGGGAAATAGCCCCGGCGACGCTAGAAAGAGGGGCATACCGTCCTATACCAAACGCCGTATATTAAATGGTCTGAAAGCAGGATAAAATATACGGCCATATGCCTTGTCACCAGGTATCCTAGGAAATAGAGACGAAAGATGCTGGAGCCACCTGTGTTAGCTGTAACAGAGCAGAATTACCATTCCTAGAAAATTGAGGCAAATTGAATGGAACAATACTAGGACCACAAATCACAAACAAGAACTGGGGTTCCTGAGCTTTACCTCAATCTTTTACTAGAACTTTTCATTTTCCAGTTACATTTGCAGTATCCATTTGGTTTATGTGGCCATCTTGCATCGTGCTTGTGTTGCAATGCAGGAAGATGTATTTTACACCTCAAAAGAACACTGAATCTTCACAACTTAAATTGTTTATCTCTTAGTTGCACAAATGCGTAAACCAATCTTGTTTTTTTCTACGGAGCCTCCTTTTTTTATTTATTTTAGACGGGACTCACAATGCAAACTACTTTGACTTTGCCAATGCTTTTTCCCCCCTTGACACACAACCCGGTCAGCTTAAGTTGTTAAGATTGCCACCAGTGTAGTGTTATTTTGGCTGGTAAATAAAATAAAGACTCACAGGTTGATGATTAGGGTTGCCTTGAATATTTTGGTTCATTCTGTTTAGATCAGAGGGACTAACTATCCCATATGGACAGTGTCTGGCAACCCCTCTTATTGGGTCACAAGAGACAACTGTCCCATTTGGGCCTAAAGGGTGTCTAGCTATGGGGCAAATAATGCCAGAATTTCAGGATGATCACCAATTATACATTAAATTCCATTCCGATCCATTTAAAACAAACATTGCTTGCGTTGGTATATTGAATTAACCGACATGGGCCTGGTCCCTGGTGGTCCCAAGTTGAATGCTTTTTGGTTAAACAGGCAGCAACCCTGGCTAGTCCAATAAAATGGCCAATGTGAATAGGGCTTAGGTATAAGGGGACCGGAAGTTGTCCTGCTCTCCCTAGGGGCCATTTTGTCTTCAGGTATATGAGAGATTTAGCAGAGGCACCCAACCAGCCTTCCTTTCTATGGAATGGCTTTACACTGGCAAAAGCAGACAAGTGGAAGGGGAAATGCTGGCTGGGAGCAGCCCCCCGTGGAATGGGGAGATACAAAAAAAAGAAGGAAAAAAAACAGTAAACAAAATGCAAATGATCTCTGACTCGGTAAATATTGGTCTAAGATTGTCCAAATCAATAGAAGACGGTAAGGGAACAGACCTGCCAAACCTGATGTCCCCCCATAAAACCTACTCAGTTGAAAAGCTGCGGTTTACGGGAAACTAAAGGACCGGTGGTGGAACCCAAGACGAAGTAAAGGAGAGAAGAAAGCCGAAAACAATGCTTTAAGCTCATTTTTATAAAGTTTTCCTTCCCCACAGCGCCAACGGACCAGAGCCCAGAATGCACCACAGAAGCAATCTTTGTGAATGAATCTACGATTTGGTACGAGAAAGTCTGCCACTGGGTAGAGAGCAGAGCAGCTAATTCCACGTGCAAACTGAGCCATAGCAAACTGGGGCTTAAGTATGGCTTCCGAAGCAGTGCGTGTTATCTGGGGAACAACCTTTACAACGCAACTTTTACAACGCACTACCTTTACAACGCATTTTTTACAACGCATAATCCATTACAACGCATGACATTACAACGCATGACACTACAACGCATTTTTAAAAACTACCTTTACAACGCATTCCATTACAACGCATACTACCATTACAACGCATACCATTACAACGCATAATATTACACTACACTATCCAACACTTACCCTACTGTTGCACCCCCTGGAGTTAGAATAGTAATTTTTACCCCTATACTATCCAACACTTACCCTACTGTTGCACCCCCTGGAGTTACAATAGTAATTTTTACCCCTATACAATCCAACACTTACCCTACTGTTGCACCCCCTGGAGTTAGAATAGTAATTTTTACCCCTATACTATCCAACACTTACCCTACTGTTGCACCCCCTGGAGTTAGAATAGTAATTTTTACCCCTATACTATCCAACACTTACCCTACTGTTGCACCCCCTGGAGTTAGAATAGTAATTTTTACCCCTATACTATCCAACACTTACCCTACTGTTGCACCCCCTGGAGTTAGAATAGCAATTTTTACCCCTATACTATCCAACACTTACCCTACTGTTGCACCCCCTGGAGTTAGAATAGCAATTTTTACCCCTACACTATCCAACACTTACCCTACTGTTGCACCCCCTGGAGTTAGAATAGTAATTTTTACCCCTATACTATCCAACACTTACCCTACTGTTGCACCCCCTGGAGTTAGAAAAGTAACTTTTACCCCTATACTATCTAATACTTACCTTAAATGCAATTTAATATTATGCGTTGTAATGGTATGCGTTGTAAAGGTATTATGCGTTGTAATGGAAATGCGTTGTAAAGGTAGTTTTTAAAAATGCGTTGTAGTGTCATGCGTTGTAATGTCATGCGTTGTAATGGATTATGCGTTGTAAAAAATGCGTTGTAAGTGCATGCGTTGTAAAAGTGTGCGTTGTAACGTCATACATCCGTGTTATCTACGCCCGCACGCGCAAACAGTGCGCTGTGCTACATGCTTCCGTAGTTTGCGCAAGGTTTCCACCAGCCTACACTCAAAAGCACCAACCCCCGCGCTTGCACAGATATAAGTATTAACCCCTTCAGACATGACTTAACCCTTCCGCCATCCAACACAGGATTCAATGGTCCATCGTGATTGGAGCCTTAAAGTTTAAAAACATATGGCTACTGTAGATGAAAACTCTGGTGCGCCACAATTAGAAGCCAGCATTGTTTTCAAACAACTTTCAACACGGAGAAGCCATCAGAAACATATAAAGCACAAACGCTGTGAAACACAAAATAGCCTTCCTAAACAAATAAAGCACATTGAAAAAAGCATTGACATAGCCTATAGGTCTGTCTTTTGGGGCCTGCAAGTAATAGCCTCAAAAGAATGTAAACAACATCCGTGATTATTTGCTTTCAAAATAAAAATAGCTGAATAAAACGCCGTTAATGTGAAAAAACAACAAAGGTTGCATACCAGTACGAGCGGGTGCATTCAAAACAAGCCCGGCAAGGATTTGTGTCTCATGTAGTGCTTCCCCAAAAAGGAAACAAGAACCGCGAGTGTTGCGCGCGCTCGCGCGAAAAGTAAAAGTAGGCTGCGCGCGTGAAAGTGATCGCAGCTGTACACATTGCAAAGCTGCCGGCTGTGCGCGTGCATGCTCGCGTGAACGCAAGCGCTAGGCCAGCCAGCAGCACTTTGAAAACTCGCCTACTAAAGTCTCTCCGTGCAGCGCTGACTCAGCGAGACCTAAAAAGGAGGATGATGAACTTTAACGGGACAGGGTTTCCCCAAGAAACTTATGAAAACAAATAACGATTTACAAACATATGTTATTCTTTGCACTTAAGTAAGCCTACATGACAACACTACAAATGTATGCCGAGTCTCACGTTTTTGCTGCTTCTTCTTTATCTGTAATGAAAGTAAACCTGAAATTTAAATTCTCTTATTTTTTCCCTACATCGCTCTCCAAGGTGTTCATATTGATCGCCTGCAGGATGAAGAAAGGTTTATTTTACACTATTAATACAGTCGCCTGTCAAATAGTACATAAACTGTTATTTAGCTTGAAGCCGGATAACTAGTGAAGTTATTGACTTTTTAGCCGGCCTCCGGCCTCTGAATGCATAGCACAAATTATGTACTATTTTCCCAGTGGGCGGGTAAATAGAAACTTCCTTTTAATAACTGCGGATGATAATCTCCTAATCAAGCTGTCTGGGGTCACTTGACCTCACCTCATTGCCCCCTTCTCATGCCTGAATGCTCTAAAAATAAGATCATTTCAGCATCTTAAGGTCTGGTGCCCTGGCCATTCTTACTGGATTTATTGCGGTGTTGTCCTTTGCTGGCAGTCCAGCTCTGTCATTTCACGGATGTAGGCGCTGGCGTGAACCTTAAGGGCAGCAAATGCAGATCAGCTAATGCCAAGGACGTGAGCACGTGCACTGTTGCAGTCTGTCCCTTCATCTCTAGGACTGTAACAAAGCCAGCTACTTGCAAGCTTCTCCTGGATCTGTCTCGAAAGCAGGTTACACTTTAAACAAGCTTGTGCCGCCTAAGAGGTTGTAGGGTACCACATCCTGCCCTTGGGACTCAGTGACATAAGATTTGTGTGTGAAGGATGCCCTGTTGCTGCCTCTAGAATAAATGTGGTAGTGTTTACATTTCTGCTGCTTACCCTACTGTATTTATTCCAGGTGTGAGGGAAGCAGGCACTGCTTTTTTCTGATGATGCATTTGTTTCTTTAAGGTATGAATGCATCGCTAATGCTGCTCTGTGTGTGAGGGATGCATTGTATTGCTTGCTCTGAGTTAGGACCCAGTTTGCTCTGACCAGAGCTTGCATTGCTATTGTGGAAGAGGGGGCAGCACAGTCCACTGACAGCTGGGTTGTGTGAAAAAGGCAGCTTTATTGAAACAGGTGCACATTACAACATAACCTGGGCCTTTGCCTTACAAAACTATAGCCTCACTATACATATTTACTCACCTAAGATCAACTTCCTCCACCCCTAAAAGAGCCCTCCATCGATAACCTCTTCAAACTTGAATAACATACTTGCATCAGAGCTGCTCAACAGAAAGTGAGACCTCTAAAAACTGTTCACCTTTTCCTACCTTAACTTCCCTTTAAACCTCATTGAACTTACTACCTAATGTTTTAACTTCCTATGTTGTTCAGGCATGAACTTCCTACCCGTTCCCCTTCAGCCTGAACTGCCGCTGACAAACAATAAACCTGTGTAAATCATGGCAACTTCTTATCCGACTGCCACCCATGGCTGCTACCCCCCTGGCCCTGTCCCCTGCTTACCCGGTCAGTGGTAGATCTATGAACAGAAGTGTCCCCCTCACTCAACCCCAGCACCTTGGCTAGCACTAACTTCAACTGGAGCAGGTAAAGCTCCATCCCCATAAAGGACAGGTGAACTCAGTCCCCTCTATAAAACTCCACGTCCTCCAATCTCAAATCTGAATATTGTATTCTGCCAATACCATAGTCCCTGCAAAGTGCCCTCATTTTCTTATTTAGTTTACTCATGGCTTTGTCGATGGCCGCCAGTTTAATAGCACCCCGCCACATCCTTCTGGGTAAAAACTCTGTCCACATTGTATGGCAGCCTGTCCACAGCTTGGAATTCTGTCTAAGGGCCCATTTCATCTCTTTTATTAGCCAAACCCTTTTGAACCACCAGATAATTTTCCCCTGAATGAATGATGACCACGTCTGGACAGTTCCCGCCCGCCATATGCTTGTTCAAACACGGTATTAGCTCCTTCCATCGCATTCCATCTTTTCTTCTCCATGTGATCGAGTACAAGTCCTGTGGGCCATGGCTCTCTGGACCCGCCCTGTACTGCTGGGTTCTCTCCTAATAAACACTAGTAGTATATACGCTAGCTGACCCCCCCATCGTTCCCTCCTCCCACCATTGGGCTTCATTCTCCTCCCTCAGCTCCCCTTCCTCCAGATTGTCCTCATCGTAATCTAGCATTACGAGTGTCCCCTCTTCAGCACTATCACCACAACCCGCGCCGGGGCCTTAAATGGGGGGGCTGTACCCTGCCCCCCTATCTGTTTACGGATGCGGTGTGCACATGTTCTTGACCCCGGTGGTGAATTATGCTCGGAATCCTTCCACCAGTAGCACTGTAGGGGTTTGGCTGTACCCACTTGTGGCAGTGATCTTGGCCCAACGTTGCATTCCTGCTAGCCGCGCGGGGCTTCGCTGACTCTTCTCCTTGGGGCCACTGAGCCGCACGTGGCCCACCTGAGTCGGGCACCCCCTGTACGTGCATCGTCCTGCAAAAAAAGAAACATGGTCCAGTGTGCTGGTCAAGCCAAACCCTATACTTAGTGGTGCCCCCAGCCCTTGTTGTGTCGCTCTGATCTGGGGGGCGCTGACGCCTCAGTTAGAGGTCTGCCCCTTGTCATCACCCGCCTATCCCCCAGCACAGGCCCCCCCATGTGTCAAGTGACATTCCCCGCCCTGACGTGCCATAGACGCTGCCTGGGGGTTTTACCGCCCATGGCCTGCCTGGCGACTCTGCCCGTGCCAACCCTCCCCTCCCCCTCCTTCCAGCTCCTCCCTGTCACTCCATTCTAAGGCATTGACCCCCCTGCCAGCCTGCCAGAACCCTCCAACCCGGAGACCCCTGTTCTGGAATCTTCCGTACCCTCCCCAGGGGCCCCCTGCAAAGCCCTTGCGCAACCCCTCCCTAGCTCAAAGGGGAGCTCTGTCCAGCCACAAATCCCTCTCCCATACCGCTCCCTATCCTACCCCGCCCCCTTGGTCCCCAACTGGTGCCTCCCCTCCTCCATCCACTGCCTGTTGACTTTCCTGAAACACACCTCAGGCCAGGGGGCCTTGTGTGAACTCAAGGCCCTGAGGTGGCTTATTGTTCCCTCCAATCCCCCACATTCTGCTGCCCAAGATTGACCACTGCCCATTCTTTCTGCCTTTTTTAGGTCTCGGCTAGCGATGGCTGCGCTTGCGCAGTCTCGCTCGCGAGATTTAATGACTTTAAGAAGAGGGGCTTGCACCCGCCCCTCTTCTCTCCTGTTCTCCATTGGCTGGCCTCTTAAATGCTGGCCAGCCACTGGAGAAGAGGCCCAGTCACTCCGATTATGCCCCGTCCTTTTCGGATCAGGGGGCGTGTTTTTTGCGCGAAGTCTCAGGGAGGAGACAACAGCAAAACACGCCCCCAAATCCGAAAAGGACGCTCCCTTTCTCCGAGGCATTTTCTGCTGTGCCTCGGAGAAAGGCGGTGGTGTCTTCCGGGTCCCTCGGCTTGTTTTGCTTATTTCACTGTTGTATCGTTCTTTTCCATTTCTCAGTCTCGCTCCTGCCTACACTCCTACACTCCTTCGCTGTTTCTTGTTCTTTCTTTTTTTCTGCCGATTTATATAGCGCGAAATCGATCCGAAGGTATTGGAGCGCTTTACATAGGCACCAGTTACGTTACACAATGACATTCATTTTTTTGGTATGCACGGGGAGATTAAGTATCACAGTCGACCCAGAGGCTCGAACCTTCGTTTTCCAGCTCCAAAAGTCAGCAGTCTAGTATCAAGACCACATCCTCTCCCAATTATTTGTATGATCTCTTTGCATTCCAAGATTAAAACGCGCATCTCGGAATCAAAACACACGAATGCGCAAGGCTGAAGTTAATCCAGGCTGATTTGCACACACGCGGGAAGTTGAGAAATTCAAGTTTCACAGACAAGTCAGTACGCAGGATTTCACCGTGCGCACGCGCACCTGAGCAAACTAGGCGTCTAGATAAGGAGCTTAAACCAACTGAACACCGGTAGAAAACGTGTTCGGTGCCAACCCTACTCGTAGCAGGCTTGTGCGACAGTCAAAGCACGGTACTCGGGCTTCAGTTTTATGGCTACCGTCTTCTTTATCAACAGTCTTTCCCCCGATCATCCGAGCCAGGTTCGCCCTTCTTCTATTTCCACTGACCACTCTAGTACCCGCCTACCTACCAGTATTGACACTTCCCGGCTGCCTTACTCACACGCCTTTGTCCCTCTTTCAGTCTTTAATAAAGTTTTCGGGTGTTGAAGCTTTCTTTTCTGCCAAGATGGCGCAGTACGATCTCACCACGAAGATCGCACACTTCCTGGATCGGCACCTTGTTTTCCCGCTACTGGAGTTTCTCTCAGTTAAAGAGGTCAGAGAAGGGAGGGGACGGGATCTAAAAGTGTAATGCAGGGCTCGTGGCCGCTGTGCACGTGCTTAGCGGCCCAAAGCCCCTGCCTCGCCATCTGACTGTCTCTATAGACGATGATGCAGCGTGTAGCTGTAGGCAGCTCACCCTTACAACAGGCGCTCAAATGTGTTGTCCACCTCATTCAATCTGCAAGAGTCGCATCTCAAGAGATACTTCGCATAGTCGAGTCATTTGTATAACGTTCACTCCGTGCCCAATATGTAATTTAGGATCATGTTATAAAATCAATTGTGTATATATAGTCGAGGGAACACTATTGGATTGAAAGTCCGCATATTAAAGGTTAGATTCGTATGTAACTCATGGAAATTGTAGGGCTAGTTTTCTTCTACTCAGAAGTAGGATTTTGTTTCATTTATGTTTACGTCACGCCGATTGCGTTATTTCTAGGCTGCTCAATATTTTAACCAGATCGTTTTTGTTGTTAAATATTTTTGTTAAAGCTTCAAATGATTGTTTATAAAGTAGATGTAAATAGGCATATTCATATCGTCGCTTTTACACCCCCCACCCTTAACTCCGATATAAAGAAATAGCCATAATTATGTCGTCTACACAGAGGTCCAAATTGCCCTGCCAAGGTCGGGCCCACAGAAAATGCTATTCTCCGAGTTATGTCAGATTGTTCTATTATCTCAGTTTACAAAATACAAAATACAAAAACAATGTCAGGAGCAATGCCAATAGCTCTAACTTTAACAATGCCGACACCATTGCATTGTAAATGCTTGTTGTCTATGTGGGGCCGCGGGCTCCTCGGCCACATCCCCGCCCTTGTTTCCTCTCCGTGAAGCCTCGCTGGGCACTTGCGAGGCCTCATGCTGCCTACCCACACCCCCTGACGCATCATGCAAAGCCTCGGCTGTGCCCCCGGAGGCCTCGCAGTCTGCCGAGTTGCTCTCCTCAAGTGAGGCCTCGCAGTCCCCAGCTCCCCGCCCCCACACCTGTACCATCAGCCTCAGTCCCTGTGTGCGGGGCTGCTCTCCGCATTTGCGGGCGGGCCCCCTCCCTCTTACATGACGTGGAGCTGGAGGCCTGCGCTCTGGGGTGCAGGCCAGAACCCCAGCAGCCACCTCCCGCTGGGCTTCCGCAGTGGGCGTGCCTTCACCCCGAACCTGTCCTTCAGCAGGTCGAGCCTTCCTGCGTCCACCAGCAGACGAACCGCCTGCTCCACACGATCCTCCTCCATGGGTGAAATAACGATTGCTAACTTTATACTAGGGAAACGGAACCTGCACCTACCTAACTAACACAACCACCCACCCAGGCCCAAAACTAACAAAGTGAACACAAAAAACTAGTGGAGTGTGCCAGCCACCATGCCACCACGTTAAAATTGTGGCTGGCACACAAAATGGGCGTGCTATATATGTTGGGGTATAACATAGCCCAAATGAAGCCCAACCCGTTGTGCAGTCCTCTGGACTGCACCACTTCCCCAAAGGCCCCCGGGTGGCAGACCTCCCTCTGGTCAGCTGCCCCCCAAATCCCCATTGTCTATACTGTTTCTACTCGCGGTGAAAAGGCAGCTTGCTGCCTTTGATGTAATTGGCAGTGTTTACCGTTCTACAGTTAATTTATTCCAAGTGTGAGGAAAGCATGCGCTGATTTTTTTTCTGATGATGCATCTGCCGTATCTTTGCAGTATGAATGCACCGCTGATGCTGCTCTCTGTGTGTGAGTGAAACACTGTAATGTCTGTTTTATGTTCAGTTTGCTCTGTTGCTAGCCATACACTACTCGTATGACCAGAGCTTGCATTGCTATTATCTATGCTATATCTACTCGTGCTGTACATCTCCTCTTGTCAATGAAGTATTTGTTCTGTATGTGAGGGAAGCTGGCAGTGCTACTGATCATGCTGTATGTAGTTTGTGGTTTTAAGACATTTCATTTCTGCTGCATGTACTGTACCAGTTCTGTGAGTGTATGAAAGAATCATACATTCTTGCTACCACCTATTTGATTATTGAAGTGTAAATTTGAACTGTGGCTTCACCTGTTTGGTGTGTGTGATGGGAGGTGAAGATTGCAAGAACCCTTGAGATTGAAAGAACTGAACTCTTTATGTCTGATGGAGGCCCAAACATTAGGAACATCATTTCCTGAGGAGGCGTAAATCTCTGAAGGCCGAAACGCGTTGACCAGATAATTGAGGAGTTTATATAAAGATCAATGCAAAGTTGATGGATTTATTTTTACTCCAAACGACAAAGGCTCACTAAAGAAATATGAAGCCCTGACTACACCAACTACCTCAGAGTGGTAAACGGCCACTATAATCATTTGTAAACACCCTAAAACCAATTACTACAATGACTGTGTAATAATCTACTCCTTTTTATGTATCATCATAATTATTGTTAATGTTAGACTGAAGGAACGTTTTCTGTAATGAATCACAATGCACTTTATATTACATCATCCAATAAGTTTGAATAAGTTGTAATGCACATTCACTTGCTCATTGATAAATTTGATGTATTCTAGTGGTACCAATGCCTAGCGCACCAAATAGTAGATCATTTAGTGCTGATGCCCAATAATGACATGTGCATTATGTGTATGTCTAATCAATCCCTTAGGAAGCTTACTTGATCTGTAGTTAAATTAGCACAGGTTCCAGAAGGTTATAAGGGTCTTCCCTTATAGTCTCTGGTTTACTGGATCACCAGTCACTAACTAGCACCATGCTGAAGATCTGACGCCTCATCTTCCAACACAACATTGAGTGCAACTTGTACAGGGCTTTCGTCTTTGCCTTTTTTGGAGCTCTTTCTCGGGGAAGTCCTCCTCCTTAGAGTCAGCCTAGCAAGTTACTTGAGAACAAGTCGGCCAGCACTCATCATTTACAACTCAATGCAGTACTTTCAAACAGAAGGAGGTAGATGATGAATCTTGCCATATTATGTGTATAAATCATCAGCCTGAGGAAGAGGTTTTTCTTTGAAACACTTGTTGACTGGTTGTACCTTCTGACTCAAGGAATAATTACAAATATATTTTTAACAGTACACTGAAGTTTGATGTGAATCAGTTTTGACAAGAAGCACAATCAAAAAGAAACACAATATTATAGATGCAAGATTTACCATATACCTCCTTCTGTTGGACTTTACTTAGATGCGACCCGTGGGGCTGGTTTGGAGGTGAAGGTGCCGGGTCACATATCCCTATCCCCTTAGTTTCTTGGCTGTTTTCAATGCAGTAATTTTTCACAGTATTCTATGCTGAGGTCATCTCTTAGCATACTTGACCACTTCAACCTTTGGCAATGTGATAATTAAATGCCGTTATCACATCTGGGCCTGCAGATGCCTTTACCGCCTTGATATACCTCTTGGGGTCCACAAACCTGTGGGCAAGCATTGTCCTACTGATCCCTAAATCACATAGCAAGATTACATGTTGTTCATTTATATATTCACAAAAGACTTGGTAGGTGTAACCTTCAACTGGATCAGAAGGTGCATTTCCCGATATCCAACAACACCATGACTCTTTCAATATGTGTCATGGGGCACCCCTTCAGAACATAAATTTGGAAATCTGCTGAGTTTAGGTCCAATTACAACAGTTTTGGTTTATATGGCCCTTTTCTAACATGACAAATCAACCTTCCCTTTGCTCGTTTTAGCAATCCTCAACTATTGAATTTCTGCCTGTGAAGTGAGATCCATTCCCATTTGGGCTTCTGCCCCTGCTGTGAGTTATTGAAATTGCCATTGTTAAGACTGCTGGCCATGTTGCTTGGCATTCTTCTCGCCACTGAATTTGGGTTGGTGTAGACCCGGCTTCTCCTGACCTAACTGTTTCACCACCCATCTATCTGTAGCTACTGCCAGCTGCTTGGAATCAGTGATTTGGTTCAGAAAGATGCTGTCACAGTTCAAATGGAGAAGTTTTCAAAAGTATTTAAAAAACAAAACATTTAACAGCCCCTCAGAGGTGTTTACCTTCCTCACACACGTTCAAGGTGTTACACAACTTAGGCCCCACCTACCTGAACAGTCGCATCTACTTCCACCACGCACCCAGACACCTCCACTCCGCAAGACTCCTACACATATCTCACACATACACAGAACCAGATTTGGAGGATGTATTTCAGGAAAAATGGGGCAACGCAGTAACCTGGGGATATGGGTAGAACAATTATTATCAACGCAAGTGGTCCCTATGGGGGAAGTGTGACCCTTGACTTTCACTGCAATAGTTATAAAAACCCTTCTTATGAGTAAGGTTTATTAAGCCATTTGTGCACTATATTATTATTCATATGTATAGCATTTGTGCACTATTTGTTTACTTCATAACTTTCACTGCACCATCACCAAATAGGAGCACCTTGTCGAAATATCGATACTGTGAATTGCAAATCCCAGCCCTTACTTTGGAACAAGATTTTTTTGCCAAAATGAGAATAAATTAACAATTCGCATAATAAACCTTACTTGTTAGAATGGTTATTATAGCTATTGTCGAGGAAGTCAAGGGTTACACTTCCCCCATAGGAACCACTTGCGTTGATAATAACAAATTAGAACGATGGGCATTTTCTTACATCACCCCTAACGCATGGAACGGTCTTCCACTCCACATCAAAGACTCTCCTCTCATCTTGAAAATCCCAAGAAGCAGAAGACCTGTCTTTTTAATTAACCAACCCACCATAGGCAGGGCTAGGCACATACACCTGCTTGGCACAAGGATATCCTCATGGATGATAGTGCACTTAACAAACACACCTTTTAACAACCAGTCTCTCAGATTCGTCTGCAGAAGGTGTTCTGTATTATGCATCTCTTACTGTCATTAGGACCTCCATCTGATACACCCTTAACTGTCTGCCAGACCCTCATGTTCCTTCTGAGCTCATTCTTGTG
Organism: Triturus cristatus; assembly: GCF_964204655.1. Taxonomy (NCBI): domain Eukaryota; kingdom Metazoa; phylum Chordata; class Amphibia; order Caudata; family Salamandridae; genus Triturus; species Triturus cristatus. The sequence goes on from NC_140592.1 coordinate 1,004,293,574, forward strand.
CAACTTATTAAACACTGTGTTTCTGGGCGTGCACATTCTCTTGAGCTGGTTTGCAGTCCAGGACACTGTAGGACTGGTTTTTAATCAGGTTTGGAATAAGTCATCTTGTAATTAGAACATTGGAATGTTGAGCGCTCCATCGAAGACATTGGAGTGCTCCCGGCTTCTAATGGCTGGTAGAAGCCCGGAGCATCAGCATTCCAATGTCTGTTCACATCTGTTGTTATGAACAACGGCCTCACAAAGCTCAAGGGGATTTCAACCCTCTTGGGCTACGTGAGGCCTTTGTTTTACAAATTAGAACATTCTGCCCTCTAGGGGAGGGATGTTCTAGTAACCTTAGAGCCCTCCGTAGTGGCTCTACCTTCGGCTTGGGCCTTTAATGCTGGAGCGGGCTGTCAATGGCCGGTAGAGCCCGCTAAGTCAGGCTCTAAGGCTATAATGGATAACATCATACATGCCCTAGACTTTGAGTGGTTTAACTTGTCTGCTAAAGTTTAAAACCAAAACCAACACAGCTTTCCCACCTTTGTGAGATATTTTCTCTGGGCCCTGGGCAATCAGTGGTTATTGGGAACTATTTATGGTGGTTTTGGCGTTAACCATTGGTGTTCCGGAGTATGAAGTACTGTTGCACACCAGTTGGGTAACCATGTACTCAATAATGACATCACACACAATAAATACAATGCCAGTGAGAGCTTTAAATAGGAAAATGTCCTAATTTACAGACAAAATAGTGCACTTAAAATAAAGTAAATAAAATAAATCCAGATGGCAATAATAATGTCTAGAGTAATGTCTAGAGTTCAGATATGAGCCTAGAAATGATTCAAACAGAGGTCACAGATACTTAGGGGCGTAGCTTAATCGGTGAGATTCAGAGGGGCTGAAATGTGAATGTCACATTTCCCAACTAAACAAGTGGGAAAAACCAACATAGGCATAGCAGACCTGATTCTGGTCCCCCAGACCCATATACCAAGCTAAGAATTAATTTATTTGGGGTGGGTATCACACCCCAAACAACCCCCCTGAATCTACACCCCTGCATACTGCTAAAACTTGTTACATTTATCACTGATTGCAATCAGTGAGGTTCTTCTATTGGTCATTATTCTGACTCTAGGAAGCTTGGGGTCTATGCCCTATTTATCCTTTATACCTCATTCAAAGGACTACTGCACAGTACAAGTTGTGCTACCATAGGTCCGGGCCGAATGTCAGTTGCTCCTGCAGCTCATGGCCCAAGGGGTAGAGAGCTGTTGACCTAAGCCGGCACTGCAGTGCTTGCGCTTTGAACCCAATAACTCATCTCCAAAATTGAAATGGATCCGAACTCACAGATTTAGAGGAGCAACTCGTTGTCACAATGTAAAGTGGGAAATATCTGTAGTTCTTATGTGTCCATTTAATGGGCCCATTGGTAAACCCGTGTTTGGTGTAGGGGAATTAAACACAGTTAAAAAGCATCATTCTCCGTTCAAACTGGTAAAATTTTCAGGAGACCACTGGTGGTAGAATATGGACAAACACCCACAGTGGGCTTATGGGGTTACCAAACTGTTAAGTAATGCTCCCAGATCATAGTTGAGAAGAATGGTCTTTATTGTAGAAAGTAGCAATTGGAAATATAACCGGTCAGCTTCACGTCCAGGAACAGTCTGAACCGCTCTTTGCGTGCTCCACGTTCCATGGAACATGGAACGTGGAACCTGCACGAGGCAGCATGACACGATAGTACCAAAGATAACATAACACATCCCCTTTTCTCAATAAACCAAGAAAAGCAAAAAGCACTATATTAAAGCAAGAAAATACTTAAAATGATAATGCCATACAGCAACAAAGGTACAATGCTAAAACACCAAACATACCAGAACCATAAAAAAAAACTAAAACAACAGAAGTAAAGAAATGTAACACACATCACAAGGGAAAATTTTCAGAGATATAATCCTTTAGCCAAACCGGCGGTCTTCTTTCCCGCTTGTGAAGTGTGAGATCATAAGCAGCAGTAACCTCATTAGTATTCTCATTAAGAGGACCAGAGGCCTGTAACGAGGTGCTTGCAACATCATTTTGTTCACAAGTGAACGCATTAGCATCAGACAGAACATTAGGAATCACATTTACATTGTCATTAGCATCAGAAAGAACATTAGGAATCCCATTTACGTTGTCATAAACACAGACCTTGTCCGTGCAATCTTCTAGATCAAATAGTGGAGGCACATTACCTGTACAAGTAGAAGGTGCAAGACATTTAGCAATTCTCTTGAGATTCCACACTTTACCATCCGACAAGCGGACAGAATTATTCAAAAGTTCAATTACCTGTAAAGGTTCAAAAAACTTGCTAACCTCTTTTGCAACCTTGCCAGGTTTCCTAACTCTCACCCACTGTCCAATTGATATATCAGGTAGTTTAGTATTGTGTTTAGAATCATACCAATCCTTCCTTTTATTCTGAAGAGAGACAGCTTTCTCTCTGACATCCTCTTCAGACCAATGCACTATGCTGTGTTTGAATAACCAACCAGGTGTAAATTTTGTAGTGGGATTCCTTCCTCGCATTAAAACAAAGGGTGGATATCCAGTGGCTTCACAAATTGATACTCTATAAGCCCAAACCATTTTCATAACCTGTGTTTCCCAATCACCATGCTTAGCAGCCATCTGAATTGTGTTTTTTATGACTCTGTTGAAACGCTCAACCATTCCATTACTGTTTGGGTTGTAAAGTGCTGTCGTTTTGTGTTTAATGCACAGTTTATCAAAATACTCTTTGGCTCTGTTTGACATAAATTGAACACCGTTATCACTAAGCAGTACAGAAGGAATGCCTTCAGATTGAAAAGATTTGTCAAGAAATTTAAGGACTGACTCAGTATCAGCTCTAGAAACTACTTTAACTATGGGCCATCTAGAGAATAAATCCATTAATACCAGAATAAATTTTTGTTCATTGCCTACAGGACCCATAATGTCTATCGCAGTATGTTCCCAAGGAGAGCTAGGTCTTGACATCACACCTAAAGGGGGATTACACATGACTAGAGATTTATCAGCTACTTTGCATATATCACATTTGCGAACAAATAGCTCAGTTTCAGCGTCGATGTCAGGCCACCAAAATGAAGCTTTGACAGTTTGTTTGGTACGAACAATGCCAAAGTGACCTTCATGACACAAGGCTATTATAGATGTACGTAAACTTTTGGGTGGAATAACTCTTTCTCCTCTCCAAATATTGTCCCCCCGGATGCTCAACTCAAATCTAACTTCCCAATAGGGTTTTAAAGGATGATTTTTACCCAATTTCCTGAGCCAGGATTGAGTAAGATGAGTTTTAACATCACACAACTCACCATCCTTCACATATTCCTCATCCCATTTAGTTTTAGAAATGCCATTATTGCCATAATCGTGAACAAAAGCAATCTGAAAAGAGTTCCAGGTTTCATCTTCACACTCATCAAGTTGTTTGGGCATTCTAGATAAAAAATCAGCCATGTAGTTTTTCTTACCAGGAATGTGTTCAATTGTATAACTATAATCCTGTAGCCTGATTGCTAACCTTGCAACTCTAGCTGACGTATTTATGGTACCTTCTGTAGTAAGTACTTTAAGAAGAGGTTTATGATCGCTGCGTAACGTGAAATGTCTTCCCCACACGAAAGCTCTGAAATGATTTACAGCCCATACACACGCTAATGTTTCTTTTTCAATAACCGAGTATTTCTCCTCAGTAGGTGACAAAGATCTAGAGGCATATGCTATTATATGTTCATTGCCCACATTATCAGTTTGTGAAAGAACGGCCCCTAAACCTTTAATACTAGCATCAGTAGTTATTACACTGTTGGCCAAAGGGTTGAAACTTTTCAACGAAGCAACATTAGTAATGCAATTTTTAATGTCCTCAAATTCTTGTTGACACTCCTGGGACCACTCAAATTTGTTCTTGTTCTTCAATAATTGTCTGATATTGTAAATTCTAGCAGAAAAGTTTTTTATATACTTAGAACAAAACTCAGCAAGACCAATGAAAGATCTTACATCATCCTTGCAATTTGGAGCTGGGGCTGATCTAATCGAATCCACAAGATTAGGTTTGGGTCTAATACCCTTGCTGTCAATTATGTGACCTAAATAGGAAACGTTATCACTAGCAAAAGTGCATTTTGAGTATTCTACGGTCAAACCTTTATTATCTAAAATTGATAACACTTCTTGTAGGGTTTTATCGTGGTCAGCTTTATCTTTTCCGAATATTAAAATATCGTCCTGAAAGAATTTTGTGTTTTTAACGGTAGAAAATAAGTGGTGCATTAAACGCTGAAAAACAGCGGCAGCAGACGCTAGCCCGAAAGGCATCCTTTTAAATTGGAAACACCCTTGTGGAGTGACAAACGTGGTAAGTTTTTTGCTATCATTGTGAAGTGGAATCTGGTGGTATGCAGCAGATAAATCCACTGTTGAGAACACTTTTGCACCATCTAATAAGGCTAACATTTCATTTATTTTTGGCAATGGAAATTGATCAATAATTATGTTCTCGTTTAGATGGCGTAGATCCACACATAATCTCAATTTTCCATTGCTACGTTTAACTACAACTAAGGGGGAAACCCATTCAGAACTCTCTACAGGTTCGATAATGTCAGCAGACATTAGTTTATCTAGTTCCTTAGCTACCTCATCTCTTAAAGAAATGGGAACATTCCTGACTTTGTGTATTTTAGGAATTGCATTTTCTTTTAATATAATTTTATGTTCAAACCCCTTAAGTTTTCCAATATTTTTTTTGAAAACAGTCGGGAACATTTTTAACAGTTTTTCACCTGTTTTGGTGCCTTCATCCATAACTAGAACTTGTTCGTCAGAGTTTGGATCTAAAATTATGTGTAAATTCTTTTGATCCTTCCATCCGAGAACAGATGGGCCTTTTTTTGAAATGTATAACTTTCCATAAGCTTGACGATTTTTGAATACAAATTTGAACCAACGATAGCCCAGAATGTCAATCTTTTCTCCCCCATATCCTTCGGGGTCTATGTCAGAAGCAAATAATTTTGAACCCACCTTGCTTATGAACTGTTTCTGCCACACCTCTTCATTTACTATAGAATAAGGTGAGCCAGAATCAGCATATACTTTAACACGCACCCGACCAATGTGAATCCAACACTCGGGTTTGTTTTCAATTATGAGGCATCCATCTCTTATGTTTAACATTAATTTCTTTTTAACGGCACCTGAACATTCAGAAATGGAATCATCATTGCTGCTAGCATCACTATCTGAATTTTGTTCCTCCTGAATGCATTTGACAGCATTCGTTTTTCTCCTGCAGGATTTTGTATAGTGCCCATACAATCCACATGCACTACATCTAGCTTTCCTGGCAGGACAGGATTTTGCAAACGCTAAATGTTCTAAACTACCACATCTGTAACATTTGGGAGGTCCGGTATGAAACTTATACTTGTTTCCTCCCTCTGTTTTAGTTTTACCAAAAACATTTTTTTTAACACTGGATTTAATTTTGGCAACAGTTTCTTTTACCGCCTCATCTGTTTTCAAGGCATTGGCACACCTGCTGGAAGTCTCAGCTTTGCGGACAATAGCTAGAATGTCATTAAGACAAGAATCACCATTTATCCAGAGACGCTCCTGAATAGCAGGGTTGGAAGCATGCATAACAACTTGGTCACGTACTAAATCTTCCAACAATGCTCCAAAGGCGCAATCAACCGCTAGTTTCTTTAACTCACCAACATAATCATCCACTGATTCACTTTTTTGTTGTTTTCTCTGGAAAAACTTATAACGCGTAATACCAATACATACTTTTGGTGCAAAATACTTATCTAAGTTGGCAAGTGCAGCTAAGAAAACATTACTGTCACCATCGCCAACGGTTTTGTTCATTTGGTTATACGTTTTTAAACCATGAGGACCTAAAGAATGTAAAAGGATCCGCTTTTTGTGTTGAGCAGCCATTTTTCCGTCAGAGTCTACAGTTTCGATGTAATTCAGGAAATATTCTTTCCATTCTGTCCATTTGAGAGATGGTTCGGAACCTGAAGACCAAAAAGCTTGAGGATGACTGAGTGAAAAGGTTTGTTGGCTCATTGTGGCAATACGAGTATTCAGTCAAAAAAAATGAGTGTGGGTTGCGTTAGATAAAAAGCAACACACTAGAAAAGTGAACCTGAAACAAATAAAAACAATAAACCGAGAACAAATCCAATGAAGTCTCAAGTTTAAATGCAAAGCAAAGTGGAATTGTTCAGTGAGAAAAAAAAATCATACACTGTCCATACTTCACCACTTAAATCCAGACCATTTTTTACTCGTATATGGTGAAGAATTATGATAGTTGAACTGTCGTTGTAAAAGTGTAAAATATCAACAATAAAATTTTATCTTTAAAAAAAAAATTTCTTTTAACTTCTTAATGTCCATAAAACAACATTAAAAATAGTGCTATAGCGATTATTAGCGCTGACTGACCGGTTCCATTAAACGCCTCTTCAATTGTAGGCTAATCGCAGCACAGACGAGAGAAATCTTCTTCTTTCTTTTTTTTTTTTATAAGACGCGACCACCCCTATTCAAAATGGCCGCTGCGCGATGACGTGAAGGCGCGCTATTTCCTGTATGCGCAAGCAGTCACTGACGCGCTACGTTCTTAAGAGACAGAGGAACGTTTCGCGCGAAGCAGCGCGAGCATAATACCCTGGTCGCGAGCAAGATTCCACGTTGCTAAGCGATGGCACAGTTCAAACTGGCAACAGACGCCTAGATAACGGTAGGCTGGTTTTTCGATAATAAAATAAACTTGCGCTCACCGTTTCCGTGGTCCGATGCTCGCGTTGATGTATTTGAAGTAAATACAGCGCTTACATTTGTCCATTTGAAGTGATTTCCTGTATTTTCAGAAGACCCATAAAATTTCCGCTCGTAAATGAAGAACTGGAGCAAATCCTCTGTGGGTTCCGTTTTTTACATCCCGATCGTCGCCAATTTTGTTAAACCTTTGGGATCTAAATTTTATAGTGTATGGGGCATCTACTGGTCTCAGGGCACTCATTAAGTGAGTGAGCTTCCATTGACTCATGCACACATACATAGTCTTACAGAACAGAGGACCAGAATGCTTCACCCGCTGCATAGAGTTTCACCAACCCAACAGACACCTACGCTCTTCCTCGCTCTCACTTGCACACATTCCCTGCGTCCGCAAAAGCAAAACTGGAGAACGCTCATTCTCCTACATCGCACCCAAGATATGAAACTACCTCCCTCAACACACCAGAGGCTCCTACTCACTTATTGAGTTCTGCAAGAAGCTGAAGGCCTGGCTCTTCGTATGCGCACCTTGGGACCACACACCTACATACCTTGCCCAAGCGCCTGGATACCCTCTTGGGTGATGAGTGCGCTATACAAATCAACATACCATAACATAACCTGAAACTACGAGGGAGTGACGGTTTTTGGCTTCACAGGACTTTAAACCTTTTACTCCAGAACAGTATGTTGTAGGGGGTGCATCAAACAAATGAGCTTTCAGGGAGACCTGCCTTAGCTAACCAAGCACATGCCAGGGCTTTAGAGTAAAACTGTTTGAACTCATATTTACCTTTGAGGTTAGGGTATGATGGTTCAGGGGGCAGTCTTGGCTCACCATAGTTGCAGTCCTTTTATGGTCCCAGTACATTCTCAACCAAAGGTGATGCTGTTGTTCAACAGCTCGACAAGAATTTATTTTCATAGTATTTTTCAAAAATAGTATCAAATAAAACATTCAAATGACAAGTGGGCACAGCCGTGACCAACAGAACACAAGACAGAACAATGAACACAGAATTGGCCAAAAGGCAAGCCAAAATGGGTCTGTACAGTTGTTCTCAGTATAGACAGACACAAATTAATCATTTAACACCATTGCACAATTTGTTATAGCTTGAGTCTAGTGCATAGGGTGTTTGGGTGTCGACGACGTTTCGATGCCACATTAAATATAGGGCATCATCTTCAGGACAAACAAATAATGCACTGCTGTCTTGATAACATATCACACCTTTTTTACAATTCTAAGGTGGCAGAGAGTCGACGGTTCATTATAGGTGCAGAAGCGCTCAACATCTGGACTTTGGGGGTTGCTGACACCAGCGGGATCAATTCTGTTTGCTTTATGGCAGAAAGTCCAGTTGGGTGCTGTGTGCCAGCTGTTGGAGAATGCACGATCGCATTACTTCAGTGAGCGTGGGCAGTATCGCCGCATCTGCTTCGGAGTTTCAATAGGTCTCCATTGAAACTCCGAAGCAGATGCGGCGATACTGCCCACGCTCACTGAAGTAATGCAATCGTGCATTCTCCAACAGCTGGCACACAGCACCCAACAGGACTTTCTGCCATAAAGCAAACAGAATTGATCCCGCTGGTGTCAGCAACCCCCAAAGTCCAGATGTTGAGCGCTTCTGCGCCTATAATGATCCGTCGTCTCTCTGCCACCTTAGAATTGTAAAAAAGGTGTGATATATTATCAAGACAGCAGTGCATTATTTGTTTGTCCTGAAGATGATGCCCTATATTTAATGTGGCATCGAAACGTCGTCGACACCCAAACACCCTATGCACTAGACTCAAGCTATAACACATTGTGCAATGGTGTTAAATGATTAATTTGTGTCTGTCTATACTGAGAACAACTGTACAGACCCATTTTGGCTTGCCTTTTGGCCAATTCTGTGTTCATTGTTCTGTCTTGTGTTCTGTTGGTCACGGCTTTGCCCACTTGTCATTTGAATGTTTTATTTGATACTATTTTTGAAAAATACTATGAAAATAAATTCTTGTCCGGCTGGACAAAAGACATACATTCTATTCTAAGTGTATGGTTATCTATCACACTGTATTCCTCCTGAATAGGGACCACTGTTCTCTATAACATGAAATTGCCCAAGGTCCCTGTCTTAATTCCTTTGGGTTCCCTTGTTCTGTAAAATAGTTGTTCAACAGCTGGCCGTAGCCAGCTTAATTGCAGATCCTTGTTGTTCTTGGGCAAGCTCTACTCCTCAATTCATGGTCCACCCAGGAGTCCGTCTGGTGGGCCTCAATTGTGTCCTCAGGTCTGAGTTGGTCATCTCTGTGCAGGCTGACCCGCAGCTGGAGTTGAAGCGCTTGCTCAAAAATCCCACCAATATAAGAAGGTGGTTCTGGATGGATTGTATGTATCCAATTCCAGATGAGGGGTATTTAAGGCTAACAGAATGCCAGGGCAAAGGAGCAGGTGTGACTTCTTCCTAAGTCGTATTGTCAGTCACCCATTACAGGGCCAACTACCTGAGCATTTGCACATTGGAGTGAAGGGGGTAGCGCTAACTGGTCAGCGGGGTGTTTGTTGGAGAGACACACTGCAGGCATTCTCTTGCCACAGTTACCAACAAAGCAGAAAGGTGACGCATGTACTGGGACCAGTACAGGCCATGCTCCCTGAGCAGAGAAATTCTATCACTGGGGAGACCCGAGGACAGGGATGCTCTTACACTCACCAGGTTCAAAGTCTGACAAATTCTTGTTCCCAGAGGCCTGAGGCAGGAAATCTCAAAGCGTGAGTTGCTTCTGCAGTAGGAAACTCAAGAAGATGGCAACATAATTGGATGCTGTCTGTAGTATATGAGACGTGCTGATAACGTCTGCCTGTGTGTAATACGACTATTGCAGTTATTATGAATGACCCAGAACAATGTCCGTCATTTCCTTTCCCCCACATTCACCGTCACTGGCCATATCGGAATTCCAGGGCCCCTCGTTTCTAGGGGCCTATGCGTTGTGAAGCCTGCAGTCCTTGTAAAGTGCATGACATGTATACATGAGATTGCAGGAAAGGAGCGTGGTTCCTCGCGGCTGCCCGTCATTAAACTCTGGAGGCTGCTCTTGTCCGGACAATCCTGCAGATGTTACTGGAAGTCATTATCAACGCAGTGTCCGTGGATCACGTGACTTGCCAAAGTTCATGCCTGTGTTGTTTTGTAAATAAAAAATTCAAACGTTGCCCAAATGGACTGGTGTTTATCTCTGCTGGCCAGCGACCCCCAAGAAGGAAGATGCGCGTCAGCTGGTCCAGGAGGTCGCCGAGATATGGAAGTCCCCGGAAGGCTTGTTCGAGAAGCCCTTCTCTCACCGTTGCTTCTTCGTGTGGTATGAATGAAAGAACCGGGTTGACACACGACTGACAAGGGGGAGGGGCAAGGGAACCCCCTGCAGCTGACAGATGGTTTCACCCACTCTGTGACGAAAGAATCCTGCTTTTCTGGGGACATGCCAAACGCAGCAAGCAGCCATCCAATGATTCTTTCCTAATGGATAAAACCTTACTGGGAGACTGAAATGTAACATTTTAAAGAAAAAGTTCTTGCCTTTTATGCTATACTTTTGATTAATGCTCTGATTACTCCTAACGAAGGTCTTGGGTACCAAGGAACCCCGATGGGCCTGTGGTTGAAAATAAAAGGGAAGGGAGGGGTGCTACATTTATTTAATGCAATTTTATATAGCACGGACTTTACCCAAAGGTGTCAGAACACTTTACAATAGAATCAAGTACGTTACACAAGGAGAATTACACTCCAACAAGTCACTAATACAATCAGGATAATTAAAAAGGTAAAGATAAAATAAGAGGTGCAAGATTAGGTTAATACAGGTATAGAAGATATATTTACAGCGTTGCGCTCAAATGAATGCCAAGCGGCCTTGAGGGACAAGCGAGGGAGTTGAATTAAATCTGGGTGGAAGAGAAGAGATTTAAGATCTGGAGGAAGTGAGTCCCAGATTCTAGCCTCATTGCCTGAGAAGGATTGAGACAAAAATCTTTCCCTTTTGAAAGTAGGGGGCTCGAGCAGTAGGTTTTCCGCATTGCGTGAAGGTCTAGAGCCGCCTGAGATTTTGAGTTAATTCGCCACATAGCGAGGGGTGGAAGTGTGCAGGGCTTTGTGGGTGATACAGGCAGTCTTGAAAATGGACCTTGCTTTGATGGGAAGCCAGCAAATAGAAGACAGTGTGGGTGTGATGTGATCATATCTTTTGGCCCCAAATACGAAACGTGCCGCTGAATGGAGCACGGATGTAAGAGGGGAAAGGTGGGATTTGGCCAGCAAGGAGAGAGTTGCATTATACAGTGTCAAGGAAGACCAGGTCTTGGAGTAATGAAGACTGCGAGTACGTTTTTTTTTTTATCGCTCTGTTCACACACTTGATGTTGTAGAACAGCACAAAGACTCACAACAGTATTAAATTTGCGGAAACAAAAAACAATTTGGCATCAACCTTATCAACAAACCGTGTACATCCAACTCAAAGCCTCATGAAGCTGCTGCAGCATGCTGGGCATAGTGATCAACAACTGACTTCTGTGATTTGTAGTAATACAATAAATAGATTAAAGCAAGCACACTCTTATAAACTCTAAACACTTATCCTGACAGCCATCACCCACATCACTGGTATTAGTCATTTAATAACACCATGTATAGCCCTCATGAACTACCTGCTCCCCCTCCCCACCTGGGAATCCCAGGACTCCACCCTCTGTGTACATCCGCCCAGAGCCTCAGGTGTATCTATGGGCAGCGGTTCCACCCACCAGAGGGGGCCTCCCTGTACAGCATCTCCACCTGGTGCCTCTCACCATTTCTGATATCTGTAGCGGGTCCCTCAAGGGGTGGGGGGTGCATCAGATTTGGCCTCATGCCCAGAAATTAATATAACACAAATAATAGACCCCTGGGCGCCTCCCATCCTCTCGTGGGTGCCACAAGTGCAGCAGACTCGGCAGTAGCCCTTTCGGTAATTTCTAGAGTACATATACATAATTTTAAATAAATATATATGGAGTTGGGTGTGAACACGGGACCTTATCTATATGTAACTTCTCTTCAACTAAATGTGTGAGGGCTTCTAGGTGCTGGCTCCGCGGCCTTTGAGTTGCAGTAGATCAATAAGCAAATGTATGGACTGGCTGTTATTTTTACCCTAGCACAAGAAACAGACGCCCACCTCTCCACGTAAAAAATTAGTACAGCAGGTAAAATAACTCAAAAAGGTGTCTGCCTGCGGCAGAGAAGGGTCACGGACTTAACTCAGCTGTTCATCCTCACCAGGATGATAAAAGGACTGCCTCTGAGCTGGATAATTATAACACATGTTGTTTTCTTTGCTAGGCATAGTTATGGTCAGAGCTTTCAAGATGTCGCGCTTTGAGGCCATGCCACATATTACTCACTTGAAATCAGTAACACGGTCTGTCACCTTTTGAATGAAGTAGTGTTCAGACTTCTGCACACTCTTACGCACATGCTAGTGCATCTCTCAAAATAGAGTGCGCTTCTTTGTTCCCATTGAGTGCCTTGAAGGGGGCGCTAGAATACAAACTGTTACCATCAGTTGAAGAATTGTAAGGAATGATTCCTCTTCGGCGCTGTCAGTCAGTGTCCTTCCATACTAAGGAAGGCCACTGACTGACAGCACCGGAAAGACTGAAAACTTGTCGGCAGCGCTTTATTTGAATCCGGTATAAAGAGCAACAGAGGCAAGACACAAAGCACTGATCATGCAGATCTAATGTTTCTTATTCACTTGTGTCACTTGGAGCCCTAAAGTTACCAAGAGTCAGGTGCTGGTCAAACATGGTCACCATACAGAGCGGATTGTGTGAAGGGGCACTTTAAACCGTTCTCAACTTTGCGCCTAGTGAGGCAGAATGACAATTTATTTCAAGCAATAGACTTGTGATGGAGCAACGACTCGTATAAAAGAGACTTACTCGGAAGAAATCCACTCAAATAACTTGTAATACCATAATAATTGTGTTCGTAAATACTAAACCAGAAAATCCGTATATGTGAATCTAGGGGAAGCTTGCCTACGTGTATTACTAACTAGTAACCTGTGTGTCTCTAAAATGGTTGCTAATCGTGGGATTCTGCATTGCTAATGCGAAAGATTATTAGAAGTAAATGGGAGTAGAGTAGAGATAGGTGGTATACAAAGAAACCATTTATTTTTGATTTTAATATTCTTTTCTTTGACCTCTCTATTAGTTCGTATTTGGGCCTCCGTGCGGGACTGGAGCTTGTGCATCATGTGACCATTTCACATGCGCAGTTGTAACAACCCAGGAGCCGCGATGCAGAGTGTAATAAGCATGGATGTAGCCGAAGTATGATGATTAAAGTAGGTTTATTAGATCTTTAGTACGGGATCACAGAAGAATCAGGTCTTAAGTATAGTAATATAGAAAGCCCCACCAGGAGCAGCTCCCTTGCTGCTCAGCCCAATCTCACAACTGACATCCATCCCTAGGCAACCTCCACATTCCATCATTACATCACACACACCAACATACCACTATCCATCCACACTGGCTGAGCAGCAAGACAGGTAAGCGGGGAAGATACATAGCACCTAAACCCAGATACCACACACCTTCCCCCTTAAAGGAACGCAAACAACTGAATAATACAAGCATAGAGCATGGTCATTGAAAAATGGAAACTTACAATAAAACCATAAATGAATCCAATACAAATAAACAAAGAATGTCACAACACATGACCACCTCTTCCCCCTTTACACATCAAATAAATGAATGCAATTGTCAAACTTTTGTTTCAATACAGAACTCAGGCACCAAAATATTTTTAAAACGAAAACAAGCAATTGATTTCTATGCCACCAACAGGACATACTAGTTGGCCAGACTAGTATGGTGATGGTAACAGAGAAAAGAAAAAATTAAATTTAAAAGCACAAGGGGTTACTCACATTAAAATAAATCCACAGATAGTAAATAAGTAGGTGCGAAGTCACTCACGGGTACCATGTGAAAGTGAAAAAACACCTATAGAAAATTATAGCTAAAAGCTACTACAACACATACTTAACTTAATAACAATTCCTATGAAGAAACTTGTGAACAAACATGTAAGAATCATGTAGATGACTTATCCACAGGCAGTACTTTAAGTAAAAGTGGAAAGTCACATGCAAATTACTATAGAAAAAATCACATGTAGAAAACAAGTGGGTGACGAATCCACGGGCACTAAATTGAAGAAAGGTGGAAGGTCACATGCTCATAAGTACACGCATAGCACTGTAAAATAAATAAATGTAATATCATGCACTAAAGGTCAGAAAGCTAGTAAGCAATATCCTAATTAATAAAAGTTCACCTACTGGAATACATAAGAAAACGGAGTGAACAACCATATCATGCAGTTAAGTAATTTTCAGCAAAATGTAGGTTATGTATTCATTCCAAATTGGAAGAACACGGGCTAACAAACGTAAAACTTCATTCAATGAAACTTCCCAAAATGAACCATATTGGTAGAATGGGTTAGACCACTAAAACAGTAGAACAGTTATCTTTAGCTGCTCAAATAAACAATTGAACTGTAGAAATAAATTACACATTCTTTTTATAACAGCGCCAATTGTCAAAGCGAACACAGAACTTTGAAATAGAGAATGTAAGTTCATGCACTATGTAGATGAAATGAAGTATCGGGATGAAAACACATGTCAAGAAAAGCTGACCATTGTAACACAAAAAACTAAACAAGTAAAGTTTCATTTTCAAGGATACTTCTCTGCAATTGTTGTAAGTTAGTCCCAAAGGTTTTTTTTTTTTCCCAGTGCAACATGTCTGTTCATTGAGCTTGATTTCCACAGAGCATCAGAGAATTAGCAGGATACGATGTCCTGGTGCTGTTCGGAGAAACTTTATTGTTCCCAAAAAGGAAAACAAACGTGGTTGGCAGACGCAGCACTACGGAGTGAATACCGGAAGACAGCGTGGCTTAGGTGCATGCCTCTGGTGGAAACACAATATGGCGGCACGTTTCAATACGCCGTGCCGGGTGGCTCACGGCAGATGCGTGCTCCTCAATGTCACTGAGCAGGGCAACACTGTGAAGCAGTTCGCGAACAGCGGAGACAATGGGACCGGATACAAGGAGCTCTGGTAAGGTGTGCGTGCTGGTGCTTGTTCAGAGCTCGAGGCGCACATTCAAATGTGGTGGCTCGTGGTGCCTCCATTCAAACAGTGCACACGATAACGGCAAACTGACAAAGATAGATAATCGAAAGTTAACACTCACCAATCATTGACGGTGAAAACTATACTTGCTGTAACAAAGAAAAGCATTGTCCAAACAGCTTCAGATGTGATGTGCAAAGACAAAGTGTTAGCTTTCCTTTTACAGCTTACTTCATACTTCGAGGTCCCAGTAGAACTGCGCAGATGGCGGTATGAAAGTCCCACGCCGACTGAGTTTCTTTTCAGTCAAACTTTCAAGCGTAACAAATGTCACCAGTTGAGAAAAATGGTGCCAGTTAAATCCACTTGAACGCTGGTGCTCGAATAAAGTTGCCAGAACTTTCTCACTTCCTATGCAGTGGAACTGTAGGTTAACTTGAAGTTATACAAAAACATTCAAATGGTGCAGCACGCTGCGCAGAGGCAATCTTTCTCTATTTTTTTTTTTAAACAAATATCCACTTATGTAAGGAACGTGAAACACTTGGTGCAGCACACTTGAAGGTATATTGTATGTAGTACAGAGTTGTTTGAAGAGCAGCAGGTTAACTGTCACTAGATGAAAGATCGTAGATTGTGGATTGACATTGGAATCACAAATGTGAAAGCGGTCAAACATAGAGCCACACTGCTGTTTTCTGCTCTTCTTTTGTGTGAAGCGCCCAGGGAAGGTGGAAATTGCAGTAGTCCCTGACGTTCTTCCTCACTGGACAGGTAGTGGCCTCAATGACAAGTAGAGACGGGCAGGAAGGAGCGTGACACTGTGAACAGTCAGGGACTGGCACACTTAACTTGTATGCAGGCAGTAACTGGCACATCCAAAGTTGAGGGCGACCGGTGGAAGGTCACTGGTGGGGCTTGGTCGGGGTGCCAGTAAGCTTGAGTTGCTTTTGAGGAATTCTTTTATCTTGCTTGTACATCTTAATCTTGGAGTTTCATGAAGTTTCTTCAGGTGTAGGTTCAATCCAATTGTCGCCAAATGTAATAAGCATGGATGTAGCCAAAGTATGATGATTAAAGTAGGTTTATTAGATCTTTAGTACAGGATCACAGAAGAATCAGGTCTTAAGTATAGTAATATAGAAAGTCCCACCAAGACCAGCTCCCTTGCTGCTCAGCCCAATCTCACAACTGACATCCATCCCTAGGCAACCTCCACATTCCATCATTACATCACACACACCAACATTCCACTATCCATCCACACTGGCTGAGCAGCAAGACAGGTAAGCGGGGAAGATACATAGCACCTAAACCCAGATACCACACAGAGCCTTGAATGTCATCCAAATGAAAACAGTAACATACCCTGGGAACCAGCATGATGTCCTGAGAACGGAAAGGATTTTAAATAAAATATCATTCATTGTATTGATTAACTTGTGAACACGGGTGAGAAATAAAGCATGGGAAAGTAAAAAAAGGGGAGGAGATAGAACAATGAGCTTAAAGAAAAGTATTAAACTTAGCATGGTGTGAGGATCATCTCCCCTTTCCCTATCCAATCAGAGTTAGAAGTTTCATAAATTTGAAACCTTTAGGGGTGGTATATGTCATTAGAAAGGTATAATAGAGGTAGTTTAGTTAGATTAGTTTCCCACAGAGAGACGGAGAATGCTGAGAAACAAAGATGCTGTCTGAGAATTAAGAAAATACTGAAGAAGATTCAATTCCAGACTTAGAACTTTTGAGGCAATTAATTAGAAGAACATCGCAGAAGAATCAAAGAGGCACATAATAGAAGAAGATCGCGGAAGAATCGAGGAGGAAGATAGTGTCTGAGAGGAGTGCGACGCAGGCGTCGCGTCTATAAGACGTCATCTATCCTGTCCTGAGCCTTTGTCACCTGAATCTGTCCCAGGGGACCCTTTCCAATTCCTTGGCCAAGGGGTTGGTTTCCACACCATACTAGGTAAATATAATTCTGTGTAGTATGTCAATGTACTGTTCTCTCTTTTTCCTCTTAACTTCCTCTCCTTGTCGAAGACGGTGTCCTAACCGTATTTTGGTTCTTGGCTCACATGAAATTACTAGATAAACAATTTAAACCCTCCTGAATCTCTGGTTCTATAATAAAGGTTTATGATATGTAATTGTGCTGGAGCAGAGTTTTCTGTTGAAAATCTATTGGGTTTTTAAAGCTCTGGTTTGTCTATTTGTCGAGAATAAAAAATATTAATTCATAATTACTAATTATTTGTTTTGTGTAAATGTTCTGACTAACCAATATGAATTAACAAGAGAAAACGACACGTGGGAATGCTTTCGTATTGCTAATTAATAATGTGCATGTTTTATTAAATAAACGTTGCTGAGTGCTGTTTATTTTAAAGCACAAAATGCTTTTGAATTAATGCTTTCCCGTGTTGCAAAGGCTAGATAATTACATACACATAAGGGTATTAGTGGGGTTAACACTGTTTAATCATTATGCTGTGGTAACGTTGTTTTTGTCTCTTTTAATTAAGATGGTACGTTTTGGCCTAGTATAAAATGGCTGCCGTTTGCAGCCTGGCCTCGAGTGAATGATTTGTGATGAGAAGGCCTTGCTGAACATGGTCGAGAGTCATCTGACCACAGTTTTCGCCTGGTTAAAAGTTTCCGTGAGGACAGCAGTTCTGGGCGAATATCCAAATACATCTGAGCAACCTTGGAGGACAAAGGAGCCATAATGAATGAACTCTGAGATCATAATGTTGGTTCCAAGGAAATATGAACATGAAAAGATACTTTTTCAAATTCTAGTTCCGTGTTCCGTCTGTTTATTTTTGTGATTTTTCTGAGCGGAGATTTTCCAAATGTAGCGATGCTACATCCTTTCCTGCTCGCTCTGCTCAGCGGTTCAGCGGATATCTAAAACATTTTATGTTGCTTTCTTTTGTTAAAATTATTATAAATATTGTTAGCCTAGAGAGGGTTTTGCCACTTTGCCATTTTCTTCCCAAACCTGCGTTGGTGAGGATCTATGCTGTGAGGACGGCGACTCGGGAGACTTCTACTGAGAGACCTGTCCTGACCCATTCTGACATTTAGCTAGAATAGGTAATTATGAGGAAAATGATTTACTTTGATTGATTTTCTTTGACTAATTTTAGATAAAGTACCATAATTTAAAATACAGTGTTGGTGGTTATTTCTTGTCAATTATTGAGTACTCTATTTTGGTTATTGTTGTATAGATTGTTTAGATCATGACTCAGGACAGTTACAATTAGGTCTTATCGACCTCAGTGTAGATGCAGGGTGTTTAGGAGTTTTCTTTCCATAGGTTCAGTGATGGTAGAGTATTTGAGCGTATGTTAGTAAAATGGGCCCAAGCGTATGATGAGTGCATGTGCGTGTATCTGTGAAATTACTCTATCCGTGGAAGTAGGGAGAATTTGTACACCCCGATCTGCACCAATTTCCTGGTAGCAGAATTTGATGGTTATTGATGATTGTCTTGATCTGATTAGATTGCTTGTACATTAGCTTATTGATTATTGATTACTGATTGATGTTGGTATATGTACTAATACTATATGTTGGAGTCGTCATGTTGAGTTATATGTAGTGCTTCTGGAACTTGGGAGCTAGTAGCAGTTCCGTAGTAGGGCAGAGGGAAGTATATACTGCTCTCGGGAAAGACGGGATTGTTGGTCCTGTATGTATGCAGGAAAAACGTGTGACAATTGAAGTTGCGCGTCACATTGTCTGAGTTCGGAATTAGTGACATTGTCATATGTTACTATTAGAAATATTTCTGGTATAAAAGGAGTGCGTATGGTAGCGAAGGTTATCTATGAAACTCTGGTCTTAAGTCCCAGGGATCCGTAAGGTTCACCGTTAAAGCTTATCGCGGGAGAAGTAATAGGTATTCTCTGAGCTTGTTTGAAGGACTGGGCAGAGGTAAGCTGCTTGGTTAACGTGTGTTATAATTCTGTAGCGGGACGGATTGTACGCTGTTCTCGGGAAAGCAGGATTCTGTGTGTATGTACTATATTTTTCTTGTATGAATGTGCGTGAATGTATAAGCATTTAGTTGATTGTAAAACTCTTTGGATAAGTCCTAGAGGAAACAGTTAATGAATGCATGATAGAAGGGCAGAGTAGAGGGATACTGTGTCAACGGGATTCTTGTGAAATAGATTTTCTTTACTATTCTATGGTTAGCGAAGCAGACAATGGAGATGTTTATATGTTGTAACTAATAGATTTTGTAGAAATTTGACACGAAGTCTACTGAGAAATTTTGTAAAGGAGGGGTAGACGAGTGACAGGAGACAGGAGACAGAAGCGACTGCAGCGACTGCTGACGTCAAACAGACCGCGCTCTGATTGGATATTGGATCAGAATAGTGTTCGCGCTGGGATTGGTGTGTTGGTGTGAGCCGCGCAACGATTGGAAGAGGTATTCAAGTGACGTAGACGCTCCAGGATTGGTGCGTTAGTGTGAGTTGCGCTGTTATTGGTTGAGAAATCGTATTGTGCAGTTGTAATACGGAAGGGATTAGAAAGTTTTGGTAAACGTTAAAATGTATTACCAAGAAGAGAAAAAGAAAAAATCTTTGTTCGGAAAAATAAAACGCTGGTTTGACAAGGATAAAGATGTTAAAACAAGAGAGGGTGAATTGTTACCTCCAGCGAAAACTCCTGCATCCTTCATGGCTGCAAGATATGGATATCATACCTGTATATGGTTGGAGAATTGGGTTAGGTATACAAAGGAAGATGGTGTTCTAGCATTTCCAGAACATGGTTCATTTAATTTGGCCGTGTTGAGAAATTTACGGGAAAAGATGTTATGTCTTGACCCAAGACCAAGGCCGACACAGTTTGAGGCTTTAGTGGAATGGGAAGAGGAAGTACATGAGCGAGAAAAACAGAGGTCTGGAGGTAATTATAGGTATATGTTCGGGAGGAGACATGATCGTGAAACTCATCATGATCGAATGAAAAGATGGCGAGATGCTAGCATGTCAGAGGGATTATATCCTATGAGAACAGTTGAAGAGAGAGAAGAAAGGAAGGGAGCAGAAAGGGTTCCTGAGGCAGAAGTGAGAAGATATGGAGTTAATGAGTATGAGGATGAGGTCTTGAATGACATGATTTACAAGAGACCACCTCCATATAGACCAGAACCAGAAGAGAGCAAACCAGTTGTTTCTCCAATAAGAGATACATTGCGTATTATTGAGACAGAAAATGTGACACCTGAGTTAAGAAGTGCTAATCCTTTCAGGGAGAGAGAGAATCGATGTGGTGACGAGAATACAAGAGAATTAGCCAGAACTACAACAGAGCTGACTGAAAAGATTAGAGAGCTGACAAAGAATCTGGAAGCTGTTACGGTGCCTGTAACCATAGGTCCGGTTATGCCTGTTTTTGATAAGCAGAGGACAGGTGAAAATGGTTTGGTGATTCCATATGTTGGGAATAAGATAACAAGTTTAGCTGGTCCCTCAGGAGATTCAGGAAGAAGGACAGAAAATAGTGATCTGAGACAATCTAGACATGACACATGTAGTGAAGGATTAGAGGTACAGTCTAATTCGAGAATGGATGCTAGTGAAGCTAGTTGTTCAGGGATGCCGATTTTAGAACCGCAGAAGAAAGTGGTTCCAGTGAGAAAAACTACTGAAATAACAGCTGAAGATTTGAATGATTGGATGAAGGTCCTTCAAAAGAGGGATAAAGATTCACAGGCAATTGATGTGGCTAGGTTACGAGTAGAGTTAGAAGAGCTTGTTGCAGGGACAGTTCCTACAGAAATTCTAAAAAACCATCATGTTGGTGAACTGTTGTTTATGTGCAAAAATATCACCTGGAGAGCAAGAAACACACATGACAGGTTAAGAGCAATAGCGAATGAACAGGGAGTTGACATTGATAAGGTGAAAGCTTTGCAGAAGTCTTACAGGATGGATTTCACAGACAAAGACATTGAAAATCTGAATGGTACTGGTAGAACAGGACAGATTAAAGAAATGGTCGCATTGTTGCGAAGATGGGGTGATGTAGAAAAGTGGAAGGATAGGTGGTACAAGAAAAGAGAAGAATCAGGAGATAGGACTTATTCAGCATTTCCTGTGAGAGAAAAGGAGAAACCAGTGGATACTTATCCTATGAGAGAAATACCTGGAGGAGGATATGTACATGTTCCATGGACCAGACAGGATATTTTATCATTTACGAATGATTTCCCTCGACTGAGAGAAAAGCCCGTCGAGTGGTATAGGCAGGTAGATAGGTTTGTGAAATTGTCAAAAGTGCTGTGGATTGACCTGAATAGTCTGTTTGATATAATTGTTCCAGCAGACTTGTGGACTGAGTGTAAAATAGTTGTGAGTTGGCCTACTGAGGAATATCCAAGAGATCAGAGAACAGGAGCACCAGATCCAGAGGTAATGAGAAAGTATGATCAGGTGATGGTATACCTGAAAAGTAAAGTACCTGCAAAAGAGACAGACTGGGTTAAAATAGATCGAACACAACAGGAAGCAAAAGAATCAGTTCATGCATTTTACGAGAGGCTGATACTGGCTTTTTTTTTTTTTTTTTTTTCGACTATGTTTATTGTGTTTTCGTTGGGAATTGATATTCCCGCATCGATTTCAATGCACAAGCGCGTTAAAGAGAGTAGACAAACATTTGTAACAAACGAAATCAACAAGGCTCACAGATAGCTGAAAAAGGTTTTCTGTAGCCATAAATATAAAGAACACCAATTTCGCCGGAGTATGTGCTTTTGGCATAACGGATTTGTTGTGCATGGGTCTCGCACCTATTTGCGCTGCACCCATTCTGACAGGGCACTTGTACAGCTGTGAGACAGTGTGTATATCCATATATATATGGACGTTATGGTTATTCCAAGCAACCGCAACTCGTTCCCCAAAGCAACTGTAACTCTTGATCCAGCCATGTATAGTATTGTTATCAATTATGACATTTCAAATGTTGCAGTGATGTTATCAATATTGTCATAGAACATGTCATCAGTGATGTAAAATCTGAAGTATTGAGCAGTGCATGGCGAGGGTTAGAATCAAAGTCACTCCAGGGCACAAGCCACAGCTACCAGAGACAACCACAAATTAAGAATTTTAATGTTTTGTTTGTTTAAAATGGTATGTTTTAACTAACATTTTTACTAAGCTTTAATGTCCTTTTAACCTTTGTGTTTTTTCAGTTTATTTCTAAGGATTTTTTTTAATGTAAACTAAGATATTCTGACAATTCCTAACTACAACATAACTTTCCCTTTGGTTTTTCCGTGAAGTTCTATTTTTTTTTTTTTTAACGTAATGTAAGATGTATATCGCCGTGAATGGTATTGGGCGCAGAGCACGGCCTGTGGCGAGGGCCTGTACCCAAGCCTCCCACGGTAACCCACCAACCTGCGAGCAACCCCGCCACACACGGCTTTCAATGTTATGTTGCAATATAAAGGGTGTCATCTTTTTTTTTTTTTGAAAACCTTTATTTCAAAATTCAGGACACAGCTATTCAGCCGACAGCCCGAAGGTTCGGCAGCATTGAGAGTTAGATACAGTGATGTGTCCCCAATACAGTTCAAAGAGTAATGCATAGGTCCAATTTTAAATAAACACAGAAAAAACTCACAACAAACCCCAGCAAGGCAGAACATTGAAAGCCCATGGCGAAAGCCCCCAGGGGAGGCCGGACCCCACTCATCTACTAGTTACAAGACTGTGTACGGAGGAAGAAGGGGGACAGCAGAGGCCCAAAACGGTTCCTAAAACCAAACTGTGCTGGAAAGTAGGTCAGGGGGAAAGCTGTTCCTCGGGAGGTTCCAGATCCGGGGCAAGACATATTCCCCCCCTGTATTGGTTCCACCGCCCCCAGATGGCGTGCCACTTCCGGGGGCGACCTCTAGAGCAGTAGACCGTCTTCTCCCTAAACATGCTCCAGTCCATGTTCTCCTTCCACGCGGTCAGTGTAGGGGGTCCCGAGGAGCCCCACAAACGCGCGATATCCCTTTTAGCTACCATGTTACCCAGAGTCACCCATTGGGTCTGCGCCTCATCGAGGTCAGTGGGCCCCCAGACGTTCAGGAGGCAACACCGCGCCTCCGGCTGTACCGCAGTGCCCGTCACCTCCCCCATAACTGCATGGACTCTCCTCCAGAACTCCACAATGACACCACATTCCCAAATGATGTGCAGGAAAGTACCCACCATACCACATCCCCTTCTGCACAGGCCGTCCTCCGAGAATCCCATGTGGACCAGCCTTGGCCCCGTCACATACACCCGGTGCAGTATTTTAAGCTGCACCAACCTCAGGCGCGACGGAATCGCAACCTCCTTAGGAGAAGAAACCGCTGACTGCCAGTCCTCATTATCCAACTCAAGGCCATCCCTAGTCCACTGTTCTCTCAGCCCCAAGAGCATATCTGCCCGGACGTTAATCAACTTCTTATATATGAGCGAGATCGTGCTCTCGGGCATATGACCATCAAGGACTCGGTCCTCAAGGGGAGAGGACTCCGGCACCTTCTCACCCTCCACGAGGACTGATCGGAGGGCGTGACGCAGCTGGATATACCTGAAATACTCTGAGGGCCCTAGCTCATACTCAGTCTGCAACTCCTCGAAGGACTTCACCCTCCCCTTATGCAGCACATCTCCCACCTTGGATATACCTATCAGGTCCCACTTATCAAAGCCCTTCGTATGCCAGAGTCTTCCCAATCTCTCCGATTCAAACAATGGGGTAGCGAGGGTGAGCCTATCCTTCCAGCCCAACGAATCAGTCGCCATCTTCCATACACGCACCGCCACACCTGTGGGCCCCGTGAGGGACGAGTCTAAGGACCGCGAATACAACGCCCTGTAGTAGTTGCCGCCACGAAGCAGCCACCTATCCAGGGCATACCCAGGGCTGAGGGCAGGGCCATAAAACCCATGGTTGATCGCGCTCAGCTGCGTGGCCCAATAGTACCGTCGGATGTCTGGGAGCGCAATGCCCCCATCGTACCATGGTAGCGTCAACTTTGAAATAGCTATTCGCGGCCGCCCATCCCACAGCAACGTCCGTTGGAGGCCTTCGACCTCCCGAAAGTATTTGGCCGGTACCCAGTCCAAGGTGTTCTGGAGGGCATAGAGGAAGCGGGGAAGAGACATCATTTTAAACAGGGCCGCACGCCCAACAAGGGAGAGCGGCAGCCTCCGCCAACCTTCAACATCTCGCCTCAAGCGCGCCAAGGGGGGGAGCAGATTCCTCTCATAGCGCACAGCAGGATCCATGGATATAAAAATCCCCAAATACACGAAACCCTGCTGGGCAACCTGTATCGAACATGTTCTAGGGATCGGTGGGACCTCTCCACTAAGAACGTACAAGTACGATTTACCCCAATTAATCACAAGCCCCGAGTTCCTACCGAACGATGCGAGTACGTCACAGACCACTATAAGTGACTTCTTAGGTGAGGCAAGATACAGTAGGATATCATCGGCATAAAGCGAAATACGGTCCTCGTGATCAGGCGACCACCGAAGGCCCCGTATATCCGGGTGCCAACGTATCCACGCAGCCAACGGTTCAAGGGCGAGGGCGAACAACAGAGGCGACAGGGGGCAACCCTGCCGAGTACCCCTCGCTGAAACGGAGTAAATGCCCGACCATTCACCACAACATTCGCTAGTGGCCCCTCGTACAGCAACCGAACCCAACTCACAAAACCGCGACCGAAACCAAACTTGGCCAGCACGGCCCATAAGTATGCCCACTCCACCGTGTCAAAGGCCATCGTGGCATCAAGAGATGCCACAATAGCCGGTTCACGCAGCGTGCCCGCCCTGGCGATGACGCCATGAAGACGCCTAAGGTTTAATGCTGTGTTTCGGTGCGGGATGAAGCCAGATTGATCCGGGTGGACCAAGTCGCCAAGCACCCTACTCAAACGGGTAGCCAGGAGTTTGGCCAGAATTTTCGGCTCAGCGTTGAGGAGTGAAATGGGCCGATAGGAGGCGCACCTATCTCGGGGTTTACCTTCTTTATGTATTACCACGATCGACGCGAGCCGCTGATCCAACGGAAGGATCCCATCCCCCCGCGCCTCCAAAAACATGGCGCGCAGGTGAGGGGCGACCCTATCCGGGAACAGTTTATACAGGTCGATCGGCAGTCCATTCGGTCCAGAGGCCTTACCCGAGTTTAACGCGCGAATCGCCCCCGCCACCTCGTCAACCGTTATGTCACCATCCAAATCATCCCTATCTACGTCAGAGAGGCAGGGCAACTCGATATCACGGAGGAGCTCAGACGAGTCCTCGGGCGGCCTGTCCGACACAGAGGAATAAACCCTACGAAAATACTCGGCGAAACACTTCACAATCCCCTCAGGTTCCACGATCGCCTCTCCCCACTCTCCCGTCAACTCTGGCACCACTCTATTGACCCGTTCTTTCCTGTCCAACCACGCCAGGAGTTTCCCTGCCTTATCACCAACGTCATACAGGCGGCCCTGTTGTTCCCTACTGAGGGTCTTAGCGGCGTTCGTAACCAGGTCCCTATACTCCGCCTGCTTCGAGCAAAGCTCATGCAGTGAGGACTCTGTAACCTCCTCCTCCATAGCCCCCTCAAGGGCCGCGATCTCCTCCTCCACTTGCCGCACCTCGCCATCCCTCCGATTCTTGGCAGCCACCACCAGGGAGAGGGCTTCCCCCCGAAGCACGGTCTTAAAGGCTTCCCACAGCGACACCGCCGAGTCCACGGTTCCCAGATTGTCCTTAAAGTAATTATCCACTTTCTTTACCAGGGCGCTGCGCATCTTGGGGTCTCGGAAATACCATGGGTTGATGGGGGCCACCCTCCCTCCTCCCTCCCGACCTAGATCCAGCCGGATCCACACTGGCGAGTGGTCAGAGATACCGCGTGCCATGTGCCTCGCCTCGGATATCAACGCGGCATGTGCGGCCAGAGTGAGCAGGTAATCAATCCTGGAGAGGCTACCATGCACCCCGGAGTGAAACGTGTATTGACTCTGCGTGGGGTGCCGGAGCCTCCAGCAGTCTATCAGACCAAACGTATCCAGGAAATCTGGAAGCCATTTCTGAGCCCCCCCTGTGTCCCTGGGCGGGTATCTATCCAACAGTCCGGAGCCCACAGCGTTGAAATCCCCTCCCACTACCAGCATTCCCCCCGGGAGAGTCAGCAAAGCCCTGCCCAGTTCGGCAAGTGTGGAGGCCTGCAGGGCCGGCGGGACATAAACCGAAACCAAAACCAAAATCCTTCCTTCCCACCTCCCCGCCACCGCCACAAACCTCCCCCTATCGTCAACAATGGTGGAGTCCACCTCAAAAGGCAACGATGCTCTAACAAGGATGCCCGCACCCCTGGACCCAGAGGAGAATCCCGAGTGTGCAATGAATTTATACCCCTTCCTATTCAAGGCATAGCACATATTACCTATGAGATGCGTCTCCTGCAGCAGGACAACATCTGGCATTGAGCGTTTCAAAAATTGCAAAACAATCCCCCTCTTGATGCGATCCCCCAAACCATTAACATTCCAGCTTATAACACTTAAGCCCCTACCCCCCATCCTCAAACGGAAAGAGGCCCACCCCACACCCGAGGAGCCACCATGGAACAGCCCTGAGGATAATCATCATGCCTTGCAGAAATAAACCCCCCAACAACAAACTCAAAATCCCCAAAACTCCCCCCACCCTGCACCCCTGCTGCAGCTTACAAAGCCCCCCCAACTTGCAGTGTGCCTGTCGCCCTACAAAAACAAAAAATCTACAAAAAGTACCCTAAGGGAGGAAAAGAGCACCCCTCGTCCTCCCGCAACCCTCCACAGTTACTGCACTCTGTTCGAATCTTCAATTATGGTCAAATCAAGTCAGGCCGGCTCTGAGATCTCAGCCCTGTCCATCCCGGCCACTGTCTCCATGCTCGGCTGTGTCATCCCCCGTCCGTCGCCGGGGCAAAGCGTCCAGCCATTCGTCGGCCATAACAGGAGAGTCAAAAAGGAATGTCCGATCTTCATGCACCACCCGTAGTCTGGCAGGGAAAAGCATGGCATACTTCAGATCCAGTTCCCGAAGTCTCCGCTTCACCCAAAGGAAGCTCTGTCTCTGTCTCTGCACCTGCTGGGTGAAGTCCGGATAAAAATTCACCGACGCATTCTGGAAGGGGACTGGGCCCGTCACCCTCGAAGCTTGCAGGATAGCGTCCCGATCTCGAAAATGAAAGAGCCGGGCGACAATCGGCCGCGGCGGGGCACCCGCCTTAGGCCGCCCGCCCGGCACCCTATGGGCCCTTTCCACCGCAAAAAACTTTCCAAGGCCCTTAGGCTTCAGATGATTGAGGACCAAATCCTCCACAAGCAGGTCCGCCGAAGCCTCATCCGAGGACTCCGGGACCCCGATGACGCGCACATTGTTGCGCCTGGCCCGGCTCTCGAAGTCCTCCAGCCGGCGGGCGGCGAGGTCTCTCTCGGCCCTCAGCTTCCGAACCTCGGTCTGCAGATCCGCAACATCATCAGTGAGGCCCGTGGTCTTGTGGTCCAGGTTCTTAACTCGCTCGTTCGTCTTGCCCAGGTCCGAGCGGATCAGATTGACATCTACCAGGATGGCATCCACCTTATGCGCCAGGGCCTCGAACTGTCTCCCCATCGAGGTCTGCATCCCGTCGAGCGCGCCCATGACATCCTGTAGGGAGAGCTCCGGTGTCCCAGGCGAGTCCTCCTTCTGAGCATCCGGCGCCTGGCTCGATCCACTCGGCGATGCTTTCAGGAGGGCGTAGCGGTCCATACTGTTGACTTGGGAATACGTTCCCCGCCTGGTGGACTTAGTCTTCAGCCGATCCCCTTCTGCTTTGCCCGACATAATCGACTCCGGGCAGTCCAGTGCAGTTAAGACTGTTCCCTCTCAGCGAGAGGGATAAGGAGTGAGCAGCCCGCCGAGCGTCCTTGGGGTAATAAAACCACTCAGAGCTCTACAGTGTCCGGGCAGACAAAGGGAACGAAATCGAAAGTGAAAGTGCGAGGACCTCCGTCCGACAGTTCACACCTCGCCAGGCCGTTGTTGATCAACTAGGAGTCGGGCATCCTGCCAACTCTAGCCCCTGGCATCCCCGGGAGTTAGGCCTCAATCTTCCGCCAGTCGTAAGTCCGGTTCCCGATGGGCGATCCGACCGCGGGTAGCATCAATCGCCTCCCTGACAACTCAGCAACACGGTGCCATGCATACCATCAGGATTAGAGACAGGATAGTCGACGGAGGGCGCGAGGGTCTCGGGAGCTCTAAGCTCACGCGGCCATCTTGGTCAAGCGCTAGGCTCCTCCCCCCTGATACTGGCTTTTAAACAATTCAGTGGGGATGAACACCTGGGTGACAAAGATTTGAGTCATTTTGTATACAGATTTGTATATGGCCTGAGACCTGAAATTAGTGAGAGAATTCGTGAGCACACAGTGGACTGGCAGAGTAAGAAAATAGATGAGATTTTGAGACATGCAAAATACTTCAGTGATGAAATTGAAGCAAAACAGAGAAAGCTGAAAGAAAAAGCAATGTGGGCACAAGTGAAAGTTGCGGAAAGACAGGAAGCACAGTTGGTGGAACAGGCGAATAATGCAGGAAATAATGCAGGGAATAGGCCTAGGTATGCAGGGAAAGGAAAGGGGAATCTTGAGGAAGCAAAAAAGCAATTCCCATGTCACAACTGTGGCCAACTGGGACATTGGAGATCGGAATGTACCAATCCACCATTAGTGAATAATGAGAGTAAACCCTTAAATCAACAGGTGCAGAACGAAGGGAATAATCGACAGCAGCAACAACCTTCTGTTGTGAGACAGCAGAGTCAAGAGCCAAAACCGCCCTTGCCGCAGAATAGAGGGTCACAAAAGTACAATCAGGATTCAGGATTCTACAATGATGAGCAGGTAAACAAACCAAGGCGTTCTAACCAGGTACAGCAGTACTTGTTAAAGAATGAAGGGAGTGAGTCTGAAGGTGATTATTGACGGTGCCGAAGGGAGGAAGAAGAGTGCATACTTGGTGCAACTCTAGAAATAGACCAGGCAGGACCATTTGTAGATGGGAAAATAAATGAAGAAAGTGTTACTTTTTTAGTAGACACAGGTGCAACAAGATCAACTGTCAGGTCAACAGATATTAGAAATCTTCCTCTCTCGGATGAAGCAATCCAAGTAGTTGGTGTAGCCAATACACAAATCAGGACACGTCTTACTGAACTAGTAAGAGTACAAATAGGGAAATTTTCAGACATGCACAGATTTATTGTCTGTGACACTAGTCCAGTGAACCTGTTAGGTAGGGATCTGTTATGTAAAATGAACTGTACAATTTTTTGTACACCGGATGGAATAGCTTTTGAAACACCAGATGAGGATGTTTTGTACCGAATGACTCTAGGAAATAGAGAGAGTGAAATGGTTGCTGCATTTGCTGTGTTTGATCCGGAGGATTTGCCTCAAGAGCTGAGAGATACAGTGAAAAGGACAGTTTGGGATTTTACTGGAGAGGATGTGGGATTGATGAATAATGTAGATCCTGTGAAAATTTCAGTGAAAGAGGGAATTACTTATCCTAACATTCCTCAGTACAAAATGACACCAGAAATAATTGAAGGAATAACTCCTATAATTGAGAAAATGATTCAGCAGGGAGTTTTGAGAGAACTACTGAGTAGCCCGTGTAATTCACCGATAATGGGGCTAAAGAAACCTAATGGGAAATTCAGGATTGTACAAGATTTGAGAAAAGTTAACCAAATTGTGGTGGCATGTTGTCCTATTGTGCCAAATCCGTCAGTGATTTTGTATCAGATTCCACATGATGCTGAGTGGTACACAGTGATTGATTTGTGTCATGCTTTCTTTTCAATTCCATTGCATCATGATAGCCAGCCGATTTTTGCATTTAGGTTTGGCCAGCGTATTTTAGCATGGTGTCGTATCCCACAGGGGTATACAGAGAGTCCTTCGATATTCAATCAGTTATTGAAAAAATCATTGGAGAGCTTGATTATGCCTGAAAACTCAGTACTAGTGCAGTATATTGATGACCTACTTGTGGCATCAAAGACATGTGAAGCTTGTGAAGTAGATACTATAGCTTTACTGAATCATCTGGCAGATGGAGGGTTAAAAGTATCTCCAGCCAAATTGCAATTTTGCAAGACAGAGGTGCATTATCTTGGACACAATATTGAAAAAGGTCTGAGAAAGGTGACTGATGACAGGATCAAAATCATCAGGGGAATGAAGGCCCCAAAGACCCAGAGGGAAGTAAGAATGTTCCTGGGTATGGTGGGTTATTGTCGTCAGTGGATAATTAATTTTTCTCTGATAGCAAAGCCACTGATTAAGCTGACAAAAAGTGAGATGACAGATCCATTGGAACTAGATGGAGAACAAATGGCAGCATTTGAGGAGCTGAAGAGCAGAATGTGTGAAGCCCCTGCTTTGGGTATGCCACACTATGAAAAGGAGTTTGAGTTATACTGCAGTGAGAGAAATGGATGTGCACTTTCAGTGTTAATTCAGAAACATGGACAGCTGAGAAGGCCTATTGCGTACTTCTCATCGACACTTGACCCTGTAGCTGTAGGTTTACCAGGTTGTTTGAAATCTGTGGCTGCAACATGCAGAAGCCTGGAACAGAGTGAGGGAATCATAATGGGATATCCTGTAAGGGTATTCGTACCTCATAATGTGGCAATTCTTTTGACAAGAAGCAGAACCCAGTACATGTCACATAGTCGGCTGACTAAATATGAGAAAGTCATTCTGGGAGCATCAAATGTGACTCTTGAGAGATGTGTGAATGTGAATCCAGCGACATTGTTGCCGGATATTGAAAATGTGGGTGTGAAGACAGAAGATGATCACAATTGTTTGGATGTGCTTGATTACTGTACAAAACCGAGACCAGACATAAGGGATCTTCCCTTGCTTGAAAGTGATCATGTGCTGTTTGTGGATGGATCATGTCTGAGGAATGATGAGGGTGTGCTGTGCGCAGCATATGCAGTGTGCAAGGTTTCAGAGGTTATGGAAGCATCACCATTGAAAGGAGTGAAATCTGCACAAGTTGCTGAATTGGTGGCATTGACAAAAGCTTGTGAAATTGGAAAAGATTTGAGAACGACTGTGATAACTGATAGTCAGTATGGATTTGGAGTTGTGCATGATTTTGGCCAGCTTTGGCTGCAGAGAGGTTTCTTGACGTCGAGTGGGACTCCAATAAAGAATGCTGAAGTGATTGGAAAATTACTGGAGGCAATACAGCTGCCTAAAGAATTAGCAGTTGTGAAATGTGCTGCTCATGGACAAGGAGATGATTTTGTGACAGTTGGCAATAGATATGCAAATGACATTGCTCAGTATTGTGCAAAGAATAACCAGTCAATTAATCAGGAACGAGAAGGTGAAATGTCTTTTTTTTTTTTTTGATTTTAAAGAAAGGTTTATTGGATATAAAAAGGAAATATAACAATTCGGAATACATCATATAATGTAATATAAATCCAAAATTGGTTATAAAACAAGAGAGATGAAAGAAAGAGAGGGAAAGAAAGAAAAGAAAGAAAGAAAGGGAGAGGTGGGAAAAAGGAGGGAAATCATAAGATAAACAATGGTATCATAACTAAAATATAGCATGTAAACATTTCGGCGAATGATAAAAATAGTATGAATAACAAACGTGCATTGTATACTAAAATATTAACAGTAGATAGATTAAAACTTTTCTATTAGTTTCACGGAGGCTTGGATACTTCCTCATTACAAGTAGTATGCAAAGGCATAGCACAAGCAGAAGCATTTAGGAAATTAGTGACTGGTAACCACAACATATCTCGTTTAATGGCCAAAGCAATTGGGTAAACATAAGCTCGGTCTAATCTGTGGTTATAGCAGACGCCATACCACCAGGCTTGAAATGAAATGTTAGAGGCATTTTTCCACGATTTTGTAATTTGTTGAAATGCAACGGCTAAAAGCAAGTCCACAATAGAAGTGGAAGAGCTGAGAGAAGACCATACCTCTGAGACACTACCTAGGAAAATATGAGCATGAGAAAAAGGGATATGGGTGTGAAAAATTCTGTTAATTTGCTGCCAAATTTTTGTCCAAAAAGTGTGAACAGGAGGACAAGTAAAGAGCATGTGGTAAAGATCTGCATTAGGGGCAGGACATGACCAGCAAGTAGAGGAAACAGTAGGGTCTATGCGATGCAGTTTGGCCGGGGTGATTAGGAGTCTATTGTAAAGAAAAAATAAAGTTTGTGTGGTATTAGCTGCTCTTGATGACTTCCTTATTTTATTCCAAATCTTGTCCCATGTTAAAACGGGAAAAGATAAACCCAAATCCACTTCCCAACTGCATTCCGTTGTAGACTTAGTACGGGGAAGAGATGTAGATCTTAATTTTTTATAAATAGTGGATGCCGAGGATGGGGTACGTAGAGAAGAAAGCGTGAGAGGAGAAGCTGTTGTATGAATATGGACTGAGGATAAGATATTGAAAGAATTTAGAGCAGTAGAAGTCAGTAGTCGGTACTTCGACAGATAGGAAGGGGGAAGAGAAAAGCGAGTGCGAAGTACAGAGAAGGGAACACAAGCATCATCTTGAAACAGTTGATGAGTCCACTTAAGGTCAAGTGCTAGCCAATCCTTCCAAAAAAGAGTCCTATTTTTGATTTTAATATGTTTATTATACCAAATTGGGGAGCTTAGAAAGCGGGTACGATCATCAAGACCTCCAAACAAAAGAGGTTGAACATTTTTTCGAGCATTCTTAAGAATGGGAAGGGACATCTTCAATGGGATGTGAGTTAAGGATAAAAATTCCTCAAAGGAGAATGGATGGAAAAAAGAAGACTCTAACTCTACCCACAAGGGACGAGGATTAAAAGTGTCCAGATCTGTAGAGAGCAGAAACGAAGAGTGTTTGAGAAAAAATGATGTGTGATAAGAAGCAAAGTCAGGGAAATTGACCCCACCCACATGTTTAGGTTGTTTGAGTTTGGAGAGAGACATCCGAGGATGCTTATTTTGCCATAAAAATTTTGATAAGATGCCATAAATTTTTTTGAAACAAGATTTAGGAATATTAACAGGAAGATTAGATAAGAAAAATAAGATTATCGGAACTAACATCATTTTAATCGAATCTAATCTGCCCCACCAAGATAAGAATAAAGGATGCCATCTTGATGTAGAGTTACTCAAAGTGAGCTGTAAGTTTTTTAAGTTTAGAGCCACAGTATCTTTAAGGGAAGGAGTGAACCATAGACCCAGATATTTAATTTTAGAAGTGTTCCAATGAAAGGAAGAATCTAAAAAATCAGCATGAAAACAATATTTGTTTAAAGGGAGAATTTCACATTTGTCAATGTTGAGCTTGTATCCCGAAACTAGAGCAAAAGCAGAGACCTCTGATAAAAAGGCTGGAATGGATGATTGAGGATTTGAAATGAATAAAAGAATGTCATCAGCATACGCTGAAAGTTTTAAATTGCTGTCTGCATAAGGGAAGCCTGTAATGTTAGAGTTCAAACGGATTTTTGTTAAAAAGGGTTCTAACGCTAAAATAAATAAAAGTGGAGAAAGAGGACAACCCTGTCGAACCCCTCTATGGAGAGGAAAAGAAGAGGATATAAGGCCATTAGCTAAAATAAACGATCTGGGAAAAGAATATAATAATGAGATATATGAAATAAATTTGGGACCAAAACCAAACCAACGGAGTGTGGAAAAAATAAACTGCCAGTTGACTCTGTCGAAAGCTTTTTCAGCATCTAATGCAATGGCCGCTAAAGACCCTGGATGAGAATGGGACTTACTAAGAACATTAAAAAAGAGACGAGTATTATCTGATAAATAACGACCTTTAATAAAACCAGATTGTTCTCTGCCAATTAACCGTGGTAAGATATTATCTAGGCGAAGAGCTAGAATCTTTGCAAAAATTTTATAGTCCAAATTAATCAAAGAAATGGGTCTATAGTTTTTACACAGAGTAGGGTCTTTGTTGTCCTTAGGAAGAAGACATATTAGAGCCTCTTGAAAAGAGCCTTCAGATTTTCCAGAAGAAATGAAAAATAAAAACAATTGATGTAATTTAGGAACAAGGAAGGAAGCAAAATGCGCGTAGAATTCCATGGTAAAGCCATCTGGCCCAGGAGCTTTGCCCTTTTTGAGTGAGTGAATAGCTTTAAGAATGTCACTGGGGAATATATCTGAGTCCAAAGAGGAGAAATCAACATCCGGGGGAGATGGGGAGGGAATAGTAGATAAATAATGGGAAATTTCGGCCAAAGAGGGCGAAAACTCAGGAGTATAGAGCGTTTGATAGAAATTAACAAATTCTGAGAGCATGTCTTTATCTATATGAACAGTTGTGTTGTTAGAAGTGAGAATAGAGTCGATCTTTGTGCGCTCCTTTTTAACCTTAAGATAATTGGCAAGGAGATTGCCAGATTTATTCTGAGCGTTATAATATTTAGCACTGGACTTTAAAAGAATTAAGTTTGCAAATTCTGTAGAGAGTTTGTTAAAAGAGAGTTTGGCTTTAATAAGATCATTCAGCGTAGATTGATTCTCTGTTAGATAATAAGAATGTTCCAATTTCTTGATTTGTGAATTAAGTGTTTGAATAGACTGCATAGATGTTCGACGTTTACGGGCCACAAATGAAATAATGAAGTCTCTTGAGGCAGCTTTAAAAGTATCCCAAATGAGTTGGGGGGATATATGGGGAGTGTCATTTTCAGCAAAAAATAAAGTTGCAAATTCCAGAAATGATGGTGAAAATTTGGGATCTAATAATAGAGAGTTATTAAATCTCCAACGTTTGGTGCCTTTGTTGGGGGGGAGTAAATCTAAACTTAAAGTAACTGGAGCATGGTCTGAAATTAGAATGGATCCTATATCAGAATAGGAAATATGTTGTGTGAGAGGTTTGGAAATAAAAATGTAATCAATTCGGGATTGGGAAGAGTGTGCTGGGGAAAAGTACGTGTATTCTTGAATTGTAGGATGACAAAATCTCCAGGAGTCTACCAGAGATCTTTGTTGAATAGTAGAAGTAAACTGATTGTGCATGGAAGAAGGAGAAAATCGAGATTTGGATCGTCTGTCTAAAAAGGGGTCTAAAATCATATTACAGTCGCCGCCCAAAATTAAGTAATCATCAGTATATTGCATTAAAGAAGAAAGAAGGTGAGGCCAAAACGATTTGTCTAAGGTTGTGGGAGCATAAATATTAAAAATGGTTAAGGGGATTTTGTTAATTAATAGTGATACAACAACCCACCTACCCTCAGAGTCATTCTCTTGCTTCACAAGTTGAATATCTAAACGTTTGTGACATAGTATAGTTACACCATTACGTTTCCCTGAACCAGGCGAAGCATAAACATGGCCTACCCACTGACGACGTAATTTAGTTAGTTCACCTTCAGTTACATGAGTTTCTTGTAATAACGCAATATCTCCTTTTAAATTAGCAATATGAGATAAAACCCTTTGACGTTTAATGGGGGAACCCAAGCCTTTGACGTTCCACGATATAATATTTAAAGTCATCTAAATATAAATACTAACTCTACAATTACCATAAAAACATTCATATGTAATGTTTACTAACTGTACAATGCACGTTAAATTAATAGAAGAAAGGAATATCATGAAAAACTGTTGAGAAAGGATAGGCAGAATTAAACAAGTAAAAGAGAAATTGTTACACCAAAGAGAGAGATAAAGATATAAAATAGTAACTGAGAAGCCAGGAAATAGAGTATAAAGTGAAAAGGAAGAACAATAGAAGAGGTTATATGTTATTACAAGGATGTAAATAGAAAAAAGAAAGAAGAAAAAGGGGCAAGACTGAGGTAAAAAATACAAGATATGAGAAAAATAACAGAGAGTCCAGCAGAGGAAATAAGATAGGGAAGTGAAGGCAAAAACAAGAGAGAAAGGGGGAAAGACAGGGAAGATAGAAATAGAGAAGAACAAGATGAAATAATAAATAAAGCACATACCACAAAAAGACATGGACAAATGGGGATGGGGGAAGCACATGAGGAAAACAGCACACCAAACGCGGGATACCCCGGGACAGAACGGAAAACGAAGACACCATCCAGGCAATGGAGATAGGATCACGAACGGACGGACGATATATTGCTGCTTCTAAAATATAGAGAGGGGAAAGGAAGACCAATTACAAAGGGTATATGAAACTTATGATCATACAATGACAAAAAACAGAAGAACAAATTTAGTATAAATCAACAACAATTCTTAGAATAGTTAAAGCTTTCGTTTAGTTATAAGTTATAGGTTATAAGTCTTAAATGGTCTCAGGTCTTCGAAGTACGAGGAATTTCCATGTTGTCTTCAGTACAAGAGTCAAGAAAGACTTGTAGACGTGCTGGGTCTTCGTAGGACGTAGTTTTGTTGTTAAAGGTGACTTTCATAAGACATGGGTGAAACAAGCCATATCGAGCATTAAGATTCCGTAACGCAGGCCTCATATCCCAAAAAATTTTCCGCCGGTCAGCAGTTGCTTTCGCATAATCCTGAGCAAAAAATAAATGATTACCTTGCCAAGACACTCTCCCTTTACTTTTGGCTGCATGAAGGACTTTAAGTAAATCTGTATATTCTAAAAAATATAGAATAACACCACGCGGCTTGGAAGTAGAGGAAGCAAACCTAGGATTTTGGCCTAGTCGGTGAGCTCTTTGAATGTTCAATTTTGGAGATTCAGGAATGTCCAGCAGGGTTGGTAGAAATGATTGAAAGAAAGAAAGCGCATCCGAGCCCTCAATTCCTTCCACAAGGCCATAAATGCGTAGATTGTTGCGCCTATTACGATTCTCCAAATTCTCAATCTGAGTCTTGAGATGAGCGACCTCTAATTGTAATGGAGGGATTTGAGACGTAACAGACTGAATGGAATCAACGCGTTGGGAAAGCAATGAGGACTGTTGCTCCATTTGAAACCATTTATCTTCAAGATTCTGGAGACGAATGTTGGTCTCTTCCATATGAGGTTTAGGTGCGCGAATTTCTTGAAGAAGAAGTTCCATGGATAATGTCGTTGTAGAGCCTGTTGGAGACGGTGGGTCTTTTTTGACACGCTTTGTAGAAGCGGTAGATGAATTTTTAGTTATTTGTTTAGGGTTACTACGAGGTAAGTTGGCCTGAGTAGTAGTGGTATTGAACTGCGTAGTTTCAGGGTCTTCTGTACTGTCCTGTAGTACACTGAAGGGGTTAGGATCACTCATCGTAGTGCTGTCACCCAGAGCAGAAGCAGTACGGAGTGCATGGGCTTTTGCCATAGTAAACCGCACAATAAAATGTAAAACGTGTGGAGAAATGAGGTCACGCAAATGTTTGAGGCACGGACAGAAGTCCAGTTAAGAGCAACGAAAGTCAATGAAAAAAGGGAAGAGATGAGGCAAAAAGCATTTAGAAAAATATGTTGCACAGGTTGTTTGTAAAAGGCGAGTCTTCAGAAAAACAAAGAGAGCGACCTTGAACAGGTAGAAAGCAAAAAAGCCATATTTTTGAGCCAAATCTGAGGAGATAGCATTCTGTTTGCTGCGTCGAGGTAAAAAACAAAATGGCGGCCACAGAAACGAGCGCGAACGAAAGTGCGCTGAAATAGTGTGAAACAGCTCACCCTGAAGGTCGAAAATGAGTTCAATTGGAAGCGCTATGTTTTATATCATCTTGCCAACGTCAGCACCGTCCCAAAGATAGAGAAAAGATGCCTGGTGGAAGCTCCGGTCTTCACGTCAGTATGGAGCTCCGCGATCCGGCGGCCATCTTCTTTGGCTCCCAAGCCACGCCCCGTGAAATGTCTTTTTGTTCTGTGATGTTTACTAATGTCCTAGAGACGTGGGATGAAGTGAAACAGTTGCAGGATGAGGCAGGAAAGGAAGAAAAGAAAGACTGGATCAAGGCAGGTTGTGCCCCAAGAGAAACAGACCATGTTTGGGTCTATAGAGATGGCAGACCAGTCATGCCAAACTCTATGCTTTCGACAATGGCAAGGATGTATCATGGCCAGGGACATTTGGGAAGGGATGCAATGATCAGGTCTTTTAAACAGACTTGGTACAATGCAAAGTTCAGGACAATTGCAGAAAGCATCTGTCAAAGATGTTTGATTTGCCAGCAATTTAACACTGGGAAAAAGACAGTGGTGAGTCTGGGAACAATAGGCAGAGAAGGTGGTCCTTTCACGAGAATGCAGATTGATTTCATTGAAATGCCCCAAGTGAACAGACTGAGGTATGTTCTAGTGGTAGTCTGTTTGTTCTCAAGATGGGTGGAGGCCTATCCGACTAGGAGAAATGATGGAGTAACAGTGGCAAAGTTACTGTTAAGGGAGTTAATTCCTAGGTACGGGTTTCCAGTAACGATCGAGTCTGATAGAGGTGGACACTTCTATAATGAACTCATGAGTTTGATTTGTGAAGCATTGAGTATACAGCAGAAGCTACATTGTGCATACAGACCAGAGGCTTCTGGTGTTGTTGAGCAGATAAACGGCACGATTAAGAACAGGATTGGTAGGATGTGTTTAGCCACTGGAATGAAATGGCCTGATGTCTTGCCTCTAGTGCTAATGACTATTAGATCTACTCCAGATAGAACTACTGGTTTAAGTCCGCATGAAATCTTAATGGGACGTGCAATGCGACATGCATATGTGCCTGTCAATAAGTTGATGACAATAACTGATGACATGATTTTGGATTACTGTAAAGGCCTGGCTGACGCAGTTCATTCTGTGTTTCACCAGGTTGGAGAAGAAGCTACCACACTTGAGAAGAAGCAAGCTCATGATCTGAGTCCAGGGGACTGGGTGAGGATTAAGGTGCACAGAAGAAGAAATTGCTTGGTTCCAAGGTGGGGAAGGCCGAGACAAGTCATTCTGACTACGACAACTGCAGTAAAGTGTGCTGGTGTGAAAAACTGGGTACATGCGAGTCATACTCTGAGAGTTCCAAACTCAAAGGATGGGACTGGTAAGGAGTATTTTGAAGAGTCAGATTCCAGTGATGATGAAGACACAGAACCAGTGAGAAAAGAAGCAGAAAAGGCTTCAAGAGAACCATTGAGAGTCTCAGAGAGGAGATCAGATTCTGTAAGAGAGCCTGAAGTTCCGAAAAGCAGTGAAGGGAAAAGAAAAGAGCAATTCCACAGAGATTACTCCTGAATCAGAAGAGGAGGAGATTGAAGAACCACTTGAGATTGTACCTGAAGAAGCAGGGTCAGAAGAAGATAGAGAGGGACAGATTGCGGAAGACCCCCGAGGAGGTGTAGGGAACATTCTTGACAAGATATGTGAAGGGACAAGTAGACAGCAAGAAGATTGCGTGTCGGAGACCCGAGGAGGGACAGAAGTAGGGAAGTCTCAAACAGTGGTGAAAAAGACTGTGGAGCGAAAGAAAACTGCTGAAGAACAAGAGGCATTTGAAACAGAATCGGATGAAAGTGAGAGTGAGAAATCAGAGGGTCGAGTTCTGAGAAAGAGAACTTGGATTGGAGAAAGAAATAATACAGAAACAAGACCGAAAAAGGTTGTAAGAGGAGATCTTTGGCCTAACAACAGAATAAAAAGGCTGAGATATAGACTGATAAGAGCAAATACCTCGAAAGCTGAACAAGTGAATGAGGTGTCGAGTCAGAATCCAGCAAGAGGTGAAAAAAGAAAAGAGTCAAAGGAACCAGAGGAGATCAAGAGGATAAGAAAACCTAACCAGAAGTATAGGTCGCCGGAATGGACGTACGTGGCACTGTCTGAAAGTGAAGAGGCAGAAAGTCAAGGAAATCCAGAGGAGACCGTACGAAAAGTGGTTAAGGAAGATACTGGTGAATTCTTGAAAGTAATCTTGACTGACATTGATGAAAAGTCGGATACTGAGGATATTGTTGGAGATCTAATACAATTTGATGTTGAAGAAAATGAAGTAAAGAGTGATGAGTATCCAAATTGAGTGAACAAAAGAAATCACTTGAAGAAAGTGAAAAGAAGAAGAACTGAAATTAATTGTTTGAAGTAACTTAGAGTTCTAGAAACTCAAGTAGTGGAGTAGTAGAGGCTAAGTCAAAAGACAAGGTCAAAGTAGTAAAAGGGCTAACATAGAGAATAACCAAAGTAGGTGTGCCTTCTTAAGAAGATGGTGTAAAATGTGCTGCTGCTGTACTGGATTATTAATGCTACTATGGGGTGTTTTAGCTTTATTAGTTACTTTTAGAGTTACAATAGGTACATTTGAGATACATACAGAGAATGTGACAAATGCAGAGAAGAGTTCACAAAAAGTAGTTCCGACTAGAATTAGTAATACTTACATACATAAAGATAGGTCAATTAATGATTTTTCTAGTAATGTTTTTTCAAAGCTGTTATACGAATATGTGAAGACAATGGAAGTTAGGGATTGCTACGTTTGTATGCAATTACCTGCATCCGTTTCAGAGGGTGTTACTTATCACCATTTACCAGCTACGTATGGAATTTCTTGTAGTGTATTAAGTAGTGTTTTTTATTTGTTAGGGAAAATAGATTATGAGATGTCTAACAAAGATAGTATTTTTGGGCAATTGCCAATGAACAAAGAGCTGAATCCAGCTAAAGAAGCTAACATTTTTGGTGAGATTTTTATTGAAAAAGAAGAATTAACATTAGATTACATTTTTAAGAATAATTTAACATGCAGTCTGAAAGAAGAGGAGAAAGCTTTCCTAAACATGGTGGAGGAAAGGAGATTGAGCATGCATGAGAAAGCAGGGAAATATAAAGTGAGTGAGACAATTTGGGACATTGAGATGGGAAAAGAATTGAGAAATGGGGCTAGTCCAACTTTAGCTCTAGATGCACCACAGAAGGGTAAGCTGTGCATTACAAGAAGGAAATCCCAATATGATACATATTTTGTTGGGACTAGTGAGTGTCATGATACATACTTCATTGCAACAGGATGGGGTTTCAGAGGTGGAGAAGATACAATTTTTCCAGGAGTGTATTATGTTTGTGGGAACAAGGCTTATTACAGGTTGCCTGACCATTGGTATGGCACGTGTTATGTGGGCCTGGTTTTTCCTAAGATCTTTCATATAGATAGAATAGAAGATGTAGAACATATTAATTTACTAACGCGTTTTAAGAGAGAAACTTGGTCAGAAATAGTGGGTGACATTTTTGGAGCTTTAATTCCTGCAGTGGGAATTTCTTTGAATGCTTATGGAATTCGGAAACTGTCAACAGTGGTGGATCGTTTATCGACAAATACCGCTGGAGGGTTTCTTTTGGTGAATACGGAGTTGATTGCCGTACGTGCCATGTCTATGCAAAATCGACATGCCCTTGATATTCTATTAGCTAAGGAGGGTGGAGTTTGTGGAATGCTGAAAGTTCAACATTGTTGCACTTACATTCCAGACGAAAGCAAAGACCTGAAGGTCTATATCAAAAATATTACTGATTTGCATGAAGAATTAGTACCACTAGAAGTTGAGAGTATTTGGACTAAAATAGCTAATAAAATAGTTGCTGTTAAGAGTTTTATTGCAAAAATAGGTAGTACTATTATAGGTAAGATATGGTTTCCTTTGACTTGTATAATTGTTGCTTTATTGATATTAAGATTGGTGTGTTTGTGTGGGGAGGG
This sequence comes from Triturus cristatus, assembly GCF_964204655.1. NCBI lineage: Eukaryota > Metazoa > Chordata > Amphibia > Caudata > Salamandridae > Triturus > Triturus cristatus. Next base: position 1,004,335,379 of record NC_140592.1, read on the forward strand.
AAAAAGAAATTAATTAAAAGAAATAATGAAAAGAGAAATAAAAGGTTGAAAAGAGAACCACAAGAAATAGAATTAGAAGAATTGAGGGAGAGTGTTTACTTGGAAACAAAGAGGGATGATGAAAGAGTGTCTGGTGTGTAGTGTTGTGTGAGGAGAAAAAGACATTTCCAAATTTCTCCTAAAATGGGACTAAATTTCACTAAATTTTTTTTTTGGGGTTGTTTATTTGGTGATAATATCACCAAAGGGGGGATTGCTGGAGCAGAGTTTTCTGTTGAAAATCTATTGCGTTTTTAAAGCTCTGGTTTGTCTATTTGTCGAGAATAAAAAATATTAATTCATAATTACTAATTATTTGTTTTGTGTAAATGTTCTGACTAACCAATATGAATTAACAAGAGAAAACGACACGTGGGAATGCTTTCGTATTGCTAATTAATAATGTGCATGTTTTATTAAATAAACGTTGCTGAGTGCTGTTTATTTTAAAGCACAAAATGCTTTTGAATTAATGCTTTCCCGTGTTGCAAAGGCTAGATAATTACATACACATAAGGGTATTAGTGGGGTTAACACTGTTTAATCATTATGCTGTGGTAACGTTGTTTTTGTCTCTTTTAATTAAGATGGTACGTTTTGGCCTAGTATAAAATGGCTGCTGTTTGCAGCCTGGCCTCGAGTGAATGATTTGTGATGAGAAGGCCTTGCTGAACATGGTCGAGAGTCATCTGACCACAGTTTTCGCCTGGTTAAAAGTTTCCGTGAGGACAGCAGTTCTGGGCGAATATCCAAATACATCTGAGCAACCTTGGAGGACAAAGGAGCCATAATGAATGAACTCTGAGATCATAATGTTGGTTCCGAGGAAATATGAACATGAAAAGATACTTTTTCAAATTCTAGTTCCGTGTTCTGTCTTTTTATTTTTGTGATTTTTCTGAGCGGAGATTTTCCAAATGTAGCGATGCTACATCCTTTCCTGCTCGCTCTGCTCAGCGGTTCAGCGGATATCTAAAACATTTTATGTTGCTTTCTTTTGTTAAAATTATTATAAATATTGTTAGCCTAGAGAGGGTTTTTGCCACTTTGCCATTTTTTTCCCAAACCTGCGTTGGTGAGGATCTATGCTGTGAGGACGGCGACTCGGGAGACTTCTACTGAGAGACCTGTCCTGACCCATTCTGACATTTAGCTAGAATAGGTAATTATGAGGAAAATGATTTACTTTGATTGATTTTCTTTGACTAATTTTAGATAAAGTACCATAATTTAAAATACAGTGTTGGTGGTTATTTCTTGTCAATTATTGAGTACTCTATTTTGGTTATTGTTGTATAGATTGTTTAGATCATGACTCAGGACAGTTACAATTAGGTCTTATCGACCTCAGTGTAGATGCAGGGTGTTTAGGAGTTTTCTTTCCATAGGTTCAGTGATGGTAGAGTATTTGAGCGTATGTTAGTAAATTGGGCCCAAGCGTATGATGAGTGCATGTGCGTGTATCTGTGAAATTACTCTAGCCGTGGAAGTAGGGAGAATTTGTACACCCCGATCTGCACCAATTGTTCATCTATTTAGTTAACTAAAAGGTCCATTGAGCAGAGGAAATGCATTAGGACAAAGAGTTTGGTAAGAAATAAATTAAATAAATTCATCTTACAAGTATTAGCACAATAAATTGACCCCAGCGGTATCTAGTAGCCTATATGAATGAGTGTGTGTTTATGGGCCCAAGTGAGTATATAGTAATAGAGTACCTGAGGTTGGTAACCCTCTGGATCACTAGGGAGGTGAAATCGCCAAGGAGGCTCAAAGAATGCTGCGCAGACCTATTGCTTTTAAGTAAAGTTTCATATTTTTTTAAGTGCATTCCTAAATTATACCGCCACCACTGAGTAGTTGTTTATAAAATAGGACTTGGAAACTTCCAAAACAACAAAGTAGGCTAATTGTAGTTCTTATAAATCATACAATTCCTCCACATTAGTATCAAATATATGAAGCTAAAACTACCCACCCAAATCACCTCGATATTTCATGTTAAAGAAGAGTGGTGTGAAATCATTATATTTTTAAAAAAGAAAAATGTCTCTAACTCAGTAACACTCAAAATACAGCCGTGGGCCGCATCCGTCCCTCCGGACCTTTACATCCGCTTCCTGGTCAACAGCAGCACTGGGCTCCTGTTTGCTTGACTCAGCAATAACTTTAACAAGCATCTGCAAAGCCAAAAGTTTTCACCTATGCGAGAAATTTTGGTTATGTCAACTCTTCTTAGGCATGTTGCACAGCAGCGACGCATTGCTGTGTAACATGGCTGAAAGTAAAGAAAATAATAGCGCTATGAGTATGACACGCAGTGCAGGCCACGTCATGGCGACATTATTTTCTATCTTTTAAAGCTATGTTGCACAGCAGCCAGCGATGCTGTGCATCAAGTGTAAAAAACATGGACAAAGCCAATCGAACTGGCATAGGCGAAACCTATTGGCTTTGTCAATGCTTGTTTATTTTTCGGACGCAAACCCCCAGTTTCTGCTTCTGAAAAGTCAAAAAGAATGCTGAGCGTGCATAAAACATGGCGGCCGGCTCCACATTGACTTTTGCTGAAAGTTCACCCGCTGCACAGGCAGATGCACTTTTTGCATAGAAATCTGTCAGGCATGTGAGAATCTCTAAATAGGGCTGCCGGTCTGTCACTGAGTCTGCTGACCAGGAAGGTTGCTGGGCCTTCCCCCGGCTTCTTAATGAGGCCAGAAGTCCATCTGCTTTTTGGGGGCAATAGATCCAGAAAACGTTTGATAATTCCAGCAAAATCACAATTTTAGTGGTATGCAGTGCTTAATTTGTAATATAGTAAGTGCCGGGGCTCTAACCAGGAGGCCACTACACCTTGCACCACCGATCGCCTGTCATCACTGCCAATAACTGTACCAAAACAACTTCTAACCAGCTCCTTCACCTTCAAGTGCGACAGTTCAGATTATTCCTGGTCCCCAGAGCTAAAGAAATGGCTGGGAAGGCAGGAATTCGTATTTTGTAATGTATTTTGTGTTCATAAACGAACGATGTTCTGCTCATCTCTAAATTAGATGAGCCGCAACACCATGTGGCAGAGTGTCATAAGTATGGTGGTGATAGTTAAGTGCCGGTGCTGAGCACCGGAAACTAATCAAGTGCCGGAGCCAAGCACCGGAAAGCACCAGCTCAAATTAAGCACTTATGCACACTCTTTGTAAGTGCAACCCCAATAGAACACCCACACCATGCCCTTGAAAGAAGATGTATTTATTTACACATAATATTGCATCACATTAGTAGTATTAAATGGGAGTCAGTTTTACGAGAGTACGTTTTATAAACATGCAAATGCCTTATGAAGTAAAGGCCTGAGTCTTCTGTGAAGCGTGGTATGTGGTGTTCTGTATGTGAGTAGCAGGCCTAACACCGATTCGTGCAGACTATAAATCCCCAAGGGACGTGGTACTTCTGCATACAAATATTGCTAAACTTCGCAACGCTTTGAAGGTTATACCACCATGGCCTGGCAGAGTCAGCACTTTAAATTTATTTACTCATCAGGAGTACAAGAGATTTCAGAATTTGGGTTTGTCATTTAGCCCTAAACAAATGGGAGCAGGAAAAAGTGTGGTTAAAGCACTTTTAATATAAAGTGCTAGTACTCTCTCCCTTTGTACGCGATCTTGCTAAAAAGTGCTGAAGGTGTGAAGTAACATTACTATTCCTTATCACTCAAAGTAAAGTAGCGGCCATATGAAGTGCTAGAACTGTTTTTGTTGACAGTGCAACAGCTCTGTTGTGAAGTTTTAGCACCCAGGGCACAAGCTCTAAAAATAGAAGTGGGGGTACTAACCAAGTTAGGCAATGAGCATGTGTGATCAGGCATGTGACTTCACAGCGTATGACGTCATGGCGCGTGACATCACACATGGCATCACATAAAGTAACCTCACAGGAAGTGCTATCACAAGAAGTGACAACAGATATTAAGACCTCAGTCAGGTCTTTTATGAGCATTTAAGAAACTTACGAGAATTAACAAATGAGATTTTGCATCTGGGTTGTGCCCAAAAAGTGGCACAACCCCAGCACAAAGTCTGGGCCTCAACTAATAAATTTTATAAAACTCTGTCACAAACAAATTGCAGCCAATTAACCCCTTCGCTGCTGCGGACATTCCGCTGCAGCGCTGGGGGGGGCAGGGGGGCAGCGCGGTGGGCCTGTGCTCATGACGGAGCCGCTCCGTCATGAGCCACAGTTGAGCTGTGCTCATGACGGAACGGTTCCGTCATGACTCCGCCCATTTGCGTTGTCGCCCCGCACAGGCGGGGAAACAGCGCCGCGCAGGCGGAGCGGCCGCCGACAGGATTGTCATGACGGAACCGTTCCGTCATGAGCACACGCCAACCGTGGCTCATGACGGAACGGTTCCGTCATGAGCAGGGAAGGGGTTAAGCAGAGTGGAGTCACTGTTGTGTTCTCTTTGTTGCCAAAGTCTACATATTAAAATATCTTATGAGGTTAAGGCACCTGCTGCAGAGATCTTGTGTGCCATGTAAATCTCAAGGGATAACAATAATGGTAGGATAACTCTGGAGGTTAACGCTTTTGCTGGAGAGATCTGTGTTTTGTCTAGTCCCAGATTTGAGTCAAAGTAGTATAGAAGGCCAATGTGTGTCCTGTACATCACGTAACATGCAGATGACAGATTTTTATTTTATGTGGTTAGATAAGTGAGTTACTGCTTTTAACACAGAGATCATTTTGTTACTTGCAGTTCACAAATTGTGATCCTTCTAAAATAGCAAGGTGAGCTTTGAAGGGCATGTGTATCCAACACCTTGTAACCCTGACTGTCTCATGTAACACATCTTGTACTTTGATTTACACACTTACATTATTTAATGTCAATGAATATGTTATGTTATGTAAAGGGCTCTGGCACCTTAGAGCTATAAAAGAAATAAAATAGTGGTATTTAAAAAAAAAATTGTGTAAATGCTAGTACAGACCAACACATCTAATTTCCTTACAGTGAAACATATCTCTTGTATACAGAGACTAAGCAAAGTTAAAAGCATGCCTATGTTAAGTCCCTGTGAGGTGATAACAAGCTTTGGGCCTTTGTTTCCCCTCCCTTGCATTTGCATCTAAGTGAGAGGCTCCAGACCCCGCCCAGCCAGGATCATAATGGAACAAAAGGATACCGGATGGCCCCTTAATTTGGGCCTATGTCTTTGACCCCGCCCAGCCAGGATCATAATGGAACAAAAGGATACCGGATGGCCCCTTAATTTGGGCCTATGTCTTTGGCTCAGCTGGAATGGGAAAAGAAAAGCCCCTCCCTCCCTGCCTGCACATTGCTGTTGGGAATGAAAGCAGGCGCTGCTGAACTTGTCCTGGTGTCTGAAAATTACACCAGGAGTTCACCAAATTTCTGTGGGGCCCAACTTCCTGACAGGGGAGACAGCGTCTACTGAGTGAAAATAGTGGATGGGCGACCTCTACCTGCGTGTACCCCCGGCCCGTGCCCTGGCTAGCACTCATTATTGAAAGAGGCGGTCCTGATGTGAAGTTTCGACTCTGTCTCTCATTCAAGGCCGAGCAGCAGTGGACTGAAGTGCAAGCACTCATGGGCAGAAGTGCAGCATTCTGTGCAGTACCCGTACCACCTTTCAGTGACGGTGCAGTAGTTCTGGAGAGAAGTGTCAGCCTTTTTCTCTGCAGGAGAAATGTCGGTGCTGAAGGCACACAGCACGAGTTCTCATCTGCAGGAGACCCCCTGATTTTACAGGAGTCCCCCTAGACGTATAGGACTCCCTAATATCTCCCTGGTGCTGGAGAATGTCCCTGACCTCACAGGAGTCCCTCAAATGGACAACAATCTTAGCCACCGCGGAACTCAAAGCCTTTTCTAAAATGGAGTCAATTACCCCGAAGGCTTGTCATACCGCGGGCGGCTGCGTTCCCTGCCTGCCTCTCGGCCCCGCACTGCTGCCGATACTGTACAGGGCGAGGCACTCAAAATCCAGACTTTCCTGTCGTACAGTATTCTTTCTCCTTCCCCGTTCTGTACCCTCTACAACACCCTCCCTTCACACCTATCCCCGCCCAGGGCCTTTCTTCGTTATCAGCAGCCAGCTAGAATACACAACACGAGCACAACAAGTCGGACAGGTACTGCCAGGGCTTGTGGCGCCCGGAGCGACAATCTTTTTTGTCCCCACCCAACCCCATATGACCTTCTCCTCGAATTCCCTCACTGCCACCCTGCAAAAGTGCCCCTCATCTCTCCATAGCCCTTTCTCAAATACATTTCACTTGTTTTATAGAGCTGGTAAAGGCTGTCTTTACAAATTATCCATGTAAAATAGAGATCTGTGCTTTGCAGCAAGAATATTAACCCTCTGAGTTGCTTTATGGCAAAACTGCCATTAAACAAAGCTCTGATCTGTCTCTCTAGAAGGAACATTAATCACAAGAGTTATCATGGCATTTTTATTGCTGGCTGAAACTCTGCAGCAGGTGTTTTAAATCCTACATTATTGCTAAACACAGCGCCCCCTTGGAATATATATATATCTATATATCTATATATATGTCCACACAAAACGAAATATATTACGTGCGCTCTCAGTAATAAACAGGTGAATCAACGAGGTAAATAATCCAAGAGTTTTAATTCACACTACGCGTTTCGGCGACAAGCCTTGATCACGTGTGAAAATGTGTTACCAAACAGTCCTAATAAAGCATTGAAATTACGCGGTCATCACAATAGAAAGAGTTTGAGCCAAGGCAGCGGCCATCTTAGAATGGTAAAAAACAGTATTAATACAAAAGTAAACATTGCATGCTCAGAATAAATCCGAAAATCAAAGTTATAATCAATGATGCAATGTGGAACGTCTCCACAAGTGCGGAACGTCCCTATGGCTGCTGGACCAAAGAAATTGTAAGGGTAGCATATACAGAAAAGAGTGGTTGCCATAGCAATGATGCCCCACACTAATAACACGAAAAATACGTGAGCTAAAAAATGGGTCATGTGGATAACAATCTCCGGGCAAATGCCCAGGCAACTACCTGGTTATGTTTATGTCTCGCGCTAAATAACGAGAACAGTTAGCATAATACTGAAATAGTATAGCTCTTCAAACATAAAATGTGTAAGTGATGACTAGGTCAATAGGACTTATCTTTAACCAAAGAGCGTGCTCATATGCTATATCAAGGAACCGTCAGTGGAGAAGATTGAAATGATGAGCAAGTGAAGAGTGAAATCATGGAGGAAAAGGGTAGGATGCCCGTGCCGGTGAGTCAAGGTGAAGGGCTCCTTCCTTCTCTCCTGTAAATAATACAAAAAATGAACATGTCAGTGCAACGAATAACATAGCTCATAAAAGTAACACAATAAAAAGTTATATAGCATAGCATACACATCGAATAAGAGACTGTTAAAATGTAGAAAGGCAAAACAGCTAAAAATAGCTGTACATGGGTGAGCATAAGAACACGGTATGCTGGAAGGGTAAAGAAGCAGTTAAGACATACCAATGCTAGCTTGCTGTGATTACAGTTACATGGTTCCTCATTGTTTTAGGTGGATTGACATTTCCTCGTCCATGTTCAATCCACCTGGGCTCTTTGTTTGAAAATCAATAATATACCTAGATTCACGTTGTCTGAGGTTAAGAGTTCTGTCCCCACCTCTGGGATTCCTAGGTATATGCTCCAAAATACAGTAACTCATGTCGTTAATGTTGGAACCATGTTTTAAGAAAAAGTGACGAGCAACGGGGTATTTGGGGTCATTATTGGTAATAGCCCTCAGATGCTCCATCACCCTCTTTTTGGCAGGACATGTGGTACTACCTATATACCAGAGTCCGCACGTACACACTGTGACATGACAACTTTTTTTTTTTCCGAAAAATTGTCATGTGGCGTCGCTACATTGACAGCATCCTGCATGCCCTCAGCAGCCACCCTGATACTCTCAAATGGAGTATACCCTATGGGGAGCTGCTGAGGGCAAAGAGAAATTGCAACAATCCCGATGCATACTTAGCAGAGAGGGATAACATTGTCAGCCGGTTTCAAGCTAGAGGCTATCCCAATTGGGTTCTCAAGAAAGCGAAAGAACGCGCGGAAGGGATTGATAGGGTAGACACCCTTAAAGACAGAGTAGAGAGTACCACCGATGATACTTCTGTTGTGGTCCGGGTGATCCTCACATACAATTCTGATGCACATAGAATCCAACGCATCTTCGCCAAACATTGGGATATCCTGAAGTCAGATGGGGTGGTTGGCAATCTGGTTCCTGACAGGCCCAGTATAACCTACAGGAGGGATAGGAACATAAGGGACATAGTAGTCAGAAATGATATCACTGATCGCACCACTAATACTGGGCATGGCCTCATGGGATTTTTCCCATGTGGCCACTGCAAAGCCTGCAGAAACAGCACATTCAAAGACAATCTGACATATGGTGGGGTGTCCAAGAGAATCACGCAATTTCTCACATGTAGTACCTGTTTCGTGATTTATGCCATTGAGTGTACGTGCGGACTCTGGTATATAGGTAGTACCACATGTCCTGCCAAAAAGAGGGTGATGGAGCATCTGAGGGCTATTACCAATAATGACCCCAAATACCCCGTTGCTCGTCACTTTTTCTTAAAACATGGTTCCAACATTAACGACATGAGTTACTGTATTTTGGAGCATATACCTAGGAATCCCAGAGGTGGGGACAGAACTCTTAACCTCAGACAACGTGAATCTAGGTATATTATTGATTTTCAAACAAAGAGCCCAGGTGGATTGAACATGGACGAGGAAATGTCAATCCACCTAAAACAATGAGGAACCATGTAACTGTAATCACAGCAAGCTAGCATTGGTATGTCTTAACTGCTTCTTTACCCTTCCAGCATACCGTGTTCTTATGCTCACCCATGTACAGCTATTTTTAGCTGTTTTGCCTTTCTACATTTTAACAGTCTCTTATTCGATGTGTATGCTATGCTATATAACTTTTTATTGTGTTACTTTTATGAGCTATGTTATTCGTTGCACTGACATGTTCATTTTTTGTATTATTTACAGGAGAGAAGGAAGGAGCCCTTCACCTTGACTCACCGGCATGGGCATCCTACCCTTTTCCTGCATGATTTCACTCTTCACTTGCTCATCACTTCAATCTTCTCCACTGACGGTTCCTTGATATAGCATATGAGCACGCTCTTTGGTTAAAGATAAGTCCTATTGACCTAGTCATCACTTACACATTTTATGTTTGAAGAGCTATACTATTTCAGTATTATGCTAACTGTTCTCGTTATTTAGCGCGAGACATAAACATAACCAGGTAGTTGCCTGGGCATTTGCCCGGAGATTGTTATCCACATGACCCATTTTTTAGCTCACGTATTTTTCGTGTTATTAGTGTGGGGCATCATTGCTATGGCAACCACTCTTTTCTGTATATGCTACCCTTACAATTACTTTGGTCCAGCAGCCATAGGGACGTTCCGCACTTGTGGAGACGTTCCACATTGCATCATTGATTATAACTTTGATTTTCGGATTTATTCTGAGCATGCAATGTTTACTTTTGTATTAATACTGTTTTTTACCATTCTAAGATGGCCGCTGCCTTGGCTCAAACTCTTTCTATTGTGATGACCGCGTAATTTCAATGCTTTATTAGGACTGTTTGGTAACACATTTTCACACGTGATCAAGGCTTGTCGCCGAAACGCGTAGTGTGAATTAAAACTCTTGGATTATTTACCTCGTTGATTCACCTGTTTAGTACTGAGAGCGCACGTAATATATTTCGTTTTGTGTGGACATTAACTTTGCCGGCGTGCTCCGCTGGCGTGTGCGCCACCTCTCAAGGGTCCCAGCAGATCCGGAAGGAGCTTTTCTGTTTGTGGATATCTATATATATATATATCTATATATTATCTACTGGCGGTCGCCAGTAGATAGTTATAGTTAGGACCGTGTTTCCATAGGAAATCTCAAAATTCTATTTTGAATAACTTTGGCGCCGGTTGACGAATCTTCGCGAAATTTTCAAAACTAATGGGGTGCTCCGCTCAGCTCCTACCCTGAAAGTATCGGGGGGATTCATCAAGCGGGGGCCGAGAAAAAAGGGGGGTCCCAAAACGCGTTTTCCCCATGCATTTTCCCATAGGACCTTTAGTCGAAGGTGCAGCCCGAACGGCTGAACAGAATTACTTGAAATTTGGCAGAGAGGTAGTCCTCAGGTCAGGGAAGTGCCTTTTGCATATATGGAGTCAATCTGTTCAGTGGTTCCAGAGAAAATTGCAGTAAAAAGCACATACATATCTATAGCCGCGCCCCGTGCGCGCACCGTGCGCGCACCCTAACATGTGCGAGCGTAATTCTGATTGGTTGTTACATGTCAGTCAACGTTCGAATCGGTCGAAGTCAGGAAGTGTCGGCCGCCATTTTGTTTGTTTTCAGTGCGAGAGTGGAAAAGTAAGGTGGCGAACGTGAAAAGGGAGCTGGGTAGAGAGTTCCTGACCCCCTAGCCTTTGTCAGGGGGTCCCTGAAGGACCCCGAAGGCAGAAAAAAACATTATTATTTTTTTTTTTTTTAAATCGCGGAGGTGCGCGCTCCGTGCGCGCACTGTGAAAAACCATAACAAATAAAAATAAATTTAATACGTAGTTTATTGAAAAATAAAAATATACAAAAAATAATAATACATACATAACTTAGCATTTAAAAAACCATACAAATTCACTGAAAAAACCATAGGTTTCACACACGTTATAGTTAGGAATTAGCATTTAAAAAACCTTGCAAATTCACTTAAAAAACCATAGGTTTCACACATGTAATAGTTAGGTGGATATTTCACTCGTAAAAAACCAATGAAAGTCCCCCATTATTTTTACTTCAGATAACTACAACTCGCGCGACCGCCACTCTATCAAAAGGATGATGTCATCAGTGATGTCAAGAGTGATGCCACTGACCATGTCATGAGTGATGTAATATGTGACGTCATGAGCAGAGGATTGCAGACGCGCAAGTAAATTTAAAGAGAAGCATCCCCTATGGGGAATGCCTAAGAACTAAACACAATTGTAGCAGTGAAAAAGAAATGAAAAAAGAAATGAAAATCTTGGAAAAAAGGTTTAAAGATAGAGGGTATCCTGACAGTTGGGTTGAAGATGCTATGCGTAGAACAAATGAAAAGAAAAGAGAAGAAATTTTGTTTAGCAATAAAGAGGTAAACAAAAAGAATGGAAAGGAAATGAATAAGGATTGTAGATTTATAACATCCTACAGCATTCAGCATGAAAAACTAAGGAACATTTGCAATAAACACTGGCATTTGATAAAGAATGATCCAATTTTAGGCAAATCTGTCACACGGAGACCCCAGATCACATTCCGCAGAGTGAAATCCTTTAAACAAGCTCTGGTGAAGAACACTTTGAGTAAGCCACAACAGAAGATCACATGGCTTACAAGACGCCGGGGGTTTGTAAAATGCCCCAAGTGTAAGGCTTGTACACATGGCGTGAATACAGAAAGGTACAAGCCAGGCTTCAGTAGAAATCTAAAGAAAATCAGAGGCAAATTCACCTGTAAAACAGATTATGCTGTCTACGTGCTCCAGTGCCCTTGTGGCCTGCAATAAGTGGGCAGCACAATCCCAGAGGTGCATAAGAGAATTCTTCAGCACCTCAGGGCTATAAAGAATGGTGACCGGACGTATCCGGTCGCCAGACATTTTGAGAAATTCCACAATAAAGATGTAAAAGGGTTAACTTACTTTGTGATTGATGCTGTTGCAAAAAACTCAAGAGGTGGGAACCGTGAAAGAATTTTCAGAAAATCAGGGTCACGATATATTGTAGAGTTGAATTCTAAACAACCGGATGGTCTGAACATAGAAGAAGATTTGTATACTCATTTAGTCTGAATATTGAGATATTTTACCTTTATCAGTTTTAATGTTGGGTTTTAAGATAATGTTAAGACTTGTAGAATAAATCAAATTGTATCAATTCTTGTGATATGCACACTGGGGCAATAATTAAGAGCAGCAAAGAGAGGCAAAGCCTTGTTTAAGTGAGCCCACTGGGGCTTTATTGAGAAACAAAGGAAATATTTGAAATATTTAAAATTATGTATAATATCTAATTATTATTGTATATATATTTATTTTAAAAAGTCCTTTTAAATGTATATTTTATACAGTACATTTTTACGCATGTTTTATTCAATATCAATATGAATATTAACTAAGGCGTTTGTCCATTGTCGCGTGCTGCACACACAAAATAGTACAATAACAAAAAACTACAAGTCTGTTTTCTAATGCACTTTAATTGTAGTTTAGTCAAATCACGTGGGAAACAATGTAAAATGGCCGCTCGCTTCAATTTCAATTGTCAGTGAACAAGAGTGCGTTGCACTCGAAACGCGTTTGGCAAAGTGGCTGAATAAAAGAATTTAAGGAACCGCACATGGCTTCGTTTTTCTTCTAAGGACCTAGAAGGAATTGACAGAATATTATATATACTCGTGATTACTTAATCTACGTGTCACGGCCTGGTTTGGAACCTGGATTTGGGGCTGAGGCGTTGGGGACCCAAGGCAGCCATGGACACTGTTATTTTGGGACACATTCAGCTTTTACAAAGCCTCCTCCCTCTCTCCACAAGGCACAACAGTGCTCACGGAAGCACATTCTGACTCCGCGATCAACACACACCGTTGAAATGTATGCTGGGTTCTGTAGTCTTCCGATGACAGACTGCAGCTGATAACAATCAGAGGTGGAGCCTACTATACTCCCACCAATGGGAGAGCTGGGGAATATTCAAATGGAGGAAACGAGTGTGAACCAGTGCAAGTGGCATCAGAAGAAGGCCAACGCCGAAATGCATCATGCCGAACACTGTGAATAAATGGCTGCCCTGCAATCCCCGCTGTGTCCTCTGGTCATTTAAAAGAAGTGATCTTTGTTGGATGTTTTCATGCGCCAGCCAGTAGCGCGTGTAAGAGGACCCGTCTTGACAAGTGGCTCGCGGCAATATTGGCAACGTGGCAATTTTCTCCAAGGGATTGGATACTGCGAGCACGCCTCGGAAACAGACCAAGCATACAACCGCTGCTAACAGCAGTCCGTGACTGCACGGGGACTCGTGATTACTTAATCTACGTGTCACGGCCTGGTTTGGAACCTGGATTTGGGGCTGAGGCGTTGGGGACCCAAGGCAGCCATGGACACTGTTATTTTGGGACACATTCAGCTTTTACAAAGCCTCCTCCCTCTCTCCACAAGGCACAACAGTGCTCACGGAAGCACATTCTGACTCCGCGATCAACACACACCGTTGAAATGTATGCTGGGTTCTGTAGTCTTCCGATGACAGACTGCAGCTGATAACAATCAGAGGTGGAGCCTACTATACTCCCACCAATGGGAGAGCTGGGGAATATTCAAATGGAGGAAACGAGTGTGAACCAGTGCAAGTGGCATCAGAAGAAGGCCAACGCCGAAATGCATCATGCCGAACACTGTGATTTAAAAGAAGTGATCTTTGTTGGATATATATATATATATATATATATATATATATATATATATATATATATATATATATATATATATATATATATATATATATATATATATATATATATATATATATATATATCCAAAATCGAAGGTTGCCCAACAGTGAAGACGCCACACAGCAGAGAGTTCAACGCCTTTAATGAATGGCTCTAGCGCAACAGGGTAACAGTCTCACCCCCAGATCCATAAACAGCCCAACGCGTTTCAAGCAGTACGATGCTCTTGTTCACGGGCAAATGGCAAAGAAAGATGGCAGGCAGTCAATCAGGAACAGCTGATAAGCACACAACTAGTCCCGCCTCCGTGGGCGTATGCATGCAGAGCATGCTGGTACTGTGAGTTCCTGTTGTTTTCACCACAGTGGGTGCCTATCCATCATTCACTATAATCCAGCATTATTACCCCAGTGGGTTGAAGGGAGCTGAAAAAACACCGCTGAGCTTAAATCCAAAGTCCATTCACACGGCACTCCCAGCTTCACAGAGTTCGCAAGTACGAACCCAGGATCTGCATGAAAACAGCGGGGCGTCCTCGCGACCAGGCCGGCCGCATTTAATCCAAAATCGAAGGTTGCCCAACAGTGAAGACGCCACACAGCAGAGAGTTCAACGCCTTTAATGAATGGCTGTAGCGCAACAGGGTAACAGTCTCACCCCCAGATCCATAAACAGCCCAACGCGTTTCAAGCACTACGATGCTCTTGTTCACGGGCAAATGGCAAAGAAAGATGGCAGGCAGTCAATCAGGAACAGCTTATAAGCACACAACTAGTCCCGCCTCCGTGGGCGTATGCATGCAGAGCATGCTGGTACTGTGAGTTCCTGTTGTTTTCACCACAGTAGGTGCCTATCCATCATTCACTATAATCCAGCATTATTACCCCAGTGGGTTTTTCCTGCAAAGCGATGTTCCTCTGACGAAGAAACCGCATGGTTTTGAAACGCGTAAGGAGTAAAGGAGAGAGACTTTTAACTCTGGACTGAGCTTGCTGCATCAATAAATTCATGGCAACGCCACCCTGCAGTTGGCTCGTTCTTGCCTCAAGGCAAACTTTGTGTGGATTTAAATTGCGGCATGCCTGGCCGTAGAGAACTTGCTACCACGAGGGTTCTTGTGGGGCCTGACGACTGAAATCCTTCATGTCGTGATGCATGGCACAGCAGGGCAGAGAGATGAAAATGACAGCTGCCTCGGCCCGGAGGCCCACTTGGGTATTTTAATAATTTACTTTCATCCACGCTTTGTATGGAATCCACTTGGATAATAAAGATGCCTGTCACCTTAAGAACTACAAGCACCAGCATGCTAAATATAAAGCCCACCTGGGAGTAATTGCTTGCGTGCGTTTAAATGCTTGGGGCTTTTTTCCTGCAAAGCGATGTTCCTCTGACGAAGAAACCGCATGGTTTTGAAACGCGTAAGGAGTAAAGGAGAGAGACTTTTAACTCTGGACTGAGATTGCTGCATCAATAAATTCATGGCAACGCCACCCTGCAGTTGGCTCGTTCTTGCCTCAAGGCAAACTTTGTGTGGATTTAAATTACGGCATGCCTGGCCGTAGAGAACTTTCTACCACGAGGGTTCTTGTGGGGCCTGACGACTGAAATCCTTCATGTCGTGATGCATGGCACAGCAGGGCAGAGAGATGAAAATGACAGCTGCCTCGGCCCGGAGGCCCACTTGGGTATTTTAATAATTTACTTTCATCCACGCTTTGTATGGAATCCACTTGGATAATAAAGATGCCTGTCACCTTAAGAACTACAAGCACCAGCATGCTAAATATAAAGCCCACCTGGGAGTAATTGCTTGCGTGCGTTTAAATGCTTGGGGCTTTTTTCCTGCAAAGCGATGTTCCTCTGACGAAGAAACCGCATGGTTTTGAAACGCGTAAGGAGTAAAGGAGAGAGACTTTTAACTCTGGACTGAGATTGCTGCATCAATAAATTCATGGCAACGCCACCCTGCAGTTGGCTCGTTCTTGCCTCAAGGCAAACTTTGTGTGGATTTAAATTGCGGCATGCCTGGCCGTAGAGAACTTGCTACCACGAGGGTTCTTGTGGGGCCTGACGACTGAAATCCTTCATGTCGTGATGCATGGCACAGCAGGGCAGAGAGATGAAAATGACAGCTGCCTCGGCCCGGAGGCCCACTTGGGTATTTTAATAATTTACTTTCATCCACGCTTTGTATGGAATCCACTTGGATAATAAAGATGCCTGTCACCTTAAGAACTACAAGCACCAGCATGCTAAATATAAAGCCCACCTGGGAGTAATTGCTTGCGTGCGTTTAAATGCTTTTGGGCTTTTTTCCTGCAAAGCGATGTTCCTCTGACGAAGAAACCGCATGGTTTTGAAACGCGTAAGGAGTAAAGGAGAGAGACTTTTAACTCTGGACTGAGATTGCTGCATCAATAAATTCATGGCAACGCCACCCTGCAGTTGGCTCGTTCTTGCCTCAAGGCAAACTTTGTGTGGATATATATATGTGTATATATATATATATATATATATATATATATATATATATATATATATATATATATATATATATATATATATATATATATATATATATATCTTCCATAAGAAAACACACCACACCTTCCCTCCGTAAAGAGTTCTCTGGGGATACAGTGGCAAATTGGAGGAAAACAACCGAGGTATCGGTATTTAGCTGGAACCGCCACCTGACCCTAGGAAGCTGGATACTGCTGTTTTGGGACAGTCCATCACTGAATGGAGAGATGCGGACACTGTGCTGTTGTCTCCAGGCAGGCGACCAACGAGAATAAGTGGCTGGAAGTAGGGGACGTGACACTGTTTCTTGGCCAAGATTAATGCCACGGTTTCCACCAAACTACACCAGAAACAGCCTAAACTCACTTGGAGTAAATTTTGAAAATCGGCTGATGGAGAAACCGAGTCGTGCTACACACGAACTGCATGATGGGACTTGCAGTTTCCAACAGAGATCTATGTGATTGTCTCCCGAGTAAGGTTGGCGCAGGTGTGCTCCGGCAGTTGAGAAAGGAGGAGCACATTTAAAAATATTGCAAAGGAGACGTTGAGCATTCAAGGCATTTGAGAAAGGCTTCTTCGCCGAAACACGTCATGCCATAATCTCCATTAAACGGTCTCACAAAGCCCCGCTGTGTCCCCTTGTCTGCTTTTAGCGGATGAGACTGTTTGTTTGATATATGTATATATATATATTCAGTCACAAAAGTGCCCACGCACAAGAGTGCACTCAAACAGCGCCGACTGTGGCAAGTCTTTATTTCAGGTAAAAACCGCTAGTACTTAGATAGTCAATCAAGCCTCGATTACGGCGCGTTTCGGGCATTGCGCCCTTCTTCTTGGTGTCACATGGTAACGTGCAGCCAAGCGCACCTGCCTTAAATTTATCGCCCTCCGATGGGCCATCCAGGTGTATTCTGGGACTTGCAGTGCATTTGTATTAGTATTGCCACAATGTTGTTTGCTGCTTACTGTAGGCATATTGCCCTGCATGGGCCTCTCAAGGTACTGCGGTTTTATAATCATCCAAAGCACTCCCTGGGGTGGTGCTGCTCTCCACGGCTGGGCGGCCGTGTATATCTTCAGTCACAAAAGTGACCACGCACAAGAGCGCACTCAAACAGCGCCGACTGTCGCAAGGCAATAAATTGAAGGCAGGTGCGCTTGGCTGCACGTTACCATGTGACACCAAGAAGAAGGGCGCAATGCCCGAAACGCGTCGTGATCGAGATTTACACATCGGAATGAGGCTTGATTGACTGTCTAAGTACTAGCGGTTTTTTCCAGAAATAAAGGCTTGCCACAGTTGGGGGGCGCTAGGTGGCGCACAAGCAGAATGGCCGCCATCGTGTGAGGCTCCCGCAGTTCAGCGCTAAAATCCGTTATTTATCCTGGTTCCATTAAAGGGATCTGCTTGTACACTACGAGATTGTGAAGCCTGGCTGGCGCGGAACACTCGTGTGTAAGTCTCGCGGCCAACCGAGGAGATTTGAAACACCTAACGCTGCAGTGAAGCTTTGACCGGACTGTGCGGGCGGCACTCTGGAGCTTGATGGTGGGCTGCGGCGACTACATGATCACCGCGGCGCCCACGAGGTGGGTAGGCCTCTGCAGTGTGGTGGCAATGGGGGAGAGGTGCTGAGTGGCACCACTGGTGAGCAACGCTTCGGGATGGCGGCTGGCTGCAAGTGGAGGCATTGGCGGACCAGGTGTTTGTAGTCTGTCACCACGGCTGGACGGGATTGAAGTGTGCCGGCACCTGGAGCTGCTGTAACCCCATAAGGCAGGCGAGTGGCGGGACGGCGCTGTATGTTGGAATACTATTGCGGGATGAGTGGGTGACTGCTCACATGTCGTGGACCTTGTACTGTGCCTGGAAAAGGTTGTTGCTGCCCTGAGACTGTGGCTGACTCATGCAGAAGGTGCCTTTGTGGCTGTTGACGGGCTTGTGCGAGGATGCTGCCCTTGATCTGTGCATAGGGTGTGCAGGCCCGGACGGCATAATGGCGGCAAGCATGGAGCGCTGAATGCCCGATCTGGTATGGAGCGGATCGGCGGGCACAAGCGCCTGGGGACTTAGTGATTCAGCGAGGCCGGCAAGTGACGGGGGGATATAACTTGGCACCACCTCCTTAACATTGACTTAGAGTCTTCGTAACTTTCATTGATTGTTGACCCCTGGGATACGCAAATGGCATGGTGCAGTCCTCGGGGGCTGTTGTCTACCGGCGATTCATCACTGCTCTGCATCATCGCCGCTATTGAGTGAGGTGTCACGGCATTGCGTTTCTAGTGGGGCAGACGGCGGACAGGGGGACTGCAGTGGGCTGCATAATCACTGAGGTGGGGATCTGAACAGTGAGCTGTCTGCGTCGCATGCCCTGGCACCACGATAGCGGATACTCAGAGTGATATTGCTTGCAGAGCGTTATCTCCTATCGCGGATTCTGCACTATCTGCGCTTTGCATGGTGGAGAAGGCTCAGGGAGTAGCTCAGCACCTTGCACTTGGGGGGAGATCGGGCCTAGGATTTCCAACTGGACTGACAAGCAATTAGCGCCGTCGCACCAGATCGTACCATATCTAATATTGTGGACACAGGCGCTGCGATGGGGAAGGTGGATGCGTGCCAGCCACGGCTTACTTTTGAGGCCAAAAAAACCATGCGGCAGCAACAGGCGGAGACTGATGCTGAACTTAAAGAACCGCAAATAGGCTCACAGGTACCACCAAGTGCTGATGTGGTGTCGATCCTCTCGGAGGTGCGGCAGGGCTTCGCGACAATTGCGGACAAGATGGTCACGATGGTATCACGAATGGATACCATAGCGCGAAAACTGGAGGGTCACAAGACGCGCATAACAGAGGCCGAACACAGAATCTCGGAGGTTGAGGATGCCACAAGTCAGGTGCAAGGTGCAACGACGCAACTAGAAAAGCTCTTAAAGGTCATTGCGGCTAAAAATGAGGACATAGAGGCGAGAAGTAGGAGGAACAATATTCGCGTATTAGGTATTCAGGAGAGTACCAATACCGGTAAAATGGAGGAGTATATTGAAAAGTTGTTGGTAGCGGTGGTGGGCCCTGACTTACTATCACCTCATTTCATCGTGGCGAGGGCTCATCGCTCGCTTGGGCCGCAACCTCCCCCTGGCAGCGCACCTAGGCCTATCATTGCGCGCCTATTGAATTACAGAGATAGGGATGTGGCACTACGGGTGGCCAGGGAAAAAAAACAGCTCCATTATAATGGGGTGTCCTTCACGATGTTCCCGGATTTCACACTACAGGTCCAGGAAGAACGCCGCAAATTCCTTGCAGTCAAACAAAAGTTGAGAGAGGCCCAAATTGACTATGCATTACTTTACCCTGCTTGCCTTCGTATCACTCATCAGGGGACTCAAACGTTCTGCACGAAGCCTCAACAGGCCGATGAATTTCTAAAGCAACTTAAGAAAGAAAAGAAGAAATCGCCTGTACTAGAAGGGCCGCTAACAGCAACGACATCAGACGTGGAGTGACAGGAGTCATGGAACACAACTTGCAGCTGGTGGAGTTTTTTGCTTTTTTTTATTATTCTCGTTGTTTTTTCGCTCTTGTGCACCATGAACACAGTACTAGCCTATGGGAACTAGATAGGTAGGGAATGATTCATCATATATGTGCGACGAGTGACCCGGAAGGTAGGGCTGACAAGGACTGGAACACAACACTGGCAAGCAGCTGAACGCCCTCGCAACCTATTCAGGATCTTTCTCACTGATGCGGGATCTCTGGACGGGTGCGAGGTACCCGTGGGCCACCCAGCTGAGTTACCCCCAACAGGTGTACCCCATTGTGTTTCTGTGGGTGTATTGGTTTCTGTTTGAATTTTTTTCATGTCGCTCTGGTAAGGGGCAGGGTTGTTGCTTATTGCAATTACGTTCTGGGGGTTAAGGGAGGGGAGGGTTGTGGGCAACTGGCATGATTGGGATGCTTCAGTGGGAGGAGGAGGGGGGAAGTTGGGTGTATAAATGTCATGGCAGGAATAACATGTGGTGCGCTCTTCAAGATAATGATTCTCGTATAGCATGGGTGTGGCGTACTGGGAGCTTACAATGCATTTGCTGCGTACTGATGGGTTGGAGGGATGGTACCAAATGACAAATCCATATTGAGAGTGCTATCTTGGAATGTCAGGGGACTTGGGGATCCAAGGAAATGTAGGCAAATTCTGGCCTACCGTGATAGACAGCAGATACAGGTGGCTCTGCTGCAAGAGACGCATCTTAACCCAGGGGTCGCGGTGGCGTGCGCCAGTAAATGGGCAAGTTATAGATTTTTTTCCTCTTACTCCTCATATGCGAGAGGTACAGCCATACTAATCAAAAAGCAGACCCCATTTGAGCTGGCGGGCGCTATTGAGGACCCACAGGGGCAATTTGTCATTATATGGGGCGGCTTGGGATGGACTCGATCACCATCGCAAATTGTTATGGACCTAATGTGGACACTCCAGAGTTTTTCACTACTGTATGGGGCAAAATATTGACTGTTGAGTCCACTCACATAATTTGGGGGGGCGATTTCAACGTAGCCCTCAATCCAGCCCAGGATAGGTCCAATGCTGCGGCGCACCATTACAACCATTAACAAGAGGTGTTACAGGGGATATAGGAGGAGGGGGGGTTAATCGACAGCTGGCGATATACGCACCCAGACGTGCAAGAAGGAACACATTTCACGTCATATACTGGCCCATGGGCACGTCTTGATTACTGTCTGCTTTCGCGGGGGCTATGCTCCTCCATTTGTAATGTTACACACGTAGCCAGGACTTTTTCGGATCATTGCCCCGTCAAGGTGTCCCTTACCCCACCAGGATATGATAAACCTAGGCCACGTCGGCGGCTGCAACCTACTGCGCTATTAGATGCAGTTTTCCAAGCTGAATAAGGTGACAAAATAAAAGATTTTTTCTCCAGAAATAAGGGGTCAGTGGATAGTGTCGAGGTTATTTGGGAAGCCTTTAAAGTGACCATAAGAAGGTATTGCATTTCAAAGAGTTTTGGGGTGCTTCGGGATCTACAGAGGACACTCAGGAGGCTGGAGCAGGAGTTGAGGGTGTTGGAGGGACGGATGGGACGGGGCGAAACAGGTCAGGTGCAACAAACTTTCCGTGATAAGCTGTCAGAATATACGGACACTTCAATGAGGGAGGTGAAATTTAAGGGGCGATATTGGGTGGCTCGTAGATATGGCGAGGGGGAGCGACCAGGTAAAGCGTTGGCTGAAGTAACCAGGAGTCCCCGCTTCACAACACATGTTTTAGTGGGGAACTACAACGCGACTCGCTTAACATACTTGAGGTGTTCACTGACCACTATAAACAGTTATACACGTCGCAGAGGCAGGGGCTGGCGGAGCTGGATAGCTTGAATGGGGATGTGGCACTAGGGTGGCTAAGTGATACGCAGCGGGGTTTTTTGAGCCTACCATTCGAGTTAGACGAAATTAGGGAGGCAATCATGCAATTGAAGAATGGGAAGGCACCGGGATCGGATGGGCTGCCTGCCGAATTTTATGAACAATACATAGATATCATGGCACCGGTGCTTCGAGAGGTATATGGGGAATCTCTTGAAGCTGGGATTCTCCCTCCCTCGATGAGGGAAGCGTTAGTCACGTCTCTGTTGAAGCCAGGCAAACCCTCTAGATCGTGCAACTCCTACCGGCCGCTATCCTTGATGAATTGCGACACTAAGATCCTGGCTAAAGTCCTAGCCAATCGTCTGACGCTCCTGATGGACAAACTCATGCTCCCCGATCAAACCTCCGCACTCTCTTCTTGCTGATTCAAACAGTGGCACCCGAATTCCCGCTAGCTGCAGTATTCCTAGATGCCACCAAGGCATTCGATTCTGTGGAGTGGGACTACGTGTTCGGAGTGCTGCAGCGTATGGGCTTCCCGCTCCCTTATATATCTTGGATCAGATTACTGTATCATCAACCCACTTCCAAGATCTTTTCAATGGCCATTCCTCCCTGTCGTTCACCATCTCTAGGGGTACCCGGCAGGGATGCCCACTATCCCCGCTCCTGTTCCCCATATCGATCGAACCATTGGCCTCCAGGCTTCGTCAATTTCACCAAGACAAGGCTTTCCGTTGTTGTCTGCTTCAGCTTTTGATTTCGCTATATGCGGATGATGTGACATTATATAATAGGGACCCTCAGCAGAACATGAATCCCTTACTGCGAGAATTCATTGTATTTGGCAGACTATGCGGTATCACAATTAATTGGGGCAAATCTCAAGTCTTCCCTCTCACTCCGCCGGTCCCTCGGTTCCCGCTCAACTTTCCACTGGAGTGGTGTGACACGGATATCCGCTACCTGGGTATACAGGTGGCCAGGGACAAGGAAGACACAATAAGGCTTAATTATGGCACAGCATTTACACGTCTGTCTAATAATGTTACCCGTTGGATATCCCTACCTCTTTCGCTTGCGGGGCGAGCGTCCCTCATAAAAATGATCATATTGCTGCAGTTCCTCTACTTGTTCCTGAATACCTTATCACCCTGGGGCTTATTTTTTTGCAGCTTTATGTACGGAATTGCTCAGGTTGTTCAGGAGCGGTAAGCAGTCGCGGCTTAAATGTCCTCACTTACGAAACCGTATGATCAAGGGGGATTTGATGTCCCAGATTTCGAGGTGTACTTTCTGAGCGCCCAGGCACATTATGCGTATTATTGGATATACCCCACTAGATATATGCCGCAAGTGGCAGTGGAAGACTGGCTTGCGGACCCTATATTGTTGAATGGCATGATATATGGCCCTATGCGTGCCCGGTCGACGCCACCTACCACGATTACTGGCACGGTTGATGCGTGGCATCGGATAACTGAGCTGGTTTGCGTCGCCTTTTTTGTACTCCTCTAGGCTCCCACTGTCTTATCACCCCAGTATATCTCTGCTGCAAGAAACTGGATTTGTTAATCTCTGTAAGCGTACTAATATTAGCACATGGGGGGACCTCTTTCATGAAGGAATATTCCGTCCCCTAGATCACTTTTTCCAGGAGCTGCAGTCCACGCCGTTAGAGGTGTTCTTATACGTGCGCCTGCGACAGGGGATAAGGGCGGTGATCCCGGACTTTCCAAGGGAGCCGTCAAGTCTCACTCCCATACATCAACTACTGGGATCTAAGGATGGGAAGCACCTGGTGTCGGGACTATACCGCTGTATACGCACGCAACAAGTGGAAGTTACTAGTTCGGCCCGTACACAGTGGGGGGAAGAATTGCGATGAGACATAACAGAGGAACAGTGGCGGTATTGCTGCATCCAAACTGGTAAAATCTCTGCCAGTTGCGGCTGCGAGTTATCCATTATAAATGTGTGCAACAACTTTATTACATGCCTGTCAAAAAATACAGGTTTAAGCTAGCGGATAACGATAGGTGCGAGAGGTGCGGGAGGCCTGAGGCGGGTTTCTTGCATCTGGCGTGGGAATGTCCTGTGGTGCAGGAGTTTTGGGAGCAAGTCTTCGAAGCCCTTGAGAAAATGATAAGCAGTGCACTGATGAGGGATTCCCTGGTGGCGCTCCTGGGGTATGTAGCATAGGTCCCCAAAGCATACCGGAAATTCCTCGCTATATCACTGCTACTGGCCAAATGAAGGGTGGCTTGTAGATGGGGAAGGGGTCGGGCCCCGAAATTTAAGATGTGGTTGGCGGACTTGATGTACTGTCAGGAGCAAACGACTATCTATGCTGAAACTCTCCCGAGGGCATCCGAGCCGAAAGATATCTGGGGCCCATTGCAGGGGTATTTCCTTTCACAGTACTCTGGGGAGGTAGAAGCTGGTTCCCATGAGCCTGAATGATTGTGTTGTGAGTTTCTATTTCGAGTTAATGGCTGCCCACACGCCGGAATACAGTACATGTTACCTGTGCCTGGGAGGGGACGGACTGTCCCTTCAGGGGGACTTTGCCTGTGATACTATGGTATAATGGTGCTTCTCGGTCTCTGGAACCCCAAATATGTTATGGATGCACTGTTTTTATTTTTAGCTGTCCCGGAATGAATGTCTACTATACAACATGCATTTACTCAAGGTATTGCCATTGTGACGACGTATACGAGAACCTATTGTGTAACAAGTGGAGCTTACTACATGTTTGATGCAATGTAATGTTTTTCTGTATGACAAAATCATAAATAAAATTTCACACAAAAAAAAAAGACTTGCCACAGTCGACGCTGTTTGAGTGCGCTCTTGTGCGTGGGCACTTTTGTGACTGAAGATATACACGGCCGCCCAGCCGTGGAGAGCAGCACCACCCCAGGGATCATAAGGGGGCCGCCGGACTTGGTATTTGCAGAGTTCTATGGAGCAGCGCTTTGGATGATTATAAAACCACAGTACCTTGAGAGGCCTATGCAGGGCAATATGCCTACAGTAAGCAGCAAATAACATTGTGGCAATACTAATACGAATGCACTGCAAGTCCCAGAATGCAGCAGGGACTTATACACATGGATGGCCCATTGGAGGGCGATAAATTGAAGGCAGGTGCGCTTGGCTGCACGTTACCATGTGACACTAAGAAGAAGGGCGCAATGCCCGAAACGCGTCGTGATCGAGATTTACACATCGGAATGAGGCTTGATTGACTGTCTAAGTACTAGCGGTTTTTGCCTGAAATAAAGACTTGCCACAGTCGGCGCTGTTTGAGTGCGCTCTTGTGCATGGGCACTTTTGTGACTGAATATATATATATGATGTGATCAAGGGCATCTGAGTGCCCGAAACTCGTCATGCGGCTTATGGAGGAATAAACTGTTTCAGCCACCAAGTTTGGGTCCGTGACTCTCTTTCCAAGGATTAAGGAAGCAAGAGGGAGTCTTTGTTGATTCAAATATATATATATATATATATATATATATATATATATATATATATATATATATATATATATATATATATATATATATATATATATATATATATATATATATATATATATATATATATATATATATATATATATATAGCGACATATATATTCCATAAGAAAGCACACCACACCTTCCTTACTGTGAAAGCAACCCCAGCAGCCAGTCTGTAAAAAAAATACCTTTTAATTGCAGAGATGCATAGATGCATTACACGTTTCAACCTGCCATCGGTCTTAATCATATACAAATGTGAAGCAGTCGGATGTTCACCCTTTTAAACTTGAGGCCCATAAACACTATAGAGAGATTTCAGTCACAATGGCATCATATCAGTTCAGGCTGTTTTGTTAAATAACAAATAATAACAACAATACCAATACTGTAACTTCTCTTTGTACTCGCATTTAGTTGCGAGGGAACATATTGACGGAAAGAGAGGTCATGTTGTTTTCTTTCAATATGTTCCCTCGCAACTAAATGCGAGTACAAAGAGAAGTTACAGTATTGGTATTGTTGTTGTTATTTGCTATAACGGAGGCTTAGCCTTACTGTTTTGAGCCCAAACCCAGTTTTGTTATTGGTTTTGATAAATAAATCACTGGAATAGTGCTCCGTGCAGGTTTCTTTTGACCTTGACAATAACCTGTCACAATACATAACACAAGTGTTTTCATACTTTGATTTTAATCCTGTAATATTCACTTCATATTGTCCATCAATTACCACGGACCACACTATCCATAATGCATTGCTTCGGTAAGACCAATTGATCCATCAGTTCTTTGGATTTTAACATACCACAAAGTCTCGTACTTTTAGTCCATTGCTATCCCACAAAAAAAGCCTCATCTTGCCTCAGAGAAACCAATTTCAACATTCAAAATAACATGACTTCAACATCTGGAATTACATCATTGATTCCAGATGTTGCAGTCATGTTATCAATGATGTTATAGAACATGTCATGAGTGTTGCATTGCGTGAGGTCATAAGCAGTGCATGGCAAAGGTGTGAGTTATACTTGCTTTAGAGCTCGAGTTCTAAGGGTTCTGGGCCCAATCCCCGCTGATGCCCAACCCCTTCCTGCACATGAGCCATGCATGTTGGTGGGTTGGGCAGGGGGCCTGGGTGTCATTTTAAATAAGGCAGACCTACTGACTTTGTCAAAGGGTCAGAACACCAAAATATAAAAAGTGGGCCTATTGACCTTATGACGGGGACACAGAATATTATCGGATAGAAAACACATGCATTGTCTTCGTCCAAAAAATGACCAATAATTTTACAGTGCAATGTTTAATAAAAGTGATTTGACATTTTACAAGCTATAAAGGGCATGCAAGACGGCTGTGCACTCCAGCTGAAGAGCATACCGTTCCAGCTTGGAATGCTTTTAAAAATGATGATTAGGTCTCCTGGGGTTATGGATTTAAAGACCCAGGAGATTTACTGCATAGTTTTAATGTTGCTGAGGGGCTGCTGCTATGCCTGCAGACCCTCATAGCATTACAAAAACGTTTGCTGGTGCCCCTGCCTCTTCTAGGGACACCACCAGCAAGAGAATGTTTTTTTAATGCATTTATTTGTTTTTTTGCAAACCAACAGTAAACATTTGATTTCTTGTCATGCATTTGGCAATTACCAACAGTTGCATCATTCTACAGATGCTGCCAGTCCCTCCTTGAGAAAATCCGTAACCTTCCTCTACCGCCTCTCCCAACCATGGCCTGTGGGATGGTCCCTGATAACATCCACACCACTCCCTATTTAGCTCTGTAGCGTGCCCTGAGGTTAGGTCAGAAACCTGTTTCTTCAACTCCTCCCAATTTAAACCATGATACTCCCTCCCCTTGTCTTTTGAAGGGAAACCAATTCGGTCACCTTGGCTTGCTTTTTTATCCTAAAATTTTTGAGGCAGATTCTTTCTGCAATACCTATGAATTTGAGGAACACTATGGTATCTGTGCTGATATCCTAAAGATTGGACTATTGCAATGCCCTTTTTTTACCAGTGCCCCAAGCACAGCATTCGAAAGATACAGACTGCTCAGAATACAGCAGCAAGAGTACTCCTAGGTATCTCCAAATTCGACTCCGTCTCCACAGCTTTACTCCATCTACACTGGTTTCGGATAGCCAAGCGGATCCAGTTAAAATCACTCTGCATTGCCTTTAAATCACTTAACAACCTAGGGCCAACGCAGCTGGTGAATTTTTTTTAAGCCATATATTCCAGCAAGATTCCTTAGATCTGCCGAACTCAGAAACATAATTGTTCCTAGAGTTAATAGGGCTAGGTGGGGTGGCAAGAGCTTCCCTGCTACAACAACTAAACAGTGGAACTCTTTGCCAACCTCGTTTAAAAGAGAGACTAGCCTGCTGAAATTTAGAAAGGGCTTAAAAACGCGACTTTTTAAGGCATAATTCTCATGCTTAGTCCGGTCTGATCTGTATGTGTTAAGGGCAGCGCCTAGACAACCCAGGGGATTTGTCGCACTTTATAAATTCCTCCACCTCATCATCATCATCCTTATCAACACCTTATCAAAATTTCTCAGGCAGCCCTGGATAGTGTAGACCACTCTTTCCGCTTCCCTGCATATGTTCATGCCCCTAATGGGTTCGATGGTGAACCCCACCCCTTGGCGATATCTCTTTTGACTACCATGAAGCCCAAACTACAGAACAACAGTTTGGCTCTGGCAAGATCGACTTGGCAGAGGATGACCAGTAGGATGTACTGTGGCATCGCTGGGATGATGGCACCCAGCACCTTCTCTAATTCTTTCACAATTGTGGTCCAGTAATTCACTATGAGCAGATAATCCGAAAGTATGTGGAAAAAGGAACCGCCCACCAACTTGCACCTGAGACACATAGGGCTCTGGCCTGGGCCCATCCGAAAAAGTCAGCTTCTGTTTTAATAAACATTGTGCTGTATCTTAAGTTGCACAAGCCTTATACTTGAATTATGGGCCACCTCCCTAGGGTGCTGTCTCCTAGTTGATGTCCTCCATGAAGCCCACATCCCCCTTCCATGCTACTTGGAGCTTCTGGAGCTTATCCAGCTTTATTATCATGCTGTATGTTTGCGACACCACTTTAGTGTGGAGTTCTTCATCTAGAATTTTGCCATCTACGGGGTTGTGATCTGAGATCTTGGTCTATTCTAGGTCTGATCGTTGATATGTCTATAGACTCCCAGCTTCGGAAGCCGGTCAGTTTTTTTACTTCTCTTAGTACATCCTCTTTCCACAGTGGGTGTGTTTCATCATCCTACAGCCCAGCCCAAGTACCAGGTGACTTTATTCTAAGCATCCAAATTACTTCTAGTCTGTCCCAGTTGGGAACGCAGTTGTCAGGTGCTGTATTGGTAGTGTATATAGATGTCCTCTATGTACAATCTCTCTAATCTGGTTGCTGGAT
This sequence comes from Triturus cristatus, assembly GCF_964204655.1. Lineage (NCBI taxonomy): Eukaryota > Metazoa > Chordata > Amphibia > Caudata > Salamandridae > Triturus > Triturus cristatus. The sequence goes on from NC_140592.1 coordinate 1,004,363,941, forward strand.
TGTCCCTTGGGGCGAACCCCTATTCATTAGTGAATTGTGGCTGGGAAATCCACCAATATATCCTCGCTTCCCATTGTAAGCTGGCCATTGTAGGGGTTTCAATGATCAATCAATCAATCAATCAATCAAGCATTTGTATAGCGCGCTACTCACCCGGAGGGTCTCAAGGCGCTTGAGGAGGGGGGGCCTGCTACTGCTCGAACAGCCAGGTCTTGAGTTGCTTCCTGAAGGCGAGGTGGTCTTGGGTCAGGCGGAGGTGGGTGGGGAGGGAGTTCCACGTCTTGGCGGCCAGGTAGGAGAAGGATCTTCCTCCCATTGTGGCTCGTCGGATGCGGGGGACGGCGGCGAGGGCGTGGCTGGTCGATCGGAGCTGGCGGGTGGGAGTGTAGAGGTTGAAGCGGTCGTTGAGGTATCTTGGGCCTTGGTTGTGGAGAGCTTTGTGTGCGTGGGTGAAGAGTCAGAACGTGATTCTTTTGTTGACGGGGAGCCAGTGCAGGTTTCTTAGGTGTGCGGAGATGTGGCTGTGTCGGGGGATGTCCAGGATGAGTCGTGCTGAGGCGTTCTGAATCCGCTGGAGTCTTTTCTGGAGTTTGGCAGTGGTTTCGGCGTAGAGGGAGTTGCCGTAGTCCAGTCGGCTGGTGACGAGGGCCTGGGTGACCGTCTTCCTGGTTTTGGTGGGGATCCACCGGAAGATCTTCCGTAGCATGCGTCGGATGTTGAAGCATGACGAGGAGACGGCGTTGACTTGTCTGGTCATGGAGAGGGAGGAGTCCAGGATGAAGCCCAGGTTGCGTGCGTGGTCCGTTGGTTTGGGTGCGCTGCCCAGGGCAGGGGGCCACCAGGAGCCGTCCCAGGCGGAGGGCGAAGATCCCAGGATGAGGACTTCCGTCTTATCTGAGTTCAGTTTCAGGCGGCTGTCCCTCATCCACTCGGCTACGTCTTTCATCCCTTCGTGTAGGTTGGTTCTGGCGGTGGCGGGGTCGTTGGTGAGGGATAGGATCAGCTGGGTGTCGTCAGCGTAGGAGATGATGTTGAGGTTGCGTTGGTGTGCGATGGCCACAAGGGGGCTCATGTAGATGTTGAACAGCGTGGGGCTGAGTGATGATCCTTGTGGTACGCCGCAGATGACTTCGGTGGCTTCTGATCTGAACGGGGGGAGGCGGACTCTCTGTGTCCTTCCGGCGAGGAAGGAGACGATCCATTCCAGTGCCTTCTCTTGTATTCCGACGTTGCTGAGGCGATGCATAACAGGGTTTTTGTGGTCCTGTCAACCCTGTCAAAGTAGGAGTCGTGTTTTATAAAGGGGGTATTTTGTAGCTTACGCAGCAGTTTTGGGCAGTGTGGCTATTTTAAATATCTCTGCTCTTCTCTTAAGAGATAAAGAGAGACATCTCCATAGTTCCACGTCCGTATGGTTTCCCTTAGGACTATCTCCAAGTTGCAGTCTACAAAAGGAGAACTGTCAGTCAATCAATCAAAAAAGATTTATTAAGTACAACTAATCACCCACAAGGGTATCCAGGTGCTGGGGTCCAAGTTGCTGTAGTGGCATCAGTTGAAGAGAGTGAAGTCCGGAGATGGAGGGGAGGCTGTTCCAGGACTTTGTGGTGAGGTAGGCGAAGGAGCTTCCTCCACTGTTGCTTCAGCGGTTGCCGGGGCTGTGGGTGAGGAAGAGGGAGGGGGATCACAGGAGTCTGGAGAGTTGGTTGAAGCTCAGGCAGTGGTTGATGTATGCCGGTCCTTGGTTGTGCATGGCTATGCAGGTGTGAGTCAGAATCTTGAATTGGCATCTCTTGTGGATGGGGAGCCAGTGGAGATTCTTCGGGTGAGAGATGATGTGTGTCCATCTGGGGAGGTTAGGCATGAGTCTGGCCACTGATTTCTCAATGGTCTGGAGTCTACTCAGCAAGTGTGTGGTATTCTCAATGCCCAAATACTTGAACCCATCCCTAGTCACTCGACGCTTATAGTAACTATCTATCAGTCTGGCCCATGTGCCTTCTGGGTACAGTAGTGATTTCTCTCAGTATAATCTATACCCTGAGTACCTTTCAAAGGCCTGGAAAATCAACAAGGCCACAGACATTGACCTCTCCAGATCTGTGAGGTACAGCCGGATGTCATCTGCGTACTGTAAGATTTTTTCTGGGTACTCGCCAATCTCTGAGAAGCCTTTCACGTCAACCTATATCCTCACCCCGCTTGCCATCAGCTCCAAGCACAGCACAAACAAGAGTGAGAAAACACAGGCAACCCTGCGTGGTAGCAAGAAAACATGTGCCTGAAAAAAGTTCTAGGGCATTAAGGGGCGCTCCTTATTGGGAACGAGAAATAATAAATGAACAGCTCTTGCCGCTCAGTTATTCTTAGATTTTTCTCCGTATTGTTTCTAAAAAAATAATATAGTAGGTGTCCAGAGCCCACCTGGGACTTCTATCACCTTTTAATTTCATTGGCAGCTGTGGGGAGAGCCCCAGGGCCCCACGGCCCTACCAGCTCCCCTGCCAGCACCCATTCTAGGTGCCGGCGGAAGCCAGCAAATATTTTTATTTACACCATCATCAAAGGCTGAATTAATTTAAAGGGGAGGGGGCATGTGGTCAACCTCCCCGAGCCAACACTGGACTCAGGGTCACCATCCCCAGGCCAAAATTCATTTAGAAGGGAGGGGGCATAAGGCCCGCCTCTCCCAAGCCAACACTGGCCATGGGGACACTATCTGCTGTGGCTGAAAATAATTTAAAGGGGAGGATACAAATCTTCTCTGCCTACACTCAAGAGGGCAGCGAAACATTTTCCAAGGGGTGGGCTCGCACGGGACACAGAGATTGAGTCTGCCCCAGGGGATTGGGTCCCCGGAATGTTCAGAAGGTTATGGAGGGGGAGCATCACACCACCTCCCCTTTGAAGTAATTTTGGCCCCAAGAGCTGGAGCCTCTTAGAATAAACAGACACCGGGCCCTGACATACCACAGGGGATACTTTGTCAAAGTATGGAAACCTGTGCTTTTTAAAAAATAGTTTACCACGGTTTTGCGGATTCACTACAACTTTGCGTACATTTTTTTTAAATTATGTTTTTGGCCCCTGGAAAGGCACTCCTAGCACCCCCTCCACCACGTTTAGTGGGACAGGGTATTCCTCCCTTGCCCACTTATATCTCATTTTACCATTTTTCCAAGTATAGGGACTGAGCACCAAGTCCTAAGATGGCTGCAGCCACATCGTTGTTGATGTGGCTGCAGCCAATCAGATCTTATCTCAAGATCTGATGGCCCTATGGATCATCCGTGGCATGAAATATACACTGAATGAATTTACACCAAATCACAAAAAGCATGCTTTCCGGACCAACATTGCGCTTTCTGACAAATTTGGTGTAATTTCGTTCAGCAATTTTTGCAGTATCCCTATTCAATTTTCCTATGAAAAAATTAATGAGGAACACACATTTTAGGACCCACACCCTTTTCTTTGCCCTCACTGGATGGATCACCGTGAATCTTTCCAGGAAGGAGCTGAAGTGGATGAGACTTTTTTGGAAAGTTTTGTGAAGATACGTCAAACAGCAAGAAAGTTATAAGCAAACCCAAAAATCTTTTTCTTATGGAAACACAAACCTAACTAAACCTAACTATACCCCATCCATTATTTAAAGTGGGGCACCCACCAAGCTCAATTTTAGGTGCCACGGGCGGAGCCTCAAAGCCCTCGCGGCCCCAGCCGGCTCCCTGCATGGTGCGGGAGCCGGCAATTCTCCCACACGGAGGGAGTAGCTATTTATGCTGCTCCCTCAGGGCGGGAGCAACATGGTGTTCTGTTTCCTGGCCTGCAGCAATGCGAGCAGGGAAACAGAACATGCGTTTCCCTGCCTACGGTAGTGTGGGCAGGGAAACTACTGTGTCTTGGGGGTAGACCCCCAGGACACAGTAAGTGAGCTAGCCTTGAGGGAAGAGGTCCCCAAGGCTATTAAAGGCTCAGGAAGAGGGACGCTGCCCCCCCCCCCTTGTAATTGCGGTAGCCCTTCTTAAAGAAGTCTATGGAAAATGATTGGTGAAATTTGCTTTTGATACCCCTTCCTTTCTTGGCCCTTGCTTGACGGATCACCCTGAAACTTTCCACTTTCCAGGAAGGAGCTGATGTTTATTGGCGCTTTTTTGGGGGGAGATATTTTCGTGGAGATTCATCAAAGGGCAACAAAGTTATTAGCAAACCAAAAAACACCTTGTCTTTGGAAAAGCTAAGCTAACTATTACAAATATCCAGTGGTGACTATATATATATATATATATATATATATATATATATATATATATATATATATATATATATATATATATATATATATATATATATATATATATATATATATATATATATATAACAGATGAAATAAAGAAATTGCATTTTTGCTCAACTGTAATACTGTAATAAATTGTTACAGTTGACTTATGATGTCACAACACCAGGGTTAAAGGCAAATCATGGAGCTTAACCCCTTCCATGCGGCGCGAATTCCGCCGCGGTGCTGACCGTTTCTTGCGCGGGCGGGCTCATGACGGAACGGTTCCGTCATGAGCACAGCTCAACCGACGCTCATGACGGAACCGTTCTGTCATGAGCACCGAAGGGGTTAATTACAGTTGCAGTTTAAACAAGGAAAACATTAGCTTTTTCTATTCACATGTTTCTCGTTAAAGAAAACGGTTTCAGCAGAAGGAGATAATTATGGCAACATGTTTTTATTTGGCACCTTTTATGCAAGTATAGTAAAGATAGAATCTCGCTGCATGTTTCTACACATTTGAGCTACAACTTTATGAAAATCTGGCTTACATTCAACAAATTCGAAAATGTTTCTGCAACAAGTAACTAATTGCCTTTTTGGTGTGTTTAATTTTGCACTACATATTCTAATTATATTTTTCATGTCTGCAAATATCCCATCTCTCTCATAGGAAAGAGCAAAACACCACGTTTTTAAGGGGTTGGTGGTGGTGGTGTGACCATGTATTATACGGAATAAAGAACCCCCTGCAGTGCATTTTAAGAATATTAAAAGTCCACACAGAGTTCCATAACCTTACAAAGAAATTCGGCCTTCGGCCTCAGTCCTCTATATGGTCACAGAACTCTTCGGTGACTTACAATATCCTTATAATGTACTGCAGAGGGGACTCTATTCCATATATGGTGACAACATACTCTTTTAGGTGGCTCTTTCACGAGGAAAAATAGGTTCCTCTGTTTTAATCACGGATTCATTCATGTCGCAAGGAGGGCTAGTCTGTTACCCACACGTTGCCTTTGCTTGCAGGACAGTACAAGAAAAAATACCTTTTCAAATTCTCCTTCACCTGTATAACGTGATACAGGTGGCATATTCTGCTAACTCCGGATTCCTAGTTTGTTTTCTGTCCAGCAACGTCTGTCTATCTGAGTGCTTAATGATTGATTCTACAGGAAGTGGGGCTTTGACTTTTACAATGTACTTTACAATTGCCTTCATGACACATAAAAATTTCTCATTACAGTGAAGTGTCACTTCCTTGTCACAGCACTCACATTAATTGTATTGTAGAGTATCTCAATAATATGGGCCCGATTCACAGAACTAACTTAAGACAAAATCCTAAACTTACTACCATTTTGGTATTCACAAAAGTCACTTACTCATTTCGGTATTCACAGAAGTTAGGAGTCCTAAAAGTTAGGAGTCCTATCTTTAGGACTCCTAAATGCCTTCTGTGGATACTGAAAGTCTTAAAGTTAGGATTTGTCTCAGTTTAGGAGTAGTACAGTTAGGACTCCTAACGTTAGGACACCTAAAGGCCTTCTGTGAATACCGATAGTCTTAAAGTTAGGATTTTCCTCAGTTTAGGAGTAGTAAAGTTAGACTGTACTACTCCTAAACCGAGAAAAATCCTAACTTTAAGACTTTCGGGATTAACAGAAGGCATTTAGGAGTCCTAAAGTTAGGACTCCTAACTTCTGTGAATACCGAAATGAGTAAGTGCCTTCTGTGAATACCGAAATGAGTAAGTGCCTTCTGTGAATACCAAAATGAGTAAGTGCCTTGTGTGAATACCAAAATGGTAGTAAGTTTAGGATTTTGTCTTAAGTTATTTCTGTGAATCGGGTCCGATATGCTGAGCCTCTAGATATTCTGGAGACCAAGTTAGGGAAACGGCATGTATGGTGCTAATTTGCTTTCAAGTGCTATTCATCATCAGATGTCATATTGTGAGAGTGTGGTGTTATTTTGCTCCATTTGCTTTTCTAATGGGAAGCGCTGTTTTACAGCAGCAGAAAATCTCTGCGTTTTTTTTCTACAGATAAGCTGCAAAAAAACCTTAAGGATTTAATATAAGCACCTTCTGTCTAATTCACTATCATAGTTTTTGTAACTTCCTCCCTATGTGTCATATTGTGGCCCTTTACGGGAATTAAATAGCTTACTCTTTGTTTTCAAGCTAACTATATGTGATGCCACACGACCTGGGCAGAAGGGTGGCATGAGCCTCGAGATGAGGAACAGAGGGCTTAAGGTAACGTGGACACCCTTTCAGTAACTGAGGCGACATCCCCTCGTCTCTCTTTCCTCATTACAGTCATGTTGAAAATGCAGAAACACCAGTTTCAATATCTGATTCACGAAGCTTGTTCTATGATTAGTTTCATTTTACCCCAGGCTTAGGTGTGATTTTTTCCTGAATTTCCAGGAGTAAGACTTGCTTATTATGGGAAAAAATGTGATTCATACTTCGTCAACTGCCTCAAAACAAGGTGTGGTAAAGAGATTTTTCTTTGATCATGTACCAGTAAAATTGCCATTCCAGTCCCCCTGGTACGGGTGGAAATACATGGCTTGAGATACTATTTAAATGTCGCGAAGCAGACAAATAGATTGGTTTCAAAGACATTTCTACAACTCAGCACACATTAACTCACATTAAAACAATTGCCAGGTACGGGGAGCAAAGGTCTGGGAACAAGGAAGGCTAGACACAGCCTGATCCAGGCATGAACAAGATAGAATTCTAGACATAACTCTGTGAATCAGAGCAACTAGGACACTTCTCAAAGTAATCTGTAGCATAAAATGCTTCCGACTAACTGACTCGACCAAGCAGAGAGTTCCATAAAGAAGCACATCCTTCAATATCTTGAATGCAGTGCTTAATTTTAGCTGGTGTTTTCTGGAACTCAGCACCCCTACTTAATCATCAACACCAGCACTTTTTCGTGAGCACCAGTTAAGGACACATTAATTTATGTGGCGATTAAGTGATTTGCCCAGAATCACAGGATGTTGAGCTGACGTAGACACTCGAATCTGGCTCCCCAGCTCCAAAGTCGGCAGCTCTGGCCATTACACCACATCCTTTCCCACTTTCATGGTTAGTAGTCAGTTCTGTTTTAGGCAGTGCTAATACGAGAAATGGGCTGGTGCAAGCTGCCTCCTGATGAGAGCCCCCACACTTATTTTTTTTAATGCAAATTAACCACTGCTTAAATGTTTATTTTTTTACATGCAGTCAGGGGCAAAGGGAGGCCACAAAGAGGAAAGTAACACTAGTCTTTGAAGGTGAACAAGGAGGCCAGCTTCAAATAAACGAGAGATCAAAGCTCCAGTCTCCTGGAAAGCACTTAGACATGTGGCAATATGTTTGCATTGCCCCTTTTACACCCCCAAAGACCTGATTTAGGGTTTGGTGGTACCCGAAAATCCTCAAATTTCTGTAGGAAACTCTAAATACAGAGTAGAATCTACAATACAATTGCTAAGGTGGAGGCCATTCGACTAGTGGATCCTCCTCAGTACTTTGAGCATGCTACAAAAATGCGATTTTTTTTTAGTTTTCTCCAAACTCTAAATATGGCTCTAAAGCAGTCCTTAATTTATATAATGCAAAATGCTTATATGTTCAGAGTTAATGGAGGCTCACACACCACCAGCTTTAATCCTTCCACTGCCAAAACCAAGCCTGTTTCAAAACCCAATGATTGGCATCGTTCCTAAGTACAGAAGCGCACCTTGACTAATAAGCTGCATACAGGAACAATCCTGAACTATGCAATCCTACCCTCTAACCTGACAAGCAAAACTAGGCAAGGGTCAGAGGCGAGTGGTACAAAGACCACAGAGAGAGCCATAGAGACTCAACATCCAATTCCTCCACACTACCCTCTGCCTCAATAACGGGAACCACATCACCCTTGGCCAAAGTAAAGTCGGATCAAAAGGACCACTGGGTCGCGAGGTGACAAACAGGGGAGTCTTCAGTCAAGATAATGAGAAGGACAAGGTTTGTAGCTGTAGAAATTAAGAGGGGTACTAGGGCATTTTATCTGGATGCAAATCGTTCCCTCCAAGAGATACCAATCCTCTTACACACTTTCTGGAATATTTTCCTGGCATGGGTGGATTAGTACTAACCTCATCTGACCAATACTGGGTTGGCCAACTGCAATAGCCCTCTAGGGCTACTTTCCTAGAGACACAAAAAAAGGATTTTCAAACACTCCAGAGAGTCGCAGTACAACTTCAATCTGGTAAATTTTTATTTTGCATGAGATTTGATCCTAAAACAAGTTCCATAATCTTCAATCTCAAAACTGGATAATCACAGCAAATTCCACAGCATCCATAACCAACACGTGTTTCGTCTGCATCAAAGATATAGTGGCAGACTTCCTCAGGGCTATAACATTAAAATACATATATTAGAAAACGTTCAGATTATTTGATATGTTCGTTCCTTCACCAACCTTCACCAATTAAGCCACCTCATGTGAAGATCAGAAAACAAGCAGAAAACTCCGCTGTGCACCAATCTAATCCACGGTACCTAGATGCCAAGATCCGTGTAGCTACACTCAGTGGAAATGAAAATGCAAGATAGTAAGGCGGGTGTACAGGTAATGAAAAACAAAAACCGGAAAAGGAACTGCACTCATAATGCGAAAGTAGGAGTAAAGTAGCAATCCATCGCTCACCTTCCACTAAATATCCAGCTTATTGTGGTCATTGTGACTTAACATAAACAAACATTATCGCCAAAAATACCAACATACAATCAACTGAGCCAACTGATTCTCACAGCGGAGTATGAAAGTCCAAAACCATCGCATTGAAGTCAAAATGTATTCCCTCAGTCTCAGGACATACGTAGATTAAAATCAGAGTGTACTCCCTCAGTCTCAGGATGTAAGTGAATTGTGTAATCATCATTTGACCTATTACAGTATCAACAGATCTCAAGGTAAACAATCACAAGAGCCAACTGAAAATCCATATATATTAAGCAAAATGTCTGTTACTCTGGATGTAAATATGAGTGGAGATCCACTAGGAATGTATTTCCACAATCAATCCTGTTGAGCAGCAATGGCTGTACTATTAGTTTTACGTCATTTTGTGGCGTAAGTGGGTTCATTTTCTCAATCACCCTCTATTTGCATTGGGCTCTTTTTGCTATATTCCAGGATGATGCTTAGGGCTGTAGGGCTCTTTTGTACTAGAGAGATGGCATCAGTTTGCAAGACCAGCAGGAATTTAGCCTTGAAGGAATTTAAACTGAGCTTGTGTTGCACCATCCAGCATTTGATTTTATCAAGCCAATTTGAAAGAGAGGCTATTTTCTTCAGAAGAGTTGATTTTGAGATAAACCTATGTGCCATCAGAGTACTGGAGATAGTCAATAATGAGATCTTGTTATAACAATCCCCTAGAAGTTCCATGTGCATGTTGAACAGTAGGTAAGTAAGGACTGATCCTTGTGGCACTCCACACACAGTAGGGAGTGGAGAAATGGTTATCTATATATGAATTTCCATTTTCCTGTTTGGGAGATATGACTTGAACCATTTCTGTACCCTGACTTAACTCCCAGTCTCTTCTGCAGCATGATTAGGAGAGGGTTAATGTCAATGGTGTCAAATGGTTCTAAAAGGGGAAACAGCCTTTACTGCACATGCATTACAACATAATGACTTTACTGTGCATCCATTACCATGCACTACATTTACCACACGTTTTTATGGTGCATATGCCTTTTACAATCATGTCTTTACAGTGAAATGGTAAGTATATATAAGGTAAATATATGTTTTACTTGTCTATATCTTTGACACCATTTGCTGAATCTTCACCAAATTTTCCCCAAAAAGTGCACCAGAGATTTTTGTTGTGCATGCAAAGTTTCGAGGCAATCTGTCATGCAGGGCCAATAGGGATTTTAAACACTCGAACAGCCCGAACCCCTGGACGGAATTACACCAAATTTGGCAGAAAGGTAGCTCTTGGTCCAGAAAAAGTGCTTTTAGTTATTTGGTGTAAATCTGTTCAGTAATTTTTGAGTTATTGAAAGAAATTAAAATGTGGATATCAAGGGCAACTAACCCTTCGCGAACCCACCCGATTGCGTGCTGAAACCTGATTGGCTGCCAACAATTCAACCAGGAAGTGGTGGCAGTCATATTGGAACTCGGCTTCAGTTAAGTCCCAGAAGAAAGCGTAAAAAAAACAAAAGGGGGCAGGGTAGGAATACCCTGACCCCTTAGCTCTGGATGTGGGGTAGCAGAGGGACCCCGCCAGGGTAAAAAACATTTTTAAAAGCTTTTTGCCAAAATTCACAGAGGATCGGCGAATCTGGTGAAAAGAACAAAAAACTTTTTTAAAGCATAGGCTCCCGCTCTTGTTTTGGAAAACGTCCCCCGGTGGACCATATCCCAGGGGCCCCCCTCCTAGGGCTTTTTATGTTCTGGGGACCACCTCCTCCCTGGGGCTTATGACTGCATTACAGGGGGTCGCGTGGACCCCCCAAGACCCCGGGCACCACCACCTCCCCAGGGCTAACTACATAGAAATCAGGGGGGGCGGCTTGTGGACCCCCCTGTGCTCCAGGGACTACCACGTCCCCGGGACTAAATTGTTTGTAATGGAGGGGCATCACGGATATCGTAGGGGACCACCACCTCCCCGGGGCAAAATTAAAAATTTTAAACTAGAAGGGGGGCTGCGCCTCCCGGGCATATACGGCCCCATTGAACACCACCTCCCCAGGGCCGTCCCATGAACCACAAATCGGCCTGATGTCACCAGTGATGTCATTTGAGATGTCATGAGTGATGTCACTGACCATGTCATGAGTGATGTAATATGTGAGGTCATAAGCAGTGCAATGTGGGAGCGTCTGTTATCGTTAGCTCAGCTAATTATAACTGCTGAATCTCACTGATTTTGTACGAGTGAAATCTGAGCCTAACTATAACATCCCTGTAACCTTTGTTTTTTTCAGTGAATATACCTATATATATATATATATATATATAGAAGGTCTGCGATCATGTCATTATATTAAAACATCATAGTTGACACCCTCAGTGGGCCCCAGAACGATCCGCAAGTCTTTTATTGCTCAATTCACCGTGCCGCATGCTGGGTCTGGACACAGTTCCACCCGCGGCCTCCTGCACAGTTTCAGGATGTTGCTGCCCCCTACGGCAGGGCTGCCGTGCAACTGAGACAAACTAATGGACTTCGTGACAGCACACCACTCCTAACGTGCAAAGTACTCGCCTGGAATGCCCCGCATCCTACTAAGGACTTTTTAAAAGCTTTTCATTTACAAAGTGCGCACCATACCTACTATAGGAAAATACTTTGCTCACAGTAAGGACTATGTATCACAACATGCATTTAAAGATTTTGCATTTAGCAACAACCCACTGGGAGCCATGGAAATGAATAAAGCCGGAAAATGTGAGTTTGCGATTCTTTGTTGTCAAGCAGCCCAGGAAGAAGAGGTTTAACCTTGAAACACGTTGGCATCGATTAATAAGAGCCGGAGCATGAAGGCAAGATGTAATTGAATGCCTCAGGGTGAGAGTGATGTCGAGTTCCTTTCCAATGCTTTTGGGCAACTTGTTTACAAAAAAAAAAAAATATATATATATATATATATTCCGACAACGCTGTAATTCCTCCTTTTCCGAATCCCCAGCAACCACGGATATATATATATCCAACAAACGAATTCGCTTCAACTCGAGCCGCTTAGCGATGGCGGGCCGTGACGGGTTAGCGAGACCCAAATATTCCAGATCTACGTTGAAGTAACTCCAATCCAAAGGAAAAAACAACGCTTCACGGCACCCTGTGCTTTTAAGGCAGAGTTTTATTTGGCAACACTAACTCTACGCGTTTCGGGAAACTTGGTCCCTTGTTCACGAGTATACAGGAATAATGAAAAAAACACAAATAAGTAACACTAGTCATGTGACCTTTGGTTTCCAAATAAGAAAGAGTGAAAACAGACTTTACCACCAAATAACGAATACATTAGAAGATTCCTGTTTAAACAACCACAGATTGCTTGTTCTCTTTTGTAATTCTGTTTGATAAACAAAACGTACATTATTTCGTGTGTAAAAAGCACCCTTGAGTCATCTGAACTTTTAGTGTAAACGGGTCCGATTTCTCTATTTTACTTTTAACATTTAGCAAGGCAAAACTTTATTGACAGCCCTATTAGGCACACTCTGTTTTAGGCATACGGGGGCTACAAGATGCGTTCATGTTGCGCCTCCTATATTAATCCCAATTGGTATTACATGTTGTTATCCCGAATTGCCTCAGAGTTTGTTAAACTTTGTCTTAAAATAACGTGCAAGAGAAGTTCTAGCCCAAGTGGGCAGACTGTCGGCAAGTCTCCCTCGCCCGCTAACAGTAAACATAAAAATAACAATAAATGACCACAATACTTATAGCCCCGGTGGGCAGAATGTCTCCTAGGGTCTAATTAGCCTAAACATTATGTACTTAAATCAAGAGGTCTCCATTTTAATCTTTGTACAGGTGAACATCAATATTGATCCTTACTCTTCTTGTGTTATTTCAACACTCAATCTTTGTTTCATGAGCTGATGGCAGTCTGCAAAAATACACATAATAGAAACAATGTCACAACTTTAGTTAAATATTTTGATTAAAACAAACATGCAAAACATATCAGTCTAGGCATACAAAACAATTAAGAGAAAAGAGAGGTGAGAAGTAGAGGGAGCGTGAGGGGATGAGTCCAAGAACTCTGACTATGTAGGGGGCGTTTGAGGAAGGGGCATTCCGAGCGATAAGAGCACGGCTCGCGCACAGCCCTTGTTGTTTTTGGTCTTTGGTGTTTATGCTACCTCTCATGATTGCTCTTTTTTAAATACCTCTCTTTATTACAGTCCGTTTGAGTGCGGGGGTCCACTGTCTCTGGCCTTAGAAGGGACTCTCCTGTTAATGCTGGGTAAGGAATTTTTATTGGAATTGCTTCCCTATTTGTAAGTCCCGTTACATAACGCTTACCATACGGAAACAGGTAGCCATACATGACTGGTCCCATGCAGAATCACACTGTGGTCAAGGGTACTGTATATAATTTTGACACCCTGGTCCTCCATCTGACATTGAGGGTGTCTGCTAGACCGGCTACGGTGTAGTATGGAATATTTATAGGCACGCACATATTTGAGAGGTTCTCTTTCTTTAGAGTGGTAAAATCCCGGTAGGGGATATATGGTACATGGGTTACTTTTGGGACGCCCCGAAGTTCTGGCTTGTGTGTCTTTTATGGTGGCAGGTTGTGCACACAGGCGCGGTGCGTCCATTGGGGCGTGGGGGCGTAGCCCCCCCACCTGCGCCTCGCGCCCGCAGCTCCCTCTGTGTGAAATTGTGAATGTCACCGCCCGCGCCTCGCGCCTGCAGCTCCCTCCTCTGTGTGAATGTCAATCAGCATGACGTCGGACCGTGGGCGGTCCGGCGTCATGTTGACTGACATCATTGTCAGACGCATTTGGGAAAGGCAGCACAAGTGCGCATGAGTGGGCATGGAGCTTAATTTTTACTCCGTGCCCAGTCATGCGTACTTGTGTTTTTGCTGCCTTGCGCATGCCCATTAGGAGCCCCTCGGTCTCCTAATGGGCAGGCGGCGGGCGAGGAGTAGGCGGTGCCGTCAGCCAATCCTGGCGCTGCTGCAGCGCCAGGATTGGCTGAGTGCCGGGTTGCCAGTCACTTGCAATGCATCACGGGGACGTGGTGTTCCGGACCGTTTGAGGGCAGAGAGGCGCCAACGCGGGCCTGGAGAAGACGAGGCGGTCACCGGTCAGGTAAGTGTTTTAACTGTTTTTTTAATTTTAGGGTGGTTTGGCTGGGTTGGGTTTGGTCAGGTTTGGCTGGATAATCTGGCCGGGTTGGCGCCTCGGTAGTGCTGGGCTTGCTTGCAGTTCTCCTTCTGCGTAGCCTATGTGGTGTAAGACATGCCCGTTGTGCCATCATGCATTGTATGAATTTAAATAGCGAGTTATGTGAAACATGTTTTGAGTATTTATGGATCGAGCTCCATTCTTTATCTAGCAGAACCCTGCCCATGTCTCTTTCCCACCTTTCCCGTAATGGCAACAGAGACGAGAATATGGGTATACGTATGCCTCGGTATAACCAACGTATCAAATATCTGCCAGTGCCCATTAAATATATTGCGTAGACTAGCTCGTATGTTGTGGGTTCAGACCCATTTGGAGCCCAGTGCCATATGACATATCTTACAAGGCTTGCATGTGACAAAAAGAGTGTGTCTGTGAGTCCCTGTTCGTTTATGAAGTCGGCATGGTTTATGTAAGTCCCAGTGAGTGCACCCACATTGGTCACGCCTGCCTGCTCCCATGTGGACAGCATGCGTTGCATCAGTGTGCCCAATGCCCATGGGAGTGAGAAGGCATAGCAGTGGTATATTGGGATCATAAGGAGAGTTCTGCGTGGCGTATTTTATTATTGATTTCCAATATGTGGGTGCCACCTTGAACAGCAGAGGAGCCGATATTGGAATATGCACATCAGGACTCAGCAATTTGTGCAGTCACTCCGGTCACCATATGGGGCTTGTAGGTTATTTCCTAAAACAGGCTAAATTCATCCAGCATTTCCATTCGTACAGACAAGATACCGAGGCAGATTTATTATTGTTTGGTGCAAAGCAGCTCCAAAGTTTTTGCTGGTACTAGTATGACTTGTAAAGCTTTGGCTGGTGCCGGCAGAGAAGCAGTTGCGTGTTGCAGGAAGGCATACATCCCCGGTCTCTGTTTCATACAATCCATAGAGCGCCAAACATGCAAGTTATTTTAGTTTATAGACATTTTTTTCCCGAGAGAACATGAATGGTGCTTTCGAGACAGGGAGAGAGAGTGAGTCTCTGAGTCAGCCCAGTTGGTATCTGGTAACGAAATGTCAATCATAAGATCTGAGAAATGCGTGTTTAGCACCATGTGAGCCCGCCTCCATGCTCGACGGAACATGGTAGGTAGCTTACGCCCCACCAGTTTCAAATTCCACCAGCCGCTCCTGTGTGCACACGATTGTGGCACATTTTGTGGCATCAAGTTGTACTGATACACATACTGCTTATAATGTATTCTGTGTTTCTACTCTAGGTATCCATCAGGAGGATAAGTAATTTACTGCCACCCTGTATGGGAAACAGGGCACTGGCTCACCCTGATTGATTATGAGGGTATATGCTTTTTATTACTCACTTCACGTGCACTTCACTGCTGATTGTTTTTGATCCTGAAGAAGCGTCTATGACCCTTGTGGCACCTGTGCAAAAACAACAATTGATGGACAGAATGTAGAACAATGTCATACATTCACCCCAGTACAGAGATCTGGGCCTAAATCCATCGTTTTTTTGCTCACCATGCCGTTCCAGTTTGAACCCAGCCATATGCAAATCAGTCTTGACCCTGTGCCTCATGGGAACAGTCCAGACCGAACTGCCAAGCCAGGTCCTCCCTGGACTGGAAACAAGCATCCTAGGACCGGTTTCTGGCATTTTAGCCGTCTTCAGCCAGGCTTGCTTGATTTTCAGTGGCATGGAGAGCAAGGGACCCACGTCTGGGCATACCCTTTCCACTCGGGGTGACAAATGCAAAAACAACAATTGATGGACAGAATGTAGAACAATGTCATACATTCACCCCAGTACAGAGATCTGGGCCTAAATCCATCGTTTTTTTGCTCACCATGCCGTTCCAGTTTGAACCCAGCCATATGCAAATCAGTCTTGACCCTGTGCCTCATGGGAACAGTCCAGACCGAACTGCCAAGCCAGGTCCTCCCTGGACTGGAAACAAGCATCCTAGGACCGGTTTCTGGCATTTTAGCCGTCTTCAGCCAGGCTTGCTTGATTTTCAGTGGCATGGAGAGCAAGGGACCCACGTCTGGGCATACCCTTTCCACTCGGGGTGACAAATGCAAAAACAACAATTGATGGACAGAATGTAGAACAATGTCATACATTCACCCCAGTACAGAGATCTGGGCCTAAATCCATCGTTTTTTTGCTCACCATGCCGTTCCAGTTTGAACCCAGCCATATGCAAATCAGTCTTGACCCTGTGCCTCATGGGAACAGTCCAGACCGAACTGCCAAGCCAGGTCCTCCCTGGACTGGAAACAAGCATCCTAGGACCGGTTTCTGGCATTTTAGCCGTCTTCAGCCAGGCTTGCTTGATTTTCAGTGGCATGGAGAGCAAGGGACCCACGTCTGGGCATACCCTTTCCACTCGGGGTGACAAATGCAAAAACAACAATTGATGGACAGAATGTAGAACAATGTCATACATTCACCCCAGTACAGAGATCTGGGCCTAAATCCATCGTTTTTTTGCTCACCATGCCGTTCCAGTTTGAACCCAGCCATATGCAAATCAGTCTTGACCCTGTGCCTCATGGGAACAGTCCAGACCGAACTGCCAAGCCAGGTCCTCCCTGGACTGGAAACAAGCATCCTAGGACCGGTTTCTGGCATTTTAGCCGTCTTCAGCCAGGCTTGCTTGATTTTCAGTGGCATGGAGAGCAAGGGACCCACGTCTGGGCATACCCTTTCCACTCGGGGTGACAAATGCAAAAACAACAATTGATGGACAGAATGTAGAACAATGTCATACATTCACCCCAGTACAGAGATCTGGGCCTAAATCCATCGTTTTTTTGCTCACCATGCCGTTCCAGTTTGAACCCAGCCATATGCAAATCAGTCTTGACCCTGTGCCTCATGGGAACAGTCCAGACCGAACTGCCAAGCCAGGTCCTCCCTGGACTGGAAACAAGCATCCTAGGACCGGTTTCTGGCATTTTAGCCGTCTTCAGCCAGGCTTGCTTGATTTTCAGTGGCATGGAGAGCAAGGGACCCACGTCTGGGCATACCCTTTCCACTCGGGGTGACAAATGCAAAAACAACAATTGATGGACAGAATGTAGAACAATGTCATACATTCACCCCAGTACAGAGATCTGGGCCTAAATCCATCGTTTTTTTGCTCACCATGCCGTTCCAGTTTGAACCCAGCCATATGCAAATCAGTCTTGACCCTGTGCCTCATGGGAACAGTCCAGACCGAACTGCCAAGCCAGGTCCTCCCTGGACTGGAAACAAGCATGTGGCACCTGTGGCGCGAAACATGTTGATCTATTACATGCATATTTATGCCTGTAAGGGTAACCGTTTACCCATGGGGTTCTAATGTGCCTTTATGGGAAATATTCCCGTTGCCAATTTTTGGCCTTAGCAACCCTTTTTAAATTTTATTGTAAGGGGGTTCCCTCTACAGCTAGGTCTTTCTCTTCACTTTTGCTTTTTCTTGGCGAGGACTATTGGTTGACATCCGGTAGCCAGCCTTTTTGGAACAGTGTCCTTTTTGTTTGTTTTAATACTATGAAAGAGGAGCATGGACACTGGACCGTAACTCGCTCCTCGGTCCCCCCTCTCTTTTTTGATTTAGCAGTAGCACGGCGGTTCAGCCGAGGGACCTATATCTTTTCTATCCCTTCTATTTTCTCTTTTCATTTCCTTTTCACACACAAGCCCGTATCACCCCAGTTTACCGGGTCAATTTCCTGTGACCCTACTGTGATGCCTATGACAGGGCTGGGACCCGATACCTCTAGTCTTTATTGTGGCATATTGATGGGTTTGGGGTATGATTTCCCAGAACCCCCATAGGGCGTTTACCCGATGGGAGAGATGTCAGGACTGATTCATTAGGATTGTCTGGGCTGGCGTCCCTTCATTATAAAATTTCGGTACTATTCACGCATAGTTGTGATCATAACATTATTCCCCACATGCAGTACGATGTGCACGCGCGGGTGAGTAGTTCTCCCCGGTGGCGCATGCGCGGCGGGACATCGCACCTGCGCAAGTGCCCCGTCACGCCGAGGGATCTACGCCCCGGATGTAGATGCCGCCCGGGCTTCTCTATTTGGACTATTTAGTCCGAGCATTGTCCCCTGGTAACTCGTGGGGGGAGACGTACGGACGGGGCAGGTACTCTGCAGCCCGCACCCGGACACCATTGTAAGTCAAGTAGGGGGCGTTTGAGGAAGGGGCATTCCGAGCGATAAGAGCACGGCTCGCGCACAGCCCTTGTAGTGTTTGGGCTTTGGTGTTTATGCTACCTCTCATGATTGCTCTTTTTTAAATACCTCTCTTTATTACAGTCCGTTTGGGTGCGGGGGTCCACCGTCTCTGGCCTTAGAAGGGACTCTCCTGTTAATGCTGGGTAAGGAATTTTTATTGGAATTGCTTCCCTATTTGTAAATCCCGTTACATGACGCTTACCATACGGAAACAGATAGCCATATATGACTGGTCCCATGCAGAATCACACTGTGATCAAGGGTACTGTATATAATTTTGACACCCTGGTCTTCCATCTGACATTGAGGGTGTCTGCTAGACCGGCTACGGTGTAGTACGGAATATTTATGGGCACGCACATATTTGAGAGGTTCTCTTTCTTTAGAGTGGTAAAATGCCGGTAGGGGATATATGGTACATGGGTTACTTTTGGGACGCCCCAAAGTTCTGGCTTGTGTGTCTTTTATGGTGGCAGGTTATGCACACGATTGTGGCACATTTTGTGGCATCAAGTTGTACTGATACACATACTGCTTATAATGTATTCTGTGTTTCTACCCTAGGTATCCATCAGGAGGATAAGTAATTTACTGCCACCATGTATGGGAAACAGGGCACTAGCTCACCCTGACTGATTATGAGGGTATATGCTTTTTATTACTCACTTCACGTGCACTTCACTGCTGATTGTTTTTGATCCTGAAGAAGCGTCTATGACCCTTGTGGCACCTGTGGCGCGAAACATGTCGATCTATTACATGCATATTTATGCCTGTAAGGGTAACCGTTTACCCATGGGGTTCTAATGTGCCTTTATGGGAAATTTTCCCATTGCCAATTTTGGCCTTAGCAACCCTTTTTAAATTTTATTGTAACCTGCACGCACCTTGTAGCCCTCTTCATTTGGACCCACACCCCACATACCCTCAGGCACCATCCGGCATTGACTTTAAAAGAGCTCCGCCAAAGTGACCCTTCGGGGGGACCCGTTGGGCATTGCACCGCCGGGCCCGACGAGGAGCCAATGCCCGATGATGAAGCATGACACCCTCCGGGGTGTGTGAGGGCAACATGAGATAAGACCTGTTCTTTCTCCTTTTAAGGGGGTTCCGTCTACACCTAGGTCTTTCTCTTCACTTTTGCTTTTTCTTGGCGAGGACTATTGGTTGACATCCGGTAGCCAGCATTTTTGGAACAGTGTCCTTTTTGTTTGTTTTAATACTATGAAAGAGGAGCATGGACACTGGATCGTAACTCGCTCCTCGTCCCCCCTCTCTTTTTTGATTTAGTAGTAGCACAGCGGTTCAGCCGAGGGACCTATATCTTTTCTATCCCTTCTATTTTCTCTTTTCATTTCCTTTTCACACACAAGCCCGTACCACCCCAGTTTACCGGGTCAATTTCCTGTGACCCTACTGTGATGCCTATGATAGGGCTGGGACCCGATACCTCTAGTCTTTATTGTGGCATGTTGATGGGTTTGGGGTATGATTTCCCAGAACCCCCATAGGGCGTTTACCCGATGGGAGAGATGTCAGGACTGATTCATTAGGATTGTCTGGGCTGGCGTCACTTCATTATAAAATTTCGGTACTATTCACGCATAGTTGTGATCATAACATTATTCCCCACATGCAGTACGATGCGCACTCGCGGGTGAGTAGTTCTCCCCGGTGGCGCATGCGCGGCGGGACATCGCACCTGCGCAAGTGCCCCGTCACGCCGAGGGATCTACGCCCCGGATGTAGACGCCGCCCGGGCTTCTCTATTTGAACTATTTAGTCCGAGCATTGTCCCCTGGTAACTCGTGGGGGGAGACGTACGGACGGGGCAGGTACTCTGCAGCCCGCACCCGGACACCATTGTAAGTCAAGTAGGCGGCGTTTGAGGAAGGGGCATTCCGAGCGATAAGAGCACGGCTCGCGCACAGCCCTTGTAGTGTTTGGGCTTTGCTGTTTATGTTACCTCTCATGATTGCTCTTTTTTAAATACCTCTCTTTATTACAGTCCGTTTGGGTGCGGGGGTCCACCGTCTCTGGCCTTAGAAGGGACTCTCCTGTTAATGCTGGGTAAGGAATTTTTATTGGAATTGCTTCCCTATTTGTAAGTCCCGTTACATAACGCTTACCATACGGAAACAGATAGCCATACATGACTGGTCCCATGCAGAATCACACTGTGGTCAAGGGTACTGTATATAATTTTGACACCCTGGTCCTCCATCTGACATTGAGGGTGTCTGCTAGAGCAGCTACGGTGTAGTACGGAATATTTATGGGCACACACATATTTGAGAGGTTCTCTTTCTTTAGAGTGGTAAAATCCCGGTAGGGGATATATGGTACATGGGTTACTTTTGGGACGCCCGAAGTTCTGGCTTGTATGTCTTTTATGGTGGCAGGTTGTGCACACGATTGTGGCACATTTTGTGGCATCAAGTTGTACTGATACACATACTGCTTATAATGTATTCTGTGTTTCTACCCTAGGTATCCATCAGGAGGATAAGCAATTTACTGCCACCCTGTATGGGAAACAGGGCACTGGCTCACCCTGACTGATTATGAGGGTATATGCTTGTTATTACTCACTTCACGTGCACTTCACGGCTGATTGTTTTTGATCCTGAAGAAGCGCCGATGACCCTTGTGGCACCTGTGGCGCGAAACATGTCGATCTATTACAGGCATATTCATGCCTGTAAGGGTAACCGTTTACCCATGGGGTTCTAATGTGCCTTTATGGGAAATATTCCCGTTGTCAATTTTTGGCCTTAGCAACCCTTTTTAAATTTTATTGTAACCTGCACGCACCTTGTAGCCCTATTCATTTGGACCCACACCCCACATACCCTCAGGCACCATCCGGCATTGACTTTAAAGGAGCTCCGCCAAAGTGACCCTTCGGGGGGACCCGTTGGGCATTGCACTGCCGGGCCCGACGAGGAGCCAATGCCCGATGATGAAGCATGACACCCTCCGGGGTGTGTGAGGGCAACATGAGATAAGACCTGTTCTTTCTCCTTTTAAGGGGGTTCCCTCTACACCAAGGTCTTTCTCTTCACTTTTGCTTTTTCTTGGCGAGGACTATTGGTTGACATCCGGTAGCCAGCCTTTTTGGAACAGTGTCCTTTTTGTTTGTTTTAATACTATGAAAGAGGAGCATGGACACTGGACCGTAACTCGCTCCTCAGTCCCCCCTCTCTTTTTTGATTTAAACATAGATACCACACCTTTTAGTCCAACGCCTCAATAACAAACCAGTGATTGACTAAAATGAACATATTTTGAGTTTTGGTAATTGGCCTGTTAATTATATATATTTTTTTGGAAAACTATCGTCCATGGAACGATTTATCAGGACTATACGGGAAGATAAGTTTTGTCTTGTATATTTATATTTACTTCGAGGGAGCACGTTAAGTTGTAGACACTTTGAATGATTATATGTACTACCTATGAACAGGAGAAATGAGGTTAGGAATGCATTTATGCTTTCATTATCGGTGATTGTCTTGAAATTTTAAGCATTTAAAAAGTGAAAATATTTACAGTTGGTAAAAAAGCTTTTTTTCGTATTAGTATTTTACAAGTATATTTCTTCTATGTTCATGGATCTGTACATGCACTGGCACTTTAAATTCTGGGGTAGTTGCTAAGCGCAGTCATGTGATCAAGGCCGCCTGAACGGCCGAAACACGTCGAGACAAACTGCTGAAATAAAGAACATTGCACCACTGATGGTCTGCACTCGTCATTTCTGCATAAAGCAGAGGGAAAGTGTCACGAGTTGGAGGTGATATATATATATATATATTTATATATATATATATATATATATACATATATATATATATTATATGTATTCACAAAAACAATCCAACTTCCACAAAGAAGAGACATGCACTCCGGTCTGTAAGTGTGGGGCTGATTTAATGTTGTTTCCGGTCACCCACGACCCCACAGTAAAGAGAGAGACGTGTTTTGCGTTTCGCAGCAGGCTTTATCAATCTGAATGGCGCCAACAATTCAAAGGTATAAATAGCCCTCCCCTCCTTCAAACATAGGTAGACAAAGAAAAAAAGATTGTGCAAGAAACTCCGCTGGTAAATCGCAACTAAAATTAACCCAGCACAAATAATCCATGTGTAAGCAAATGGTTAGTGTGTAAAAATCTTGGCATAATGCGCATTCAACATACTTTGCTACCTGATTAAAAAAGGATCAATCTCCTGCAGTATGATAACACAGAAACTGGAAATGACATCTACCCAAGGTGGAGGCATGTCCTAATCACTTCACAAGTGTGCTAATGTAATGACCTTATATCGTTAGCTCAGCTAATTATAACTGCTGAATCTCACTGGTTTTGTACGAGTGAAATCTGAGCCTAAGTATAACATCTCTGTAACCTTTGTTTTTTTCAGTGGATATATTCAGTGAATATATATATATTCTTCACGACCTGTAATAAGAAGTCACAGTACTCCTCAGACTCCGTGCACTGTGGGTTTAACCCTTTGATAATTTTTTTGTTACTCACATATTTTCAAAAGTGACATTCATTTAAAGTGAAAGATGCGCAAACCAATTCATCTCCCAGGCCGACGCGTTTCGGCTTCCGCCTTCTACTGGGCCTACATATGTTGGACCTTGACATTTCTGCAGGGTCACCTCTAAACCTTTAACCTTCTTCCTCCCCCTTTTCTGTTTGCTGAATTCAGTTTTGTTGGCTTTAGGACTCTGGGCACGGTACCACTGCTAACCAGTGCTAAACTGCATGTGCTCTCTCCCTAAAATGTGGTAAAATTAGCATATCCACAATTGGCATTTTTAATTTTATAAGTCCTAGTAATGTAAAATACATCTGCCCAGGGCCTGTAAATTAAATGCTACTAGTGGGTCTGCAGCACTGATTGTGCCACCCACTTCAGTAGCCCTCCAAACATGGCTCAGGCCTGTCACTGCAGAGCCTGTGTGCAGTTTTAAACTGCAATGTCGACCTGGCAAGTTAACCCTCTTGCAAGGCCTAAGCCTACCTTTTTAATGCATATAAGTCACCCCCAGGTGAGGCCCTGGAGAGCCCCAAGGACAGGGAGCAGTGTATTTTAAAAGTTGGACATGTACTTCTAAGTTTTACTATTCCTGGTAGTGAAAAACTCTTAAATTCGTTTTTCGGAGGAGCCTAGCGCGCAACCAAGATGGCCGCGTAGGTGCGAGGCTCCCGAGGACCTCCGCAACCTCCTACGTTTATCCTGTCTTCATCCTGTATCGGTTGAGGGGACTGTGTCGGTGAGCCTGAGCCGAGGTGGTACCCGTTTCCCGTTTTCGAATCGGACCTCGGGTGCCGGAGTGAGCACCGATTGAAGTTTGCGGCCTACTTCTCTCCTGACCCCGGATTCGCGTTTGGGGGCGACCCGGTGGCAAAGTGAACAACAACGGCGGGCTGGGCCTGGCGAGTCGCGTACCCCGCACTTTCACTTTCACTTTCGCGCCCCCTTGCTGTCTTTGCAAGTGGGATCGCGGCGCTCTTTGTGTTGGGGTGGCCTCGCTGGGAGACCCTGCCTGCCTGCTGTGGCCTGCTCTGCCATCCTGGGGTGGCCCCCCGGAGCTCGTGGCCTTGATTGCTTGCTTTTTACTGCGTGGCTGGTGAGGGTGTGAGACCCGCGACGATGGCCACGAAACAGGATGGAGATCGGTTGAAGGCCAAGTCGACCCGGCGTGGCGCCGCACATCAGGCCAACGTCATGGACCGCTACACCCTCCCGAAGGGATCTCCCGGTGGACCGCACAAGTCCTCTGAGTGCCCCCCGGATGCCCTGGATTTGCCCACAGATCTGACTCTGCAAGACGTTATGGGCGCCATTGCTGAGATGAAGGCCTCGGTGGGCCAGCGGTTTGACACTTTAGCGCATAAAATCGACGCGGTCCTCGTTGATGTCAACCTGGTGAGAGCTGATCTCTCGAAGACTAACGACCGGGTCGATTCTTTGGCCCACACCGCGTCGGGCCTCACGACTGAGGTGGCGGCCCTTCAATCGGAGGTGCACCAGCTTCGTCAGGCGAGTGCGCTCATGGATCGGCGCCTGGAGGATTCCGAGAGCCGGGCCCGGAGGAATAATATCCGCATCATCGGAGTACCTGAGGGACGGGAGGAGTCGGCGGCGGATCTTTTTGTGGAGGACCTGATCACTACCCATCTCCAGCCTCGGGGACTGAGTACATTTTTTGCCGTGGAGAGGGCTCATAGAGTTCCCGGGGGAAGGCCGAAGGTCGGAGCCCCTCCGCGGCCTCTTATTGCCCGTATTTTTAATTTTCGGGACAGGGATGCGATTCTGCAAGCCTCCAGACTGCAGGGGCCGATTAAGCTGGAGAACATGGAGGTGAACTTTTATCCTGACTTCACCCAAGCGGTCCAGAAGCAGAGACTGAGCTTCTTGGGCGTCAAGCGGCGGCTTCGGGACATGAACTTAAAATACGCCATGCTCTTCCCGGCCAGGCTGCGGGTGGAGGTGGATGGTCGCACTCACTTTTTTGACCGTCCTGAAACGGCCGGGGACTGGCTGGACACTTTGTCTGGGGGTCGGGATCGGGATGGCGGGGGGGGGCTGCGGGAGGAGAAGGCCCACTGGACCGGGACTGAGGTGCTGATACTGGGACTCACTCTGGACGAAGATGCTGCCGCTTTCGGCCAAGCCTAGGGTCTCTCGTTTTTTGTACTCGTTCTCCCTCTTTTGTAGGTGGTGCGGGGTCTCGAAGGGGTACTCTTTCCTCCTCTAGGGGGTTTACCTAGTTGTACTGCTCGATTTTCCCGGCCCTATTGTGTTGACGGGTGATTAGGGTGACTTCAGTCTCTTACCATTCAAGCCTAAGGGTTAGAGTAGTGAATGGAGCCTATTTACTAGGCACTTCGACATGATCCTGTGTTCTTCCCCATAGATCAGGGCTTGCACACATATCCTAGGGGATAGATTCGTTAGTATTAGGGATAACCTGTCCTGTAGTGAGGGTATTTCATGGAGCCGTGCTGAATTCAGGCCTGGTTGGCCTCAAACGGGAGAGACTCCATCTTTCTTTCTGCTCCGGCAGCTTGAGATGCTTCTAGGTTAAGGGGGATGTTTTAGTTATGAGGTGTTATTCGCTTGGAGAGAACCGGTTCAGACCAGCCCTTATCGAAGGACTGTATTTTTCTTCATGCCGAAGACACTACATCAGGCCGGACGGCTGGGAAAGTGTCCTTGGTACGGGGAGGTACAAGAATTTGGTGGGCGGCAGGTTACGGGCCGGAATTTTCCATGAGGAAATGCACCTCTATATTAGTGAAAGTCTGAGGCAGTTACGGTGCACTTACTTCAGT
Source organism: Triturus cristatus (assembly GCF_964204655.1). Taxonomy (NCBI): domain Eukaryota; kingdom Metazoa; phylum Chordata; class Amphibia; order Caudata; family Salamandridae; genus Triturus; species Triturus cristatus. The sequence continues at coordinate 1,004,389,764 of NC_140592.1, forward strand.
CCGTAGGCGGCATCTAGCCGTTAGCAGTAAAGCTACTACTTATTCCAGGGAAGACAGATGACAAACGTGAAGGCGGAGAAAAACCGAGAGACAGATACTCTTCTAGCAGAATAGCCAGAGAGGAGAGAGTAGCCGATGAGGAAGAGGTCCCAGTGACTCGGAGAAGGGAGAAGGGAACAGATCCGTGACTGCGGAGGTGTGACTTCCAGGCGAGCCGAGGCACAGACGAGAAGGGAACCTAGATGACCATTGAGTGCAGGCTACACACGACTAAGGTGATGTCGACCCCTTTCTTATTAGAGTGTACAACCTAATCTTTCACTTTTCTTTGCAGGTTATGTGTTACATAGTAATGTTATGTGATTGCGTATGTAATGAGTAATAAAGTACCAAGTTTGTAGTGAATCAACATGTGCTGCGTGTTCTTGTATAAGAGGGTAGCCTATTCTTCTAGTCAGCTGTGACTTGACATGAACAGATGTTAACCCTGATCAGGTAAGTGGTAACTGAATAAGGGAGAGAGGAGCCCCTCGAATCAGAGAACAGGTTGTGCTCAAACTGGCGGTTCTTGTGTGATCTGATAAATAGTTGTATGTTATGGTAATCATAGGATGAACTTGTGCTGAGGCTGCCGTCTGGGTAGGAAGTCCTGGGTCCGTCTGGGATCGCGAGGCTGAGGCTGCCGTCTGGGTAGGAAGTCCTGGGTCCGTCTGGGATCGCGAGGCTGCCGTCTGGGTAGGAAGTCCTGGGTCCGTCTGGGATCGCGAGGCTGAGGCTGCCGTCTGGGTAGGAAGTCCTGGGTCCGTCTGGGATCGCGAGGCTGAGGCTGCCGTCTGGGTAGGAAGTCCTGGGTCCGTCTGGGATCGCGAGGCTGCCGTCTGGGTAGGAAGTCCTGGGTCCGTCTGGGATCGCAAGGCTGAGGCTGCCGTCTGGGTAGGAAGTCCTGGGTCCGTCTGGGATCGCGAGGCTGAGGCTGCCGTCTGGGTAGGAAGTCCTGGGTCCGTCTGGGATCGCGAGGCTGAGGCTGCCGTCTGGGTAGGAAGTCCTGGGTCCGTCTGGGATCGCGAGGCTGAGGCTGCCGTCTGGGTAGGAAGTCCTGGGTCCGTTTGGGATCGCGAGGCTGAGGCTGCCGTCTGGGTAGGAAGTCCTGGGTCCGTCTGGGATCGCGAGGCTGAGGCTGCCGTCTGGGTAGGAAGTCCTGGGTCCGTTTGGGATCGCGAGGCCGCCACTTGTGTATATATATATATATATATATATATATATATATATTAGGAATTCCCTGTCCTTAGGTGGTATATATATATGTGGTTACTAGTGTGAATAGGCCCTAGGGAGGGGGTAACGTTCTGGCTGGGTTAGAGAGGCTCTGCTGAGCGGGTTCTATCTGATCCGAAAACCCAAGCAGAACACTAGTTTCAACTATATAGGGGCGACAGGCACACTGCAAGTTGGGGGGGCTGTTTGGGCTCATGCAGGGGTGCAGGGAGGGGGGAGTTTTGTTGGGGCGGTTGGGTTGGGGTGGGGTGTTGTTCATTTGTTCCACAAGGCAAAAGTATCGTCGTGCTATTCCCAAAGTGCTCTCGGGGGGACGAGTGATTGCTTTCGTTTATGATGGGGGGTAGGGGACTGAGTCTTTTGTCCTGGAACGTTAATGGATTGGGGGACAGGATAAAACGAGGTGTGGTCCTGCAGTTCCTGAAACGAATTTCACCTGACATAGTTTTTCTGCAGGAGACGCACCTCATTGGCAACTCCTTTCGTGCTATGAACCGACGGGGCTACCGCCTTCTGGCCCATTCGGGCTAGAAGTCTGGTTCAAGGGGTGTGGGCATCATGGCCAAGACCTCGCTCCCGTTGGAGGTTGATGAGGTGCTCCATGATGACAGGGGACGTTACATGGTTCTGGTGGGTAGAATGGAGGGCAGAGTGATTATTTTTGTTTCTGTCTATGTCCCACCAGGATTGCAGACGACCACCTTTGCGGATCTGGGGCGCCTCCTCCTTGGCCTTCCGGAGGGGATTCTGGTGGTTGGGGGGGATTTTAACGCTGTGGTTTCCGGAACTGAGGACCGTCACCCCCCTAGGGATCTCCCCCGTGCCCAAGCGTGGTTGTCTGGCCTCTTGGATACCTTGGGGCTGGTGGATTGTTGGCGTTTGAAACATCCTACGCAGAAACAGTACACCTTTCATTCCGGGGCCCATGGCAGTCTCTCAAGGCTAGACTATGTCCTGGTGCCGGCGGCGCATGCGGGGAGGATCGGGGAGGTGCGCCATTTGGCGCGGGGTATTTCAGACCACTCCCCGCTCTTATTGCACTTCGATATTCTCCCGAGGGGAGAGGGTAGGGTGGTCCCGATTAATCCCTGGTACCTGCGTGACCCCACCATTCGCGCAGAGTTGGTTAAGTCCCTTAAGCGATATTTTGACGATAATGTGGGGTCGGTGTCATCGGCGGTCTCGCTATGGGAGGCATTTAAGACGGTGATTCGGGGGGATGCCCTGTCCCTTATTTCCCATTCCCGGAGGCGCGAGCGGGAGGAGGTGACCCGTGTTGAAACTGAAATAACTGAGTTGGAGTGCGACCTCGAATGTGGGGTGACGGATGATAAATTACATGTTCTCCGACTCAAGCAGGCGGCCTATAAGGCCCTCGTCACGGAGGCGGCCAGGGGCATCAGTAGAGAGCAACAGGGGAGACTGTATGATGTGGGTGATAAGGCTGGGAAAATGATTGCGTGGCTGGATAAAAAGGAGAGAGCGAGTCGAGTTGTCCCATCGATTGAGAAACTGGATGGTGTGTGTGTCACTGAACCGGAAGAAATTGTCGATTGCTTTGCAGAATATTTCCGTGGGGTGTATTCCCCGGTGTCCTCCCGCTCGGAAGAGGATTCCCATGCCCTGCTTAGGGATATCGCGCTGCCTTCCCTTTCGGAGGAGGACAGAGTGTTGTTGGACGCCGCCCCAACCTCTGAGGAAATTGCCCTCGCCATACGCTTGGTCGCTTCCGGCAAGGCCATGGGTCCTAATGGTCTTCCCATCGAATTGTACAAGCTGCGACCGGATACGCTGGCGCCGCATCTCCGTGCGATGTTCCTCGCGGCCCGTTCGGCGGGTTCCCTCCCGCTAGACCAGCGTCTGGCCACTATCGTGGTTATTCACAAGGAGGGGAGGCCGCGGGACCGGGTCACGTCCTACCGGCCTATTTCGCTGCTGAATGCGGAGCCCAAAATTCTCGCCAAGGTGTTGGCTAATCGGCTGGTTGGCGTGGTGTGCGATTTGATTCACCAGGATCAGTCCGGCTTTATCCCTCATCGCAACACTGCGCTTAACCTGCGGCGCTTGCACGGTGTGCTCGCGCGTGTCCCGTTTATATGGGAACCGGCCATTTTGGCATCCCTGGACGCCACTATGGCGTTTGACACACTTGAGTGGCCATATATTTGGGCGACACTGGCGAAGTTTGGGTTTGGCCCGGGATTCATCGGTTGGGTGAAATTGTTGTACTCTGGACCGTTGGCGCAGGTGGTTGTGAACGGTAGAGTGTCGGCTCCGTTTGAGCTGGGCAGGGGCACGCGGCAGGGCTGCCCATTATCACCGCTCCTCTTCGCGCTTGCCTTGGAGCCCCTGGTGGAGTGGCTGCGGTGGCATCCTTCTATTCGTGGTCTCCGTTGGACCCCCGAGTATGAGGACCGCGTATCTCTTTACGCTGATGATATTCTTCTGTACCTGGCTTCCCCACGTAAATCACTGATAGTACTGGTTGATGTATTGCACTCATTTGGCCTCAACTCCGGCCTGGTCATCAACTGGGCTAAATCGTGTGTGTATGTCCTCTCTGGGGAGGATCCTATCCTTCCGCGGGGTTGTCCTATCCAGATCGCCCCGCGGGGATTTAGGTACCTGGCTGTCTTCATTACCCTGGACGTGGAGGCCCGATATAAACAGAACTTGCTTCCCCCCCTCCAGCGCCTGAAGGAGGACGTCGCGCGTTGGAGGCGCTTGCCGCTCTCGCCGCTCGGCCGGGCGGCATTGTTTAAGATGATGTCGCTGCCACGTTTCCTGTACGCCTTACAGAACACAATGGACGTTGTCCCGGCGCGCTACTTTCGCAAGGTGGAGAGTTTGCAGCGCCGTCTGTTCTGGGAGGGTAGACCGCGTATCGCCCTGGCGAAGCTGACGCTCCCGTGGTACGACGGGGGGGTTGCCCTCCCAGACATCAAGCGATATTACTGGGCCTCCCAGTTGGCTGCGATAAATCACGGCCTTTACGGACCCGCTCTAAACCCGGCCTTTGAGATGGATAAAATGTTACTGCCGGGCGGCGACTATAATCGGGCGCTTTATTCTAGCTCGCTCGACGCACGTCTGACGGGCCCCACGCTGGTCATGGTGCGAGTGTGGCACGTGGCTAACTTGGCGATGGGGTGGAAGGATCGTTTGACCCGGGCGACGCCACTATACGCATCTGAGCGGCTGGGCTCCCTGTGGACCTCGAAGGGCTTTGAGAAGTGGGACATGATAGGCATCAGCAGGGTGGGCGATCTCTGGACGAGGGGGGGATTCAAAACGTTCGATGTGCTGCAGACGGAATTCCAGTTGCAGGACAAGGAGTACTTTCGATATATGCAGATCCGTCATGCGTTGTGCTCCGTATTCCCGGACGTTGCCTCCGTCCCGGAATACTCCCCTCTGGAGGATAGAGTGCTAGATGGGCATGTACCGGACGCCACGATTTCATTAATTTACAAAAAACTCATCAATGATCGTTCGGGACTGCTGACTGGCCTTCGTGAGGCGTGGGGGGCTGATGGATTGGAGCTGGATGACGAGGACTGGGAGTCTGCGGTGGCCTCCCCGAAAGAGGTGGCCATACCGGCTCGCCTTCGCTTCGTCCAGCTCAAGATACTCCATAGGGTCTATGTTACGGGGCCGAGTCTGATGCGTATGGGCTATGCTGTGGACGGGTTGTGTAAGCGTGGGTGTGGTTCTTTGGGGACCTTTCTCCATATATTGTGGGAATGCCCGGAGGTGGCGCGATTCTGGCGTGGTGTGCACGAGGTCTTGCAGGCAGTTACGCATGTGCCGCTGCTGCCCGAGGCGAGGAGATGTCTCCTGAATGTGTGGGAGCCAACCGACTACTCAGTGCCGCAGACGTGGTGGGTGACTCTGGGATATATGGTGGCCAAGCGTGATATTGCGCAATTGTGGGGGTCCCAGAGGTCACCGACTGTCTCGGCGTGGAAGGACAACATGGATTGGTGTATGTTTCGGGAAAAGGTGGTGTATGTTGCGAGAGGTAAGCCTGGGAAATGGGTGAAAGTGTGGGGCCCCTGGAACGCCTACCGTGGGGGAATCTGTACCCCGCCGCTACTGCCTGATCCGTCACCGGCCCCATCTCCTTAGCCTGTTTGTCTTCCCGGTTCTGGGCAATGAGTCTACTTAGTCCCCGTCCTGACCTATTCCCCCCCTCGATATTCCTATGGATCGGTGGGGTCCCCCCCTAGGGAAGCACATGCTGTTGTTTCCGACTGTGGGTTGCCTTGTGGACTTGTTTTTTTTTTTTGTTGTTATTTATATAAAAATGAAACCGTCGTGTGGGGTCCGGATGGTGTGGCTGCCAACGCCTCTTTCAACTCCTGTGAATTCCCTTCTGCCGCAGCGTGCGTTCTACTGTCTGTATTATATGCTCCTTCTGTCTGCTAGCGGCCGGCCTGAAGGTTGTAGGCCCATCTTTGTATATTTTTTGGATTCTGTAATAAACGGTTTAAAAAATTTTTTTTTAAAAAATCGTTTTTCACTGCTGCAAGGCCTATCTCTCCCATAGTTTAACATTGGGATTACCTTATTACACTTTATAAGTGTAATTCCCAAAAAGGAAAAGTTAGATATTTTGAGTTGGATGTCTCCAGACTCACAATTTAAAATTACAACTTATAGTAATGTTGGATTTTAAGTTGCAAGTCTGAAAAGGCCACTTTTAGAACGTTAACATTTTCCTACTTTAACCATGTGTGCCTTCTATCTACCTCTGAATACATGTCTGGGGTGGGTGACATCACACGCCTGCACCTGACTGGGCTGTGCTTGCCCCCACATAAAGAGCTACATACCACCCTGTAGTGAGAATGGAGGTGAGGACTTGGTGCACTTCGAAGGTCTCTATTTGAGTCTCCCACACGTCAAAGTCACAACTGGGTATAAGTACTGGACTTTGATACAACCACCTCAGTACACTTCTGGACCTGAGGACATTCTGCCAGGAAGTAGAAGTGCTGTGCTGCTGAAAGGAAAGTCACTCTGCTGGACTTTGCTGGCTCCTGCTTTGCTGTGCCTGCCTTGCTGCCGGTTACACTCCTTGCCTGGGAGTGAGAAGGACTGGACCTGCGTCTCTGCATTCCCAGACCAAAGTGACTCCAAGGGCTTGCCGGCTTGCCTTCTGTTCTGAAGTCTCAGGGACATTAAAGACTTCTCTCTTCCATCTGCAACCAGTACCAGGACTCTGTCTGCTGTGAGTCCTGCTCTGACAAGTGGTGCAAAATCAGTCCTGGGCTCTTGGAAGTGAGTATTAAGTGCATCGCTGACATTGTAACTATCGGAAAAGGTGCATTTCTCTCGACACCGACGCCAGCCGTGGCCGGTGCAGGTAAGGGCGGTGGGGTGGGGGTGACCGGGGGGGGGGATCAACATACCAAGACTGGAGAGAATAAAATTGAAAAAAGAAAACACTTACCTTTCACTCACCGCATCGCCGTATGTCGACACCCCCCACCTGCCCCACCACTCTTACCTGCACCAGCCGTGGCTAACCGATCCATCGCCGCTGCTACTCGAACTACAAACACCGCATCGCCAACGGCATGCTGCATCATCTCCTGTTTCCGAGCCAGCTTCATCTTTGGATGGTTCGTGCCAACGCATCGATCTGTGCTGCTCACACCATCTAAAGCCTAGCAGTTTGTTCATGACCAATTGTCCATTGCATCTTGACTCTTGAATCATCTTTGACTTTGTGCAGCTTGCAACCACACATCGCCTACATCTACGGGATCGACAACGACACATCACCTCCTTTGCTCCACACATTGCCCTTGACGTCTACATATCCAAGGTACTGTTAATCGGGCCAAGGCTGGTCCCTGTATCCGACCCATGCTCCATCGTGGTCAGCCTGAACTTTTGGATTTGACCCGGTCAAGCGCGATCATACAGCCCTAGTTGGCGCTTTGTGTTTCTAAGCACTATGTTTAAGGACATTCTTTACAAATTAATAACTCCGGTTCTACTTATTGAATTTTTGTCATTTTGGTCGTGTTTTGTTTATTAAATTAAGCTCTACTTTTCTAACCTGGTGTGGATTATTTTTGTGTGGTGTTTTTACTGTTTTACTCTTTTAAATGGTGCACAAATGCTTTACCCATTGTTTCTTAAGTTAAGCCTACCTGCTCTGTGCCAAGCTACCAGAGAGTGAACACAGGTTAGTTTAGGGTGTGTATCTGACTTACCCTGACTAGGTTTGTGATCCCTACTCGAACAGGGTGCATACCTCTGCCAACTAGTGACCCAATTTCTAATACTGGTGATCAGCGGTGAAGTTAGTCATTGTGTTTGTGCAGTGCCTTACAGTAATTTGGTGTACACTACCATCAACAAATAAGACCAATTCGAATCAGTTGTCCCTGATCCTCATTACCATTTTTCTCTTATCTCTCTGATTGGCATTTTTGATTTTCCTATTCCCCCTGATTGGCATTTTTTCTTTTTCCTAAAATCATGTTTCTGATTGGAGGTCCTAAATCTGCACATGCAAAAATGGATTTTGAGCTGGCCAAGCTGGAAAGTTACATTGCAGCCGAGCTCAAAGATTTCTGCAAAGGGTTGGAGCTCTCCACAAAAGGCTTCACCAGGAAGGTGGAGCTCCAAAAGGTGCTGAGTGCCTGGATGGAAACTCGGGATGCAGCACTGTACCCCAAGAGGAGGAGGAGATAATGGATGATGATGAGGAGCAGGGCGATGATTCACTGGAGTACCTGGAACTGCCTATTTGCAAGGGGGGCAATACCTTGCAAGGAGCAGTGGTTCCCTTCAGGTTAGGGAGCAGTATACCATCTAGAGGCCTGTCCCCAGAGAAGCTGGGGGCCAGGAGGAAGGAGAGAAAATTGAAATTGGTGCTGGCTAAGATCAAATTGGAGAAGGAGAGAACCTTAGCGGAGAAAAGCCTGGTCATGGAAGAGGAGGAGAAACAGACGAAATTGGCCATGGAGGAAAGGAAACTGACTATGGAGGAGAGGTTTGCTCTGGAGTGATTGCCTCATGAGACGAGCCTAAAGGAACTGGATCTAAGGGCTATGCAAATAGAGTCCAGTGGTGGCAGCAGTGCTTCAGTGCCCTCTGAAAGGAGAGTCCACATTCCCAAGGGTTTGGTTTCTGACTTTGTGGTTGGAGATGGCATTGACAGATGGTTTGAGGCCTATGAAATCGCTTTACAGCTGCACAAGGTCCCTGCGGAGTATTACGGAGCTATTCTGTGGAGGCATACCTCTAGTGAGGGGAGGGACACTACTGGCCCTAGAGGGGGGTGACAGGATGAGATATACCCCAATGAAGGATGCCCTAACCAGGAATTTTGGTTTAACTCCAGAGAAGTACAGATAGAAGTTCAGGGGCAGTCAGAAGCTATCCCAACAAACCTGTATGAATTATGTTGATTCCTTTTGCAAGACACTGGATGGTTGGGTGAAGGGCAGTGAAGTAAAGGATTATCAGGGGCTGTATAGCTTGATTGTAAGAGAGCACATGTTCAGTCTTTGTTTTCCCGATCTGCAGCAACACCTGGTTGATAGTAGGCTCAATGTTTCCAGGGAGCTTGCCAAGGAGGCAGAACTCTAGGTAAGTGCCAGGGTTTAAAAGAAGGTACCTGGGAGTGACCCCAGGAAGGTTGGTTCAGGCTCCCCCCAGCAGAGTGAGGTGGGGGTTAAGGGAGATGCAAACAGGTCCCAGTGCAATGGGTGAGGAAAGGGTTCCCATGCCCCTTCTGAAAAACAGGGAGGAGGTTATGGTTGGCGGTTGCCCAGGGTTCCCCATTTTCAACCTGCTGCTTTGGTTGTTCCCAGCTAGGACGCAAACAGGGGTACTCTATCTATCCTAAGAAATCACCCACTGGTGGTACCTCTACAGGGGTGGCCATTGTGGCCCTAAGGGTAAGTGGTCCCTAGGGGCAGGTCACAGACCATACCATGATCTCCCTTACCTGGGAGGTGGATTCAGAGGGTGAGTTTGTGATCCCTGAGGGTGGGAGTCATCACTCCCACCAGGTGAGAGTGAATGGGGTCTTAGTCACTGTTTTGAGGGACATTGGGGCAAGCCACACCATGGTTGTGGAAAGGCTAGTTTTCTCAGAGCAGTACACCGCTCAAGTGTGTAGGATGATGCAGGCCAAGGGGCAGGACTTTGTGGATTGCCAGCATGTTGTGGTTATGCAGTTGGGAAGCGTTTCTTCCTTTAAAACAAACGTGGCTTTATTAGTACCATGCAGATGTACAAGAAAACCAGCCCCGTCTGACATTTTACTGTGTTTTTGGCATGTTTTGAGATAAGAACGGGTTGTGAGTCCCTACAAAAAGTAAGTGAGCATTGCATACCGTGCAGACCGTGCAGACCGGTTTATTATGTTTTGGGCTGCACTGGGTGGAAATCTTTAATAAAACGCTCGCCTTAATCTTTGTAGGGGAGACAACATATTGAAAATAAACACGCCCAGTTAGAACTGATTAGGGACAAGCTTAAGGTATAGGTTCAGTTCACTTTTAATTTTACGCAACATGAATTAAAATGACAGGTGCCGGTTGGAATTATTTGTTTATTTTTTTTGTTGCAAATAGAATACCTGATTTACGGCACGAGTTACGAGGTGCAAGTCCAGTCCTCCGGTTCACAAAACAGCTACAGGGCCAGAGCATATGGTCCTTTCAGGTATTTAAAGAGAAATGCGTCCACGTGAGAGTTGTAGTTGATGAGTAACATTAAGGTTCTGATGCCGCTTTTTTGCATAATGTTTCCTTAGAAAATGCTGACATCCATTAAGATGAAGCCCTGAAGACAGTCCCAGTACTTTCCGCCTGGGTCTCAAAATGCGTTAGCATTCTTCCACGGAGGAATTAAAAATCATTGTTGTACTTTTGTGGGGGAACTGATACAAATTGTACTCACCCAAGTGTACTCAAAGTATTCCCCGTGGTTAATACATTTCTTGGTGTATGATATGAGATAGCAACAGATTAGTTGTAGTCGTTAGTATTATGATGCAAATGCAAAATGTGGTTTGTTGATAACCAATGTATATATTAGTGTTGTGTGTGTATGACGTTGTCTTTAGTTTATTGTGTTAAGCATTGTTGTTTGTCATTTTTGAAAAATAAGTGTCACTTTTTCATACATTTAACTTTTTGAAAAATATCTAAATAATAAATAAAAAGGAATGGTCAAATATTCCATCCAAACAGAAAAGCTAGTAGTCTATGTGACAGAGCCATGTTTTTCTTGTGTTCTGAATTTAAAACGGCCCTACCTGGACCGGTCCTTTTGGCCTACCACTTTAGTTGTTGTACATTTAGAAGGTTGACATTTTCTTACTTTAACCATTCTGTGCCTTCTGCCTGTTTCTAAATACATGTCTGGGATGGGTGACAGCATGAAGGTCAGGGGCTTGGTGCACTTCAAATGCCTCTCTTTGAGTCTCCCCCACTTCAAAATCACAACTGGGTATAAATACTGGACCTCTGACACCACCAGCTCAGTACACTTCTGGACCTGAGGACATTCTGCCAGGATCAAGGACTGCTGTGTTGCTGAAAAGACTGTCATTCTGCTCGACCCTGCTGGACTTTGTTGACTCCTGCTTAGCTGTGCCTGCCCTGCTGCCTGCTACCCTCCTTGCTTGGGAATGAGAAGGGCTTGACCTGAATCTCTACATCCCCAAAACCAAAGCGACTCCAAGGGCTTGCCTCTTGTTCTGCAGTCTCAGGGCCATCAAAGACTTCTCTCTTCCATCTGCAACCAGCACCTGGACTCTGTCTGCTGTAAGTCCTGCTCTGCCAAGTGGTGCCAAACCAGTCCTGGGCCCTTGCAAATAAGTATCAAGTGCTACAACTGAGAAAATTCATGCATCGTCGATGCAGCGCCATCAGAACCGGCGCATTTCCCTCCACACCAACGCATTGCTGCTGCCGCCTGAAGCGCGGACACTACATTGCGGACGGGCATCATCCCCTGTTTCAGATGCAGCTCTGCCTTTTCACTGCTCGGCACCAACACATTGCGCTGTGCTGTTCGCATCACTTACAGCCCAGCGGTTCAATGACGACGTATCGCCCTGATGCCCATCGCATCTTGACTCTAGATGCATCTTCAACTTTGCGTTACCCCCATGGCCCCCTACATGTTGTATGTGGGTGAACAGGGTGGGCACCAGAGCACCCACCTTGGCCCCTGGGGGATGGGGTCATCCAGGGTCTAATGAGGCTCAGGGAGGGTAGCTGTGTGCCCAAGAAGGCTCAGGGAGGGGTGCTGCATGGCCCTCCTCCCCTTTTGAATTAGATACAGCCCTGGGGAATGGGGTCCCTATGACCTAAAGAGGCACAAGGAGGAGAATTACACAGCCCCCCTTTTAATAGTATTTGGCACAGGGGCGTAGGGTCTCCGGGGTCTGATAAGCTCAGGGAGAGGGATGCATGGCCTCACTCCCCTTTTGTATTGTATATGGCCCCAGGGGATGGGGTCCCTGGGGCCTAATAAGCTCGGGGAAGGACCTACATGCCCACTCTCCTTAGAATTTGCCACGGGGTATGGGGTCTATGGGCCTATTAAGGCTTGGGGAGCGGGGCAGCGGGGCCCTCCTCCCCTTTTTTGTTGAATTTGGCCCTATGGGTAGGGCTGTCCAGGGCCCATTAATGCTTGGGTAGAGGGGCCGTACATCTCTCTAACCCTTAATATGTATGTTTTGGTCCCAAGGGATGGCCAATTCTCTGCTACGTTGCCAACAGCTGTGCCTGGTGTGGGGTTGGCAGCCTATGGTGGGGTTGACTGCCTTCATATGGGTTGGTCACACCAGGCCCTGTGTCCAACTATCTGCTGTGCACAGCCAAAGGCCTTGTGCAGTGTGGGGTTGGTTGCCTGTGGCAAACTCACTGTGGCCATGCGCAGCAGCGGGTTGGCCAAAGGGCTTGGCCGCAGGTTAGGCCCGGCGGCCAACCACTCACTGCACACGGCGAGAGGCTGTGTGTTGTGTTTGCACACTATTTTATTTTTGTGCAGGCTCCAGCATTTTTAAAGAATGTTCCTTTTTTGGTCTCTTTAGTTTCATAACCCTATGCACGATTAATTGTACACTAATGCCCCTGTTTTAACTAACATATAGTATAGCGTGCACTTTTTATAGATATAATCCTTGTTTCCCCATTTGATTTCAAACAAATCTCACACACTAATGCAAAGCCTATTAGCCGATGACAAACATTATTTATTAACGTGCACTTTTTGTAGATAAAGTCCTTTTTTCCGTTTTATTTGAAACAAATACCATGCACTAATTCAAAGCTTATTAGTCGATGACAAAAATTATTTGTTATCTTTACATTTTACAATGTGGCCACTGTTTGCATCATGTTTTTTTTCATTGCAGGCTCCATTTTTGTACCCGTAATGTTCCTTTATTTTTGGGTTTCTTTAACGTGTCTGCTGTACCCTGATTCCAGGCACACCATTTTACTTAGTTTAATTAGGATGGGGTAGCATTTATATTTTTTTGCTTTCTGTTTGTGCACTCTTATTTATGTGCAAGATTGACGAATTTTGAACAGGACTCAGAATGAGCTACATTCTACATACATTCTACATTCTTTCTGTATAATAATGTCACAAAACACTGGTATTTGCTCCTATTGGGGTAGGGAATGGACCACTACATGGATCGGGACATTCTAAGTCCTCTACACAGTGCTGCTAGCTGCTTCTCTGGTTCCTTGGTAATTCTTCATTATAAGTCCTCTATGCAGTGCTGCAGCTGCTTCTCTGATCTCATTGGTAATTCTTCATTCTAAGTCTTCCAGACAGTGTTGCTAGCTGCTACTCTGGCCCCATTGGTAATTCCAGATTTAAAGTCCTCTAGACAGTGCTGCAGCTGCTACTCTGGTCCCGTCGGTAATTCTTCATTATAAGTCCTCTATGCAGTGCTGCAGCTGCTTCTCTGATCTCATTGGTAATTCCTCATTCTAAGTCTTCCAGACAGTGTTGCTAGCTGCTACTCTGGTCCCGTTGGTAATTCCAGATTCTAAGTCCTCTAGACAGGGTTGCTGGCTGCTTCTTTGGTCTCTTCTGTAATTCCTTATTCTAAGTTCTCTAGACAGTGCTGCAGCTGCTACTCTAGTCACATGCAAAAAGAACAACTGATGGACAGAATGTAGAACAATGTCATACATTCACCCCAGTACAGAGATCTGGGCCTAAATCCATTGTTTCTTTGCTCACCATGCCATCCCAGATTGGACCCAGCCATATGCAAATCATTCTTGACCCTGCGCCCAATGGGAACAGTCCAGCCCGAACTGCCAGGTCAGGTCCTCCCTGGACTGGAAACAAACATCCTAGGACTGGTTTCAGGCTTTCAGCCCTCATCAGCCAGAAATAGCTTGACTCCAGTGGCATGGACAGCAGGGGACCCACATGTGGGCATACCCATCCCACTCGGGGGATCAAATGCAAAAAGAACAATTGATGGACAGAATGCAGAACAATGTCATACATTCACCCCAGTACAGAGATCTGGGCCTAAATCCGTTGTTTTTTTGCTCACCATGCCATCCCATTTTCGACCAAGCCATATGCAAATGGTCGAAAAGACTGATTTGCATATGGCTGGGTCTAAACCGGGGTGGCATGGTGAGCAAAAGAACGATGGATTTAACCCAGATCTCTTAACTGGGGGAGAATGCATGATTTATCCAGCATTCCGTCCGTCATTTGTTTGCATAGCGCTTCTCTGGTCACAGCGGTAATTCACCATTCTCAGTCCTCTAGACAGTGCTACTAGCTGCTACTCTGGTCCAGTCGTTAATTCCTCATTCTAAGTCTTCCAGACAGTGCTGCTAGCTGCCACTCTGGTCCCGTCGATAATTCCTCCTTCTAACTCCGCTATACAGTGGTGCTAGCTGCTTCGCAGGTCTCATTGGTAATTCCTCATTCTAAGTCCTCTCGACAGTGCTGCAGCTGCTTCTCTGGTCCCGTCGGTAATTCCCACATGTTAAGTCCTCTAGGCAGTGCTGCGTCTCTGTTCCCAGTGGTAATTTCTCATTCTTATTCCTCTATTCAGTTCTACAAGCTGTTTCTCTGGGGCTGTCTGTAATTCCTCATTCTAAGTCCTCTAGACAGTGCTTCTAGCTGCTTCTTTGGTCTCATCAATAATTCTTCATGCTAAGCCTACTAGACAGTGCTGCAGCTGCTTCTCTGGTCCACCTAGTCCTTCCCACATCTTAAGTCCACTAGGCAGTGCTGCAGCTGTGTCTCTGTTCCAGGTGGCAATTCCTCATTCTTAGTCTTCTAGGAAGTGCTGCTATCTGCTTCTCTGGTCCCATCATTAATTTTTCAATCTTAGTCCTCTAGACAGTGCTGCTAGCTGCTTCGCTGGTCCCATCAGTAACTTCCTCCTTCTAAATCCTCTAGGTAGTGCTGCAGCTGTGTCTCTGGTCACAGTAGTAATTCCTCATTCTTAGTCCTCTAGGCAGTGCTACTAACTGTTTCTCTGGTCCTGTCGGTAATTCCTCTTCCTAAATCCTCTAGACAGTGCTGCCAGCTGCTTCTCTGGCCCCATTGGTAATTCCTCATTCTAAGTTTTCCAGACAATGTTGCTGCCTGCTACTCTGGTCCTGTGGAAATTTCAGATTCTAAGTCCTCTAGACAGTGCTGCTAGTAGCTTCTCTGGTCTCATCAGTAATTCCTCATTCTAAGTCCTCAAGACAGTGCTGCAGCTGCTTCTCTGGTCCCGTCGGGGATTCCCACATTTTATGACTTCTAGGCAGTGCTGCTTCTTTGGTCCTGTCAGTAAATCCTCATACTAAGTCCTCTAGACAGTGCTGCCAGCTGCTTCTCTGGTCCAGTCGATAATTCCTCATTCTAAGTCCTCTAGCTAGTGTTGCTACCTGCTTCTCTGGCCTCACTGGTAATTCCCCATTCTAAGTCCTCTAGACAGTGCTGCAGCTGCTTCTCTGTCCCAGTGGTAATTTCTCATTCTAAGTCCTCTAGGCATTGCTGCAGCTTTGTCTCTCTTCTCAGTGGTAATTCCTCATTCTTAGTCCTCTAGACTCTTCTAGTAAAAATTAATATAATTTGCAACACTAATAGCTCTAACTTTAAAAAATGTGAGACCAATTGCATTGCAAATGCTTGTTGTACTGAGTATTGAGTCTTTCTGGGCTGGTGACATACATAGACATATTTTACAGTTTTCTGGGATGTGTTTCCAAGGAGGACATTAAGTTTGAAGGGCCAGTCAGTAAACAAATGTGCACTAGGCAGTGATCTAGGCTCCCATGTTAAGTGGGGTGCCAGTTGCATCAGTGGCATAACGAAACTTGAGGGGGCCCCCATGCAAAGTACATGGAGGGGCCCCCCTCCGGACTCACTTAGGAATTGCTTGGGCCAGGGTACTGAGCTGAGGGGGTCCCCTGGACCTTGGGACCCCCCTCACTGCAGGGGCTGCAGGGGCTGCAGGGGCCTTTGTTACGCCACTAAGTTGCAGGGTTCGCCAGGGCAGCCATTGCTAGCATTTACTCTAGAGCATTTTTCTTTTTTTCTGAAAGTTTTTTTAATCCCAACAAAATATTAGTGAGTACCTTTCTCTGATGTTTTTGTATGTGGGATAGGGTTAGAAAGGTTACTTTGTGTATTCTCCCACTGTACACTGTGTCAATATACTTGCTTCACTGGGCCTCTGATTTATTGTTTTACACCAAGTCTCCAGGTCCATTGCATCATTAAGAAAGCTGCATTAGGTAAGGGTTGATATGTGGTTCTCCTTTTTGACCACAGATAGGCTTGCAAAACTCCTATTTCTCCACTTTCATAAAGTAACGTGCACTATAGTTGTTTTTTCTAATAACGTAAGAATGTTTACCAAAATGGTTTTGTCGAGTAGGTATATTTCAAACAATCTGTTAAAGGACACTGTGACCTCGTTCTTTTAGTCTTCTGTATCCTTCATTTTGACATCAGCTAAGCCGTTGCCCTGCCCCGCCATGCAGATCTTTCTCAACAATAATTTCACTGCCAATGTTGCCGTGATATTATCAATGTTTTCATAAAAGATGTTACGAGTGATGTAATACGGGTGGTAATTAGAAGTGCATAGCTAGGGCGCGAGTTATAGTTACCTTAGGCACAAGTTATAGTTACTTGAGATAACTATAGCTGGTGAATTTCAGTGGTTTTTAGATATGAAAATGTTACATTGTTATTGAACATTTCACTTAAATATAACGTTACTTCAACTTTTGTTTTTTTCCGTGAATTTCTAAGGTTTTTTCATAACATAAAGTAATATTTAATCACCATACGTAAATCCAACACTGGCTACGCATAGCCGAAGGACTGACCTGTGGTCAGGTGCTGTGGCTAACCCCGATAAAGGCTGCCACCCCCACACTGCGCAGGGCCTTTGGATGTGCATGATGAGCTTTTAGCCACAGAGCCTGGCCTGCAGCCAGCCCTTGCGGCCAATACTTCGCATGCAGCCAACACCACGCTGCACATAACCTTTGGCCATGCATGTTGGGGGATGGCCACAAGACCTGGCCTGCATCCAGGCCCTAAGCTAACCCTCATAAGGCAGCCAACCCAAAATGCACACAGCAGTCAGCCGTGGGTGGCGGGAGTTGGCCACGGGGCCTAGCCCTGGGGACCTCATCCCCAGGTGCTTTTTTTTAAGTGGAAAGGGGGCCTAATCACCCCTCTCCCCAAACCTATTATGGCCCTGAGGACCCCATCCCCCATGGCTTTTTAAAAACATTAATAGGGAGGGCGCCACAGAGCCCACACCCAGAGCTTTGTTAGGCACCGGGACATTTATTTTAATTAAAGGGGTGGGAAGCACGTGGCCCCCTCCACAAGCCCTGTTAGGCCCTGAGGACTACTAAAATAAAAGAGGAGGAGGGCCACGCGTCTCCCTCCTTTAGACATTATCAGCCCCAGGGACCCCATCCCCCGTGGCCCATATTTCTTAAAGGTGGTTGCCCACCCAGGACACCCAACATACATTTGTTGGGGGCAACAGGAGAACCCTAGAGCCCTGCGGCCCCATCCAGCTCCCCGCATGCAGCGGAGCCAGCATTGCTGCTGTCCGCAGGGAGCAGCTACTAATGCTACTCCATCTGGGTAGTAGTAATATTTTGATCTGTTTCTCTGCCTACATCAGGGCGGGCAGGGAAACAGATCAAAACCCTTCTGCCAACTGGCGGGAGAATTTTCAAAGCTCCCGCTGGCTGAGAGCAGACTCTGTCCCCAAAAAGATTAGAGTGTACCTTAATATACCTAAAATCTGACTCCTTTTGAGTAAGCAAATGGCCCCTTAGATGATGGCAGAGACCGTGCTAGCTGCGGAGCAAAAGGCTTTCCACATACTAGGACAGCGATGACCTACAACTCTCTGCCACAATGGAGGTCTTTTAGGTATCTTAAGTTATACCCTACACTTTTAGGGTGAATTGTTGTGATTGGGCATTGTTGTTAATTTCCACTACTATAACCCAGTCATCTGTAGATTAGGTTACTTGGTCCGGATGAATTGCCAGATCTGCAGAGACTATCAATGGCAAGAGACACATTGACCGGCGTTTTGTCTTCTCTGTGATCTGTAACGGATCATTGTCTCCAACACAGCCACCCTTTGTTTCTACTTATAACAAGAGGTCCCACATATTAAAACTCCTTAGGGTCTCTCTTAGTTATTTTTATATCACACTCACACCAATCCACACACACACCACCTCCACTCACAATTCACCTACTGCAAAGAGCCTCCTCGAGGGGCCCGTTGGGCATTACATCATTGGCCTAACAAGGAGCTGCCAGATGATGAAGCATGACACCCATCTCGGTGTGTGAGGCATCTTGCTTCTGAACAATCCGATCCCCGCATCTGCTTGCTCAGACCTTTCCTGACTTACTGCTTTACCTGCTTCTTTTCTTGGTAACTTGAAGGAACTGCATACTCCATTTGAATAGACATTATTTAAATACCAGGTAAATGTCTTAGGCCACTTGCAAAAGATTACAATCTTTTTTTCCACATTAATAATAAGATAATTAGACTCACAATAGGAATAAAGATCATGAAGTTTACGTTGTTAAGCTATTGGAGTAGAGTCCATTACACAAAATCCTCTGCATACATGAGACAATGAACGTGATCCTCTCCTATTTTAGGGGAGAAAGAATTGGACTTAGCTAAAGCAGTAGGTACATCAGAAATAAAGAAACTGAACAGAAGGGGTACTAAAACATATCCCTGCCTCAGTCCATTGTCGACAGGAATTTCTCTTGATAATATTTCAGATACAGTCAAGTCAACCTGGACCCAGTTGTTAGTAATGTAATTTTTGCAATTTGAGCAGCAAATCATGCAGGATATTTCATCTTGTTTGCTTTTTCCAAATAATGCCCCTATCTAGGCTGTCAAAAGCTGTCCAGAAGTCAACAGACAGCAAACCATTATGCCTACCATTATTGTTTAGCAAACAACAACGTCTCAACAGGTATTATTAAAGACAATTTTCTTCCAAGAAAGCATGCACATAAACGTTGCAAAAAGGAAGAGACAAGAAGACATTAATAGTTATGGCAATTCAATGCAAGAACTCGTCTGTAATGAGCGAAAATAACAAGAATAAGAAAGGGCAATTTGACAACACTCAGTTATATTGAATGTACATGTAAACTGTACAGACTTGTGCACATTAGTGCTCGTGGAAAATGAAGTGAACGGTACAAGTGACAAGTGAAAAAATATTTCCAGCGAAAGAACGACGCAGGACAAAACGGTTGTTAATATATACAGAGGACTTTTGGTGGTTCCCATATATTAGTCCATAGTTAAGAATACAATTGGTTTTGTTGAACCACAAAGGTAACACCAATGGTTGCTCCTCTCCCTTTTATGCAGTACTCCTACAAAAGCATAACCTGGTCCTGAAGATAACCTGAAGTTTATACAGGTTTAAACGCCGTCGACCAATCAGTGCAACCATTGGCATTACAATCGTGGCTCAACAAAACCAATTGTATTCTTAACTATGTACTAATATATGTCTCCTTGTCTCTACCTTTTTGCAACTTTGATGTGCATGCTTTCTTGAAAGAAAATTGTCTTTTAGTAATACCTGCTGAGACTTTGTTGTTTGCTAAACACATTATCTAACCAGGTCTCAACTGGGTTTATGGGTATCCTCCTGTTGTTTATCTTCAATACCCTTATTGTTGACATTCTTGAGCACCCCAAAGTGCAAAACAATGATCAATCATGGAGTAGTTTGCTTGAAGCACCCCATGCTCTCTAGGGATAATACCGCCCCCAAAAGCCCATGCCTCCAGAGATTCCAACTGATTGTGTGCGAAGATGTTTCCATGAGTGAAATTGATCTATAATTGCCAGGACCTCTTGTGAAAAGGTCTAATAATTGTTCCACGCCATGAATCAGGAATTATCTCTGAACATGTAACCCATCTAAAGAAAGGTGTAAGTACTTCTGCTCAGCAAAAATAGTCACATTTAAAAAACACCATCCAATTTAAATAGCAGTGCATTATCCCTATGATCCACACTACCGCCAGTGGTACTTGTAGAATCTGTTTTTCATATAGTTTAGAGTTTAATTCAAACCATTGGTATTCACACACTTGATCCATCAAGCTTGAAATGGACACTCTCAGCTCATTGTTAACCAGGCGCCAGAAAGATTTAGAGTACCTGTGTACTATAGCATCTTGCATTTTATTTCAATTTAGCTCATAAAACCTTTTTCTTTTCTGGGATCAGCAAGTTTTGAAAGACATTTTTAGCAATTCTAAATACACCATTATAATTATGCCTCCCATTATTAGTCGTTCTACACCGCAGTCTATTCAATTGTATCCAAAGTACATGATGCTCCTGGTCAAACCATCCATTCGGGCTACCTACTTTATCTGGGATTATAATTTGCTTTCAGGAGCATCAGGACTATATTAGTTGGTTGTACCACTCAATGTCATTGCCATGAGTATCTATAATGTTCTTATCAACATTGATCTTGAGTAACTGAAGAAGATTCTCTTATGTAACTGAACACTTTATTTTAAGGTTTTTACTTAGGGATAGGTATAGCATTGGCTCCTGATTTTTGTTGTTTTTTCTCTTTAGCGCTATCTCCATAGCTAGGTGGCCACTTAGACCCAGATCTTTAATTTAAAAATGATCAACTACTCTAAACTGCTATGGTGGATAAATACATAGTCTATTGGCATTTGGATCCAAATGTGTCTGAACATGGCTGCTGCCGACCATCACTTAAGTGGAGTCCAAGAAAGTTAATTAGGTTGTGTTGTACTAAAACTGTTAGAACCTGGTTGGACTTACCAGAGCGATTTACAGACTGACACAGCGCTTAGGCAGTGGTGCAATGAAACTCGAGGGATCCCTCCTGCGAAGTACATAGAGGGGGCGGTGACACTCTTAACCCAGTCTGGAGATCTCAGACCCACCCATGCACAGTGCCAGAGGGGTCCCCCTGGAGCTTGGAGGTCCTCTTGCACCGCGGGGGCTGCTGGGGCTATTGTTACGCCATCCTACATCCCTCCTTGGTTTCGGAGAAAGGAAGGATTAGATGTACAGACTAGCACACTATTGGTCTCTGAAAAGCTGGCCCTTCACAAAGCTTTATACCATGCATAGTCAGATCCACACTTCTCTCCATAACAGCTGCTGAATTTTTTTGAATTGAAATTGGACTTTAGTTAGTTCACACCCTTTAACTGTGTTGAATCACACCAAGTTTAGGTCACCTGAGCTGAATTCTTTCAATACAGTTATGCTTTTAAAGGATGCTGAAACTTTGAAGCAGTTCAGGGAGACAAGTTTAGACTTTTTCTTTCCCAACTTCTGAGATTTGAGGTAAAGAGCTTTTGGGATCAGGATCTCAGACAGGGAGCTTTGCTCAGTTCTATTCATTTCTACTTTATCCTGAAACTCTCTAACTCTTTTTAGCCAGGTAAGATTGTTCCTAGATTTGACCTGTTAAGCCAGCATTGTCAAAGTTGGAGCAGAAGGCACGTCCCTCTTATCTTTACAGACTGACTCACATCCCTGGCTTCAACTTGAGCAAGTCTTACTAGGGTATTGATTATAGAGTAGGCCAAGGGGGTTACATACTTTACGGGGCTTCCTGGAAACCCTGAGGCTCAAGGCTCTTCTTGAGAGAGGCCTGTTTTTTCTATACCTTTCTCCCAGTTGATAGACCAGTCATGGGCACCAGGATACATATGTACTTAAGAATCTGTTGAGTGGGAACCTTACTTGGCTCTGGTTCCATCTGAAGATTTTAAGGGGCTTCATTCAATTTTCAGCCAAGCACTATCTTGCTAGTTTTTAACAAATATGTCTGGCCTGCTATGAGTTACCTAATACTAGAGCTTTTAAGATTCCCTTCAAAGTGGTTTGCATTAGTGTTAACAAACTCAGCATCGAAAATTTTGGGAGCTCCCTCCATCGAATTAAGAAAAGAGGAGTCAAACTGAGGTGGATTTAAAGTGGGCAACTCCTATGTTCCGCTTGGACTTTGGGGAATATACACATTCGGGCTTCCATTCTCAACAATTGATTGAGCAAAGCTGACATTTAACTGCGGGGAGGAGGAAGGACGGGGAACTCTCTGGGCTTGCTCCTCACTGAAGGTCCTATTTACCTTCCCTTTATCAGACCTATATCATTTTCCAAACACTCTGCAGGTTTAAAAATCACATTACTCTTCTGACTAGGATCAAATTTGACCAGTTTGTCTAAGGATATAATAGTGGAGTCACAGCAAGTTTGCTTAAAATTAGAGTGAATTGGGGTTTTCAATGAAGGCAACCACAAGTCCTCTGATGGTTACTCCTTACCTGTAGTATTGCGAATAACACTTCAATGCAATTTAGTATTTGAGCTCATTAAATTATTTTGTTCAGATACCGGGTTCATAATTGGACTTCTCGTGGAATTAGTGCAATCAGAGACTTTAAAATGCTTAGTGACCAAATTCCTCAGTGACCATGACAGAGTAGAATAATTCGACTTTTCACAGGTTACTGGCAACTGGTGTAGATCGGAGGGTGGTAGACTTTCAAAGCCGGACTCTATGTGGACATTAATAGCGACTTCAGAGTCTAAACCCAGACCATACTCATTCATATGGTCCACCAAATTTTGGCCCTGGACTTTTTTGTACCACACATTATGTGCTGAATGTTCGAACGTTTAGGTGGTAGGCCTGGTGAGGTCTTTAGACAGTTTAATAAAGTCTTTAGGTATCAAGGGAGGTGGGAGACAAAATCTTCTAGAATATCTGCCACAAGATTGCCACCCTCCTCAGCACCCTGGGCAATTTAATCGTAAGAGCTGGCAATGGCTAGTAATATCATTCCCGGCCAGTAAAGCAGTCTGATTTGGTTTGTGCTTCCACCTTTGGCCTATGGTTTTGGTCTTGGGGTCCCCTGACTTAGTGAGGCCCTCCCTAAGTTCCCTGCTACTAGCGCCAGCCCAGCACACAACCCAACCAGTAGCCTGTGATAGCTGACTCCCCAGTGGCCCCTGCCCCTGTAGTAAGATGAAGCTGGGACATGGCCAGAACTGGCCCTCAGCAAGGCAACTAGGGGCCACAAGTCAAGAAACTGAGAACACGGACGGCACAGGGCTCAGGGCACTAGACAGCAGAACTACAAGCAAGCAGGTAGTCGCCAAAGGGACACGGATCACCACTGAAGAACAGTGCTTATTTTCGGGGGGCAAATTAACAAGTTTACAGATAGTAAACAACAACCGTCAGTGGGCAGGCAGACGGAGAGGTGGGCAGGTGAGCAAGCAGGCAGTGGAAGGAAAATCTCCTCTTGCCGCTAACTGTGGTCCAGCACTGAGTCCTGTGAGGGCCTAGCATCCCTAGGCACAGGAAGGCTTCAATCTGCAGTCAGGGGAAATAAAGAAGAACAAGCATTTGCAATGTAATCATTCTTGCATTTGCGAAAGTTAGAGCTATTGGTGTTGCAAATAATATTGTTTTGTACTTATGTTTTTTGTTTTTAATGGAGTGGATGAGAGTGATAGGTAGTTTGTGTAGTATGAAGTGGTTAATGAACTGTAGATAGAGTAGTAGAAAGAGTGTGTGAGAAAGAGAAAATGAAGGGGAGAGAAAGTTCTAGATGTATAAAGAAACTGAGCTTGTGCACGCAGAAGACACCGAAAGAAGAGGAGGAGAGTGTGTGTTTGTGGTTTTGATTTTTTTAAAGTTATGGTAAGAAACTGTGCTGAAAGACCTGAAGCAAACTAATATGAGAAATGTTGGATTAGTGTGTGGGAGAGCGAGAGAGTGAGTGAAAGAGAGTACAAGAGAGAGAGGGAGTAGTGGGACGGGCAGTTAGGGGTGGGAAGGTAAGAGGTTGACCTATACCCAGTGAGATGATGTATATGAAGGTGGCATGTGTGAGTAGGCAGTTAACAGAGGCACAACTTGGCATGTACTCCAAACTAGGAGTGATCCTTGACAGCCCACAATTTGGATCAAGGACATTTAAGTGTTCATCTGCAAGCAGTTGAACAAACCATTGTATTCCTTTATTTCATAAGCATGAGTTTAACATCCTTAATTCATTATGCACAGCTTTAACCAATAAGATGCTTTAGGACGCAGGAGCTTTGAGTGGTGTTTCTAGTGGTGTTATATGAACAGATCGAGTCCTTGTAAGACCTGAAACATTCTGTTCCAAACATTCCACGTAATATGTCAAGAAATGTGTAGAACAGCTACCATGTCTCCCTTAAACCTTATTAATGAATATGGCATTTGAAGATGAGTAGCACATTTTTGTTCTGTCTGAGACTCTTGCTTTGAGAATTATTGCTCTTTCCTGAGAGCTCTTTGAGCTTTACTTTTGAAGACACACCTTATGTCAGTCTGCCTGTCAATTTACTTGATTTACTAACTACTTTTCCTTTCTTTAATGAAAATCATGTTTTGTATAAACCTACCAGGATGATAACTTTAGAATTTTGTTGTGTGCAGTTTTATTTATAGCCTTGGAATAAGTTTATAAGAGGCTCATATAGTCCTGTTTCTGCCTAACGACCCTCTTGAGTTATTAATTAGGGCATCAATAGACCCATTTTGCCCCATAGTAGCCTTAAACTTCTGTACTCAATGATACTGAAATTTGAAAGTACACCTAATGCCATAGCATAAATCAAAATAGTCAACAATTACATTTGTCTTTGTAACATTGAAATAACACATCTCCTTGGGTGTCAGGCACCTATCGAGCATTGATCCTTCACATGTGGGGAAACCTGAGGATTAATTGACTGCATCATTACCATTGAATTGTCTAAAAACAGACTTAGGGCTGAATGTTCAAGAACCAAACTTTATTAAGTATGTACAAGGTAACTATCAGTGATGACAAGGTAGTTGCACATTGTGCCCTAGTATGTTAGCCAGCATGTTTGCTCTGTTCGACAGGCCATTTCAATGAGCCTTTATTATCTCCTCAATTGTGACCTGAATTCAGGGCAGTGCAAACCATATGTTCTGTGTTGGCACTGAAGTGTGGGTTTGCCACCTCATTCATTGGTATCACAGCTACTCTTTCCAGGTCTAACCTTTGCACTACCAAATTATTCATATCAGGCTTACTTGTCTAATTTAATGGAATTAAAACACGAATACATCTCCCAGAATGCGTTAGATTGTCGCATGAAAGCCCAGTACTGGATACTATGAAGACAATGACACTTAATGAGGTGGCCACCCTTCAATGTACCATGGATGCATCACTTGGTGACCCAACAAATAGTGTCTCCAAAATTTGTACAGTTATCTTTCTAAAGAAACTGCTTTTTCTAAAGAACTGAAAACACATTTTGGATCACTACCTGCTGTATGTAATTGTTAGAAATGGGATTTCTGGTTGGCTAGGGCTTGCGCCAAAGCCAGGCAGAAACCACCACTCTAGTCAGGGCAAGGAAGTTACACGCCAAAGATAACCCCTGCTCACCCCCTTTGTCTCAAGGTGCAGGGAAGGGGCGAACCAGATAAAACTGGTTCTTCAGCACTTTGTTTTGCTCAGCCACTCTCCCTATTCACAGAACAGGCCAGGGTCATCAGTCGCATCACAGAGGGCGGAGCCAGCATTGTGTGGGGAAAGCCCAGCCCTATTCAGGTCCCAGGTGTACTCCTCCCACTCATCAACATGCAGCTCTCTCCACCCACCACTGGGGCAGACCCATTCTGACTCCTGGAGCCAGGCTCACCAGCCAATCACACGCCAGACAGTCACTGCACATTTATGCCAGCGTCTAGAAGTGGCACTTCTACACTAGCTACAGTAACGCCGCACACATCATCTGGGACACAGTGTTAAAGTGCCTAGAGGCCTAAATCCACTAATACACCATAGGGAAAAGGCTAGGATCCTGCAAAAAGTTCTAGGGGTGAACTTGCCAGAAGGGCCAAGTCCAACACAACCCCCTTCCAGCCAAAACGCAAGGCAGACCAATCACCACCGTGATGGTCTTCCCTGCTTGGGGCGATAGAACACGGACGCAGGCCCGCAATGGCAGGGACACTCTCCAGTTCTACGCCATTCTGAGTCAACGTGGTTCCATCTGAAACAAACTCTCAGGCCCAACTAGGCTACCCCACTGGTACTCCCTAGTTGTCCACGGCCAGGACCAGGCCCTAGGCCACCCAGATACCACTGGTCCTTGACAAACCCAGAGGGGGGGGTAGTAACCCCTGGCATACAAGCCATTCTCCACTCTCCCTCTCAGTGTAGTTCCCAACTACCACTGATCCTTCAACCTAGGGTCCGCACCCTCAGGTTGACCAGAGGTCACGGGCAAGAATGCCCCACCCTACCTCTACTTCTGGGGTTCCGCACCCTCCCAGGGAAGCACCCACCAGAACACAACTCTCCCACCAGTTCAGGACCTCTCTCCACCAACTGGTCTACCACCTGGGATCCACGGGGTCAGATGCGAGGACTCCCTCCCTCTGCACCCCCTTCCACTGTAGCGCAGGGTCTCTTCACGTACGATGAGCCCCACCTGCCCTCAGGACTTCAGCTGCCCTTACGTCCAGATCCGGAAACACCGACTACTGGCTCCCCAACCGAGGGACGTACCCTTTGGTCAGATGCCTGGTGAACCAGGACTTAACGAGGGTGACACATAACTAATGGGTCGTGTGACAGTCTGCCTGGCGCTGATCTCACTACCTCCTGTCCATCTGACAGTGCGTGCAGACCCCCCAGGACAGAAGTGGTTACACCCCGGTCACTCAGTGGCGACTCAGCCCTCCCGGCTGGTCCCTGACCTACTGGTTCCCACTGGGGAATCCCTCCCCCTCTCACCCCTCCCTCTGGACTTCCGCACCCTCCCAACTGGAGCGGTCCCGCCAGACACCAGGACTACTGGAGCTCTGATTACAGACACTCCACGTCCTCTAGACACTGGGAGATCCTCCTCAAATGACCTATTGGTACAGCCTAGGCCCCCGACCTGATGTTCCCTAAAGAAACCATCCAGGCCCTGAGACTGGGTTTCGGGCACCTGGAGACACGCAGTCCCACCCACTCCTTCTCCGCAGAGTCAGGACGTGAGCCCCTACACCGAGACCTAGCTGGGCTACTCTGAACCTCTTCCTACCACGCTGAGCTGGAAGACACCTCAGCCACTCCTTTTGGAATCACTCCCCAATGCAAGCTCCCTATCCCAGAGAACTCACACCCAATCAACCAGCAAACTCCTTATTTCAGAGAACTCACACCAAAGTATTCAGCAAGCTCCTTATTTCAGAGAACTCACACCATTCATCCACACACACAACCCCCAGACTGGTTAGACAGTTTCTACCGCCCCTGATTTCTCAACCTGACCACCACGTGACACAGGTACCATTACTCCGGGAACTGGGAATGGGACGTTCACATTCATCCAGCGCATTACACATTCATCCTCACCCCTCCCAAGACTGGTAAGACAGTTTCTACCGCCCCTGATTTCTCAACCTGATCACCACGTGACACAGGTACCATTACCCCGGGAACTGGGAATGGGAATACATGCACTGGACACACATCTGCTGCCACCACTGGATCCCACCCTTACTGGTGAATCCAGAAACACATTTCCACAGAAATGACACTTAAAAACAAACTTAGAACAATAATCCCTTTCCATGTGATTATCTAAATGCAAAGTTTTGTAGTGCAGTCAGCTGTCGCTGCGGTACTGCGCAAACGCAAGTCCTAATCCCACCGCTGATCACCAATGTTAGAAATGGGATTTCTGGTTGGCTAGGGCTTGCGCCAAAGCCAGGCAGAAACCACCACTCTAGTCAGGGCAAGGAAGTTACACGCCTAAGATAACCCCTGTTCACCCCCTTTGTCTCAAGGTGCAGGGAAGGGGCGAACCAGATACAACTGGTTCTTGAGCACTTTGTTTTGCTCAGTCCCTCTCCCTATTCACAGAACAGGCCAGGGTCATCAGTCGCACCACAGGGGGCGGAGCCAGTATTGTGTGGGGGAAAGCCCAGCCCTATTCAGGTCCCAGGTGTACTCCTCCCACTCATCAACATGCAGCTCTCTCCACCCACCACTGGGGCAGACCCATTATGACTCCTGGAGCCAGGCTCACCAGCCAATCACACGCCAGACAGTCACTGCACATTTATGCCAGCGTCTAGAAGTGGCACTTCTACACTAGCTACAGTAACGCCGCACACATCATCGCGCAGCATTCGCTCTCACGAGTTCGTACATACCAAACTCGACCCTGCACTCCCCACGCATCAGGAACTACCACGGTCACTCAGATCCCCCATGCCTTCCTATGGGAGGGCAGGTCAGTCTCACTCAATGTAACCCAGAGCGCACGTACTTAACACTGGGACACAGTGTTAAAGCGCCTAGAGGCCTAGATCCCCTAATACACCATAGGGAAAAGGCTAGGATCATGCAAAAAGTTCTAGGGGTGAACTTGCCAGAAGGGCCAAGTCCAACAGTAATGCCATTCATTTTTTCACAGCAGTCACTCACCAATTACTTGATCTCAAAATGCTTTTATGCAGAGCTAGTCTGTGGTTGTGGTCAACCCACGGGTCAATGCTGCATCAGGGGGATGCTTGTGACCACGCCCTGGCACACTGAGTAAATGTAGAGAAGAATGGATGCAGGGTTTTTCCTGCAGGTGGGGTCCACAGGTGGAATGGGCCTTACAACATGACCAACAAATCTGTCTGGAGTTCAGATCTCTCAAGTTACCCAGTTCAATGTCTGAGTAGCTCATACAGTCCCATTTTTTGGGATAATTGCTGGGATGTGTAGTCCTGCATAACCCATTAGAAAACAAGGACTAGAAGTCTGTGAAAATTCCAGGATTGGATGTGCTTCTTATGCATGGAACTAGGAAACTTGTAAGCACAGGGAGTTTTATGTTATTAGGTTATCTACAGTGGTGGAGTGGAAGGTCCTGACCCTCAGTGTAACCTGAATCATCAATGGAAGTGTAGTCTGCTATTGGAATCTGCAAGCTCTCAAGGTTACTAGGTCTTTGGGAAAGCAGTTCCTGCAGCCCAATTTTGTTTTTGCATTCTGTGACTAATAATCTTGATTTTATAAACGTACAAACAGGATTACAGACCCCAAAAACTACAGCACAAACCTGGACTTGGTGTGAGCTTGGAAGGGAACTACTTTGTGTGTGGATGTACTTATTATCAGAGGCACTGGAATTTTGCAGCAGGAGAGGGTCAAAATATGCAGCATGGTTGAGTAGATTATGGGGCAAGAAAAAGCAAATTATGCAGCATTATGCTGCAGATTTTGTGATAGTATTACTTCATTTTTTTGTCATGATACTCTTGTTCACACTGTCTTGACATTGGATGCACATCATTAGTACTGGTTTACACACAAACATAGCAATAAGCAAAAGAAAGGTTACCAAAGGACCTTTCACTGTGCAGCAGCATGTACCGCTGCGTTTTTACTAACTTTTGAACTGTTTGAGCTATAAAAAATATTCTTTTGGGCCTCAGGACCACGGGAGAACAGCTGGTTCATTGTAACCCAGGCTGGGTGAAGAGCAGATAGGGAAGCCAAGCATTGTGTGTTGAGAAGGTCCTCGTGTCAGAGGAAGGCAGGTTGCAGGGAAGATTCCAGGATAGGTGGGCCACTCACGGAGCAGGTATCAGTGGTCTCGAAGTTCCTTGACAGTTGTCTGCTTCCTGGGTAGGTGGAGTCTGGATTGAACTCTTTCTTCTTGGTCTTCTTATAGGGGGCCCGGTATCCCGGCTATTGGCATGCCATGACTCTGAAGCTGATGTACCTCTTCTGGCTTGGGTGCTGTGTTGGGTCAAAGGAGAATAAAAGAAATGATGACAATTTATAATGCTAGATGTATTTCTGCTGCATTATACGGGGCAGGCGTGTGGGGACACCATAGTGTAAATGCACTACAGAATGATGAAAACAGGTTCTTAAAAAAACTTTTATGTGTTCCCCCATCAGCTTCTACCCTGTTGATTCACAAGGAAGTAGGTATTGATTATGTTGCGGACCTAGCCTCTTTACGCCCATTATTACTCTGGCGATCTATTTGGTCTAAAACAGAAACGATCTTTACACAATCAATTATCAGAGATTGTTTGAGGCTTGATAACTCATCATGTATACCCTGGCTGAATTACATCTGTTATTGGTTCGATCTTTTATTCAAATGTAATGTCCGCCTGAACCCTGAGGCTTCAGGATTGATATCTAAGAAAGACCTAAAATTGAAGTTTCTCTCACACAAGAATGCAACCAGAGAGAAGAAATCTAGAAATCTAACAACTATTGTACAGTATAATGATTTGAACCTAAGTAAAGGCTTCCAGGCCCACCTTTCCTGTGTCACACGCACTTCCCACCGTTTTGTGCTAACGCGTTTAAGATTGGGGATAGCCCATCACTTAGTCTCTTTTCCACATATGAAAATTAGATCTGATAAGATGTGCCCTTGCGACAATGTCTCAAAACAAAGCTGCTGTCATTTTTTATTGTTTTGTAAATTTTATACCCATTTTAGGAGATTTTATCTAAAACCCATCTTTTTAAAATATAATGTTCGGTCCACTAAATCTGCACTGAAATTATTAACTACTCTGGATAGCCCTGACATTTGCTTTTTTACTGCAACATATATGATAAAATGTGTTTTTATAAGGAAGTATATAGTCATTCCAGTATAATTTTTGATGTTCTGCGTATTTTTGCACTTCTGTTTAGTACTGTTTGTAACTCTCTATGCACTATAATAGTTTGAGGTCTGTATGAGCTGCACCTGCACTTTTGGCCCTTACTGCTTTTATAACATTTCATGCACGGCACTTTGCTACTTTATGTGTATTTGCACTTTTTTGAAGGTCCTTCTATTTTTACCATGCAAATCGGTTTATAGTTATGTTTAAAATATTGTGTATTTTATGTAACAGGTCCTCTTATATAACATGTAAATTTTAAAAATTGTTTTATGTGTTTGTGTGCTTATATGGTTGTACTTTTCCAACCGAATAAAGCTTTTTGAATTGAATTGGGTGCTGTGTTGGAGTCACCAGTGAGCACCAGATCAGTAAACCGGACTTCAGGGTTTGGTGCCTGCAGGCTGCAGCGGGTAGCTCCTCAACTCCTAGGGAGGTTCTCCACAATTGTTCAAAGGCTGGAGGTGCTTTGGGGTTCTTGAAAGCCTCACAGTTGCAAGACAAGACAGCACACCATGATTGTTGAGGGTTTGGAGCCAATTTTCTGCAGGAGGTCCTCGGTTCTCGGGTCAGCAGCTCTTTTTTGTCCATTGCTCCTCTTAGGCCCGTCGAATCTAAGTTCAGGGTCCAGGGATGCCACGTAAATACTAGATTCAGGGGGTGACAGCTAGTAGTCAATGGACTACCTACCTTTACACCCTCTAAGTGACCTCTTACTGTGGGGAGGGGCACTACCCTAGATGAAGGGATTGGAAAAGTAGTGTCTACATCGTCTGCCCCACTTTAGGGGTGATGCTGGCTAAATTTGAGCACACCTCCTAATTTAACCAATCTTCCCATCTGTCTTCCTGCCAAAATGGGGCACAGGAAAGGGGGGGTTTGGCATGCTCCAGTATCTGTAGATGCCAGGCTTGCATTTCAAAGGTGGCATCACCTTTGAAGCTTCATGCTCTGGCGTGAAGCACCTCCGCCCAGAGCAGGCTTTGTTCCTGACCTCTGAGAGCGCTGAGGTCAGAAACATGTCTAGTGGTGGCAGGCTGGCTAAGACTAGTCAGAGACCACACCTCTGCTTGGTAGGTTTAGGGGACCCTCTAAAAGGGTCCCCTGTGTGCATTTATTAATTAATCCAACACTGGTATCACTGAGGATGTATTGAGACAAGTTATTTGGTACCAAGCATCTTAGGGTACAGTGAAGTCATCATGGAGCTAGGTAACTCGCAATGATAAGTATTCAGCCCATGTAATCTCTGTGGCTTCTCTGTGCAATTACAGTATCCAAAAATGAACATAAATATTGTAGGGTCATATCTGCACATGCAGCTATGTCCACACATGGGTTATTGTTCACCCTGCCTTAGGGTTGTAAGGCCTGCAGTATGGGTGACTTACCCCTATACCTCACGCAGTGCATGTGGGGCTGGCACAAAGGCTGTGTTTCATGTCATCAGTTCTCTCTGCACCAAGACGTGCAGGCTGCAATGGCAGTTTGCATGGTCTTGGTGAGGGGTCCCTAGGGTGGCACAATTTGTGCTGCAGCCCTCGAGAACGCTCTTCAGTACCCAGGTCCTAAGTTCCAGGGGTGCAATTTACTAGGGATTTACCTGGACTTCTGAAGTGGTGCCAAATGTGGTACAGTTTTAAGAAAGAGGCATGGCAATGGGAGTCTGCTTAGCAGGGACCCAGTGCACTTACATTCAAAATCACACCGTGCATCCAGCAAAACGTGGGGGCTAACCATGCCGAAAGAGGCACTTTCCTACAGTAAGGTATAATTGGATTATATTCAATAAGTTAAAATAAATTAAATAGAAATTATATTAACATTAATATTTAAATAGTGCTATCATTGTATTAAAAAAATCCTAAGAGAAACTATCAAAATAATTTGTTTTTAATCTCCTTTGTGTAGCATAATTTGGTCAACCATGGTAAATTATGAAATCCTGCACATTGCTAGTCAATGGGACTCTAAATGAGATGAAAACAAGGTGGAGAGAGTCTTTAAAAGGGATGTGGCCATGGGTAATGTGACGACCTTGCACAATTGCTGTACTATACTTTGCTAATCTACTGCTGGTTTTCCCTGTTTAAAAACTAATAAAGTTGATCATCAAAAAAAAAAAAACGGACGTGGCCAAAGAAACATAACTATAAATCCTTTCAAAGAGGTATGGGCAAAGAAATTCATGGTGTGGCTTAAAACATGTAAACTAAAATCCCGGATTTCAAACTGCATGCCACCTGACTAGGATGCAAGTACCTGTCTGTTAGCTTTCTCATATTACATCCAGAAATATCACACAATAACGGACATGCGCCTAAAATAAGCCAGACCTATTGGCTTTACCAGTTCTTAAAGTAGTACAAGCTAAATGAGTAACAATGATATTGTTGTGAACAATTAGAACTGAAAATGTTTAAATTCTGAAACTATGAGACTGTGAATAAAACATGATTTAAGTCCTTCTGCACATACTTCCTTGTGTCTCCTTCACTTCACCAACCATTCCACACACACACAACGCACCCTTTCACCTGAAAATATTGCCTCTTCTTATAATTTTGCCCTGTCAATTTTTCAGCAACCATGTACCTCCTTTGCACACTTTTGCATATAATTACAATTACAAATGGAACTTCACTATTGCTCTCTGCCTTCTGTGCAAAGAACAAGGTTTTTATAAACACGTATTCTGAACACCTTTATCACCCACCGACAGGCACTTGGAGAACTTCACACTACATTCAGTCTCGTGGTCACTGAACGTTTTAAGCATGCATCCAC
This sequence comes from Triturus cristatus, assembly GCF_964204655.1. Lineage (NCBI taxonomy): Eukaryota > Metazoa > Chordata > Amphibia > Caudata > Salamandridae > Triturus > Triturus cristatus. The sequence continues at coordinate 1,004,423,114 of NC_140592.1, forward strand.
AACTTGAGGAGACACTTGCAGATGACCTAGTTCACAGAACCCACAACGCAAAATTAATATGCTTATTGGAAAAAAAAACTACAGAACAAGATCATGGAAAAAGTAAATACTCCTAGGGAATAACATTTTGGGAAACGTGACAGGTGCTACCTCACTGACAAGGAATACCTTAACACATCTGGTGTTATATGAATTAATGTTACCCCCGAGCAACTCAATGTCTAAAATAAAATTCCATGACTACAAAAGCGTGTCCTTGTTCTTCATATTTTTAATTTTCTTTTCTTCTTCACAAAGTATTAGGTGTCCTTCATACATTCAGTAATCCCTTTATTGATTCAAAGGCCATAAGTAGCCAACACGTGTTTCGTCATTAGGTGTGTCAACCTTTGACTTCATCAGGGCAGAGAACAAATAAGTGGATCTAAAGTAATAGCAATGGGAAAGACCATGGTTTGTGTATCTCCATGCCTCGATATTAAACCGAGATGTAGTCTTCCTCTCGGTGTGATATCTTGTAACTGTCTAACCCGCTCGTTTCCAAAAGGAGAGTACTCCAAAGTCGCATGTGTGTTGACATGTTGAAAGAATATGGAGAAGAAGACTACATCTCGGTTAATACCGACGCATGAAGATACACGAACTATGGTCTTTCCCAATGCTATTACTCTAGACCCAGCTATTTGTTTTCACCCTGATGAGGTAAAAGTTTGACACACCTAATGATAACATCAAATAATCTTTATACGGTTTCAGATATTAAAACCATAAAAACACACATTAAATATAATAATACAATAGTAATGTCTAGTAAAAAGCAATCCTCACAGGGATCAGCTGGCAAATCTAAAATAACTTGTACCAATGGGAATGCAAGAATTCAATGGCTCCAATATCATTCGTGCTATAGCAATAAAATATTTCAACCAGGATCAATACAGTAAAAGAGAGCAAGCTAGTTAATCACAACTAGATCTGAGTCTGATGGCGGCTTTTAAGAATTTGAGTACATAAAACACAGTGCTGTCAGCATTTGTAAGAAGATAAAAGCTGGGCGCACTTGCCTAAAGTTGGCCTTTTTCAGAATTGGTATTATGAAGGACTTTTTAGTAATTTCATAAAAACTACACATCATCACAAAATGGATCATGTCCTGTGGAGATTGACCATCGCAGCCACAGGACAGCAAAGTTTGGCCCTCACTACAACCCCGAGGGTGAGCAAGGAAGAGGTGAAAATGGTTAAACCGGAACCTCTCTAGCAGGAATCTGTCATACGAGTTTATGAATCCCAGTAAGTAAGGCTCAGCTGCCTTGGAGGTTTTTAACATGACAAAGTGACGTACGCTAGGCTTCAGGAGATCCCTCTCTTCCCTTGCCATAGCCGGCTGCACAAAGAAAATTGCCTTTATGAGGTTCAAGTCTCTCTTAGTTGTCCGGTCTGGATTGGTAAAAAGATCACCTCTCCCCATGCTCGTTAAGCTCACTTCGATGTACTTGAGCCACGGTACACATGGACATAATCAAGGGCCAAACAATCTTTTAAAATGAGTTTATTTAATGTTGTCCTCTTACCGGCCCAAGTTTTTAACGATAGGGATACAGGACGAAACGCTATCAGGTCAGTTATAAATGTCATACCAAGAGCCTCATGTATTGTGAAAGAGGGGGTGCCTTGAGGAACAGATAGAAGCCGCCTCAGAAACTTTCTTTCCACGATTTGAAGGTTCTCAGTCTTAGTGTACCCCCAAATTTCACTGCCATATAATGCTTTAGAAAGACACTTAGCGCTGTAGGGCTTTAGTAAGGCTCCCACTGGCCTTTTCCCCAATCTGGTTGTAAAATTAAATATGGCTGTGGACTCTCTGGATAGATTGTTTCTCTTATGGGTAATTTGAGGCCCCCATTTCATTTTTTATCATCCATCAAAACAACCAGGTATGAAAAGACCCTCGACCTATGGACGGGGGTGGACCTTACCTTGAAGGTATATGGCCTGCTGGTGCGCGCTCCTATTTACACGATAAAGGATTTAGAATTGTTAACCATGAGGTCCTGCTCCCTCATAAACTGTATGAAAGAGTTTAGTAACGTTTGTAACCACCGTTCCGTCCTGGCTATCAAAATGGCACCGTCTGTATACAGCAGAAGGAGAAGGCCGCGCTGTCCTATCTGTGGAAAGTTTGCCTTTGTCTCTATAAGGGTCCTCTCCGGGTCGTTGATATATACGTTAAATAGAAAAGGGGCCAAAATACAACCCCTGTCGTACCCCTCTCCTGATAGGGACCAAGCATGAGACCTTCATGTCACCCGAGTAGCGCACGGCCGCCTTTGTGTCTTGTTGGAGATCCTGTAGGAAAAGGACTATATCCCTGTCCACCCCCAGGGAAAGCAGGGTCTGCCATAACCTCCATCTATTCACGCAATCAAATGCGGAAGAAAGCTCCATGAAGGCCCGAAAATGGTGCCGGTGCGGGCAACAGTATACTTGTTCGCTGTCAGGGAGAGGTTCAGATATTGCTCTATTGTTGAGCGGCCGGAATGGAACCCATATTGGGCATCTGACAAAATGTTATTCTCTGCGGCCAATTGGATAACCTATCTAGTAAGATTCATCCAACCACTTTAACCACAGACTCCAGTAGGGAAATGGGCCTGTAATAGTGTGTACTCTCTCTATTCGCCTTTTTAAACACGGTGACAAAAGTGGAGGTGGCCCATGAGACCGGGCAACCAGACTTAACAGCCGCGTTAATGACAGGGGTAAGCACCGGTGCCCAAAACTCTGTATTGGACATATAAAGGTCAGGCGGAATTCCATCTGGTCCACGCGCCTTGTTTCGCGTCATGCCCGCTATTCCCCGCCTCACTTCTTCTTCCGAAACTGTTAGTGCAGACTTTTCAACAAACTCCCCTACTGGGTAAGCTCTGGTCTGTAATACCCCCGAACATACCCTCAAAGAGGCTGACTCAGTCATCCTCCGTGAGATGCGCATCAAGAGCACTTGCTGTCTCTATACCCAAGATTGGGCTATTAATAATACCCCAGAACTTGGTACTGCTCCTGATAGTACTGGGTTCCATAAGCTTCTCCCAAGCATCCTCCTTCAAGTCTTCTTTACGTTTTTTAAGGGCCACTTTATACTTTACACTTTACACTTTATACTGTGTTCTACAAGTTCTGACCAAACCTCTATCTCTGGGGACAGCATGCAGTGCTTCCTAAGCAACCTGGCCATGCATACGCATGTTGTGTCAAACCATCTTGGGGCCTTTTCTCATTGGCTATTTGAGGAGGGAATCGTCAGTAGGTCAGAGATGGAGCAGGAAATGGATTCAAAGACTTTAACAACTGACTCATCCGAGTGCCGCTGAGCGGCCAGACAGATCTGTATCTCTTCCTGGCAATTAGCTAAAAAGGACTCATGAAAAAGACCAGGTATAATTTGCGCCCATTTAAGCCTTCTACCCCCGTCTGTGGGCTGTAGGGCACCTCCTACCCCACTCCCCTTCTGGTTTTAAGACATAGTGGGATGTGGTCACTGTGAATACTTGCCGTAATAAAAAAAAGTCCAATATTAAACGGAAAAGAGCGGTGGCGATGAGATAAAAATCAATAAAAGAAGTCACTACCATGCCCTTTGAAAGTGGGGGTGATATCGCTCAGGGTCCAGTTTGCCCATTGTGGATTGGAGGTCAAAATCGCTTACTAGGTTATTTAGGGATTACCCCTGCCTGTGATGTTCAAAATGCGTGCCCGAGTGGCGAGGATAGGAGGAAGCCCCTAAACCCTGGATTCTTGGGTCCCCACAGAGATGAACAGTAAAGTCACCTACCAAAACAATGTTGTGGTATAACATATGGAAGCACTGAAGCTATTCAGGAAGTTATCCAGACGCACTATATTGCATACCTCAGGTAGGGATAAAACAGAATTATAAAAATTCAGGAGCAGCAATCTACTGGACCCTCGGAAAAGGAGCAAGGCCTGCAAACAGTGATAATCTGTTTTCAATTCTACAATGCCACTTTCCAGCCTGAGCAAAACTTAGACCACAAGTCCCCCCTTGGCTCGACCAGTTCTCGATGGGCTTGCAGGCCCAGAGAAGGTTTTATATCATTCCAGCAGAAAGGAATTATCAACAGCCCAGGTCTCTTGCAAACAAATGATGTCAAACGTCTGAACAAAACCACGCCATTCTGAAACTGGGAACTTGCTTGCCAAGCCGTCTATATTCCAGGAAATAAGAGAGAGATATGTTGTGTCCCTGGGGTGTAGCCCAGGGTTGCCTTGATCCACCTGGTGCGTGCAGTCCAATCTTGGAGAAGAAGCCGTGGACATTGTAGACACAGGTCCCCCCAGTCAATCACAGTTATCAAGGTGCCCCAGGGGAGCAAAGGCGTTGGAGAATGGGACAGGTAACGGGGCCTGTTGCCGGCCGCTCGTAGAGTGCTGTACTTGAGGGTCTCCACAGAAACCATAAATTTTGTATTGGTGCCGGGGACAAGGGTCTATACGGGTCCATTAAAAAACCCCAGAGGGAGGGGCAGCAATAGAAGTGACTGGGCCAATGGTGGTGTGAGAGTTGGCCGCATGGAGAATGCTCTCTACTAAATGAGGCCGGTTAAAGTTGATTATAACACAGTCCCCATCGCTACTCTTTTTAGACCCTCCAGTCCAGGCCACCCTCCGGACCATGATGAGTTTTCTCTCCACTCTATATCCCTGAGTCGTGTTGTTATTTAGCCAGTGCAGGACTTTATTTTTTAGTTGGTAAAAGTGTTCAGTGGAACCTGGCTTCAACACTGGTACATTACCCAGGACTACACCGTAAGGTGTTGCTTCTGGGGGTAAATGGATAGTATTTGGGCCTACACGCTGAATACCCAGCTCCCTGAATGCTGAGGCGGAAGCCTCAAGTCCACCAGTTTCCCTCTGTATGGTCACGTTGACGCCTCGGCTTTCCTTTCTCCTTATGGACTCCACCTGTAATCCTTCCTTTGGATGAGGAAGCAGACGCGGCCATGGGTTAGAGGGAATAGGTTGGGTGACGCTCCTGCGCGAGGAATTACAGACTGCACCAACTGTACCGACCTCCCCTATACTGCCTTCAAAGTAGGTTGACGCGGAGTCCTGTTACCACCGCTGGTTGGAGGGACTGTTTGGATGGTACTGGCTATATTACTAGCCCTATTATTCTGTTGGAACCAGAAAGAGAGTTCCCTCTCGATTGTAGTGAGGCGTTGCTTGATAGGTTCCAGCTTAGAGTCCAGCCCATCCAGAAGGGTGCCCATTTCCAGCATAGCTGTCAGCTCATCTTTCAGGGGGTACTGATCCCGGGTAATTTGGGGTTGAAGAATCTGTCTTAAAATGTCTTGCCTTGGTCCCCACCGTGGTGCATTTACATTTAGCCCTGGCTCCAGACCCCCTGCCAGGTACCCCCTCCTGAGCATCCATACGGGACACTGCCACTGCAGGATTGGTAACCAGCTACCCATGACTAGGTAAAAAAACAGGAGCTGGCTCTAACTTATTGGGTCCCGCCCCCCCCCCCCTCCCCTACTGAGTTTCAGTACTTTTGCGTTGACCAGAGGAAGGTGGTGGGGATTCTGTTGATTCTTCAAGCTCCAGGGTACTTAACAAGGGGACCTGACCACTTGCCGGGTTGATAGAGTGAGAGCACTGTTGATTTACTTGTTAACAAGAGAGGTGATGAGCCACCAGCTCAATTTCCTTATCAAGGACCCCCACTGCTCTCTTTTTTTTTTTTTTTTATCTTTTCAAAAACCTTTATTTACTTATAGGAATTGTACAGGGCAGACCGCCTACTATCCACGTAGCAGTGGGAGGACCCTGCCGTCCAGTCGGGCAGTCAAGTTATCTCTTACACGGCCATTTAGCCGACATCCCGGAGGACCGGCGGCGTCTCAATAAAGCAGTCCATGGTTGAAGTTACTGGGGCCACTTGAATCGTTGCGTTTCCCCTTAAGGCCTGACTGGGTAAGGGACGTATCTTTTGACTGGCAGAGCAGAGTGACAACGAACAACACTGTAGGGCCTCTAAGATGGAGTGTATCACAATTTGACTGAGGCCTCCCCCGGGGAGTTAGGGATTGATGCAACAGGTGCAGCGGGTGAAAAGAAGAGAGTAAGAGCATGCAAGAAATCCACGATGCGGGGAGAGGGGGAGCTATAAACCTCTTTTAGCCCCCTTTCTCTTTAACTGTGCAAAATCCACATTAGCAAAACACCTTACCTTACGGCTTACCTTGTTACCGTGTTCTACGTGGTGGTGAAAGTTCTGACCCTTGGCAAAGTCCTGTGTACGACTGAGTCTCAGCCCTCAGCTGGTTGTAACGTGAAGCCAAGAGGTGGGGCCCAGCCCACCCTCCTCAGGGCTAATACTTGTGAAGAAAGAAAATTAAAAATACGAAGAACAAAGACATGCTTTTGAACTTATGGCTTTTTTTTGGACAATGAGTTGCTTGGGGGAAACATTAATTAATTTGAGTTGGGGTTTTCCTCATCTAATTTGAGAGTGTTGCTGGCCACTGTCTTCCCTCTAGAGCACATATACAGCTCAGGGAATACTTTGGCAATACTATAGGTTTGTGCAAACTATAACCTGCCACAGAATATTTTTAGGTCTCGGCTGCGAAGGCTGCGCTTGCGCAGTCTAGCTCCGAGATTTAATGACTTGGAGAAGAGGGACTTGAACCCGCCCCTCTTCTCCCCTGTTCTCCATTGGCTGGCCTCTTGAATGCTGGCCAGCCATTGGAGAAGAGGTCAGTCATTCCGATTAGGCCCCGTCCTTTTCGGATCGGGGAGCGTGTTTTTTGCAAGAAGTCTCATTCTCTCCTCTAGCCAATGGCTGGAGGAGAGAAAAGACAAACACGCCCCCGAATCCGAAAATGCCGCTGCCTTTCTCCGAGGCATTTCTGCTCTGCCTCGGAGAAAGGCAGTGGTGTGCCTTTTGCTCTGCCTTGTTCGTACTCTGGGAAGGCTTTAGTTTTTACCTGGTCCGGAGAGAGGCGGCTCCCGAGTTTCACGCCAGTGCCAGACACCCAAGGTCACTTAGACTGACGGAGGAGTGAGTGAGTGTGGGTCGGGGAGAGGGATAAGCGCCGCTGCTGAACAGGAAATGTCGGGCTAAATTGCAACACATATAAAAGAAATAATCTTTGTGAAGTAAAAGTCAATGGAAAGTTCCCGCGGAGCATGATGTGAATTTGTAGCCATTGTGTGTACTGCTTAAACCGCATTGGCCGGTCCTGTATGTCTGAGCTCGTGGCCGCAGATAACCCGTCTCCATAGCAAGGCTTGTTTTCAAGCTGCGCAGGTGAAGGGGACAGACTGAATGATTGCGATCGATTCCTCCTTCCACCTTTCTGCCGCACCTTACAACCCACTTTCCTCCTCCTGCCTCTCCCCCTTCCTTTGCCTCTCCTCCCCCCCCCTGCCGCGCCCCCATAACTCCCCCTCCACTAACAGGTTACCTCATTGTCTCTCCTGTAGTGCTGGCCCGTTAAGCGCTATACAAACAACCCATGTGACATGATAGCAACTAGTGGGAAACCAGGCGCGTATTTGAAATACCGTATTGTACGGTATTTGTGAAGGATACTTCCAGGGCCAGAGGTGATCTGATAGTCTACGAAAACACGAGTCGCCGTGGCTGGTAGGTTAAGAAATTGAAGCGCCATAAGACAACGATTAGTCGATGATTATTACAATATTTCATGCTTTAAAGGGTTAACATGTTAGCAGTAAGTCTCTTTTTGGTGGGACTTGCTAAGAGTGATGTTTTCACACGGCAGTGGAATGGAGTAACACATAAAAAAAAAATGCGATTTTTCTAAATAATAAGTGTAATTATTTGGGAAGAATTCTTAGTGACGCAGTTTCCTCGCCTCTTGCTGACGAGCTTCATCGGTTAATACTTCCTATTTTAGCATGCACTGAGTCGCTTCTGTACAGAGTCAGCCGTGGCACAGTATCTCTCCTAGCACAGTTGGGTCTACACGAAGTTATTCTTTTGTGAAACCCCTGTCATTCTTGTGAGTATTAAAAAGGACTCCATGCCGCTTGCAAAGTTTTCAGCATGTGCTTTTCCGGCTTAAAAGTTGGGCCCGGATTTACTAAGATTCTGCACCATGGTTGCAAAAGATGTCACAGGAAGTGAATGTGGAATGGTTTGTGTGCATTCCCAAGTAGTAATAAAACAAACCTGCACACAGTTGTACTTAAACAAGGGAACGATATTCATTGGGCAAGAGGGCACAGCACAGACCATGACAACTTGTAGTGTGAAAAAGGCTACTTAATGAAGCAGGTGCACATCACAAATATTTCTACAACCCTAGGCAAATCGTCTTGCACAACTATTGTTCTCACTATATGTCAGTATTCACCTACCGGTTGCCCCCCCGACCTTATTTGTTCCTCGACAATTTCCCCCCAGCTCAACTGCCTCTCAGTATATCTATGCTCTACACATCCTGAACTGACTTTACTTCATATTGTATTGTAATTGCATTTATACAGCAATTACTACCCCTGAAGAGGCGTCAAAGCGCATTTTCGGCGAGTAGCACGCTACTCTGGAACCCATTAAGCATTAGCGGTGTATAGTGAAATATGAAAGTAATGTGAGTGGTGGATATTAGTCAGTTATTTGGAGTGCGTAGGATGTCACTGTAAACCTTTAACTTCTTGCAACCTGCAAGTGCCAAATTACTCCCACCCTTCCCTTTAAACTGCTTCGCCCACTCCAACAAGCTAAACAAGCATTTACAATGCAACGGTCTCGGCATTGTTAAAGTTAGAGCTATTGGCATTGCTCATGACAATGCCGTTTCTTTAAATGTTTTAAAAACAAAAACATAAACAAAAATAATGTCATGAGCAATGCCAATAGCTCTAACTTTACCAATGCCGAGACCATTGCATTGTAAATGCTTGTTACTTCTGGTGTTATAGACATGAGCTCCATGTCCATAGCCCTCCCAGTCGGTCAATATAGACATGGAGGTCAAGTCTAAAGACCCACCAATGGAGCTGCTACAGTACTTCTGCCTTGTGATACCTCCCTAAGTCAGAGCAGGAGACTCTGCCACTCTGGCCCAGGAAGGTATGCCTCTCGAGTCAATGACGCAATCAAGTTAGTGATGCGATGATGCCATTGGCATGCTTGCGCCCAGGAAACAACTTCATGGTATACGTGGCAATGTGGAGGAGGCAGAAAACTGACCCTTTCTTGTGTTGAAACTGAGGTGAGGTTAGAAACTCAGCTTTTAAACTCCACCTTAGTTTCCCTGTAAAGCACCAGGTGATCACAGTGGGATGTGATTGTCTGGTGCTTTCCCTAGACACCAGGGAAACTTGACAAGGGGGAGGTCACTTGGGCATGGGCCTGCGCTTCCCTCAACCCCCAACAGCATTAGTCTTTCTAACCCCCCCCCCCCGGGGGGCCAATGGGGCGATTACCTCCATCATCACCCCCAATCTACCCTACGGGGCAAAGGCATACTAGACAACAGGGATGTGTAGAAAAAAAACAAAGGGTGTGGTTGGCCACTCCAAGGAGGAGTACAATAGTCTTTCTGATCCCCTGTGGAGGTAAATTGGGGGTTTGTCCTAATCTGCCCCACGTGGTGGCAGATAGCCCATTTGACACCAGTGCTACATTTTTAACAAATGGGGTGCTTGCAGTCCATTTTCTACAGGGTCATGCTTTTATCCCACAAAAAGGGCAGAGCAGTCTTAATGCCCCCAAATTGAGAAGATTGGGGAGTTTGTCCCCAATCTGCCCCCCACCAATGATGGCAGAAAGCCAACTAGACACCAGGGCTAAATGAAAACAAATAAAGGGGTGGGAAAGGCCCACCGTGGAAAGGGGCATGCCTCCCACAAACAAGAATGCAGTAGTCTTTATGTACCCTCAGGGGGCAAAAGGAGGGTTTGCTTACAATCGGCCCCCTCGGGTGGACAGGAAGCCAACTACGCACTAGTGCTAAATTTAAAAAAAAACAAAGAGTTGGGGGTAGCCCACGTTGCCTACTGCCATGCCCCCGCCTCAAAAAAGGACAGAACAGTTTATCTGCAGATTGGGGAGTATATGCAAGTCTGCTCCCTGGGAGATAGGAAGCCAATTAGACAACAGGGATTATTAAAAACCTTAAACTAAGTGGTGAGGGTGGCACACCACGCACAGGGCCATGACTTCACCCAAACAAAAGGCACTGCAGTCTTTCTGCCCCACCTGCAGGAAGTGATCCAGCGGAAGCAGTGTAATTTTTATAAACTCAGAGGTAAGCACTCATAACACCACAAACTCAAAACGTACCAAATAAATCACAACAACACAGAGTTTGGCCCATTGAAACTCCACTTACAAATCACAAACCTTAGGTCCTCCGATAGATCTTTTAAGAAGAGCTAAAAGGAACTAGGTTAATAAGAGGCATTTTGACACTCCTTCATGTGGACCTGTAATAAAGAAGAGTCAATAACATTAAAAGACACACCTGGGCACAGTGAATAACAGTTAGTGATGAGGCAAGAACATTCTAGAATTGAAACATTAATAATGACAATCATTGTCAAAACTTATATCAAAATAACATGTATTTTTTCTTTTTTATCAACAAATCTTTATATAAATAGATATGTCTGATGCATATATTAGATAGTTCTTATATAAATGATTAAAACATTCTCCAATTCATTCTGTATTGTTGTACATCATACAATTATATATGAGGCAGCAGTACATCAATATATACATATATTATTGATAATCTATTGCTTCCAGGACTACATGGTTAACAGTCAAGAATAACAGTGTTGTCATGATGTGCAGAGACTGGCGGTATGTTTCAGACTACGCACGTTTCGGCAAGGCCTTCGTCAGGACTCCGTCACAGTAATCACTGGATGAAGTAATGAACAACATGAATGACTAGAATTAAATTGCTCGCTATTTAAATGAATTTAAAGTCCTCCATTAAAAGAACAGGTAAACAAAGTTTATATATTAAATAAGAAAATTGTGATCGAGGGAGGAGCCAAGATGGCGATCGGGACGGCAGCGTAGGCTCTCGGCTCCGTGAACCTCCGCATCCCGCACAGATATCCTGCATGAGATCCTTAGCCTGCGCTATATGCCCGTGTTGGTGATTGAGAGCGGCAACCGATCGCGTGATTCTGAAGTTTCTGGCGGCGGTACCGCCGGAGAAATGTTCACCTGAAGTTTGCGGCCTGTGCAATCCTGGAACCGGGACCTCGAGTGGACAACATGGCCGGGCGGCAGTTCAACAACAGCGGCCATTGGTGACTGGGTGGAGTCGGAATACCGGAGAGGTGCGGATATTGGCCTGAATTTCGCCGTGGTCATTCCTACCACTGGGGCGTAGCGGAACGAGTGCATGCCCGAGGTGGCAATTCCAAGATTCTTCGGTAGTCGCCTGAGTCCTCGCCAGTGAGCGGCTCGGACGCTGCCTGTAACTCGTCCCGATTTTCGCGGGCTGCTCCCGGATTTTTGCGGGCGCTCGTCCAGGGTGAGGATAACTGTTACCTGTGACCATACACCGGATACATATTTTGCCTGCCCCCGGAACCCGTTTGCAGTACCATGGACCTTGATGCGCTTGTGCCTGAGTCCCGGTCCCAATCTGGGGTGGAACTACCCTGCGGCCATCTTGATAGGATGGATTCTATCATCCTGTACACTGGGTCGCAGCAAGATTGGGAGTATGTGGCTAAGAGGAGTGTAGCCCAGCGGGCGCGAGGAACTGTGCTGGGGTACGGTGACCTACTCGAAGCTCTCGGTGCCCTTCGTTCCACCCTGGTTCACGGCGCCTGGGTACTGGGGAGAAAGCTTGATGGTATTGCGTCAGCGTCGGAACAGTTGCGATCTGCCTGTCCCCAGGTAACCAGGGACTTTTTTTACTTCACACAGGAGGACAGGGTCGTGGCCGCCCCTGTGAATAGGGGGAAGCTGGAAATTCCTGACAATGTGCCAACGTGTGGTCGGCTGGCTGTAGGTCGGGTCTGTTCCGGAGGTTTTAGACTTGAGCAGAAAGTGGTGGCTTTGGCCCACGCACAGCCTCCGGCGACCCAGGCAATAATCAAGCAATGGTCGCCTGCTCTGGCTGATTCCTACATCCTGGACCTTGTGTGCAGTGCATGTCCTGGGGCAGGACTGGGAAAGATGATCCTCCATAATGATGACTGTGTTGGTGTTCAGAGACGTCCACCCTACATGTGTGTGTCGCTTCCGGGTATTTCTTTGACGCTCCTTTTCCTCGTAACATTGGACATGGCACTGGGTCGATGGGTATGCATCGGTGGATTCGCAAAGAGAGGCCAAGGATAAGACTGATCCTTCAGAGGTTGTCATCTGATAAGCGGGCGGGCACAGGGGTTGCGTGCTCTCACGGCATAACTAATAGTGTAATAGGTGCATAACGCTCCCCATTTTTCTTTGACATGAAAATTCTTGTTGATTACGGTTTGCTTTGGGGAGGAACACATTGTGCGGGAGGGAGAAGCCGGGGGCATGTTTGAAGGCCCTCCTCCAGTTTATTAATACTCTCTCCACTCCCCCGTTAGGTGGGGTTTCTTTTCTTTTTCCTTTTTCTCTGTTTCTTCTATATTTCGGGTCTGGTTCTGGGGCGACAGGCACACTGCTGGGGGGGGGGGGCCGTAGTCATCTGCAGAGGTGCAGGGTGGGGGGCTGGGGGAGGAGATTTTTTCGTTTTTTACTTTGTTTCTATGGCCTCTTTTCTCTTCTCTTATCTTTCTTTGTCTTTCTTTTCTGGGGTCAGTACGGTAGGTTTCCTTCGCTGTCAAACACTGCTTTTTCATTTTGTGCCTCAATTTCCGTGGTGTTTTCTGGGTCTTAGGGCAGGGGACTGTAGGCGCACATGACTCGTGATATTCTTCCACATCCTGAACCTCCTGTTTTAGCGCCACTGACTTGATAGATTGCTGTTTATTGTTGACGTTTACTATTCTGCCCGCCATTTTTCGCTACTGGGAAATTGTTTGGCACCTGATCCTTCCATTCTCTATTATAAAATGAAAACCTTTTATATCCTGGTTTCCTACTTGGGCTGCTAAGTGGCCAAGAGTATACTAGCATGGAGATTCTGCTCCCCGAGGTGCTGCCTGTGATTAAAAGTTGTTCTGTTAATCCAACTGCTTAGCGGCCGGCCCCGGGGGTTGTAGGCCCATACTTGTCTTTGGTTGAAATGTCAATAAAGGTTTTTCAAAAAAAAAAAAAAAAAAAAAAAATTGTGATCTCTCGTTGTTAGTATTAGATCCGTGAAAAATAGTCAAAAAAAGACCAAAGGAGTATGTGAAATGAACTTGCATCGCAGTAAATACCTAAGAAGCTGAAGAACGTGACACTCATGCATCATAACCATGCAAAGGGTGATGGGTACAGCTTAAGAGGTGCAGAAAAAAAGATGATTAGTGAAAACAAGATGAAAAGCCACTTATATCCCTCTAAGTGACCAACCCGATAAAGCTCAAACTGTGTCCTTATAGCAGTGGTTGATGGTAAATATACCTACCGATCGATCAATAATGTTGGCTCGGCAGAGGGAATGTAAGTATAAGGATTCGTAGTGCCGGTATTGAAACAGAAATGCCCTTCCTGAAATTATAGGGAAATACATATAAGCGTGGTGAGAAATTAAGGGAGCCCTTTGACCTTCTTGAATATCTTTGGATCAGTTAAAGAAAATGGATAGGCAAGAGCACTTAAAAAAGAAAAAAAATGAATGCATTAGAAATAAAAATTCGCCATTGCCCTGCTGTCAGAAAGTTATAAGGTTATTGCTGTGCTGGTATGAATCTTTACCTGTCCCGAAACGGTGGCTAGATCATACAGTAAATGCTGCTGTCTGTGGAGTGAAGATGACTAATACTGGAGCCGACGGATATGGTAGGCAGCTAACCCCTGGAGATAATGAGAGGATGTGAATAATAACATCAATTAACCTATATCCCTTTGTTTATATAGGTGGTGGATCTAAATGCTGACCTATGTGTTGACTTCTTGTCTAGTTATAGGCAATGCGTCCAACGTATGGTAGATATCATTCAAATAGATGCGGATGACAGGGTAAGGCGCCTGTTGCATCAAGTATTTCTCTGTATATATGATCCTACGAACAGGGCCCATGCCACCATACAGCTGAAATAAGTTACAAATATCGGTGTGGGGCATTTAGGTGTATGGTTACCTATACATAGACATTTGACAGGTATATTTTCTTTAGATGGATATTATATCCTGCTCACCAAGGACTAAGTGATAAATGCCCATTGAGTAATTATCTGCATTTCAAAACTCAGGGACACTCGTAAATGAACTGGCGAGAAGAGGTAACGGTAAATCCTCTCTCTCGCAACAATAATAAGTGCACATGAATCATACCCTCATATATAGCAGGGGGGCGCCCTCACAAGCATAGATTAGTTTCTGCAATGCAATATGCAGAGGTCTGCCTTAAAGTACTGATGCTGTAATGCAAGCGTCGGCCCGTATCTGAAACTAGTTAACGCAGCGCTTACCGTACGTGACACGCTCGATCATTTCCCTTCAGAAAACGTCGGATCACAGCTATGCACAGTCCCTGCCTTTTTATGCAGGCGCGCACGTGGGAGCTTCCAAAAAGAATAACTTCCGGTGTACGGTGTGAAGAACAGAACGTTTGCAGGAGGCAAAATACATAAGCGCCATGTTGGACAGGTGAATTTTGCGTATGTCCTGATATTCTGCAAAAAGGAAATTTTGTAATTCTAATGTAAATCTAATGTAAATCTGTGTAATGTTTACAAAAGGAGATAATGTAAAACTCTACATCCAAGACATGGGTGTAGCGTCATGATATGAACTGAAATCAGTTCAAAGAGATATAAACCTGTAAAAAGGAAATGAGCTAATTAGGAAAAAGATCCCAAAAAGACCTCTTCCCTCACTGCGTCCACCCATTCACTGCTATCAAGAGGCTTAACATTAGCTCCCCACTCAGGGCTTAACAAATTTGAATTATTCAGTGACTTGATGGCTTTTTTCAGAAAAATCCGCCTCAGGATATTTTTGGCCAATCAAGAGATGCAATCTACACATCTGGACTTGTAGGGACTTTCTCCGCAATCGACATTCACACCCACAGTAGACCAACTTACACCTGAAGTTTTAGTCTTTGAGCAGGTAGTTTACGACAAGATCACCAATATAACTAGACATGTTGCCAAAACTCCATTCAATTTGAATCGTAAAGAATATAAAGCTCTAGAAGATCTTAAACAGACACCCACCATCACAATCAAGAATTGGGACAAAGGTGGTGGTATTGTTATACTTGACACCTCCACTTATGTCTCCAAAATGGAAACCATACTTGGAGACTTAAACTTTTACCTACCTATTACATGAGACCCCACTACCATCACTAAAAATAAGATCTGTAGGCTGACTAATAAAGCTCTCAAAGACAGCCATATATGTGAAAAAGAATGGACATATCTGAATGTGGAGCATCCAAAAATGGTGAGCGTATATGGAGTCCCAAAAATACATAAAAGTAAAGTGGATCCTCCATATAGACCCATCGTGACCACCATTGGCTCCATTACGGAACCACTCTCAAAATACATCAATGCTATCCTACGTTCACATGTACCCTGAACACCTGCCTATGTCCAAGATACAAGGCACATTATTAATTTGATCGAACATACCACCTTTCATGCCGAGACATAGCTCATGGTCACTATGGACATCGAAGCATTATATAGTAATATACCGATACAGGGGGTGTTGGAGGCAGTGAGTTGGTTCATCACTTCGTACAACATTAAATGCTCTAAAATCTTCATACTGGAATGTCTTAAAATTGTGCTCGAAGACAACGTCTTCGAGTTTAATAACCAACTTTACAAACAGACAAAGGGTATAAGCATGGGGGTATCTTGCGCCCCAACAGAAGCTAATATATACATGTCTCTATTTGAGAAGAAATTCATCTATAATGAGATAGCATCATTTGAATCTGTGACCAAATGGTCACGATATATAGATGATATTTTCCTCATATGGATTGACACAAATGAAAACCTCAAACAATTTTTGGATTAGCTCAATCTGTGCGATCAAAACATTCATTTCACCAGCAATGTCAGCAACAACCAAGTCGAAATTTTAGATGTCACCATCAAAAATGAGGCAGGTTTATTAGCTGTGGACCTTTACACTAAACCTACAGCACGTAACACGTTTCTGCACTACGAGAGTTTCCACCCGTCTGCACAAAAAAATAGCATACCGTTCGGCCAGTTTTTACGCTTGTGGCGTAATTACACTACCATTAAAGACATTCAAGTACATGCATCAAAGTAGGATTTTGCGAGTCCTTAATAGCGATTATTAAGAAATCGCAATTAAGGACTCACAAAAGCCTATGCATGTAGTAATCTCTATAAAAATAGCGATTCCTAAACATTCCTTAATTAAGGAATGGCTCCCCATTCATTCCTATGAGCCTACAGGCCAATAGGAATGAATGGGAAATTGCATGCGCAATTTGCGAGTACGAATAGGTACTCGCAAATTGCGCATGCAATTTCAAGGGTGCAAGGGTGTCAAAAGAACACCCTGTTGCACCCCAGAAACTGTGATGTGCACCCATGTGCGCACACACATGCCCAATTTTGCAAATTACCGACCAGTTTAATTGCTCGGTAATTTGCGGCCCCAAATTGCAAAATCGCTATTTAAAAGTGGTTCTTGCATTGCATTTTAGGAATCGCAAATTGCGATTCCTTAAATGCAATCGCAATTGAGGAAATCGCAAAAAATTGTGATTACCTAAATTGTGCGTCCCCAACACTTTGATGCATCGCAAAAGGCAAGATACCGAAACCCCTTTTTGCATATAAGCGCAACAAAAATCTTAAGGATCATGTTGTCCATTCCAGAATGAGAACTAAAAAATTCTTTTTCCGACGAACCATTGACGGTTTACGACCAGTCATCGAAAACCACAAATGTAATACGTGTAAAGCTTGCGCTTTCGCTATTGAAGCTCCCACGCTTCAATTTAAAGGTCCCCATATACCTTCCACTTGTTTTACAAATTGTAAGACGAAAGATGTGGTTTACCAGTTGATATGCCCATGCAATCTGGGATATGTGGGCAAAACTGCTAGAGCTATCAATGTATGTTTAACTGAGCATAGATCAGCTGTAAGAGCAAAAAAAAACTGCAACTCCTTTAGTACATTACATTGATAGGAATCACACTCCGGAGGATATACAATGGTACATTCTAGAAAAAATTCAGTGTAAACCTGGGATAACTAGTGAAGCCATACGAAAACGCAGGGAGGTATATTGGATTTTCACTTTAGGGACAGCAAAAACAGGGCTGAACCTGGAAATACCGTGGGACCAAGCACTTAAATACATCTTCTGACAAGGTCCATTTCCTTTTTACCATCACCGGTTACCCGTTGTTCACACAGAACTGTTTCAGCAAATACATCTACACAGCACACATCGCTAATCAACATGGAATAGGGGAGCCCCCTGATCTGTAGGGCGATTCACCCCCACATGTGCCTTCACTTCATTACAACATTGCCCATCTTTGAACAGCCAGTCTTGGTTGGTTCCAACTATAAGATCATTCTCTGTTTGAGAGTATTATATTCACCAATATCGTATTGGCATTTCCAGGTATTCTTAGAAACGATACACATGTCATTGTACACATAGTAACTATATATCTTAGGGTGTTGTTTTTCTTTCTTTCTGCTATCACTTAGATTATGTTCACAAGGTTAGCTTTTTTGGCATCTTTTTCATAATTAGCTCATTTCCTTTTGACAGGTATATATCTGTTTGAACTGATTTCAGTTTATATTATGACACTACACCCGCATCTTGGATGTAGAGTTTAACATTATCGCCTTTTGTAAACATTACATAAATTTACATTAGAATTACAAAATTTCCTCTTTGCAGAATATCGGGACATATGCAAAACTCACCTGTCCAACATGGCGCTTATGTATTTTGCCTCCCGCAAAGTTCTGTTCTTCACCCCATACGCCGGAAGTAATTATTTTTGGAAGCTCCCGCATGTACGCCTGCATAAAAAGGCAGGGACTGTGCATAGCTGTGATCGGACATTTTCTGAAGGGAAGTGATCGAGCGTGTCACGGACGGTAAGCCCTGCATGAACTAGTTTCAGATACGGGCCGACGCTTGCATTACGACATAAGTACTTTAAGGCAGACCTCTGCATATTGCATTGTAGAAACTTATCTATGCTTGTGAGGGCGTCCCCCTGCTATATATGAGGGTATGATTCATGTGCACTTATTATTGTTGCGAGAGAGAGGATTTACCGTTACCTCTTCTCGCCAGTTCCTTTACGAGTGTCCCCGAGTTGTGAAATGCAGATAATTACTCAATGGGCATTTATCACTTAGTCCTTGGTGAGCAGGATATAATATCTATCTACAGAAAATATACATTTAAATGTCAGCGTTTTGGGAACCATATACCTAAATGCCCCACACTGACATTTTTTACCTATTTCAACTGTATGGTGGCGTGGGTCCCATTCGTAGGATCATATATGAAGAGAAATACTTGATGCAACAGGCGTCTTACCCTGTCATCCACATCTATTTGAATGCTATCTGCCATACGTTGGACGCATTGGCTATAACTAGACAAGAAGCCAACTCATAGGTCAGTATTTAGATCCACCACCTATATAAACAAAGGGATATAGGTTCATTGATGTTATTATTCACATCCTCTCATTATCTCCAGGTGTTAGATGCCTACCATATCCTTCGGTTCCATTATTAGTCATCTTCGCTCTACAGACAGCAGCATTTGCTGTATGATCTAGCCACCGTGGCGGCACAGATAAAGATTCATACCAGCACAGCAATAACCTTATAACTTCCTGACAGGAGGGCAATGGTGAATTTTTATTTCTAATGCATTCATTATTTTTCTTTTTGAAGTGCCGTTACCTATCCCTTTTCTTCAATTGACCCAAGGATATAGAAGAAGGTCAAGGGTCTCCCTTAATTTCTCACCACGCTTATATGTAAAAGGTAATTACACCCTAACAATATTGTCCCTTTACCCCTTTTTGGGTTTATACCTTCAGAATGCCATCCATAACCATCTCCTTTCCCCATAATTTTAGGAAGGGCATTTCTGTTTCAATACCGGCACTACGAATCCTTATACTTACATTCCCTCTGCCGAGTCAACATTATTGATCGATCGGTAGGTATATTTACCATCAACCACTGCTATAAGGACACAGTTTGAGCTTTATCAGGTTGGTCACTTGGAGGGATATAAGAGGTTTTTCATCTTGTTTTCACTAATCATCTTTTTGTTCTGCACCTCTTAAGCTGTACCCATCACCCTTAGCATGGTTATGATGCATGCGTGTCACATTCTTCAGCTTCTTAGGTATTCACTGCGGTGCAAGTTCATTTCACATACTCCTTTGGTCTCTTTTGACTATTTTTCACTGATCTAATACTAACAACGAGAGACACAATTTTCCTATTTAATATCTAAACTTTGTTTACCTGTTCTTTTAATGGCGAACTTTAAATTCATTTAAATAGTGGGTAATTTAATTCTAGTCATTCATGTTGTCCATTACTTCATCTAGTGATTACTGTGATGGAGTCCTGATGAAGGCCTTGCCGAAACGCGCGTAGTCTGACAACATACCGCCAGCCTCTGCACATCATCACAACACTGTTATTCTTGACTGTTAATCATGGAGTCTTGGAAGCAATAGATTATTAATAATATATGTATAAATTGATGTACTGCTGTCGCATAAATAATTGTATGAAGTACGACAACACAGAATAAATTGGAGAATGTTTTAATTATTTTTATATGAACTATCTAATATATGCATCAGACATATCTATTTATATTAAGTTTTGTTGATATAAAAAAAAATACATGGTATTTTGATATAACTATTGACAATGATTGTCATTATTAATGTTTCAATTCTAGAATTTTCTTGCCCGCACTAACATTTATTTAATGTGCCCAGGTGTGTCTTTTCATGTTACTGATTATTTCCTTTCAGGGCTGATATATCCTTTATACAGGGGCCCCAGCTCCTTTCCAAATAACAAAGAAGAGTCAAGCAAGGTACCACATAAACAGCAGCAATGAGGATCCTCATTGACGAAGGACAAACATGAGTAAGTTATCAAAGCACCTTTATCTAAACTTCAATATGAATCGTCAGAGCACAAAAATACATTGGAAGAATTTAATAATGATCATTCATTAGTATCTCATGTAAAATCACAAAGAGACACAATTCAGAGTATTACTTCATCAATAAATACCTGGAAACAGGTGTGAGAGAGAGAGAGAGAGAGAGAGAGAGAGAGAGAGAGAGAGAGAAAGAAAAAAGGAAAACATATATTGCCAAATATGACAATATGCAATTCTAGTTTCATACGAACAAAAGAATTAGTTGGAATCTACAGAAATGATCCCAAGATGGACTCAGCAAGGGGAAAAGAAGGCCCAAAGCACAGCATGCAATAGCCAGAGTCATGAACCTCTCAGCTTACAGGTTATAGCCTGCACAATTTTACCAGCAGGTAAATGGCAGGAGAAGTCAGCAGAGTTCAGTTCAGCAGGAAATCAGAGTTCAAACCGACAGCATCGCAGGCCCAAAGGTTTGTAGGAAAAATAGCTGCACATGTCCTTTTCCCATGAGGCAGTTATACCTCAGAAAGTTCACTTTTTCTGCCCACAAAGTATCTTCTGAGCCACTTGCACGAATCTCATTGGTCAAAATCCAAAGTCCGATCATGGTACAATCATCTTCCAGCCCAAAATCCATTCAGCTTAATTCGCATTACCATTGTCTATAATAATGTCCTCTGAGAAATAAGGAAACGTTTTTTGAAGGAAGTAAAAGAAAACAAAGCATCACAGTATGTCCGTTCCACGCGCTCTCTTTCGGGGCCTACAATCAGTGTCGAAACATTTCTCCTACTAAATTCAAGGATATTCATTATTCAAACTAAAGGGAAGAAACTACCTGCAATCAGGTCAGCATTTACAGCCCGCTTGAAGGAAAAAATGAAGGACAGATTACATTCTAAGGCCTGAACAAGGAAAAACTACCTAGTCACCCTGACCAAGGAAAAACATGCTAACTTAGAAATCATTGCAAACTGTATTAGAAATAAAGCACAATTACAGAAAATGATGTAAACACATTTTTTCAAAATACTTATAAAGTTCTAGTTTAAGTCATACTCCAATTAATGCATGGAAATAAACCTCTTCTCCTTCAGATCTATATTTGTCAAGAAGGAAACACAAAGAGAAATTAATAATGAGCATTTTCACATTTTGCAGGTTTTCAGTAACCCTAAGTAACTCTTTTATTTGTCTCAGCTGTGTGCACAAATCATTAATGAAAATCTCTCCTTTGTCATAGACAAACTCTCCCAATCAAGTGCAACTCTTCTGCACATTTCTCATTGCAGTTTCACGTTTTGCAAGCCTTTACGTTTTTGAAAAACACTTTTGTCATTCGTTTTAGATAACAATTGTATTAGGAAATGTATTAGTAACAGTCTCTTTCGAGCAGGATTTGATCAAGCAAAATAATGCTCCTTCAGAAGATTGTGGTGTTTTCCCCCAATCAGCCTTTCCTACGAGGGCAGAAAACCTACTAGACACCATGAAAAACAAAATGAAGGGATGTGGGTGAGCCATCAAGCACAGGGCCATGCCCCGCCTCAACAAATGGTCTTTCTGGCCTGCAGACAGATTGAGGAGATTATCCCCAATCTTCTGCTAGGGTTGGAGAAAGCCCACTAGACACCAGTGCCAAATAAAAAAAAGCCAAAGGGGTGGAGGCTGCCCACAATGTATAGTACAATGCTCCCCCCCCCAAAGAAAAGGCCAGAACAGACTCTCTGCCACCCCCCGCCCCTAATTGGGGAAGATTGGGCATTTTGCCCCCAGGCTGCCCCACCAGGGAGCTAAAAGCCCACTACACACAATGGAAAATTAAAGATAAAAAAAACAATGGGGGCAGGCCACCATGTGCAGGGCCATTTTGTCACCCTAAAAAGGATGCAACAGACTTTCTGCTCTTTGGAAGTTGGAGGAAATTTCAATTTTTTGGGATGTTGATTTTACCTATGTACAAGCATAGTGGGGCTAAATCCCAATATTGCCCCCCCCCCTCACCATGCTGAATGGCTATATCTTTCAGGCATGGGTTGGCCGCCACCTGGAAAAAACCTACCAAACCTAAGCAGTTCGGAAAACTAGACATTGAGGGGCATCCGAGGCAGTATGCCTCATGGGGATCTCATGATATTTTTTACCCACAATGCCCTGCAAACTTCAAACTCTGCCAAAAATCAGACATTTCCCTTGTATTTCTGTGACGTAAACTTGCGAAATCTGCTGTAATCGAGAAAATTTCCTACCACCCAGCATTACTGAAGAAAATGCAACCGCGCATTTATGGTTGGGCCTAGTGCTTGTGACAGGAACAGATTACTCCAGGGTCAAAGTGAGCCCCTGCAAGGGCCCATTCCTGTCAAGGGAGCTATGGCCACAACTGGGGTACCATTTTTCTTGGGAGACATTTGTGAGCAAAAGCTTTTATTATATGGTGTAGTTATGAGACCTCACCAGATAATAAACATTATCCATCCAAATACTTACCATTATGAAAAAAGATAAGTATTTTATTTCTACTGCTACCCACACAAAGGAGGAATACACAGTTTTCCCCTGAAGTTGTGGTCCTATTGTCTCTTTGGCGGGTCCTTGTCCCACTCAATCCTCAAGTGGTTATTCCCCATTCACTACTGATAACATTCAGGTTATGCACCACTAGTAGTCTGAGTGTCAAGAGTCCACCACTGCTCTGATTTAAAGTCAATAGTGTTAAGCGCACTGCCAGTGAAGCCGATTCTGCTTTTGCGTTGCTGGAGAGGTTTGGCAACCTGTCCGGCTTATGGGTGAATTATCGTACGACGCATCTGTTACCGGTGGCCGGTCCCTCCCCCAGACATGAGGATCTCTCTGACGAGCACAACTGGACATCAGCTTCCTTTCGGTATCTGGGCATCCAGATCTTCCACTCCCTGGAGAATATGAGGGAGGGTAACTTGGGGAAGGCACTGCGCTCACTGCGCTCCAGCGTGGCCTTTTGGAGCTCGCTGCGGTTGCCCTTCATGGCTAGGATCTCCCTGACAAAAATGGTCATGTTGCCCTGCTTACTGTATTTCTTTGCCAATCTACCGGTCTTGATGCCTGCGGGCTGGTTTAAGCAATTGGATGAGCTAGTGCGGGACCTCATCTGGGCAGATGGAAGACACAGGGGGAGGGAGGACTGGGAGTCCCAGATTTTGAACTATACCAACTGGCCGCACAGTTGCAGTGGCTGGCACAGTGGCTAGAAGGGGTTAACCAAGAGGGCACATATCTAGCAGAACCAGGGCAGCACCCTCGTCTATTATTGGCCAAATTATTGAACCCTGCCAAGAAGGTGCCCTATACATCGACTCAACAAACCACTGCTTTACGATGCTGGAGGAGGTGCATGGTCCGACTTCCGATAGGTCCGAGATACATGCCGGGGGTTGCCATTGATAGGGCTCCCTCATGGAGACCCCCAGGTGATCTATAGGCAAAGCAACTGTCGGCTTGGACTGAAGCGGGGATAGACACAAACGGGGATTGTTTTCAGGATGGATGCATGTTCCCTTTGGCGGAGCTGGTGCAGGGCTATGGTCTACCTTCCGGCCGGTTTCTCTTTTATGAGACGCTGGTGAGGACGTTTGAACAATTGTGGGGCGCAGGGTGGGAGGAGGTGCGATGCATGGGGTTCTTCATTCAGTGGTCACACTGGGCACCAAATTAAGTGGTTCTATGCATCACTGTTGGAGGCATCCCTGTCCCTGCTGTTAGATCTATGGGGGAAATGGGAGAGAACACTCCCTGACGCAAAGTGGGGGCGTGTATTAGGATCTCCCAAGAAGATCTGCTGTAATTCACGCCTCAAATATTTACAGTTTTATTATGTCCCCATGACATAAATGACCCAGCATAGCATAGAGGCTGTATTTGGGGGTTAGCCCAGGGAGTGTCCACGATGTCGACAAATGGATGCGGACTTCCTACACATGATGTGGAGCTGTACGATTATACAACGGTTTAGGGAAGCCATGGTGAGTAAACTTACCGACACACTGGGTCGTGCGTTGCCTCAATCGATTGAGGTTTGCCTCCTGGGGCTGTATCCTAGACCGCCTAAGCGTAACGTCGGAAGTTGCTTTTTAGACCTGGCCCTGGACTTGGCCAAGATGCGAATCGCGATCACCTGGAAATCAGAGGCTGTACCACAGCTTGGGAATTGGGACATGGGACTTGGAGGTCCTGCGCTGGTTGGCGGCAGAAGGCAGGGCACTGCACAGGGAAGAACTGAAGGGCTTATGTAGGTGCTCTATCGCTGAAGCTTGGAGAGAGGTATTATTCTACTGGGAACATCCAAGCTGCATAAAGTGATTTCTTCGTCCTCTGTGATGGTGATTTGACTTAGTTTCAAGAGAAAATCGGTGGTGTCTTTAATAAAAGATCTCATGGTGTTGACACTGGGCTGTAAGTAACGATCAAGGAATTTTCCCACTGGTTCGTGGAGACTCCCACATGTAGTGACAATTGGTCGACATGGTGGTTTCTTAGGGTCTTTGTGAATCTTTGGTACCATAAATAGTGTGGGACTTTTAGGATTTGGGTGTAATAGGAATTTTTTGACTTTTTCATTGATGATACCTCTTTCAATGGCGTTTTGAGCAATGGTTTGTAAAATTTGCATATATTGTGCTGTGGGGTTGGATTCCAGTTTCATGTAGGTATTCGAATCCTGCAGGTGTGCTGTTATCTGGGAGTTGTAATAACTGGTGTTTAGAATGACCAGGGCTCCTCCTTTGTCGGCTTTAGTACACGTTATGTCTGCTTTCTGTGCTATTGTTTTTAGAATACCTAGTTCTTTAGATGAAAGGTTCTTCTGTTTGGATCTTTTCTGACTGTTGAGTTTGGTTATATCATTTTTAACCAGTGATTCAAACAAGTCCAGGCTTTTATGGCTGACCGGTGAGACAAAGGTACTTTTTACATGTAACCCTTTAAGGAGATCTTCTTCTTGTTCTTTGGAGGATTCAAACACGTTGTCAAAAAAGTGACGTAGTCTGAGTTTTCTCATCAATTTGAAAAAACTGATGTTAAGTTCAAGAGAATTGGTGCCCGTAGTTGGTACAAAGGATGTACCTTTTTGAAGAATTTTTAATTCGATGTCCTTGAAATGGTAATCTGAAATGTTGATAACCAGATTCTCTATTGATTCCCTCTCTTGGACTTGTCTTTCTTGGCTGGATGACAGCCAAGAAAGACAAGTCCAAGAGAGGGAATCAATAGAGAATCTGGTTATCAACATTTCAGATTACCATTTCAAGGACATCGAATTAAAAATTCTTCAAAAAGGTACATCCTTTGTACCAACTACGGGCACCAATTCTCTTGAACTTAACATCAGTTTTTTCAAATTGATGAGAAAACTCAGACTACGTCACTTTTTTGACAACGTGTTTGAATCCTCCAAAGAACAAGAAGAAGATCTCCTTAAAGGGTTACATGTAAAAAGTACCTTTGTCTCACCGGTCAGCCATAAAAGCCTGGACTTGTTTGAATCACTGGTTAAAAATGATATAACCAAACTCAACAGTCAGAAAAGATCCAAACAGAAGAACCTTTCATCTAAAGAACTAGGTATTCTAAAAACAATAGCACAGAAAGCAGACATAACGTGTACTAAAGCCGACAAAGGAGGAGCCCTGGTCATTCTAAACACCAGTTATTACAACTCCCAGATAACAGCACACCTGCAGGATTCGAATACCTACATGAAACTGGAATCCAACCCCACAGCACAATATATGCAAATTTTACAAACCATTGTTCAAAACGCCATTGAAAGAGGTATCATCAATGAAAAAGTCAAAAAATTCCTATTACACCCAAATCCTAAAAGTCCCACACTATTTATGGTACCAAAGATTCACAAAGACCCTAAGAAACCACCATGTCGACCAATTGTCACTACATGTGGGAGTCTCCACGAACCAGTGGGAAAATTCCTTGATCGTTACTTACAGCCCAGTGTCAACACCATGAGATCTTTTATTAAAGACACCACCGATTTTCTCTTGAAACTAAGTCAAATCACCATCACAGAGGACGAAGAAATCACTTTATGCACAGTGGATGTCAATTCACTATATACTTCTATCCCTCATCAATTAGGACTGGAGGCTATTGAACAAGCTTTGTTACACACTAATTATCAACACAATCTACAAGTCTTTCTCATGGAACTAATGCAATTTACCCTCTTACACAGCTATTTTAAAAGCAACGACGAATGGTTCCAACAACTAACCGGAACTTCCATGGGAAATTAAAACATCAATAAAATTTTCATTGAAATTTCAAAAAAAACCTTCTCATCCTACTCTTTATCTTGAGAAACCTTTTCGAAGGACTTCACATCTGATGCCCGGGGGACATATCCCACATGTTTGGGAATGCGCCAATTATCCATAGTTACACTCCAATTCGGTGAGTGATACCCTGGAGCACGATTCATCTTTCCACAACCAAGGTAGTGCGCGCACTATACCCCTTGTCTAACATCCAAGCTGCCCCAACAGTGAGGAGGAGGAGAGAGGGACTACCCAACACAAAGGACCTAGTTGTGAGAATGTACAGAGTGGAGGTAGGAGACCGCAGGAGAAGTGACACTATGATTTCTGACGCATACCTGTACTGGCCCCGGCCATTCGCTTCACCCGAGTAGCGTTCACTTCTTGTGGAAGCTCTCCCTGGTTGCTCTGCCCCCCCCCCTCCTCCCCGTGCCCCCTTCGCCTAGTTGTAGTTGGTTGATACTATTCAAGAATGGGCCTGACCCCAACGACAGATGGACGACTCCCCTTGGCTGGGCCAGTGTTGGTAAGCGACCCGTCCGCATGGAGAGTAGTAGACTAGATACAGTGCATATGAGGACTGGTTTCTGTTTTTGTTTTCTTAAGATTTAGTTTAATGGTTTCCCTCTGTAATGGCATACGAACGTTAATTTTCAACAAGATAGATCGCAGGTAGCCCGCCTCTCATTGACAAGATTGGGCCCAAGGGATTGCAAGTAGGAATGACAAGGGCACAACCAAATATAGGATTGGGTGGGTGTGCTATGCCCACAAACTGTGACACATGTACCGAGTAGCATCTCTTTGATTTGATTGCATTGATTGCTTCACTGCTTATTTTTGTATTGTATGGAATACATTCAACTTAAGGCTAACTGCCCGAACAGATAGACATTATATATAATGCGTTTGTTAGATATCCCATCTTGCATTTCTTTGTGTGAATGTTTTATATGTGATTAGAAATGCCAATAAAAATCTTTTCAACAAAAAAAACAAATAGTGTTCTGCGCAAACATGCACAGATTAGTAGCAAGTTCCCCCAAGGATGTGAGGTCTGAAACAAAGCTTTCTAACACTGGCAGATCTGGAATGCCATAATGCCTGTCTGGGGGTGCTCACAGAGGCTGTAGCCAAGTTTAGGTAAGTCGGCCACATACGGGCCAGGCGGCTGCACTCAGTGGGTGCAGATTCTCTACCTCGCCATCGCACTCCTGAAGCAAATGGTGGCATCCCGCAGCTCCTCCTACAGGGTAAGTGTTGCTTTGGTTCCCATTGGAGGGTGGCTACAACGATCCTGTCTTGGATCCCTCACCAAGGAAAAGGTGCATGAGTGCTCCCATGGTGTTGTGACTTCTCTGGCAGGAAGAAAGAACAAGTTGCAGTCCTTGTAACTACCAGTGACCCCCTTCAACATACTCGGTCACCGCAACTCACTGTGCATAGACTCCGGCTCGATCAGCATGGTGAAGTTATCCATGGTGGCCCGTCCTGACATTCGGGGTCACAGCACTGTTACCACACAAGGCTTTGGTTCTCACCACAAGGCAGTCTTTTCCTCCGCGGTCCCTCCTGGCATTAAGGGTCACCGCATAACTACTGCACAATGCATCCATCTGGCTGTTTTTTACATAGCTATCTTCATGGAGGGCCCCACCTGGCATACAGGAGTTGCCAACTAAGTCCTGCACACAGCCAATGACCGGCTTGGTACAACAGCTGTTTCCTCACACTTCACGCCGGGGTTTCACCCAACAGGACTTCTCAGCGGACCTCACTCCAGTCAATGCTCTCCACTTCCTCACAAGGCACACTGGTCTGGGCAAGTAGGCAGGCACTGGTGGTCCAGGCTCCAGGGCAGGTGGTTTTTGGATTCCCTGGATGATGTCCCCAGCCAAGCAGGCCTTGAATGAATGAAATAGTTTAATAAAGCGCTCAATACCCGATGGTGTCTTAGCCCTGAATGGATCAAGAGCCAAAAAGGGGCATCAGGCTGAGGGAATAACATGGATGACTCAGTTATTGAAAGCGGGAACAGCCAGGTCTTCAGATACCTTCTGAAAAGCTGCAGGGTGGGTTGTGAGCAGAGTGCAAGAGGCAGGGAGTTCCATGGCTTTCCCCCGGTATGCAAGCGTTCTACCGCCCTAGTTTACTCTATTAATTCTTGGGACCATGACCATATGCACAGAGCTAGATCTGAGGTTTTTGCTATGCATGTACCAGGAGAACCGCTCTTGTAAAAAAAGACGGAATGGTACTATAAAGAGCCTTGTGCAATAGAAACAGAGCCTTGAAGGTGATCCTCTTCTCCACCGACAACGGGTGAAGGCCGTGCAATAAGTGAGAGACTGGTTTGAACTTGGGAATCTTCAGTTGTGTTCTTACAACAGCATTCTGTAAGGACTGCAATTTTTTTATCAGGTATTTGGAGGTGCCTAGATAGAGGGCATTACAGTAGTCCATTTTAGTAGCGATGGGGGCCAACATTACCGGTTTCTGTAGGTCAAAAGGAATGAACGAGAGGATTTGTTTGAGAACCCGCAGCATAACAAAACCACCTGAAGTCACTGCATTCATTTGGGCAGAGAGACACAGTTTGGTGTCAAAAATGACTCCCAGGTTTCTTGCCTTCTGCACTGGCTTGGAAAAATTGCCCTGCTCTGGGGGCCACCAAGATGCATCCCAAAAGGAGGTCTCTTTCCCGAAGAGCAGAACCTCAGTTTTGTCCGAGTTTAGTTTGACACAATTTCTCTGCATCCAAATCGCGACTGCAGCCAGGCATCCGCAAAAATCGTTTGCATCTTTCTCCACCTGTAATGAAATAGATACCACTATCTCAGTGTCGTCCACGTAGGACAGTACGGCCAGGCCGAAACCATGGATAAGCTTTACCGGGGGGGTGACATACACATTAAAAAGGGTGGGACTGAGCGCAGAGCCCTGCGTCACCCCACACAGGAAAGAGAAAGGGCTGGACTTTGCACCTCCCATCTCTACCCACTGTTTTCTGTCTTCAAGGAAAGAACTCAGCAGTGTTAGTGATAGTGTTAGCAGTGTTCGTGCAGCATTCCTAAAGCCTAGGCCCCCAGTCCTGGTCACAGGCAGGAGTCTTGCAGAGCTTCCCCTCCTCATGCTGCTTGGCAGATGACAATATTTGGAGTCTCAACCTCCACTTCTTATAGTCCATTTCTAGACACCAAATGTGACTTAAGATATGAGCCTTTGACGTTTTATGTTGGGGTTCTGCTTCTTTTCAAGTGCATACTCCTCTGCTCCCTTTTCCTCTTGAAAAGCAGTCTGTCACAGCAAAGCTGTTTCTAAAGCTTTTAGTCCCATAACACAGACCATGGGAGTGAATAGAGTTCACACCCTGATAACAGCCACAGTGATACGTGCATCAAATGGTTAGCCCAGGAGACCCAGCCCCACTCGTTATGATTACCTTATCAGCCCCATTGCCTGCCTGAAATATGCCCCGGCCCTTCCTGGTAACCTCACACTGAATCAAAGAGCTTTTTTTGAAGAGTACAGGGAAGGTCTGGTCCTCCCCTCCCCATTGTGTGCCCACCTCAGCTTACAGGATTGTAGCAAACTACAAATCTATCAGGGGCATCGTTCTACCTCCTCTACATGTGCAGGCCTGGGTTTCCCAAAATGGAATTTGGGGCCTGCCACATAATGTACCATTTCACATGCATACATACATCCAGATCAATCTATTACACATATATGCACTGCCCAGTACTGTATCCTCCATGTACTGTACAATTCAGAGGCACACACACATCCAGCCCTCGTATCTAATGTGCACACTGTCCAGCACTGTAACCTTTGTGTATTGTAACACTCATAGGCACACATACATCTAGCATATGCATTTAATATGCACACACTTTACCCTTGATGTATTGTACCACTCACAGGCACACATACATTGGGAGACATGATTTCCTTTGGCACACTTGTGGTGGCACAATAAGTGTTGTAGTACACAAGGGTCACTTTAGCTTACAGGCCCTGGGTACTCCTGGTTTTATGGACTAGGGACCTATAAGTAAGTTATCCTATTCCAATTGGGTATAAGCTAATTCACACACACTTTTATGGGTCAGAGCATATGCACTGAGGCCTAGTCAGTGGGCACTAGTGCATTACAGAGTCATTACATCAGTACCTAATGATCAAAAAGTGGGAGCAAAACGTAGGAATGAACGTGCAATAAGCCATTTCCTCACAGTATGAGAACGCTGGGTGGTAGGAAATCCATGGAACCCCGCAGATTCCATAACATTCCCTCACACAAATGTGAAATTGTAGTTAAAGTTTCAGGTGTGCAAGGGTTTCTGAGTAAGAAAACCTCATAAGATTCAGGCACGTCGCATCATCCTGAACTGCCCTGGGTGTCTAGATTCCAGACATGGGCACGTTTGGTAGGTTTCCCCTGGGTGTGGGCTAAGCTAGGGCTCAAATTCCACAGCTAATCAAATTGCAAACAAAATGGTTGGTTTTGACAGGAAAACATTGATATGTCCATATTGCATTTTGGGTCCTTTCCTTTTACGGGTGCTATGTCCACTCACACAAGTGAAGTATCATTTTTATAAGGAGACATGTGGAAACTCTGGGTGGTAGGAAATGTGTGGCTCCCTACAGATTCAAGAACTTTTTCTCACAGAAATGTGTGGAAAACGTGTGTTTTTGCCACAATCTGAGGATTTTTAGGGCTTCTGGGCAAGAAGACCTTGTGAGATCCATGCAAGTCATGCTACCCACGACTTGCCTTGTGCTTGGTTTTCAGGACTGTCTGGGTATGGTAGGCCTCCCTAGGTGCCGGCTGAGCTATGGCCCAAGTTCGACAGCCACTAACATTGCAAGAAAGTGTCTGTTTTTTTAAAAATAATTTTTTATTGCAAAATGTGATACACATATAAATACATTTTATGAATTCAACCTCGAGTTAATTGTGCCTTTTTTTCAATTTTTCACCCCACCCCACCCACCCCCGGGGCTGGTGAGAACCATGAATTCAATGTGTTCATACACAGCTACAACAAAAATAAATCAAATATTTGATACAAATTCCTTCATAACAACCCAAATACATTGCATTATATCATCATACCTAATCTATTGTTTTCCCTCTACCCATTCCGAGAATGGCGCCCAGATTTTAAACCTTTCATTTCCGCTCGGATCCCTCTTCTTGCATAAACAGCCTTTTCTAAATTGTTCATAGCTAGAAATCGGGAGAGCCATTGTTGAAATTCCGGGGGATTGGGGTCCAACCAAGCAGAGACAATGCATAATCGCAACACTGCGATCCCAATAAACATCAGCTCATGACCTTCATTGCCCAAGTCTTCTCACACCCCCAGCACAAATAGGCTTCCTTAAAAAAATTGTTGATATCTTGTTTAACCTTTGTGATTATACTACAGGAAGAAAACATATATGAACAAGATCTGCCTGATATAAGGCACACCGAGGGCAAAATGTCCCCTTCCCACTCCCCCACTTGGCTATCTTATACGGAGTGTAATAAAATGAATAGCAGGTCTTATAATATTGGGCCTGTAGCCAAGCCAGGATTAGAATTTTCTGTGCCATTTTGAATGACTGCTGGAATGTATATTCCGATATGCCAATCCTCTCCTTCCATTTTGATGCCCACCGTTCCATATCACCCTTCATCAGGGAGTTGAAAAGATTATAGACAACCCTAATGGAGAGGTCCTTATTCTTTACCAGTTTCTCAACTATGGTATTTCTAGAGAAACCAATTGGTATGCCACCCTTCTTAAATAAAAAGTTGCTTATTTGAAGATATTTAAAGAAGTATCTCCGGTCTATCCCAAACGCCTCCTTAAGATCTTCAAAAGAGACTAACCCTTCTGCAGAAAAAAAGGACCCCAATTTCGTCAAACCAGCATCTCCCCATCACTTAACCGTATAGTTCTTAAAGACTTCCCCTGGAAGGTTTGGGTTATCTATTAGTGGTGTATCGTAGTTAAGCCTACCGATGCCAATTGATCTTCAAACTGCTTTCCATACTTTAAACCCTCCCACTAATGTTTTGAAGCGTACCTTCTTGTAGTGATTATCGTTTAAATAACGCCATAAGCATCCCCATGCCTCTTCCCCCATTATAAGTTCTGGGGGTGTCGGGACTTCCTCAACATGTCTTTCAAGTGGTTTTTCCTGTAGCAGTACAAGGTTATGTAGAAGTGTAGTGGCCCAATAGTAAAGTCTGAGATAGGTTAAAGCCCAACCCCGTCTTTCCTGGAGCAGAGTAAGATATTTAAAAGCCCTTCATGGTTTGGCATGTGCCCAGTTAAATCGTGAAAATGTATCTTCTAGTGTTTTCAGCCAGACATTCGAAAATTCTACTGGGATTGCCCGAAATAAATATAGTATCTCAGGAAAGAATAAAATGTTTACTATATTGCATCTGCCGATAATAGATAAATGTAAATTGTTTAGCCTAAATAAATCCTGTTTAATTTTAACTAAGAGAGGTTCCATATTGTCTTTAACAATATCCTCCATGTTTGCAGAAATATTAACCCCTAAATAGGTTGCATTCTTAACCACTCTGGCATCATTCATCGCTGTATTCCCATTGACCACTACTTGTGTTTTACCACAATTAAGTGTATACCCGGAGAGCTTCCCAAACCTTTCTGCTTCTTCAATTTCCTGTAGAGCGATAGTAGGGTCAGGTATCACGAGGGCAATGTCGTCAGCATATGCCAGTATTTTTGTTTCCCAGCCATGTGTCATAATAGGTCTTAAGGCCCTATTATTTTCTAATCGACATATGAAGGGGTCAATATACACCGCAAACAGTAAGGGTGAGCTCGGGCAGCCTTGAGGAGTCCGCCTAGTTATTGCAAATGGATCCGAAAGAGCGCCATTAACAAAAACCCTGGCTGTTGGGTGATAATAGAGCATTTTGATGGCCTGTAGTAGCCCACCCTCAATTCCAACCCTTGACAGGGCCTGCCATAAAAAGTGCCACTATCCAATAGGATTACAGCCATGGGGACCTTGGATACTGTTGAGGCATCCAGAATTGTAATAACCCCCCTTATGTGGTCAATCATCCCACGCCCTGGAATGAATCCATGCTGGCGAATTGAAATTACCTTGAGAATAATTGGTGCCAGACGAGCTGCCAGAACTTTAGAGTATATTTTACTATCACTGTTAATCAATGTTATTGGACAATATGAACTGGGCTCGCTTGCCGGTTTATTCTTTTTGAGAAAGATTACTATTTTAGAGGAAGACCAAAGTTTGGAGGTCTTCCAGCCTTGAACACATGAACAAACAGTTATTTGAGTTCCTGCGAGAATTTTTTGTAGAATTTGGTTGGGAATACTATCTAATCCTGTCGCTTTAACATTAGGTAGGCTATTAATGCATAATAGTATCTCGATCCACTGTGGGAGATCATCCAACAATTGTTGGTCTTCTACTAAAAATTGTTCTCCAGGAATAGAGTCCAGATAATTAATAACTTCTCTTGTATCCCCTTGTAGATCATCTTGATATGACGTCTGACAATACATATAAAATGTGTCTCGGACACTTTCTGGGTCTGTTACTTTCCTAGTGTGGGGTCCTTTATTTCTTGTATTAAGTTTTGCATTGTTTTTTGTCTCGCTCTTATTGCCAGGTGATGCCCAACTTGCTCACTGCACTTGTATGCCTTCTCTTTCCATACCATAAGTTTATCTGCAGCATATGCGGCTATTATTTCCATAATGGAGGATTTAGCAACTACAACCTTTGCTTGTGATTCATCCACATCCCCACCCTGTTGTATAGTCCCCACTAAGTCCTCCTCTGCTTGGGCCAGACGCTTCTGTAAATTATGTATTTGTTTTTTTTATTTTTTATTACGGTGTGGAAATTTAGCTTGCAAACTGAACATTATCTGCGCCATCTTGCCACTCCCCAGCGCCACGCACAGCGAATGCACGGCCGCCATTTTAAGCACCCCACTCTCTCCCCGCTCATTCTCGATCGCCAGCGCTTTCCCCTGGCGCTGCGAGCATCCCCCGCGCGCCGGCCGCCCCCGCTCTCTCATACACGGGCCATAAACCCTCTCATTCAGCACGACCCTGCCATGGAACCACATCCCACACCTGACCGACATCCCATACATGGTCATGCCTCTCTTTGATAAACCCCCCCCTTCCTCTGCGCCCCATTGTCCGAACCGATCCCAGGCCATCACCTAGCCCTGCGGATGCAGTTTATTGCCCCTACTGTAAGGGAAACACCCCACATCAAAGGGATTACAGTAGATCAAAGCCCCTACCCCCTGAGACCCGACCGGTTGCACACACCCCCGGGAATTGGCGGAATACCCTGCTGCGCGATAGCCCTCTCCTACTGCGGGTGAGGTGGTAACTTCTACTGTAGCTATGTGTGGGATCGGATCTGAGCCGGGGCTTCAGGGGATGTTCTCTCATGCATCAAGGGAATCTCAAGAATGTACTATGTGTAATAAAGCAATAAACCTGTGTATAAGAGACCAGGTCTCAGAGATGCAGTTAGAGCACCTCGTGACGATACCTTGCTGTCTGATCTGATGTGTTCTGCTCCGACGGAATAAAACTTTGTTTCCTGCCTTCCAGTCTCCGGCGCCTGCCTCTTTCATTGGTAAATTATCGAGTGGTATGAGAGGCGATTACCGCCGGGCAAATACTTGAAAGGTTATCGATTGAAACTGCCGCTACCATTTAACAATTGGCGTCCCAAACGTGGGGCCCATCAGCGACACGTGGATCCAGTGGGAGAGGTCCCGACGACAGAGTGAACGACTGCAACGATCGGGAGAGCTCCTGCCCAATAGACCCTCGTCTGGCAGCCGATCATCCGAACTTCACTGGTTCCGAGCAGACCTCTCTCGAGTGATCTACGGTCCTGACTGGGAACCATCAGGAGTGCCGCGGCAAATACGGAGAGTAGAGGACGATCGGGCGCTGGAGGCGGAAGACGAGAAACTGTCCACGCGGTCCGGGTAAGGTCGTGATACACGACAAATTGCGAAATAATTGATTGATTGTTTGAAGTTTTGGAAATACTAGTATTGCTCATTGATTGTTCTCTTTGAGATATTCGCTGTCTACAAACGGGGAGGAGTAGAAATACTCTCTCTCTCTCTCCCTTTGCAGATAGTGAAGGGTAGGTAACGCAGACTTTTGTCCCCGTTGTAACCCGTCGTGCCTATCTTTATCTCCCCACTGATTGATTGTCCGAACATTGATTGTTTTGAAGAATAGTGCTCTTTGAGATATTCTCTGTTTGCAAATAACGTAGAATAGAAATATTCTGTCTAGTCTTTGCAAATAGTGAAGGGTAGGTAACGCAGACTTTTGTCCCCGTTGAAACCCGTCGTGCCTATCTTTATCTCCCCATTGATTGATTGATTGATTGTCCGAACACTAGTTGTTCGATATTGGTTCTTTGGAGGTATTCTCTGCTTACAAATAATGAGGAATAGAGATATTCTGTCTAGTCTTTGCAAGCAGTGAAAAGATAGGTAGTGCTGACTTTTGTCCCCGTTGAAACCCGTCATGCCTATCTTCTCCCCACTGATTGGTAGTTGGTTCTGCCCGGACCGCTTATTAGAGGTGAACCATCCGGCTCCACTGGAAGGCACCCCTAATAAGGACATGTTCACTAAATATGGACTAGTCGCCGTAGCTTATAGCAAGCTGTGGCATAAATATACCAAGAAGGACCCCGAGAGTCAGTGGCCACTGATGGGATCCTTCGACGACCATAAGATAGAAGTGCTAGAAATAGCTCTGCGTAGCAATAAGACGACGCCTACTATGCTTGACAGTATCGGCATGTGGCGCAAAGAAGCAACACAACGGAAAAAGAGGGAAGAAGTAAAAGCAGAAAAGGAATTACGAAAAGCAGCTCACCTTGCCGCTAGAAAGTTAGAAGAAGAAATAAAGGAGAGAAGGGAAACTAAACTAAGACAGGAGCCCGAAACATCAGGCCAGTACGCTGTTAGGACCCCTTCTTTGCTCTACCCTGAGTTATCCTCTAAACAGCGAACGAATGATGAATTACTATTAGGTCCCCCGATCATTTACATGCCCCCTCCATACGCATCCTCCCAATCAATAGTGCAACACCCACAACCCCCAAACACGAACGAAAGCAGTACAGGGGCCTCGGTCCTCACGACCTCCGCGCCGGTCGAGCCTCCTGTACTGAACACAACGTCGGCAATAACGTTGGATGACCCTGAGATGAGAAAGAAAGATTCCACCAGAATGAATCGACTAACGAAGGATGAACGAACAGGAATCGACAAAATAGTAAAGGCACTGGTGGGATCCTTTTTGACCTTACAAAAACTAAAGTAACGCTAGGAGTTAGCCCTTTGTGGGACATATGAAACCAAGGGAAGGAGCCAAGCTCACGGTCGAGACGGCCACGAGGTAGCCCGACTCCATTACTCTCGCTACCTAAACATGTCTGCCCTACTGCCCACCCCGCCCAATAAGCATGACAAAAT
The DNA here is from genome assembly GCF_964204655.1 of Triturus cristatus. NCBI lineage: Eukaryota > Metazoa > Chordata > Amphibia > Caudata > Salamandridae > Triturus > Triturus cristatus. The sequence continues at coordinate 1,004,460,279 of NC_140592.1, forward strand.
CCTGCACAAACGGAAGCCTGCTGACACCCACCATCGACGTCACCAAACTAGGGCTAGATCGCGCACAACTGGGCTATGTTATTTTTCCGATTGCACAGTAACCTCCTTGTGCTCGTCATCAGATTGCAAATATGTACAAACACTCCAACGAAGTAGTATAGTTATAACATTTTAATAACTTATAAGATATAACAAACACACCAACAGGGTAAACAGGTTAAAACACGTTTTAAAACAACTATTTACATGACAGTCTGCTGCAACCTCCATCCCAAAGCCTTAACGTCCACGTGACACCGTCCTCGCCTCTCCTTCCTCGAAATTGCAACATTGGCCTGTTTTGGGCGGTCCTTTTTTTAGTTGACTTTGGGCTATAAAAGCCATGCAAAAATCCATTGACATCAGTGGCGGACGACTGTGCGAATAGGCCGGAGGCTATACGAAGCGCCGAAGTTCTGGCAACACCAAGGCGGAGTCCGCCACGCTGTGCGGACCTTCCCGTTTTCTTTCTTCTTTCTTCAATAACGGCTGATGCCCTGACGGGGGGAGGCGACACGGACGGGCCTCCCCCACCTCCCCAGGTGGAGGCTCGCCAGCAGATGAGGGCGCCCCAGCCATCTTTTTCATCGGTCTGCTGAGTCGCACCCTGCCACGTCGTGTGGATCCTCCCATTCTCTTCTTCCTTCAATAACGGCTAGGGTGCCCTGACAGGGGGGAGGCGACGCGGACGGGCCTCCCCCGCCTCCCCAGGTGGAGGCTCGCCAGCAGATGGGGGCACCCCAACCGTCTTTGACTCGCCGGCCAGCTAAGCTGCACCCCAACCGTCTTTGACTCACCGGCCAGCTGAGCTGCACCCTGCCGCTGCACGCGACCACCGGACGACCGCCCAAGCACGGGTTCACCAGGATCGCCACTAGCGCCCGACGCGAGGAGTGGGCCCCCGCAGCCAAGTAATCGGGGACCCACCCCGGTGGCGATACCATCCAAACTGCTGTCGCTGCTACTGGGCCCACCCGGTGGCTGTGCCGAAGAGCTGCTACTGCTGCTGCCGTTGGACTCCGGCGGTCGGTTCTCCGGATCCAGGCCTAACCCACCATGAGGTGATTCTGGACTCGAAAGCTTGTCTGCTTGGGCGTGGGCCCCACCCTTGACAAAATGCTCCCCTCAGCTTTGCAGAATCGGCTGGAGTCATTTGACACTCGACTCCCACGGACTTCCGGTAAGGACAAACCGCTGCCACTGCTCTTTGCCCCGGACGGCAGCCACCTTGCCTCCGCTTGGTGCAGTGAGAAAGACTGGTTCGAAGCGTCGGCGGAAGAACCCGCCTGCTGCCCCGCCCCAAGAACGAACCATGGCATTTCTACGGGGTCGCAGTGACGCCATGCTGACGCAAAGTTGACGCTAACGAAAGTTCTCGAACTACTGAAAGGAATTCTGGTCCAACAGCTAATTCATGGAAAGACTTAGACTGTACTCTGGCCCGACCTCGCCCCAAGATGGCGCCGATGTAGGAGAGGCCTACAAACCCTTGTGGCGTCCCAGTCACGTGACATTTGTGTTAAAAAGAGATATATATATATATATATGCGATGCTTCCACACATGATGGTCGGGGAGGGGCGGGAAGGGAACCGATTTTATGCCGTAGTAGCGTTGCTCATGACACTCGACGCCTCCCACCCCGTGGCCAGCCTGAACGGTTGTAGGCCTGTATCTTGTATACTGACATTGTTTTAAATAAAGGGCCTCTTGAAAGAATTACGGAATCAGTGTCATGACTAATCACATAGGTTGATAAAGATTTCTTCTTTTGAATAAATGATTGTTACTCCCAAGCAATAGAAAACAGATAATGCAGTCCCCATTTGCCTGAATCTTTTTTGATTAACGGAATTTGTACCCATCACACCTATCTTTTTCCAAGAGTTGTTAAACAATGGTCAACCATAGCTCAGGGTATATGCCGAACGCAAGGTATGGTATCTTGCACCTTAATACACGACCGATTGAGAAATGCATGTATGACAAGGGAACCCGAATTTAGGAAATGAAATAAATTAGAGCATCTTTGTCTCGGACAAAAAGAATAATAGGTCTGTGGTATCACCCATTCCTGCGACTAGCCTGGTACGTGGTAAGTAGAACTTTTTCGTGTCTGCGCGCGCTAGTGTACTTTGAATACTGCACATCCCCTCCCCTCTTTTTCCCCTCTATAGGTCACGACGAAGCTCCGACTGAAGAATGAAGTGGACATGGACCGCACCGAGTTCAATATCAGGGAAAATTTAGACAAACGTTGTGAGATAGTGCGTGAAGTGCAGACCACCATTGAGAACATGAGAAACTGTATGGCATGATTGTGCGTGTGTGCTATGATTACACGGTATGAATGTGTGTGCATCTCATGCTTAGGTCACTTGAAGAGAGCGTCACTGTATGATTGAAGTGCTCGCCCATCGATCAAAGGGAGTAGAATAAAGGGTCCGACACCCCCTAGGATAAACTACAAAATACTGAAAGTACGCAGCATGCATAGGAAAGGAGGACAGGAAAGGAGAGGTCCCGATACTCAACGTAGCCCTGAGTCTCCGTCTTAAGTTTCTGCGCTTGATGCATGTACTGTCACACCCTATCCGGCATTTGTGTGTACGTGATCACCGAATTTATGTCTTTTCCCCGCTTGTGTTTTCTTACATGGAACAGACCCATGCTACTCCATGTTGTGTGTGCACCAAGTGGCCTATTATCTTACCCATGTCTCTCTCGTTTTGTGTCGTATGTATGCCAAATAGCCTACTTGATGCACACCTCTCTCTCTCTCTCTCTCTCTCCCTCTCTCTCTCTCTCTCTCTTTCTCTCTCTCTCTCTCTCTCTCTCTCTCTCTCTCTCACTCCCTCCCTCACTAAAAAGCCTTCTTACCCTCTTTTCTTTTTGAATAAATTAACGACACATACCTCCTCGGTAAGTGTATAATTGGCCTGGAGCACGGTGGTGTTCGAACAAATTGACTGAAACAAAACGACCGTACTCTGCCACGTTACTACCTCTCCTTTCTACAAATATTGAGCTTAATTGGCTGAGAAAAGAAAGGACAGGTAAGACGACTGATGTCTCCCAATTTGGCCCTCATCACGGGGACTATATGTCAGTGGTTTCCGTTTTTCAGAGCTTTAACAACACCATCTCCACCGCCCAGAATTACCCCCGCCCAATTACCCCGAAATAGAATGTCTAAAGCACCCCGTTCTCCCAAGATAACCCCAGCCCTATACTAGCCGCCTCGGAGTATTTCGAACGAAACAGCTGATGACCTTATTCACTAATAATACATCGCCTAAACTGATAAAGGGTTACCTATTGTCGCCAGCAAAAATAATGCTTAGCTTATGTTCCTCCCCGAAATGGATACTCGTGAACCCGTGACAGTAGCACCTCGCACTTTCTTTTCATAAACTTAGCAGTCCTCGGAAGGAAATATGTACTAACAAAACTTGTGTTGAGACGAACGAGCCTCTGCCGGAGAAGCCGGTTCGAATTTTTAATAGACTAGAAGGTTGACAGATGTCAGGCTTCCTGCAACCAGTATCGGGCGCAGGAATCGGCACCTAGAGGGCCAGACGATGGGCAGGGACACCCACAGAAACTTGCACCACAGCAATGATTAATAGATTAGTAACGCACACACTAACATCAGAGTTAATAGACACCAATCATACAGCAACCGATAAAAGCATGTCCGCAACCACTCGGTGGTTGGGAGAGAGGATGAAGTATGTAAATGTCTTCCCTGCCAACTCTCTAAGATTTTTGTTTCTTGTACCCATTTAAAGATAACGTGCTGCCATCGGAAGGGAGGGGTCGGACGTGACGCACAGCCTGGCTGCAGACCATGGAACATCTATGACATCGACCAAGGGGGAAGCTACGAAGCAAAAAGGGCGTGAGACGAGACACCCTTTTCAGGATGATAAGCGCGAAGGGCTACATCGAGGCCCCCCTGCTCACTGACCAGCGTGCCTGAAGTCTCAACCCGTCGGGCCCGATTGATGGGCCCAGTGCTGGAAGATTCTGCTCCCCTTGGTCCACATTTTTTTGATCCGATCCCACTCCACCCCCTCTTCCCTCGGCATCCCGAAGCACGTCACACCCTTCTCTCTCTCACCCTCTTTTATATGGATTATGAATCTGACTTACCTACAGAAGAACAAAAAGCAGGTACCCTGTCTCAAAGTACCTATGGTGAACTGTGTTAAGGAACGGGGCTGTGATCGGAGAACAGTGAATGGTCACACCCTGCAACGTGAGAAATTGGATTTGAGCTGGACCTTAGCTCCACCGCCGGTGCTCAACAGTGCCAACGAAAGAAGAACAACAATAAGAGCTTACCAGTGATGGCTCTTTATAAAAAAAAAAAGGACACTGGAAAGAAGAACCCATGTCAAAGTTGAAAATCCTCTCCCAACCACCTTTTTATATTAACTATCTTCCTATCAAGTTTTCATGATGTTGCATCAATCACTTCCGACTGTACACTGAGAAGTTAAGAAAATGTAACTTTGTATAGTGACATTCATACAACACCAGCCATGTACACGACTATACTGACTATTTTCAATCCACACAAAGTCTGGGCCTTAAGTAATGTATGAAATATCCCTTGTTTTGCCAGAAACATCCTGTTTGCTTTACAGTATCCTATTTGTGCTCAAACAAACTCCCCTCCTCCTGTCCCTGGGCCTGACATGCGGCACAGCTGATGTAACTCTGTATGTACTACCTCCTCGCCTACTTTATCACCTGTATGTAACTATAAGCAAATGTGTCAGATTACTCCTGCCTGCCCTAAAAACTCTGTATCTTTAAGGAATGTACGAAAGACATTAACGATATTATAGCTGAAGGTTAACGAAGATAAATGACGGCCAGGCAAGCTGGCGAGATATGTTAAAAGGGAGGACTGTGGAAATTTAGCTTGCAAACTGAACATTATCTGCGCCATCTTGCCACTCCCCAGCGCCACGCACAGCGAATGCACGGCCGCCATTTTAAGCACCCCACTCTCTCCCCGCTCATTCTCGATCGCCAGCGCTTTCCCCTGGCGCTGCGAGCATCCCCCGCGCGCCGGCCGCCCCCGCTCTCTCATACACGGGCCATAAACCCTCTCATTCAGCACGACCCTGCCATGGAACCACATCCCACACCTGACCGACATCCCATACATGGTCATGCCTCTCTTTGATAAACCCCCCCTTCCTCTGCGCCCCATTGTCCGAACCGATCCCAGGCCATCACCTAGCCCTGCGGATGCAGTTTATTGCCCCTACTGTAAGGGAAACACCCCACATCAAAGGGATTACAGTAGATCAAAGCCCCTACCCCCTGAGACCCGACCGGTTGCACACACCCCCGGGAATTGGCGGAATACCCTGCTGCGCGATAGCTCTCTCCTACTGCGGGTGAGGTGGGAACTTCTACTGTAGCTATGTGTGGGATCGGATCTGAGCCGGGGCTTCAGGGGATGTTCTCTCATGCATCAAGGGAATCTCAAGAATGTACTATGTGTAATAAAGCAATAAACCTGTGTATAAGAGACCAGGTCTCAGATATGCAGTTAGAGCACCTCGTGACAATACCTTGCTGTCTGATCTGATGTGTTTTGCTCCGACGGAATAAAACTTTGTTTCCTGCCTTCCAGTCTCCGGCGCCTGCCTCTTTCATTGGTAAATTATCGAGTGGTATGAGAGGCGATTACCGCCGGGCAAATACTTGAAAGGTTATCGATTGAAACTGCCGCTACCATTTAACAACGGTTCAAAGAATATCTCAGAATTTCCTCTTGTATACCAGCTTTTAGTGTATCCCACACAATGTCTATTTTTGCGCTACCTATTTTTTCCTTTAGAAACAGCGGTATCCAATCCTTGATATCGCTACAATATCCTTCATCAAGCAGCAATGCTCGCTCAAAACTCCAAGTTTTCTCCCTGTGTTTGACATTGTCGCCCTTAACCCCTTCTGTGCCACGCCCTTTCCCCCTCCTGTGCCGGGCGTTTTATTAGTGGGTGGGGTTCATGACGAGACTATGGGCACAGCGCGACCATGCTCCATGACGAGACTATCTCGTCATGGGCACTGAAGAGGTTAATCTCAATCACTAAAGGGTTGTGATCGGACAATATATGTGGAGCTTTCTCTATCATACACTCATGAAGTAAGGAATGAGACACAAGGATAAAATCCAGTCGGGAATGAACTTTATATGGGATAGAAAAATATGTGAAGCCTGAATCAGTTTGATTTTGCCAATTCCAAGCGTTGTTCAGTCTGTAATCCCCACATAACGCCTTTAGTGCCTGAAACACCTTAGGTTTCCAGCCACTATACGGCCAGTTATCTTTTGGGCCAAATGCCCTGTTGGCGGGTATGTTTATGTTAAAATCCCCACAAAGGACAACGGGGAGTGGCCAAGTAGCCAACTCGCTATTTATCTGTTCGAATGCTCCTGGGTTGTCCAGGATACTACCGTAAATTGAGCTCATTGTGAATAATTCCCCAGTGCTTTCACGGCACTCCATTATAACCTATCTGCCCTGCTGATCGGCTAGTGTTTGGGTAAATTGCAGCATAGTTTCAGATGACAGGATCGCCACCCACCGTGTCCGGGTATTTTGTGTCATCCCCCAACCAGCCTATAACCTAACGATTCCAGCAGGTACATTTGAGCACCCTCTATGTGAGTCTCCTGCATGCATATTACAACTGCCTTCAATAATCGAAGCCCTGTTGCCGTAATGCATCTTTTCCTAGGGTCATTGAGGCCACTGATAATAATAGTGGCTATACGTATTTTACCCATCGAAGATATCCTCAGGGACGATCATACTATGCACCTCACCATCCTGCCAGCTCCACCCACCCAAAACCCGCCCGAAAACCCTACCCCACCCCTTCCCACCTCCTGTAACTGAGGCGTCCTGGTTCAGCCTGAACCAGGATGATGTCATCTGAGTAATTGCTGCCTCGTCACCCCTCCCGTCATTTCCCCAGTCACCCAGAAAACAAAGTGAAGTGCCACCAACCAAGCTGCCCACAAACGATTCATCACATATTGCTTCATACCTAAGTAGATTCTACGAGCAAGCCACAATATTGAAATTGCACAGATTATCACCATAACCAACATCCCAGGTGCCTTAATATTAGATTATGTAGTCTATTCTCTCTTAGACCCCATTCTCCAGTCTCCCAGAGATCTCATTTAAATATGTTTGAGCCTGAATTTATGAGGTAATGCTGCGTGTAGACCCCTGGAAGACAATTTTTAGTCTGGCTGGGTTCTGCAGATAGACTTCTGCCCCAACTGCTGGAAGGGAGAAAAAAGCTGCCTTAATCTCCACCTCTGCTCCACTGTGGCGTGAGCGAAATCTGGCCTTGTAAAAAAGGTCACTCTCTCATATTCTTTCTTAGCAGTTGGCCGGGCTAAATAATGAAGGGTCTGACATTACAAAAAGTTCCCAAAGTGTAGCAATATGACCCGTGGTCTTTCAGGATTGTTCAAAGGGCGTTTTGGGGACATCAAAGGAAACCTATGGGCTTGTTGGATTTCCTTGTCCCAGTCCCACATACTCAGTTTGGCGTTGGTGTTCCTTAGTAGAGAGACCATGTATTTCCTGGGGTCACTTCCTTCGACCCCTTCTGGGATTCCTAAAAAGCAGAGATTGTTACGGCGTTGTCTATTTTCTTGCTCCTCCATTTTCCAAGTAAAATCCTTAATGATTCCCTTATGTGCATCGCATTGTGTCTTTATGGCAACAACATACTTCTCCAAATTTTTGGTACGTGCTTCTACGGAGGCTATTCTATCCGCTATCTCGGTGCAGGTTCTGTCCACTTTCTGCACTGCCCCCTGTATTTTTTTAGCAGCAAGATGGGTTCTCCGGTTGTCCATTTTTACTTCCTCCTGGAAGCCCTTAATCAATTGTAATACCAGTTCTAGGGAAGGGTCGATCTGTTTGCCAGTCCCTGGGCTCTCTCCATTATTAGTCATTGTTAGATTTTCTGTGATTCTAGGGGGTTTGTTCCGTTAGAGCGATTATTTGTGAGGCCGAGTAATCCCACTTCAAATCCCCAAGACTGCCACTGTCAGAAATCTTCCCCCCCCCCGTTCTGTCAGGCCTTGATGACCTGCCCCTGTTGGTCCAAAAAGATTGGTGATTAATTGCTGGCAATCCTCAACATCCCGAGTATTTCTCTGTGGGGGCTTCTTAATTGTTTCTGGTTTATCTGCTTTTTCCCCCTTGTTGCTGCGTAATTCACTTCTTTTGCCTCCTGCTTGAATTACCAGTGGTGGCTCCTTTCGAATATTGGGGGGCCAGTAGCCACTATTGTGGCCATACGGGGTTGATTACTCCTGGTTTTGGCAGCTTTGGCCCCACGACCTGACATATCAAGCGTTAAAGTCTTTTGCTGTGTAATTGTCAAAATTTCCACAGAGACTTCCCTTTGTCTGTGGTTTAACCCCTCTGGCAAAATGAGGGAAAACATATTATTATAGTTAGGGTTTGGCGCGTCCTCGTGCCGCAGGTCTGCAGGGAGCACCGAGAGCATTGGAAAAAACAGCTGATGCGTGACTGGGAGCCGCAGGCAGAGAGATTCTATTACAGGACCGGAGGCTTCGTATTATGCTTCTCTTTCTATTTATTGCTACTCACAGCAGCCAATGAAAACTTTTGTTATGTAAAAAACAACAACATTTCCCATGATGCATATACCACATCACTTCCTGGAGGGCCCCATAAGAGCCAGTAACACCGGAACCAGTCCTCTTTCTTTGCTGCTCACGCAGACAGTTAAGTTGAAAGCTCCGATTGTGCTTTGATTGTACTATGGTTTCTGCATAATTGCTTGTATTACAATGTCATTGTTATATTAGGGTCGCGGCGCTGCGATAGCTTGGCGAGCGCGCCCCGGGGCATTTCTAACCCTCGGGTTGTTTGGTCCGATTAGCGTGTGGTGGCGCTGGGTGATTCCCGCTGTGTGCGGCATAGTTGGCGGACGATTGTGCTTGTGGCGCGAATGCGCATTTTTGAATTTAAGCACTTGTAACGCGGCACTCGGCCGCTTCGTTTATCCGCTCAGCGCGTATGCGCTTTCTGGTCTGCATCGGCACACGATACCGCCCTGCCTTCGGTGGGTCTAAATTAATGGTTGACATGGCGCTGAGGCTCTCCTGATATGCCTATGACGCCGGGAGCCTTGCTAGTTAGTTAGTTTTACTTTCGATCGTGTTCCCACGTGCGTAGCCCAATTTGGTTGTTTTTAGTGGGATTTGGGCTACACATGTCGAAACAACCCGGTTAGTTTCACTTTTAGACAGTTAGGCTGTATTTTCCTTCGGAAAGCATTGCTTACGCCTGGCTGGCTGCAAAAACGACCTGGGCCTGGAGGGAGCACACCTCCTTGAATCTGATTTTGCACTTTGGCTCCACTACGCCCTGAGGGCTGTAATAATTGATCTACAGCTGTTGCTGAGGAGCTAGGTACCGGTGCTGTTGTGCTGTGGGTGCGCCCCCCCTTGGATTATTCCTCCTTGCTCTTACCTTATGAGCAAATACCGCTACAAGTGTGGTTCCAATATGGATACGTGGGTGCATTATGAGGAGGATGATACCTTGTATGAAGAGGAGGTAGGAGGACCTGCCATTGAGGATAACATTGTTGAGGCCCTGGACGCTTCTGTCCAGGAGTCGGTCAGCAAGGCCCTGGAAAAGGCACTTCCAGGAACGGTCCAGCAAGCTTTGGCGACGACTTTAAAGCCGATTACTAAACAGCTTGAGAGATTTGCGAAGAAGCATGGCTTCCCTAAACAAACTGAAGGGACGTCAGGAGACTCCCGGGATAAGTCTTGGCTGCATTCAGATTCTTATGAGGCACTTCCGCGCCCGGCTAGAGAGCGTGAGAGGGTTCAGGACACTGACACAGAGTCTACTTCCACCTCTTCTGACTCCCCGGATGACTCCCCTCCTAGAAAGAAGTCCAGGAAAACTAAACATGCGGAGCCTTCACCGCCGGCTCCCACACCCTTTACTTTCAACCCCTCGGAGATTGTCCACCCCAGATCCTCGGACTGGTTACCTGCCCCCGAGGTGGCTGCGTACTTGCACGAGAACTTGCGCAAGGGGTTTGATAAAGAGGTGCGCAACAGGCTGCGTTCCGAATGCCCAAGACCGGACCTCTCGGACAAGGTGGCGGAGACGCCGGACATTGACCCCAGCATGCTTACATTCCTGAAAAAGTTCGCCAAAGACCCCAAGAAGGGGATAGATCGCGCTTGGCGTGGTTGCCAAGATAAACTCCTGGACGTGGTCGGGCCCCTAGCAAAGATTTTGGAGATGGCCCTGGAGGCACTGGAATCGGAGGGCACGATTGATGCCCACGTGCTGGCAGGCTGGACCCAACGGGCTATCTGCCTGCTCGGGAATGCCAACTGCGCGATCTCAACGGAGCGCAGGAAATCAATATTGATGCGCATGGACTCTAATCTTACAGAGTTGGCTGCGGCGGAACCTGGGCCTTTGGCGGACGGTAACCTCTTTGGTGACCGGTTCGTCAAGGACGTTGCAAAGTACGTGGGCACGTTCACGACCCTGGACAAGGCTCAGGCTGGGATCAAGCGCGTTTTCCACGCCGGTGTTTTCAATAGGGCCGGACGAGGGCGGGGACGCTCGTTTGGCCGTCAGCATTCCCAAGGTCCCCAGCGAGGAGATTTCGGACGCGGCAGAGGTGATTGGGACTCCACCCGTGGTGGCACCTTCTACCCCACCAGGCAGCGCTTCAACAAGCGGCGCTTTAACAAGGGATCCTATCGTGGAGGATTCCAGGCCGCAGAGTCCTCAGGTAAGCGCTCCAGATTTACTTCCTCTTCCCTTGGGGGGGCGTATTCGGTATTTCTCTCACAATTGGGCTCAGATCTCACAAGACGCTTGGGTACTACAGACAGTTCAGGGGTTCCACCTAGAGTTTTTTCAGACTCCCCGTCAGGTACAGCGCCCCAGGCAGCTTTCTTTTTCCCAACTCGAGTGCGATTTTATAGATTCAGAAATAGAAGGATTGCTGCAGAAACGCGCGATAGCTCCTTGCAAAGAGGGCCCTCGCGGTTTCTGCAGCAATATTTTTCTGGTGCAGAAGAAAGGAGGTGGTTACAGGTTGGTACTCAATTTGAAGGATTTCAATCACTTTCTGACTTACAAGCATTTCAAGATGGAGGGCATCCATCTGTTGGCAGATCTACTGAAGCAAGGGGACTGGTTGGTCCGTCTGGACCTGAAGGACGCTTATCTGTCTGTTCCCATATATCGTCCCCATCGCAGATTCCTTCAATTTCAATGGCGGAACCGGTGGTACGAGTATTTGGTCCTTCCTTTTGGACTTTCCTCAGCACCGTGGTGCTTCACCAAGGTACTGAAACCGGTCGTGGCCTACCTCAGAGAGCAAGGGGTTCGCATGATTGTCTACTTGGACGACATGCTCATTATGGCGCAATCTCCGGCGTTAGTAGCTCAACACTTGCGCATGACCATTCATATTTTGCAGAATCTGGGGTTCGTGATCAACGAACCGAAATCGGTCCTGTCTCCCACACAGACGATAGATTTTCTGGGGTTCGTCATAAATTCTCAGACGGCCCAACTCAGCCTTCCAAATTCCAAACTTCGGGATATCAAGAAGGAACTGCGCTCGTTCCTGACCAAGCAGATGGTCTCGCTCAGGGGGATTGCCCGGATAGTGGGCCTCCTTGCGTCGTCCATTCATGCGATATTTCCGGGGCCCCTGCACTACAGGGCCCTTCAACGACTAAAGATCCAACACTTACAGAAGGGCCTTTCTTACACGGATGTGGTCCCTCTTTCCCAGGAAGTGAGGGAGGAGATGCAATGGTGGTTGGCCCACGTCGAGGCATGGAACGGCAGAGCAATCTTTGGCTCGTTACCAGAGGTGGTCATAGAATCCGACGCCAGCCGTTGGGGCTGGGGAGCGCGCTGCGGAAATATTTCCACAGGGGGACGGTGGTCCCTAGAGGAGTTAGATCTTCACATAAATTGTCTAGAGCTCCTCGCAGGATTCTTTGCGATCCGGACATTGGCTCCCAGGCAGATCTCATGTTGCATCCTTCTTCGGATGGACAACGTATCGGCAGTCCGGTACATCAACAAATTGGGGGGCACGAGGTCCTCAATGTTGGTGGAGATAGCGAAAGCCTTTTGGCACTATTGCCTGAACAACCAGATATCTGTGATAGCGGAGTACATTCCGAGGCAGTCCAATGTGGTGGCGGATTGGAACTCTCGCCACCTCAGGGACTACAGCGACTGGCAACTTTGCCCACGCGTGGTTCAGTGGTTACAGGCAGTTTGGGGACTTTGCGAGATCGACCTCTTTGCCTCCCGGCTGAACCGTCAAATGACGCGGTTTTTCAGCTGGAGGCCGGACCCTCTGGCGCTGGCGACAGATGCCCTTGCGCAGGAGTGGACTCAGAAGTTGAATTATGTGTTCCCACCATTCATCCTCATTCCCCGAGTGTTCACTCAGGTGATGCGCCAGAGAGCAGAAGTGATATTAGTGACTCCCTTGTGGAAGTCGCAGCCTTGGTTCCCGTTGCTGATGGAGGCGAGTTGCGACTTCCCCAGGAGGATTCCTTGGTCCTCGACCATGCTCCAGGGCCCTCAGGGGGAGACACACCCGATGGTTCTATCGGGGCACCTGTCCCTGATGGCCTGGAGACTTTCAGGCAGCGTTGGCAAATGCCAGGATTTTCGGACCAGGCTGCGAGCTTTATCAATCAAGCATGGGCCCCCTCTACCAGGAAGCGATATTCTTCAGCCTGGGGATGCTGGGTTCGTTGGTGCATGGGACAGCATGTGGATCCCGTGGGGGCAGGATTACCCTATATTGTAAATTTTCTATCGGAAAAGGCGTCGGGAGGTTTAGCGTACCGCTCGGTTAATAACTTCCGTTCCGCCATCTCGGCAGGCCACTCTCAGATCGAGGGCAAGCCTGTCGGAATGCATCCTTTAATATGTAAACTCCTAAAAGGCATTAGAGTAGCCAATCCACCCAAACCAAAGTATTCCTCTTTGTGGGACGTCTCGCTGGTCCTGTCACTCTTCAATAGCTGGCCAGACAACAATGGGTTGTCCAGGAAACAGTTGTCGGCCAAGCTGGCCATGTTACTTTGCCTAGCAGCTTGCAGACGTTCTTCGGATGTTAGAGCCCTCGATATTACAGGTAGAGTATTTACTCCAGAGGGTGTTTCGTTTTCTATCACTTCTAGAACTAAGACAATGTCACGTAGTGTGGATTATCATGCTTTTCCAGATAATGCTAAACTTTGTGTGGTTCAATGCCTCAAGGCTTATGAAGAATGTACCAGGTCTACCAGGCCTGATGGGGTGGCACAATTATTGATTGCTCTGCAGAAACCGTACAAACCTGTGACAGCGGCTACCATAGCCAGATGGCTCAAAGATGTCATGCAAGAGGCAGGTGTAGATACTCAGGTCTTTGGTGCACATTCTGTCAGAGGCGCTATGGCCTCCAAGACTTTCATGTTGGGTTCTACTGTGCAGGATATTATGCATGCTGCAGACTGGTCGTCTGAATCAACGTTTAAACAGTTTTATTATAAACCGGTGCGTGATATATCCTCTATTGTTTTTAATCAGCGTTAAACTAGCATAATACGAAGCCTCCGGTCCTGTAATAGAATAAAAAATTAGCTAGCATTCGCGCCAAGAATTTTCAATTCTATTAAGGACACGGAGGCGAGGATTATCCCACCCAGTTAAATTACTGTAATGTAATTTTTGCCCACCCGTTGTGTATGTACTCTGATTATACAGAAGTTACGGGTTGTTTTATCTCTATTCCTTCCAGGATCTGACAAGAAAATGGATTAATCTAGTGTGCAGAGTGACGTTCCCAGCTGGTCTGGTTTTCTTCCACGTTGGAAGCTGTTGTTGAACTTTAATACTTATTGGACTTGTTGTTCGGAGCAAAGAAAGAGGACTGGTTCCGGTGTTACTGGCTCTTATGGGGCCCTGCAGGAAGTGATGTGGTATATGCATCAAGGGAAATGTTGTTGTTTTTTACATAACAAAAGTTTTCATTGGCTGCTGTGAGTAGCAATAAATAGAAAGAGAAGCATAATACGAAGCCTCCGTGTCCTTAATAGAATTGAAAATTCTTGGCGTGAATGCTAGCTAATTTTTTACTCTGCAGATGCCCGAGCGGTCAACGCTGCAGATGCCCTGAACTGCCTTGCGCTCCTCATCACGGAGCGACCAGACTTTAACTAAGCGGCTGAGCTAGGATTCAAAATCTGCAGGTACCCACATTGTAAAAAAAAGGCACAATTTTGCTGGGTGAAATATGATGTCTTCAGGTCGTGTTTTGTATCGCATTGCTACGCTCAGCCACACAAGTGGGGTACCGTTTTCGTCAGGAGACATTTGAGAACATAGAATAGTATAACATTTGTTATTACCAATGGAGCGAGTGTGCAAGAAAGAAGAAAATTTGCATTTTGTGGGATCCTACCACTACAAACCTTCAGTTGATGCTTTTAAGAGCAGAGAAAACATATGCTTTCCTACCCCCCATGTACCTATAGTTTGGCAATTTTCTCGGTCACTTTCCGGGGAAACTACAAACCCCCGGATTCGTTTAGAATATCTAAAATGGTGCCAAAAAAGAACACACATTTAGCGGGGATACTTTATTTAGAAAGGAAAAAATATTAAAGTTTGAGCATCAAATAACCCCAAACACACAAAAAACGATTTTGCGCCTGGTGGAAAAGCCCTATCAGTCAACGGTTTAGAACTCTTCCAGAGGCACAACCGATATTAATGTTTCTCATATTCTGGGTGCAACACTGACGCCAGCTTTCTATCTCAATTGTTGGAGGTTTGGCGTCTCCTTTCTCGGTCTATGCTCTTGACCGGTCACAACTGGAGGTTACTTCAGTTCAGTAACAGTGACACACCCATTTCAGGTAATTCAGTAAAGCGTGATTGCGTCACTAATCGGCCCCTCCCGTGCGCGCGGCAACCCACACCTCTCTAACTGGCCCATCCCTCCTAATCTAGGCTGGCGTCAGGTTCTACAAGTGGACAAAAGGAGGAGTTCTGTTTTCGTGTGGCTCCTCCTCCTTCGTGACGATCTAGGCGATGATTGGCGGCTTTGGAACGACGGTTTCCGGTATGGGGGTGGAGGCCGTGGGTAGCAGTGACAGCCCCGGGGATCAGAGAAGCATGGAGGTTCAGCGGAAGGGTGCAGGGGACCAGATGAATGGGGGTCCACGGAGGAACGGGTATCGAACAGAGGTAAGGCGCTGTAGGGACACGCACAGTGTGTTGAAGTGGTCCCACAAGGAAAGCAGGGTGGGCGAGAACTTATAAAGAAGCGGCCGCCGAATTCTGTTGTGATAAGAGGGTAAAGTGGAAAACCGTTGATGGGAAACTGGATATTGAGAGGGGTAAACAGGAAAAAGTTGGGGTGGGGCTAGGGGTGTCAGAGAGTAGTTTGAGACTAGTGAAGCAGGGCGGAATCATAGAGGAAACCGGTGTAAGGGAGAAGAGCGAGGGAGGATCCTAGGGTGGAGAACCAGAAACTTGGGTAATGACAGTATAGGGGGTGGATTGCATTTCTGGAGTACAGGGAGGAGAGGAACAACTGGTGCCAGGTGGAAGGTTGAAGTCGAGATTTTGGATATGTGTGTACTACCCAGAGAGTGGCCAAGTACCATCTCTAGTTCTATGTCGGTACCCTTTCCCCTTCGATTTATCCAGGTTCTCTTTTTTGTTAACTTTAGAGGCTAAGGGTAGCGGAAACGGTCATAAAGTATACTGAAGGACGGTGATCATTTATCTAGGGTTGATTCAGTTCGCTGGGTTGCGCAAGCAGCATTTTGAACGTGCTGCTCGTTGGCTAGGGATTATGTCAAGTGAAATGAGGGCACATGGAAGGTGCTTCACGGGCAACATTTATGACCGCATGAAAAATCCAGCCCATAATTGATAGGAAGCCACAGCTTCCCTCAACACCCCCCGCTTAGAATGTTGGAAGCCCGTGGCTTTAAAAAATAAAATTATACAAATTAGTGGTCACCCATTATCCTTTTAGAGCAGGTTTTAAGGAATTTTATTGGAAAAAGGTTACAAGTTTCATGGGTAGTACCCTCTCTTGACAGTCATACTGAGAGTACAAGAGCGAGAGAACGCATTCATTATGTGTCAGAAATCAAGAAGCGGTGTCCAGATGTGACCTTGGGAATGTGGGGAAACTCGTGATAAATCACTTGAGTACTATTGGATCACAGGGTACATTGTTTGCAATGAGATCACCACTTCGGCCAAGTGATACAAAGTTGTGCAGCTGAAGGCTAGCCCGAACTTATTCTCTTATAGGTCCACCCGCTCAAGCCATTGTGCAGAGTCAAAATAGGCCTTTGAGTATTAGAGGAACATTGCTGGGAAGCCTGTGTCTTTAAAAGCCTGGGGTGTGGTTATGATCAGTAGATAAGTACCATATGGGCCGGAGGAGAGGTACATTTATCATTTGGAGAGATGGCGGGAAGCCGAAAGGGTCTCATTTTAACGGTGCTGTAGAATGATTAACATATCTGAGAAAAAGCAACTCGCACTTCTCTGGTTGTGACATCTTCATGGTTGGTGCAAAATTACCAAAGCTAACGTTTGTACTTTACACAATTTAGGGCCGGTCCGTTGCTGAGAAGTAGTCAGAAGTAATTCATGGTTGTTGCTGCAAAAGATTTCTCCCCTACTGGCCATCTTTTACTTATAAGATTAATGACTGTCTGTTTAGCCAGCACCGTACACAGAGTTGTTCGTAGGGACTACAGTAGTTGGTTTTGTGTGGTATCTCGTGCTGCAGAGGTGCTCACGTAGTTGGAGCACACACTTTCTGGACTGTTAGCTCCAATGTTAAACTCAGGTATTTGAAGTTTGCACTTGGGTGAGAGCGTTGTAGAAAAGAGTTGGTTTTGTGTACTGGTTCTCTTCAACTTCAGTATAGTGTCATTAGCCAGTGTCTGTTAATATAGGTAGATCGAACAAATGGCAACAAGTAAAACCATTCACACAGAAAATTAGTAAAAATATGGGCACAAGAGGAGGCACAGGATTACTTGGAGCATATGTATATGTTCACTCCAGATGCTTCAACAGTACTTTTCAAGTCCAAGCTAAAATTACTTTTTGGCTCCATCGCAAGAATCCAACTACAGTGATTTAATAGCAAACTGTTAGACCTGGCATCCTTGGCGTGGTTTCCCATGTCTTTTTGCCTCTACCTCCTGTATATTTGACTGTGTGCTGGACTTCATTTTGGCTGGTTTGTGTACTCTGAGCACTTTACCACTGTTGAACAGTGCTAAAGTGCAAGTGCTCCCGGTGGAAATT
Organism: Triturus cristatus; assembly: GCF_964204655.1. Lineage (NCBI taxonomy): Eukaryota > Metazoa > Chordata > Amphibia > Caudata > Salamandridae > Triturus > Triturus cristatus. The sequence continues at coordinate 1,004,477,758 of NC_140592.1, forward strand.
ATGATTATAATTGATTATCATCGGAGCTGACTTGTAACCCTTTACAAGTGTAACTTTCAATTGGGAAGAGATAGAGATTTGGAGTTTGGATTCCCTGAACTTCGGATTTAAAAACACACCTTTCTGTGAAGGTGGTTTTTAATTGTGTGTTTAAAAATACAAGTTTTAGAAAGTGGGCCTTTTTTTTTTTTTTTTTTTTTTCATTTTTTTTTTTTTTTGCTTTACTGTCCTGTGCCTCTTCCTGCCTGTGGAATCCACGTCTGGTTTAGACTGACAGTTGCGCTGTTTGTGCATTCACTCTAGACAGTCACACAAACGGAGCTGAGGTGTGACCTGCATATCCTGATGGCCTATCACCAGGCTGATAGGCCTTCCTGAGCTAAATTGGTGGGAGGAGTTGTCACTGACACCTAAATAGGGCTCTGTCTGTCCTTTCGGAATGCTGTCTCTGTCCCCCCTCCCCTCCCTGTAGTGTGTCTGGAGCCACGGCAGGATCTTGTGGACAACAAAGACTTTACTTTGAAGTATGCCTACATCAAAGGCCAAAAGGGGTATAAGTATTGGACCTACAACCCCAGGCCTTTAGAACACGTCTGGACTGAGAACTCTGCCAAGAAGATGATCTGAAGAGCTGTCAGGATGTGTACTGCCCGTTTGCTGTGTGTTGCTTTGCTTGGTTGGCCTGCAGTTGCTGCTTCGGTCTGTGGGCTGTGGAAAAAAACTGGAATTTGCTTTCTTGTATCATGCTTTTCCAAGGTTCTCCAAGAGCTTGTGTGTGCTTGCTCCCTATTGGAAATCTCAGGGCCATCAAAGACTTCATCTGCAACATCTCTGAACTCCACTGCTGGGTGCCTCTTCCAGTCCCGGCTCCTGGAGGTAGTTCTGTTGCTTCAAGACTTGAAAATCCTCGCATTGCCCTTTCCTGCGCCTTTTTTCCCGCAGTAAGAATGCCGTGCGGTTAAAAAACCAGCGCATCGCTGCGCTGCAGTTGAAAAAGATGCCATGCCTGTTTGCGGCCCGATGAGCCTTTGCAGCCCGAGTCCAGAGCACAGTGTGTCCGACGTCTGAGGCTTTCGACATTGACGCAGGCCCACCTGTATGGCTGAGGAATCAACACATCACCTGTCTGCAGGAGTTGAAATTGATGCAGCGCCTGTTTAGCCACCACATCAGCCCGCTTTGCCTGGATTTTCTCACGCATCGCACCTGTATGCTAAGTTTCCAACGCATTGCCCCAACTAAAGGAGTCGCCTCTGAAAATTGACACATCCCTTCTCCTCGCAGTAAGGATTCGACACAACACTTCTCCTGTGTGCAGCAAAACTGTCGTATACATTCCCCTAGGACTCAAGAACCGAAACACCACAGGTTTTTCTGTCGCTTTCCTCTTTTGTGGCTGTTTTTCGACTTGGATTTTGAATCATCAAAGGTACTTTGGGCTAAAATCAGCACGTTCATAGAGTTCTATGGACAGAATTGCTTCAACCTTTTAAAAGTGATATTTTGAGTTTATAAAGTGGTGTGGTATCAATTTGTAGTGTTTTCACTGGTTAGTGTGTCTTATGTACAAATGCTTTACACATTGCCTCTGAGATAGGCCTGACTACTTGTGCCAAGCTACCAAGGGGGTGAGCAGGGATTGTCTTGGGTATGTAACTCCTTTACCCTGACTAGAAGGAAGGGTCCCTACTAGGACAGGATGCAAACCACTGCCAACTAGAGACCCAATTTCTAACACAAAGCGATTCACTTAATGCAACACTTCGGTACAAATAAAGTTTGCCCAAAGCAGCAGACTTTTAGAATAATAAGCCACAGGACATTTTGGAGGCATTTTTTAACTTCATCCTCCGTTGTAGATTCCTCAGCACAACGGATAGGAAGACTAAGACTGCGTTCTGATAGATTAAACTCATCTGGCACCACTGATCAAAACCCTGATGATAAGTTACCATTAGAATGAGCTGGTCTTTAGATGATGTTAACGAAGAGTTTACAGTTAGAGCCTGCGTAGTACCTAAAAAAAAAAAATAATGACGTATACTGAACGATAGAAACATTGGTCTTTCTCAAACTCTTATGCAGACATTCCGCTGGCTGTTATCTTACTAATGTTTCTAGTTCTAATGTTGTATTTAATGCTCCATTCACTGAGCATAATTTGTCTTGTCTGAAGCAGCTCCTAAAGAATGGATGTCTGTCACATCCAATCTCTGGGTGAGAGCAGGGCTGCAGTCGTCGTACTCCCAGCCAAAGCTGATCTTTGGCAATTAACATTAGTTCCCTGCATTGCATTATAGCGTTCCTTTCCCCCAACACTGAGAGCTCTTGGAAATAACAATTATGGATACTGATAATTCACATCATAAGTAGCTGCTTCTTCACTCATCTGTATTTTCTTTATAGTTGGAAGCATCGAGATGATAGCAACAGGGGATTTGTGCTTGATGGATTGCACATCACCCATTGGTTATGGGATTGACACTCGTGGTCTTGTGTCCAAGTATGCATCTTAGAAGTGGATATAATGTATGTTGCTAATTTGCACTTGGTATTTGCACCATATTTTCTTAATTGGAAATGGTTTCAAAAGGCATACGTTTTCAAATAGCTATTTTGGCTTTCTGGGGAGGAGGGGGAATCTCACCCTATCTCTTCCTCATCCTGTCAAGCCTCGTTGGAAGGGGGGGGGTGTGTGGTACAATGGTTTGTCTTCATTTACATTTTATCATTGGACACTGGGAAGTCTCCTAAACCGTAAAATTGGAAATGGTCCATTTGAAATGTTTTAATCATTGTAGAGATGCTCACACATACTGTGACAAAATGAACAAAATCGGATGTGAACTGGACATCTCCAATTCTCTTCCACTTGAGGCAGAACTTTCTAAATCACTACACACGAACTGTCGGTCATCTATTCTCCTGATGTCACCTCTGATTGCAACAGTTAACCTATTTTTATTTAGCCCTCTTTCTCTCTCATCGTAGAAGAAAACACCTTTGCTGTGCCTCACACCAAACCCTTTATGTGGCTGATCTAGTACTCGCAACCATGGCTAAAAGGCCATTGCGCTGACCCTTCTACCTCATTGGCTAGCCCTCACTAATTTCTCTCTGCAAAAAGGCATTGTACTCAGTGGCCTTAAACTTCTCATGTAAAACCCCATAAGAAAACTTGATTTCTCTAATGTGGAAGACTACCATCCCATCTTAAGTTTGACTTATCTGGCAAAGGTAATTGGGAAAAGCGTATCCTTTCAGAAGATAAAACATATCAAGGAAAATACTCTAATTGGAGTGTTCCAATCTGCCCTTGGAGCAAGCCACAATACAGAATCTTCAACACTAATGTGACAGATAACGTTATTGGTTCTTCTATAAAGGCCATACCTGCTTCTGTATCTTTCTAGAGTTAACTGCGGCTTTTGATACAGTTGACCATCAAACTCTGCTGGACACTTGGAAAACAGGAGGGGCCTTGGGGGCCAGCTGCCCTGCAGTCGTTCCACTACTGTCTTTCTTAACTCCTCCAAATGTTCAAGAGTGACAACTTTTCTGCAACCCGCCCCACCCCTCTGCGATCTCTCAAAGCACTAGCTACCTTTTAATGAAATTGTGTAACCTCTGGGCGAACTGCTTCAAAAGTTGGGCGCCTCCTTTCACCAAAACACTCAAGAAGTGATATGGTGAGATTCCCCCACCTCCCCAGAGAGCCAGAATAGCAATTTGAAAACGTATGCATTTTGAAACCATTTCCAATTAAGAAAATATGGGGCAAATACCAAGTACAAATTAGCAAAATACATTATATCTACTTCCAAGATGCATACTTGGACACAAGACCATGAGTGTCGATCCTATAACCAATGGGTGATGTGCAATCCATCAAGCACAAATCCCCTGTTGCTATCATCTGGATGGTTCTAACTATAAAGAAAATACAGATGAGTGAAGAAGCAGCTACTTATTTCGTGAATTATCAGTATCCATAATTGTTATTTCCAAAAGCCCTCAATTTTGGGTGAAATGAAAGCTATAATGCGATGCAGGGAACTAATGTAATTTGCCAAAGATCAGTGTTGGACAGGAGTATGACGATGGCAGCCCTGCTCTCAATCCGAGATTGGATGTGACGGACACATCCATTCTTTAGGATCTGCTTCAGACAATCCAAATCATGCTCAGTGAATTAAGCATTAAATACAACATTCAAACTAGAAACATTAGCAAGATAACAGCCAGTGGAATGTCTGCATAAGAGTTTGAGAAAGACCAATGTTTCTATCGTTCAGTACACGTCATTTTTTTAGGTCTCTTCAGAATCTATAGTCCTGCTAAAATCCACTATTTAATGCATCCATTAATGGAGCAAAATCATATAGAGTACAATTGTTGTGAAAACAGATTTTCTCCTACTCCGACCCAAACCTGATACATATCTGGCTTGATTCCTTAAAATTGAGAGATATCGCCACTCAACTAGCCAAGTCTCTCGAGATCCTTCTTGACTCTAAATTGAACCTGCAAAGCCACATCCAGGCCATGGCTAAATCTACTGGATGCCACTTTCACAAACTTAAAGTGCAAACACAATCTCTTCTTCCAGCGTCTGATATTGGCAGTGTAGGCACTTATAATTTTTCTTCTGGACTATGGCCTCTCACTGGTGTGCCAAAAATTAGATAAGTCCTTCTCAGATAAGTGCTGCATGCTTAGGCTAGGTTCCTCGTGAACACAAAAAATTGGATCACATTACCTCTGCACTTTCCTGCCTTAAATCACTCCCAGTCGAGAGATCCGGCACCATGAGAACTGCCTGCCTTACCTTTCAAAGTTCTGAATCGCTATTCTCCAAAATATCTCGCCTGACTACATATAGAAATCCACATTACGCTGACTCTTCTCAATGGGCTCGCTAAGGTATAGAATCCTCTCCAACCCCCCATTAATAACACACCCTCCTTTTGAAAGCTTTCAGATGCGCTGCTTGGGGTACACTTGTCCATGTCTGTTTAAATAGCACTGTTTAGCTGAACTCGGTGATTGTTTAGAATCCTACTATGAGGTGTCCACCTGTCAAAAGATTCAACTTCTACTTTATACCTAAATCCGGTAATGCATGACATCCTTGAATCGCGCTATTATCGAAGTTCTGCGAGCTCCCACTATCAAACACTTGTGGTTACCTTTCAACCTGGAAAGCCATTTGTGACCGATTGCACGTTATGTTAGGTGTTACTACGTAATGTCCCATACGTATTACAATGTATTTGTACTTTAATTACTTGTAATCGAGTCCTACTTGTTAATCACAAGTCCTATTTGTACGACCAAAGTCGTTTTTTGTACTTGAACTTTTATTTGCTGGTGTCTGTGCCTCCCTATGTTTTTGATGAGCCAGGCAGGCTTCATCCTAGTTTTCACCATACATAAATATATATTCGATCTGCTGAATTTTTATTTTCTGTTTAATGTTTACTAGTTAATGCACAACTTCTTAATAGCTATCCATTTGTTCTATAACCCTTTGTAATTCCCTAACATTGCTCTTCAACCAGTCTTATGCACCATTACCCACTCTATATACACATCCTGTGCCCCTCCTAACAATGCTATATTGTAAATATTTTTTGTGCTATGTGTCAGTCAAAACATTTTATATGCAGCTCGCTGAAAACCTCCTAGGCGAAGTCTGTGCTATAAAAAGAAGAGATAAATGAAAGCAGGCATAGCTTAAATTGCTTGAGATCCTTAGTGTGTTCAGTTTGAGAGGAAAAAAAGTGTCCTAACAAACTGGGTACATGAGCACAAAATGAGCAGCAAAAATAAATTAAACTTAAGCCTCCTAGACTAAAAACACTTTTATTTCTGATGCTAATACGGCTGGGATTAAATCTTAAATTTGAGACACTGAGGTTTACTGCTTAAACGTAAGTGACTGAAGAAGGAATGTTTGCTTGAGAGGAAGATGCTGCTGAAAGTGGGGGTTCTTTATACTAAGCCATTTTAGGTTTTAATAGTTTGTTGCTTTGTTTCCTTATGCCAAAGAAAACCAGTCTCACAAATGCTTACCATGAAAAAATGTGACCAGATAAGTTACTGTTCTATTTTTTGTTTTTCCTAACCATGTCCGATTTTACATGTTATTCTTTCACTTATTTATTTTATAGCGGAGGCACCATATACTTTTTACAGAGATGTCTACTTTAATGGTCTGCCCATTCTATTGCCTTAGTCTTTCCCTCTTGCCATCCAGTTACCCCATCTCTCTCCAGTTTTATATTTTTATACGTCGCCCATTTTTACCTCCTTAACCCCGCCATTCTTACTTTCTCATTCCCTTCTTTGTTTCCATTGCCCCTCTCTCCTTTCCCTTTTCACTTCGGTTTTCTATTGCCCTCTTGCTTTTTTCCTCCTTCCAGCGTCAGGCTGCAGCAGACACCAAAGACTGAGTATTGTTAACCTATTTCTTGTTTAATTTTTTAAACCAAATAAATGCTCATCCTCCATTGATTTTAATGAACTGTCCTCCCAAATCACATTGTTTCAGCCATAGTCTGGCATGTCTTTCATCCTTTCTGAATTGGATCCTCGGTCCTAATGTTAATAGCATTGTTTCCTTTTTTCACAATTTAAGTAATTTAACTCAACAAGACCCTTTTTAGTCACATTTCTCTCATCAGACCTGCATTCAGTGTGTCTGACTTTTAGCAGGATAACCTATTTTAAGTTTAAAACTGTCTGCAAACTGTAAATAAACGCATTTGGGGCTACGTTCTCTTTCAACTATATTTTCGGTTGCAGAAGTAGTCTATGCAGGGATTTTACCCTAGAGCCGATTGATTTTTATCTTGGGATCTTGGCATCTAGCATGCTTTTTTTGATCAAATACAACACATTCGATCTTGTTTGTTCTTGTTGGATAGTCCTACTCTAGCAATTGAACCAGCTATTAGAGCCCCTCCCCTGCGATATCTCTTGATGTATCGCATTGGCTGAACATCCTACTTATTGGCCCCACTCATCAGTTTTTTCAAGCCCGCTGTAGAGCATGTTCCGAAGGTAGGAGCGGACTCTATGATGAAGCACAATGTGGGTCCCCCTCCTTAAAAGCAAATCTGAACACGGAAAGACATCATTGAGTTTTGTTTTTTTCTTTTAGCAGTCTGTTTGAAGAAGGACCTAGTCCTTTTGAACAAGGGTGTTCAGTGTGTGGACCAGGCTTCTCCAACGAGTAGCCAGTGAGCTAGCTCTCCAGCTACCTGTGCGTAGCTCAACTGCTTTACCCCAGCCTACTAAAGTAGACTCTTTTTTTGCTTGAATTAATTTATGGAACCCAAAATTGAAAAACATGTGTTTGAGACAGAAATGTGTGTATTTTCAGAACTCACAAGCTTCACTGATGTTTGTAGACAAATGGACTAATTTTCAAAATATATTTAAAGCTAATATTTACTGGATAAATAGGTTGGCATTGGAGAGACTTCTTACTATAACCATGGTGACCGGGGCATTGCTACTGTGGCTGTCATGTATTAACCCTGTAGAAGGATTCCAAATTGATTAAGCCATTTTCACGTTACTGCAGACAACCTTGCCTTATGCACGGAGGTAGTCACTGCTAGTAATCTTGCATGAGAGGCCTCTAACTTAACCTTTATCTGACGTGGTCACTATTACCACACTAATAATAGTAGCTCGGTATGATGTACATCAAACACAAGTAGCTCTTCATACAGAAGAGGGTGGAGACCCCTGGTGTAGATTAATATCATTTGGGAGCACTCTGACCGCGTGAGTAGTGTTTTGGTTTTTAAATGCAGGCTTGTGCTCTATAGAATGAACTCGCTCCTCATCTAGGACGCCCAGGTGTATTTACATAGTTTAGTGGGAGGCAATTTGCTTCTTTTGTAATCAGGGAACCCATGTCTTTTGACAGATTCAAACATTTCCCACATGGGCCAGCCACGCAGTCGGACACTCCCCACCGACGCTCTAGCACCTTCTAAGACTGTGCGTTTTATCTGGCACACCTTTAGCTTCGCCACACGCCACGGCTTGACAATAAAAGCAAACTAGGAGTCCATCCAGCTTTGGTCCTCGTGCAGAGCATCAAAACGCTAGTACCTCATCTGAGCGCAGGCCCCTGCAGTGGAGTGTAATCCGTTCACAACTACGCTTCGTAACGGGTGCGAGGCTCTACATACAACTGTAATATGATACTGTAATGTGACTACTGGTCAAAAGTCTGCACGCCTTTCTGCGCACCGTTACCTGTTGATGGTAAAGGAGACACCCTCTTCTGTAACCGTAATCTAAAAGTTCCAAGGAAATAGTTCCCGAGTTAGGTTCTCCTGTCTCCCCAGGTGAAGTGTAAAGTATCTGGTGTATTTATGCAGTGTTCTGCACAGTAATCCTCCGGCAGTAGTTTATCTGTGATCGATGATGGGATAGTAATCGTTTCTCACATACACTCACATTTTCAATATTTGCTGTAAGTGGCTGTGGAAGAAGCTAAAGGCCTTCTCTTGGTGATCTCGGTGTGTGTGCGGGTCTGCCGTCGGAGCCGGGTGCTTACTTATGGGCGCAATGGAATCACCCCGTGGGAAGCGGCTTATTGTGGGCTCGAGGGACGGGGGCAGGGAGCAGCAGCCCGGGTGGGGCTTTTTCCTGTGCGCGGGATGTTTGTGAATCGTGGTCTCCTTTCCGTTACAGGAAACGGGGCCCACGTGAGAGACGGGATACTGCCCTCGTTGCTCAATGTGTGGAGCACGTGATGGCTAACATTGAGCACCTAAAGCAACCGCTTTCATCCTGGATGAAGCAAGAAATGGTCACGCTCTCGAGCGCAGTCATCTGTGAAACTCTCAAAATGTACAGTAATCAGCCGCGCGGTGCGACTCCAATAGTCCTTTTGTGCGCCGTGAATAGGTGGTGTCCTAGTTACACTATCTCTTGACATTCGACTTGTTGATACAGGAAGGATGAAAGACTTACTCCACTCAGAGAGAGCACTGCTCAGATAGGACTGCTGCCAGCAAATGTAAGGCCGCTGAAAGTTTCCGAAATTGGGAGAATAAAGCCCACTTAATCTTGTATGTGCAGTCTGAGGGTTAGACGCTTTGCTGTGAAACTGGGCGAACTGCAAGTTATTGTAATGTTGTTTTTTAAGCACAGAAGCAAAATTCACGCATTTTGCAAGAAAAAGTAACACTCTAGAGACTTCAAAATTCTGCTTTGGACTGTGGATTAAGTCCCCATCATCGGTGTGTGTATAAATTGCGAATTCAGGCCTAAAGGTTATGGTTACAGACTAGATGTTTTGTGATTGACAGCAGACTCCCTTCCCTGAAAGACATTTTGTGAAGTTCTAATCCCCACCATTGGTGTGTACGTTTTCAGACTCGCAGCTATATTCATTCACCTGGTTTAGTTTTTATATTTCCTCGGAGGGGTCTTAACTATCCTTTGTCTAAGTTTCATTATTGATTTATCTATACAGGCCGTAGGCTGCTCTGTAGCGCAGACAAATAAAAACCACACCACAGTGACCATAACATTCAAATTATTATGTATAAACAAGTGAAGCAGTGCCAAACTCGATCACCATAATGACATTTTAGCATCTACTTTTAGCCGGAGCCTGAAAGTGTTCATATTGATCGACCAGGCCCATAAGTAATAGATGACTGTCATAGCTGCTAAGGTTTCGGATTGCTATGTGTGACATTTTCATAATTTCAGTTTGATTATGAGTAATGTTTTAGTGACTGGGTGACACTTTCTCGCGCACATAAGAAATGAGGACGAGGGAAATAGCCATAGGACTGAATAGATAAGACTTGACACAAACAAGTACAGCGTCTTGTTAACAAAACTATTATTTCAAATATGAACTCCACTCAAACATTAATAAAATCATTAACCCCGAGCGGTCCACCGCGGGTGGCACACAGCTACCTGCCTAGCTCCGCAGGCAGCGGCACAAATTCACCAATGTCGCGGGTCTAGTTTGCGCTATATAAAACTCTAAAAACAAACAAACACCATGACCCACAGGCTATCACAGAGGCTCTGCTGACTTTGACGCTGCTGGCACTGAAAGTAATTGGACGGGCAGGAGCACCACACATAGTCAGTCACAGTGTGACTCAGTGACCCGACTGTCCCAAAACGAGCTGGTGGGCTATATGTCATGTGACTCATCAAACATGCTAACTTCAGCTTTAACAGGGCAGGCAGCTTAAGATCATGCCTGCGTGCTAGAAAGTAGTAGTATATAATTTGAAAGGCACATTTTTTATTTGATTAGAAATCCGAGTGAGACATACCATTTCCTCCCTCCTAGCACTGACTCGAGGTGAGTGAAAAAGCAGGTGAGTGGAAATTCTATACTTCGATACTGGCCCGGCCGCCTCGTGGCCGCAATAACTCTCGGAGCAAACCACGCCACCCGGGCATGTATATTAACATTAACGGTGTGCCTTGGGTTCCAGCGGCCGCCGCGGTCCGTGGGGTTGGGTGGGTCAGGACACGGGGATTACATTTTTTAAAATAATTCCTAAATTACGAGCAGTGCTCGTTGCCACTGCAGCCTCCCAAAATGTACTTCCTAGGAACTGCAGACACCCACCCACTCACGTCGCATCGGGCGGTAGCAGGATGTAAGGTCCTGTGCCACTGCGCTGTTTCCGAATGGAATGCTTGTTACATTGTAGCGGCAGCACCCAAGCCTGCTGGGATCAGCGCCGGGGCGAGCAGCCACTACAGCTTTAGTTTGCCATTCCAATACTTCGTGATTAGCAGTGGTAGTATGGGGCTTGATGGCCTAGGAGGCTCTATGTCAATTATGCGTGACTTTGCATTTCAGTGCGGTGATGCGGATCACCACACTGAAATGCGTACGCCTAACGCCTGATGCGTGGTACTTGGCAGGCCTGGACTGTATGCAAACCCCACTCAACATGAGGGTACTGTTCCACTTCTCTGTCTGAAACGACGCTATCCTGTATCTGCTTGAAATTTTGCATGGTGGATAAGCTAGTAGCTTCTGAAATAACTGACTTGTATGCTTTACACAAAATTAGATATAAAGGATCTACAAAACCCCTTCATTTTGCTACATATTTGTTCAAGAAGAGTTTATTTTTTTCTAAAAATGTGGAGTTTTCCAAATCCGAAAGAAGCTTCTAGAGATGTTTCATATATGAATCGGGTTTATTTCTGCTCATTGCAATAGAGTATGGTTAAATGTTAAGATCGTAAGTTATTTGGAAGTTTGTTTGGTTGTCTCCTCAGTGGCAGATGCGGTTTAAGTTTTCCAGCAGTCAGATCTAAAGCTGGTTTTGGGCAATTCGTGCCTTCTGTTGTTTCTTTGAGACTGGTGCAGCCTTGATCTGGGTCTTCCAAGCATCAACAGAAAAATGGGTTGGAATTGAAAGTCACGAGTTAAAGACTAAAATAAGGATCCCAAAGAGGGTTAGTCTAACCAACTTAACTGTTTTTACACTCTTTAATGCTAGTGTTTAGTGGGTAGCCTTACTAGTGACCACTGGGTCCAAAAAGTGTATGGGAGTTCTTCAAGCTTCGATAGGATCCTTTGGCTCCTCTCTTCTACACACACAAGCCCAACACACTTCAAAGGATCTCTGGAATGACCTTGATCAGCCCTGCAGTTGTCTTTGCTGTATGAAGCTCCCAACTCTCTGCCTTAAGTACCACTTGGACTTCAGAAAAACAAAATGTCTTTCCGTATGGCCACAGCCACATGTATCTTACATGCTCCCACCTACTCCACTACACACAAGAGAAGCACATGTGCATTAGTCATCCGTGTGTCATGTGGACCTGGTTGTAGGTGAATGACCGGTCAATATAAAAACACTGGGGAGGATACTAGGCAGCTCCTGCTGGCAGAAGGCTGGTTAAAAACCCTGTCCTGCTACTCTAAGCTTGTTGCTGCAACTCTATTTGTCCACAACTGCCAGGTGAGCTTCGAGGGGGTGCATGAGATGTGCCTCTTCAGACCACAATCTGTGATACAGGATCCTTCAGCGCACACAAAGGTAGGAGTAAATTTGATTATTTTTGGTCTTATTTCTACATATAGGCTAGAAGAGCAGCGCAAGCTCCCAGATTGTCCCAAGTGCAATGGTGAATGGCTGCACTTTTTTGGGCCTGGGTAGGCCGCCACCTGGAGATAACTACCAGACCCAGACATTTTGGAAAGCTAGCCATTTAGGGGAGTCCAGGATGGTATGCCTTGCATGGATCCCATGGCGTTTTCTTATCCACACTGCCGTGCATACCTCAAACTGTCTAAAATCACAAATTTGCCTTGCATTTTCGTAATGGAAACTTCCAGAATCCTGAGGATCCACCAAATACCTACCACCCAGCCTTCCCCCTACTTGTCCCGATTAATAACACTGTCCGCTTGTGTGGCTGGGCCTCCTGACCGCGACCGGAACAGATCAGACCATGGCTGATGGAAGTCCCGCAGTGTAGCGGGACTCAGTTGGTTATGGTAAATAGTCGATGACCAAGGCTGCAGATGTGATCTGTTCATTGTAAAAAGTTACATTAAAGGTAGTTGACCTGACATATTGTGAAAAGCGTATGTTAGAGTCAGTTGTCCTTTAACAGTGGATTACTACACTTGTCCAAAGCCTATAGACAAGTATTGTTTCGTGTAATCTTGCCGTTTACTATTGTGGACAACGGATTTGTCTGTTATTTCCTCTGGCAAATCCTGGGGGTGAATATTTGCACAATTATAATCCTTGTTAGGTCCCCATAAGTGGTTGAATATTTTCCCAACTGTAATCTTGTGCATATTTATAATTTTATGACTGTATCCCTCTTGGGTGCCATGCGTAAAAGTTTATGCTCCGTATTCTAGTACGGAGTAGGTTATTATGTGAAGCAAGTTTTAAAAGCCGGATTGGTTTATTGTGAAGTTATATCCGATACTATGGGTCTAACTATTAAGTTAGGCCAAAGGCAACAGGCCTAACTTGTGTATTATTGCAAGGATATCCTAAAGCCAATAGGCCCTTAAGGGGGGATTGTTATTTCACTGTGTTAAAGCCTCTAGATTGGTATTTGGTTACATGGAATCTCACTGAGTGCCTCAGCAATCAGGGGTTTTAGTGTTGGTTATCCCATTTTACAAACCCTGGGAATAGAACAATTGCACTATGATTGTTTCTAGACCTGTTAGAAGGGACTGACCAGTTTAGTTGTCTACTAGGCTCTTTAAACAATACATTCCTTAAAATATATACATTCTAAAGAAGTTCGTTATCGGCCCTTTTTTGCCATTGGTCTGTTAGTCTATTAGTCTCATTTACATTCTGCTTTTGCCTATGACAACAAACAGCATGGAGCAATGGGTCACCCCACTAAACCATTGAGTCTGCTGCCCTGTGAACAACTGCATTTTGCTTGTGCACATCCATCTGAAAATCTGAGTGCTTCAGTGCCGGCTTGAAGCGCCTTTTTTTTAAATTTACTTATTTATTTTGTTAAGAGAATTCTGCTGCTCCTTAAACGCAGCTTTATTGCAACTTACTACTCATTCAATTTGCCGATTACCGCATCCCACATGACCTCTGCTTCCTATCCAAGCGGCTAGCTTGAAATGGTATGTCAATAGTGAATCATTGTTTTACCTTTACAGAATGTCTAACACATTTAGAAGTATTGTTGTCCATATTTAATCTGTACATCAATGACACTATTCACAATATCATTCCGGTATGGATGCCCATTGTTGTTTGCTAAGCATTCAATTTGTAACGGTATTGTACACAGTGTGAATGAACTGTTTTACAGATTCAAGATGGCTAACATTTTGCGTCTAAATGTGGCGGCCATTTTGGAACATTTAGAAAATGATACACCATATAAGATAACATTGTAAGATGAATGTCTACTGGTGTGTATACTTTATTTTATTTTTTTATTGTGGGCATATACTTGCCACGTTTTTGCAGTGGTGTTTTTCTTTATTCTATTTTAAATGTATCTTGCATATGCTTGTTGCGTTTGTGTGTGTTTTACTGGGGATGGGTAAGTGCAAGAATGGGCCTGTACGTTAATGAATGGCTACATGACTATAAAAATGAGTGACAGTGCATTTCCGATGACTTATTGAGTGGCTAAACTCACGAGTTGTCTGACGAAGCACTTCTGTGTAAAAGCCAGGCCAGTTGGTATTGGTAATACTTGTTTATACTTTTGCCTTGAACCCTGTAAATCAGTCATATCTCAATAATAGGTAAGCGCCCTTATAATCATGTTTCTGCCCAGTTCTAATTGCCTGCGTTTAGCCCACGCTGTCAGGCTTCACCATGCACGCTTGCAGAAGTAATGTTCCTCTTGTGCAAGAATGTGGAGTAAATAATTCACAGCTGAACATGCCTGCGCATTTTAAATAATCAGGCTGCGCTTTGCCCGGCAGTTGGGTCAGAAGAGTGGTTTTAGTGGGTGGTAGTGCAAGGTACGGGGATTTTTGTGGAAGGAGGAACATTGCTGGAAGAGGCTCTTGCATGACTCCTCACGTGAACATTTTTGGTAAGGGCATTTTAGGAATTATTTTGAAACAGTTTCTCGTGCTGTGCTTTCCATAAAAACCTATATTTTTTGGATTTCCTTATTAATTTAAGAAAAGAAATAAAAGGATTCGTCCAATCCTTTCATGGTTACCACACTGTGGACATGTTAAAGGGGCAATCCAGTGCGAGACGCCACAGTCGATCTCAGAACCTCAGGTGGCATCAAACACACACCCACCGATTCCCGCGGTTGATGATTTTTAGCGTTGTAGGACTCTGCAAAGAGAACTGCGTTTACTCTACACTCGATGGCTCCTTAATTGCTGAAGGGACCTTGTCTCGGGTATAAGATGTGTTTCACGTGCCAGTTGAGAGAGGTACAACACTGCTGCGTGTCCTGCAGTTGGTAGTTGTGCTGAGCAATAAATACCATGCTCTGACAAAGAGGGCGAAATAACCGGTCCTTGGATCTCAGTTCTGATCCTACCAAAAGTTTCTGATAACGCCCTGCACAGCGTTTCTCAGGAGGATAGTAACTTTTATGTCAATGGTGTAGGTTTAGCAGCTGTAGTTGAGAATGCCTTCCCGACTCGCCATGCAGAGATGGTAAGGGTAGCAGCCAGTTGTTCTTGTTCCCACTGCCATGAGTGTCCACTCCAGCTATTTCAGGGTATGATTCGTTTACATAGACTGGCTATTATAAGTCAAGTTGGTTTAATGAAGATTTTATCTGTTTTCATTTTATCTTCATTGTAAATAAAAGTGAAAAGCGTACCAATGTAGCTAGAACGGACCCCCTTTGAATCCTCCGCCGAGTACTGTCGTTTTAGCTGCATGTTTTCAAAATCTTTACCGTGCAAAACAAATCGAAGGTGAGCTCCTACTGGACAGGATATTTGGCAAAGCAGGCCTTGTGTGCTGGCACTGACATCGCTGACCAAGCATCAGTTGCAAACTCTGAGCTATATTCTTTGAGTGCCTCTCGGAGTAATCTGAAGATTTCTGCTTCTCAAAACAAGAATGCCCTGTATACCACTACCAAAACCAGGGTGCAATGCAGGGTAGCGATATGTAAACCTTCAGTCTTTTAATTCCCTACCTCCAAATTGCTGCAGCTTGGCAGTTCCTACTAGAGCTTTCGGTGGTCTTCCCCTAGGAAAACTGACAAAACTGGATCACATTCTACGGCACAGTTTCAAATAAACAGTTTTAAAAAGCTGTAGGTGTTACATATATTTCTTCATGGGACTCTAAAAAAACACAATAACACCACCCTGTAATTAATGGCTTGCCAAGGGAGTTTGATCTTTCGTGGGAGCATATGGGCCTCTTGGAGTCCTCCTCACTCCACACCGGTGCCCAAATCACTTAGTTTAAAAAAATTAAAAAAATGTAAACAGTGCATACACTAAACGTATCCCTGGAAAAAGATCATACTGACATATAATCTGCCCCCTCTGACTATTTAGAGAATATTAATAGATGGAATCATATTCCGCTCATCAAAAAGGGGGAGTGGGTTGGAGGGGCAATCATCCATTGTAGCTTAATCAAAGAACCAATAAAAATACAAATTGTCCATACCTTTATTGATTTTGCTGATCCCATTCAAGCAAATCGTTACTGGCATTAGAATAGGTTAGAATGCATACACCCAAGGCCTAATACAGATTGTGTGTAAACCCCTGCCAGTGATATCTTTTTTGTGGTTATCAGGGTTGGGAGCGATTATTGTGCTGTATATATGCCTTTTTCAGCCTGGCATGTGTTCAGTGTAAATGGTTATGACCAAACATTCAATTTAAATTGATATATGCTCTAGAAAATGCGATAGCCCCCGCCCCTACACACATCTCCTGATAAATTAATATTCAAAGTAGTCGATATATCAGGTGTGAAAGACTGCTCATCGGTCTGCAGATTGTGCAACTATAAAGGGAGAAGGAGGTGTCCTTGCATATGTGAACACTTCTTTGGTGTGAGGTACTTACTTCGAGTTGCACATTTGTTTTGACATTTGTTACTTTAGTTTGTTTTATAGTTTGATCTCAATATAATTAATATGACGTAGAGACTATATTTGTTGATTTCGTATTTTTTGTCTTTATTTCCCTGTTCTTGAGTAGATATAGGGTAGTGCTACTTCATTTTAGTTACTGGTGTTATTGAATATATAATTCTGAATTTACTTAATGTTTTGATTTTTAGATCAATATCTTTTATTTACACTCTATCAGAACAAAATACGAAAAAGAAAAAAAATCCAAGGGAAGACTATTACTTAGTTTTATGGCAATTAAAAGACTCACTAGGTTGTTAGAAAAAAGGAATGAGATTCACATATGCTGTAATGTAATCAGATATCACTGGAAATACAATGATAACGTAGATGAGAAAGAGATAGATAAGTGAAGGGATATAAGAAGGCCTGATCACTACTTGATTGTCTAGCGTGATCTTCTGGAACTCTTGATATTTGGGCACAGAATGTAAGTAGATTGGATACGAGAAGAAGGAGAGAACAGGGCTAAAATTGCCTTTTATCCAGGAAATGTAATTGATGGATTTCAGTTTTTGCAAGTATAAGTTGAGGATGGACCAGAGATGTGTGGGAGAGCCCTGTTTAAAGCCCTTATTTATTAAATCTAGTATAATCTGCACTCCTTAGGACTTCTTGTTTTGATTGATCATTCTGCTTTGGTGTTTGTTGTGTTTAATGCGTTACTGGTATTAGTAAATATGCCATCCATGTCTCCTCCACTCCCGTAGATTGCTTGGAGGGGTTTAAACCATACTTCAGTTGTATTGGTTGCGAAACATTTGTTGCCAAATGTAAGCTTACTTTGTTGAAATACAATTTGTAGTGGAAGGTTGCTGGTTGTTGAAACA
Organism: Triturus cristatus; assembly: GCF_964204655.1. Taxonomy (NCBI): domain Eukaryota; kingdom Metazoa; phylum Chordata; class Amphibia; order Caudata; family Salamandridae; genus Triturus; species Triturus cristatus. Next base: position 1,004,495,208 of record NC_140592.1, read on the forward strand.
TTTGCAAGTCCCATAGCGTAGTGACGTTGATGAGGACCAAATAAAATGGATAAATATGTTTTTGCCCTGAAGACATTGACAGAGAACTGTGTTAAAAATACACTGATTAGCTCTTACCTAGTACCAGACAGGTTTTAGTTGTCCGTATAGGAAACCCCAAAATCATACAGTGGGCTGATAGCCGACCCATTGCTTGGCTTTATTGTCCCTGTCAATTGTTTACTTTTTTATTTGATTGTTTGCCTTTCTATTTTGTTGCTCTTTCCTTGGAGCATAGCCTCTTTACCATCCTTTTGATTGGCTGGCTTGTGTCCTTCCACTGTTCACATTTAGGGAACTTATTTTTTCTTTCTTTAAGCACTTGATGAGAGTGCTTCTGGTTTCAAGCTGTCTCCAGTGTGTGCTGACTACCCTTAAGACCCACCCTGTACTCCCTGTTGCTTCCCTATCCCTCTGCTTGCTTACTTTCTCCACACCTTGCACCCCATGTTGCTCCTTTCACTCTTGTGTTTTTTTGTTGTTGGTTTTTTTTTTACTTTAACCCCCCACCCCTCGTGATGTCCTGTCTTTGTCCTTGTCCTGTCTTTGTCCTTGTCCTGTCTTTGTCCTTGTCCTGTCTTTGTCCTTGTCCTGTCTTTGTCCTTGTCCTGTCTTTGTCCTTGTCCTGTCTTTGTCCTTGTCCTGTCTTTGTCCTTGTCCTGTCTTTGTCCTTGTCCTGTCTTTGTCCTTGTCCTGTCTTGTCCATCCAGCTATCTACCCATCCGCCCCCTTTCAGGCTTAGAGTGCTCCACAAATTATGTAAAAAAAGGCAGCAATGAACTCTAGGTAGTTCCCAGGTTTAGGTGGAGAGCTGCTCCTGTATAGAGTACCCTACAACACCAGTGACACTCTGAATCTGCTCATATCAAATAAAATGTTTTTATTTTTAGCAAAGCTTCTAACCATAGGCAAGAGTAATTCTTTTCAAGCTAAAAAATGGCAAACATTTTTTACCACTCCAGGCACAGTATTACAGCTTTGGATTGGTAAAATACCATTCAAGCCAACATGGAACAAATAAAAGCAACCCCTTGCACGTGTTTTGCTGTCATTACAGCTCTTCGGAGAGGTTTAGCATGGTCCAAACACAAGAGGGCATCCAGTGTATATATATATTCCAATCAATCCACTGCGTCTCACTTTTCCATTCCTGGGACGAAAGAACAAACACTGGAGCCGTGGCCACATTCAAATTGAGGAAGATAGTGCAGCCCACTGAGGGCAAACAACCAATAGTAAGCATGCAAACAAAATAAAAGAGCAATCTGTTTCACCTGAAAGAAGCAGCCTATGATTAAGGGGCGGAATGCCCTGAAACACGTCCGGCACCTACATTGACCATGATGTGAAGGCGAGTGGATATCGCTGAAAGCCGGAGGGTTGACTCGCTGCCGAGTGCGTCCTGAAAAGCTTCTGGGCATTTGTGATTAATATTCGCCGTTTGACTCCATGTACAGCTGGAACAGACGAATGCAGACCCAGGTCTAAGTGCAGAGTTTCTTTATTATTAAATGCCCAACACCACTGCCATGACGCGTTTCGGCTTTCAGGAAGCCTGGATCACATGATGCTTTTGAGAAAATGAATCACCATTTAAAGTGCTAGGGCATTAACACGTGATTATTGAAATTCATAAACATGGAGAAGTTACTTCAAAATCAATGGGTGACACCTGTGTGAAGAGTAGTCCTGAAGTGATCACTACCAAATCTTGGCTCAGCTCCAGGAAAGGGTTCTTTAAATGTACATCTTAGCATGTAAATATGGCACCAGTATGACATCATACAGAACCCCCTTTATTTGCTTTTTCTAAAGGTGATATTCGGGGTTTCAACACATTTATCACCAATCACAGGATCATTGCGAACCAGGCCCCGATTGCGATTAATAATTTTGTGTGATGTTGACGATTGTAAGTCATTATTAACCGCAGTTGTTCCTTAGTTTGAGCACTCGGCGTGCTGGTGGCCTCAATCTTTCTTGCTAGAGCATCAGTTCGTGGAATCTGACCTCGTGTTTTTTTATTTTTTTTTTATAGCTTGATTAGTCATAGCAGTTGGATAACCCCTGGCCAGGTAGCTGTTCCTACTGTCAGTTTGGGCCTTAGCATAGTCGTCATCCCTGCTACATATTCGCCTGCTCCGAAGCATTTCCCCAAAGGGAATGCTGCGGATCAGGTGGCCTGGATGGTGACTAGTTGCGTGGAGTACAGTGTTGCCCGCTGTAGGTTTCCTGTGTAACATGGTTTCAAGTTTAGCATCATAGACAAATACCTCCACATCCAAAAAACATACAGTTTCCTTACTAGTATGCACGGTGAAGTGCAAATTAAGATTATTGTGATTAATCTGATCAATAAGGTTCAGTACCTGCTCTTCACTCCCTTTCCAAATAAAAAAACAAGTCCTCAATAAATCCATACCAGTGAGATGCATGCTTTTTCAATGTGTTAGCACATTCCACCCTAAGGACCTGCTCCTCCCACAGTTCCATATGGAGGCAAGCATAACTAGGGGAGAAGCAGGCCACCATCACAACTTCACTAACCTGTTGGAAGATTTGATTTTGGAATAAAAAGTTATTTAGACACGTCATAATCCTGTTGAGTCGCATTTTGTTATGGTTGTACATATATATGGGCCTAGTACTCAGAAAATATATATATGTGTGTGTGTATATGTGATATCTATCTGTCTCTCTATATAATATATAATCTCAGAAAGCTCCTCCCGGGAACCCTGCCCGTAGTCTGGTGGCACGCTGTGCTGGTGGAGCAAAGACCGGCCAGTAGATTCCACACGAAAAAGAGAGAATACGTGCTCTCAGAGGTTGTAGATGAAAGTGCAGAGTTTATTCCTCAGTTGGTAATGCGTTTTGAAAGTTAGACTTTCTTGATCACACACGGAGTGTTGTGAGGAGGTGCATTTTATATATATATATATATATATATATATATATATATATATATATATATATATATATATATATATACCATCCTGTTTTGCCCGAGTTCCCCCAACAGACAGGTACGGACCACAACGTGTTTTTTTTCTAGCTTCAGTGCTGTTTATTGCATAGATGTCAGCAGTTTCTTCGACAGCAAGTGCCCAGCATTATGCGTTTCGACAGTGAAACACTGTCTTGATCACTATATATATATATATATATATATATCTATCACTCCAAAATCTCTCCTTTCAAAATAGGCAACAGCACTCCACAACGTGCAATCCTTTTATTTATTCACATCGTCAGCAGTCCTAATATATTTCGGTCACCATTGACCTTCTTCAGAGGCAAGCCGTTTTGACATTGTGTAAAAGGCAGAAAAACCGACAAGCTGATCACCATATTTTTATAATGCTCGCCCCCTAGTGGACGCCCAGATGGGTTGGAAAAGTTAATTTTGGTTCTTTCGGTTTACTGTCTCTTATAATACCAATCCTCCAGTGGAGGATGTCAAAAGATATGCTGCAATTTGAAGTCCCTTGTGTCTTTAAGGCCCACTTTTATGGCAATAAAGATCCATGCCGAAGTTAATATATATACAGATTTTGAGGGCCCAAACATTCCGTCATATAATATATTACTCAAAGTGGTGTCTGCTATCTTGGACCAGTAAGTAAATGAAGTGCAACTGCATGACTTCATTTTATGTATATTTTACAGATGTTACTTTGCCAGTGCTTGTTTTTGTTAGTGTGCAATTGGCATTGTTCACATTATTGCCCACATGCAAGTTCTATTTTTTTCCTTGTGGAGGTGCTATGAGATCAAGTGAAATTCCAACTTAAAGAAGAAATTGTATTGACTATTCAGAGCAGTAAGGTCTGCGAAACGCATGGAACAAAATATTTAAAATAACTTGATCCCAGAGACATTCCATGTAGAGGGGAATAGCACCAAGATGTACATGCAAGTAAGGGGAACATTTTTGCAAGGATAACAACTTTTGTTGTTGTCTTTAAAGTTGTGGAGGAAAAGGTCATGTAGCAAGGAGCTGTCTAGCAAAGGGGTTCATTATCTCAAATGCTGGCCTGTTGGAAGCCTTGTGAAAATATGTAGCCACTGAAGCAGACTAGGTGAACGGATCAGAGTGCTATACCAAATGACGAAGATAACAAGGCTGGTCTTCTGTGGGTAAGCAGGAAAAACTGGTTTGTGATCTGATATGTTCATCCTATGGTTGCAAACACTTGGTATTGTACTTTCATTTGTGTAGAGCTTCATTTCTTAGGCACCAAAACATATTTGTGACTCGTAGCATGATACTCCGTGGTGACTTGTAGCATGTTACTTAGTGGGGGTGGTGTAGATGGAACACTGTATGTCAGTAACATCGGCAGAATTTTGATGGGTGTAAGGACCAGAGTTAAGCTCTTATCTGTTTTGTCGTTGTGCTTTGGCATTTAGTTTGATTAAAAAGGATTGAAGAATAGAAGACTTAATCTTGAGAGCTGGTGTATGGCTGGGTAGATAGAATGCGAGTGTATTGTGGCCTGTTTCTGATTGCTATTACTATGTAATTGGATTGGAAGGGACGCACCTGCATTATGGCAGAAAGCACCACATTTTAGGATTCTGGCGGGAAGCACCACATTTTAGAACATGGGAGGCTTACGGATTTTGATATTTGTAAGGACCACCACCAGCTATATATGCCTTCCTTGAAGGGTGCGATATAAGTATACACCTGGCGTTGCCAATTGGCTGTAGAGATTACAGGCATACAACTTTTTAATAATCTATCTCCAAGGTGTTTACATTGTTAGTGCTTACTTCATGCACTTCTTGCCATTGAAGAGTGCTAAAAATGAGGGCACAGATAAAGATCAACTGCTGTCCACTATTGCTCTGGTTATAGAGGATTTAGTATCGGATAAGGACCTGTAGCTGGATGTAAAATTGGGTGATGAGTTGCTAATGGTGATAAAGTATATTTGTGTAGATAGCGTAGAAAAGAGAACTTGGTGAGTGATATGGGTTATAATATGTAGGCAGTGTTGATAAGAGGTGAGAGTATTGTCCGATCAGGTTCTTTGTGCTATTTTGATTAAGAGCTAGATTGCTAGAGGTAATGTATGATAAGCATTGAGAGGTGTTGCCTAAGAAAAGCCAGATGAGAGTTCTGGGTACCCAGCATGATCAAAGATGTAGATGGGGTTTTAGAGGGACTATTTTGAGTGTGCAATATGTAACCATACACTAATAGTTAAGGAACACCTTTTGATGCCGGCGCAGTTTCCATGGAAAGCATGGCAAAAGGTAGGAATTTACCTTACTTTTCTGTATTGTAATTGGGAATGTGCTCTAAAAAAATGCCTTGGATTTGACTAGATTTCCAAGTTGCCTCAGGTTAAGCTTAATAAGACAAAACGGTTGATGTAATAGCTTACATGAAAAAGGTATTTATGAGAGAAGGTCACCCGGAATCAGTGGAGACTCCTAATAATCTCTAATTCACATTGGAATTGATGGCGAGTTATCGGAACATTTATTGCATTTAATGAAAACATACTAGACCAATGTGTTGCAAAGTATTAACTTTGACTGCTTAAAGAATTGTACATCTATTTATTGTATGGTATTTGAATTGCAACATGGAGGTAAAAGCTTCTAGTTTGCCTGCTAACCTCTTCTCTAATTCTTTCCTTTATTTTCATTGCCTAGATATATGTAGATTACATTTGTCTTCAGAATGACAAAATCGTACCTCCCCGTGCCCCATGTTTCCTCTCCTAATTCACTTTGCAACTGAGACACTGGACAGAAACTTAAACCAAGGAAATCTTGAAGTGTTCTTCATCAGAATCCATCAACTGGTCCACAAGCTCATAAAATCAAGCATTTTCTTTCATTGTCCCCTTTGGAAACAGCCACTCTTATTAGATTGGACTATTGTATTACATTGGGTGATGCAGCCATGCCTTATGAAAAGGCTTAATAATTAAAAATGCAAGTGTTTGATTGCTGTGTGATTGTTTCAAATTTTTGTATTTTCCACTGTACTTTGAGTGATGACAATTAATTGGGTCAAGTCCATTTTTTATTCTAATCTTGTGATCCATCAAATTTGGTTTGCCTTCAAAATATCCTTCCCTATATGCTGCCGTATTTTCTGCTTCAAAGAATGCCTTGTTTAAGCTCTGTCTACCTTTAAGAGAACAAGGGCAGTGGGTAACCTTTTTGTCCTTTCACCAAAAGACCGTCAGTTAGCCATCTGACCCCAGGTCATATCTTATTAATCATCAGGCATAAAGGCATACAATAAAGATCTATCTCTTTACTGTGTACGTGTAGTTTGAATTCTGCATTTTAACAAATACCATAATTGCACTTAGACCTCTGCGTTCCTCAATTGTGACAAAACCCTTGTGGTAAAAAAAACCTTGCGGCAAATGTTCACGCCACAATTATGAAAAATCTAAACAACCACTTTCCTCACGTCACTGTTCAAATACACAGTGTCAACCTCTTATCTCCCCTCGCCCCTCACTCCCCCAACTCCATTGATTCGTTTGGCAAAAAACTGTGCATAAATTAATACATTCACAGCTCTAGCACACGCAGTAGTTGATTCAAATTTTTTTTTTTTTTTTTTTTGCTTCTCTTACATTTCTGATATTATGTTAGGATATTTGGCCTCTTCTTTTGCTCCAGTGTGTTTCGTCTATGAGGGAATACCTCATGACTTGTTCAAGGCTATAAAACAATAATGGTTTGTCCTAATCACAATGGGCCTTTACAATTGTTCGGTTATTTTTCAATTTGTTATTCTGTACAGTTCATATTAATTCCGGTCATCTTTGTGTAACATTTAATAGTCGTACGATATTAGGTGTAATGACAAGAAACCTATTCGCCTTAATCTCAATGTAAATACATATTTATGACTATTTCTGACTCCGAACAGTGTAATTTGTGTCAATACCAATAGAACAGGAGGGACGTGGCACCCAACATAGTCAGTGAAAACAAATATATCATCCCTAAAGAGTAACCTGGGTCCCAATATCCAAAACGACAAATAGCTAACATATCTAAATACCTGAATGCTTAATGCTCTATCAGTCCAAAATAACCTGTTTATCAACCAACATACTCTCATTATTCATGTATTCTGTATATATCCAAATAAATATATCATCCATGTGATTTGAATAAACTATCGTACCTATACACCAGTTCTAATTCCAACCCGGCCGTTGTGATTAATATTGTAACTAACTGTCCCATACTGATGTGGCAAAGCCAAAAAAAGAAAAAGTAATCTGGTTTTTAGGTCTCGCCTGGCGATAGCAGCGCATGCGTTGCTCTCGCCATGCGAGTGCCTTTTGCGATCGATTCTCTGAAAGCTTAACATGCATGCGTAGGGATGGACAAAGATGGCTGCTCTCGCCATTCATCCAAACCTAAGAACATGCGAACGTATTTACGTACGGACATTGGACAGTCCAACGCCATCTTGTGCCAAGCTTTCCATTGTCATGGCAAAGAAGCTTCTTATCAGAAGCTTCGTCACACTGCCTTGTTTTTATAGCGCGAACTTTACCCAAAGGTATCAGTACGCTTTACATGAACACCAGTTGCGCTACACAAGGACACATATGTGACACCACATCACGTGCAACGCGCTTACTCTTGATCCAGCAGCAGGCCCGTTGCGTGGTTTCTGAGCCCACATCATTTGTAATCCTAGAGAATGCAAATTAAACAGCTTGTCCCAGAGTGCACGTGCCAGGATTTAGTGATCGTATCACACGTGGTGGCTCGTCACACCTGGGTCACCTTGTCAGGACTGTAACTAGTGACTTGTCAGGAAAGTGCGGGCTGAGCGCAGGTGCCCCAACCGGCTGAGCACCTTTCCGGCATTGCTCTTTAATTACATCGGACGCGGCCTCGCACATGGTAATAAAGCGCCTCTTTCGACGACCTGCGCGCCAGGTAATTGATCGGCTGCCAGGTTTAGGAACTCGATCCGTTCTGCCGCACCCTGTGCTTCTCTGAAACCTCGAGAGGGATGTGTGGAGGACCCGGCTCACCTTTCTGCTTGCGCTCCCTTGAGAAAGCGCCCAGTACAACTATCCTTAGAGTCCCTGGTAGGGTGCGGAAATCTGATCACCAGAGGTGTAGACTTGCTCTCGAGACACCATGACGTTCTCAACGAGACCCTTTGCAGTGGCTGCTGAGTGACCCGCATGTCATGCTTGACGCTCTCCGCTGGAACTTCATTTTCAGAGGACTGCGCTTACATCTGAGATTTGGCCCGCAAATGTTGACAACAAAACTACAAGTCCCAGAATGCTACATTCTGTCAACTAAAACCCAGGAGTGCCTGATTTGCAGCTCATATGACATGCCACCGTTTGGCAGAGTTGGTAAGTGCTTTTTTGGGGATGTGAAATAATATTAACACAGGGCCCTGAAACCCTGATCCCAAACCTAGCGAACGCATCCGCTACAGTCTGCCCTTTCCTTCTTGGGACTTGCAGACCTTCATTTGTTGTAGGATAATACGGAACTGCGAGTACAAGGGCTTCAGAAACCCTCCATGGGGTAAGAGCAGGGTTTTAAGTGGGATGAAAAAACTAGGGGGTCTCAACGGGGCGTGGGTTAAAAACACATAAACTAAAAATCTGAGCTTAGCATAGTGTGCCACCCAACTTGTATTTTGCAGTTTCTGTCATTGCATCCAGAGATATGATACAACAAATAACATCATACCAACAAGTCAGGAATATTGGCTTTGTCAATGGTTGTTAGTTGCATAAGATAAATAAGCAGCAACTATGGCTTGTATATAAAGCTTTCACTTAAAGCCCTGGTGACACTAGGGCAATGTTGCTGCTCCTGAGTTTCAAAAAGGGAAGTGAAATCCAGAGAGAAATGACTCTTTGAAGTATTTCCCTTCCCCTACCACACTCACCTGGCATGACGTCATGCCGTAACTTCTCCACTAGTGACAAGTGAGCAGTGTGAGCAGCGCACATCGATGTGCCTGCTGTCACTGCAGTCCGGAAAAAAACGGATAGAGACACGTTTCGAGGCTTCCTTTTAACAAGCACTGAAAATGCAATAGATCTCGCCATTGATTAAGTTAAAGCCATTTGCTTTGCTAATGGTATTGTATAGCAAAGCAAATGGCTTTAACTTAATCAAAGGAAAGACTTATTGCATTTTCAATGCTTGTTTTGTTACAACCCTTTATCAGCACATACCCGTTAACATCTAGCATTAACCTGGTATCCATATAGTATAACGTTTCAATAGTGCATAAGTAAAGAACTCCCCAAAATACGTCAGAATATATTTGTAATCTATCTGGATATTTCTGCGGTGTCCATCAAAACAATATTCTTCGCAATCTGTTACATTTATGTATGCAAATATTAGTCTATACCATATTTAATTCATACAGGTTGGAAAGCTTATAACTCTGGATTGCTTACCTAAGAAAAAGTGGCGGACAAGCAAGCTGTCAGTATCAGCGGTGTATCTCCGCACTCGAAATTCTTAATTCCAAGTCCCTGGCTGTCGGTATGCCCGTTTATTCATAAACTGTTTAAAAAACAGTATATAATATCGAAGAGAAACCACCCCTAAATGTGGAGACTATTCATCCTCTGAACAAAAAATTGCTTACATGGAACAGTATTCCATGCGAGTACTCGTATGGTATTAGCAGTGTATCTCCTGAGAATCCATTGAGACCCGAATGCGAGACAAGCCCGACCTAATTCCTGGCGGTGAGCGCGTATAAACTGAACGCTATATTAACCTGATTCTATACACACAGTCCCTATCCCTCAGGACAATTAAAAAGGTAAGAGCGGGTACATACTATAATCAGTGAGGTTGGAAATACCCCGATCTGAATAACATTAAAGTGTCCTATATCCAGTGCTAACAGTTTTAATCAACGACAGGTGCCATGCTACTTATCGTGCCCCAGGGATAGATTATATGTCCTAAAGGGAGTTTGAGTTCTGCCCCTGCATGGGGAAACACAAAAACCAAAATAACAATCCCAACACCTCCAGGTGGTTACTGTACATTTCCATATCCCCTGTAATTCTGTGTGGTTCAAACAATAGAAACATTTCATCCTTGTTGGTATACATAAAATAAAACAGAAACCAAAGAAGAGGCCAAAGAGCTGAACATAATAAAATAAGTTCAAGACACGCAAAAAAGAAAATATTTTTCGATTTGCTATTACTGGACTGTTCTACTATTGAATCGACTACTGCATGTGCATGCGCATGTTTACTGTCTGATCCTTCTGAATCAGGTTTGGGGAAGTAGGGTGATTGACTTCCACCTCTTTAAGCACTGCATGTGAATATTACTTAATTCTTTAGCACCAGATACTCATTAAATCACCCAAACTTAATGAAGTTAATATAAATAACGTGAAAGTTAATTTCTTGAAAAAATAAATCCTCCAAGGATTCTGAACCACCCTAATATTTCACTGTCTTTCCGAGAAACTGAGCTAATTTTTTCGTCTCTGTAAAATGGCAGCAAATTATTAGTTTGCTGCTGTGAGTTAAGCGCTGCCTTGGACAACACCCGCTCTCATGCTTCAAATACAGATTACATTGAAAACTATTAAATTACCAACTCTTGTTTACACGACTTTGATGCCGCAAACATGCTATTTTGAGCACTGCATGAAACCTGTTTTATTATTGGTCAATCTGACAGGGTTCTAGAGAGAAGGACTAGAGCGGCAGGTTGCACGGATCTCCTCTGGGGTGACCCAATCCTTTGTGTGATTTGTCTTTTTTTTTTTTTTTTTGTCCTCATGTGCCGCTTTCCACCCCAATATCTGTGTAACGCCCAAGGGTGTAAGTTATCTTATATTCAAGGAGGTCTGCTTAACAAGAAGCTGGGGACACGACGATACAAGATCCTCGCACCAACTTCGTTCCGCAAGATTCTCCAAAAGATAAAAAGCAACTTAATCATAGGACTGGAAAACTCCACCAACACAATATTTCAATATTAACAACCAACTTCCCCCAACCCATCACCCATAATGATCAAAAAATAACAGCCAGAATCTATGCTTCTTTTTTAGAGGAACTACCATGTCCATTTTACCAATGTCTCTCATGGCTCTGATCCATAAAAGATCTGTGGGGGAGTCAGGAGAAACCCATAGTTTGCAAATTTCCCTTCGGGCCAACAGTATGGAGTAAAACACCAATTTTGTTCTATCATCCAAGCCCTTACCTTGTAAATCCAGTCTCCCTGTAATAATGTTCTCAGGGCTTACCTCGATCTTTTGCTTGAGCATAACTGTCAAACATTTACTTACTTCGTCCCAAAAGATCTTGATCGGCGGGCATGTGACAAACATGTGAATATCATCTTCATTTGGACTATTACACTTGGGGCATCTTACATTACCACCTTCTTTAAATTTTGCCAGCCGCTTTGGTGTCCAATATGCCCTGTGGAGAGTGAACAAGTGGTTTCTTCTTAAATTCGCAGGCTTAACCACCTTATATAATATCGACATAGTTACTTGCCATTGATCTTCTGTCGCGATCCTCGGCAAGCTCTCTCCCCATAGTTCCTCCGGCAGAAGAAAGGGACCATCTTCCAAATCAACTATAGCCCAGTACCATGTTGCCACTTCTTTTTTAAAAGAGGCTGCCAATGCCAGTTTTGCCTCAAAGTCATTGTAACGGCCTATAAGATGATTTTTCCCAGTTGCCCAACTCTGAATTTGAAAATATTTAAATTTAGAAAAATTGGGACCCCAACTTAAGTCACATTCAGACCATGGCAACAGACAGCCGTCGACAAATAACTCCCCCCATTTCTGAGGGCCCTCTAATTTTAGAATATTTGCCAAAGCATCATTGGTCCAACTTGGGGCTCCCGGAGTTTCCCAGATTGGTGCGTTCGCACTAAAATATGGAATTTCTGTAGCCCTTCTGACGCGATACCAAACCGTGGCAAGATCTCTCAGGACTTTTAATCTTACTTTCTTGTAAAATTTTGGGTCAGAAAACTTATACATAAAACCCGATGGCTTGACTCCCTCAATATCTAACAAGGTTAATAGTAGTTCCTCAGTCGCTGAATTTCCTGGCATTCTTAAAAACATTCTATAGTTTTTCAGCAGAAAAGCCCAAGAATATATCTGAAAATCCGGAGCTGCCAAACCCCCTTTAACATGTTTCCTCCTTATCTTTTTCCAGGATAGCCTAGACCCCCTGGAAGACCAAATAAATGATCCGATCTCACTTTGTAGCTTCATTAAACCCTTTTTTTCAAACATCAAAGGGATGGAGTCGAATAAAAATGTTATCTTAGGAAGCACCATCATCTTAATCAGATTTACTCTCCCAAAAATAGTGAGAGGGAGATGGCTCCAACCCTTCATTAAACTCAAAATGTCCTTCATGTTTTTGGCCAGGTTAGTTGTTGCAATTTGTGAAATATCCTGAGTAATCTGTATCCCCAGATATCTAATCTGTTTTTTTGGTATTATAGTGTCTATCACAATGTTCCATGACATAATATCCGTCTTGTCAGCATTCAAACAATACCCCGAAACTAAACCAAACTGATTTGTGATTATTTCTAACTTAGGTAAAGTTTGATTTAGATCTGAGGTTAAAATAACAATATCATCGGCATAGAGTCCAATCTTTTTAACCCAACTTTGAAAACTAAAAGGGGGGATATCCTCAGTCTCCCTAATTCTACATGCCAATGGTTCAATATATAAATCAAACAAGAGTGGGGATAGAGGGCACCCTTGCCTTGTCCCTCTCATTACCTTAATACTTTTAGTTAGAGCTCCGTTAACTAGTACCCTTGAAGTAGGGGATTGATAAAGGGACAATAAGGAAGAACTAAACTTTTTCCCTAATTTAAGGTGTATAATTACTGCTTTGAGGAATAACCAATTAACGCGGTCAAACGCCTTCGCGGCGTCCAAAGCGACAACCGCTAAAGGAAGTTTTCGATCTATAGCAATATCAATACTTGTGATGAGAGAGAAGGTTAGATCTTTAAGGAACCTGCCCCTAATGAACCCCTTTTGATCCTCGTGTACTATTCCTGGGATCACCTTCGCCAACCTATCTGCTAAAATCTTAGCATATAATTTATAATCTGAATTCAATAGTGAGATTGGACGATATGAATCTAAATACCTTGGTGACTTCCCAGGTTTAGGAATTACAGTAATGTTGGCCTGATTCCAGGAGGCAGGGAGCTCTACATTACCCAAGAGGACCTCATTAAATACCTTTAATAATAACTGTACTAAATTACCAGCCAGCATCTTGTAAACCTCGACAGGAAGGCCATCTGGGCCCGGTGCTTTGCCCTTCTTAGCTGATCTAATAACCAAATCTAATTCCCCTTGTGTAATCTCTTGATCTAACATAATTTGTGAATCCTCAGTGACAGGTCGCAGACAAGTTAACCATTCCTCTATCTTCTTCCTATCTGGAACCATATCCTCCCTATAGACCTCCATATAATAATTAAAGAAAGCATCCACTATGTCCTTAGTTTCTGTAACCATAACACCTGATGGTTCCAATTTCACTTCCTTAATTATATTCCTTGTCCTATCTGTCCTAACTTTCCAGGCAAGTAATTTACCTGACCCCTCCCCATACTGAAAGTTAGCTAATCTAGAAGCAAGCCATTTCTCTTTTACCCGATTATTAAGAACTAAATTTAACTTTTCTTTCAAAATCGCCAGTTTCTGAGTATTCTCATCTTGTTGTAAACTATCCCTATAACTGTTAATTATCTCTGCCTCTATTTGCCTGATTTTCTTGTTCTAAACTTTCAACCTCAGAAAAGTATTTCCTTCTTCTTCTGGCGCCAATCGCGCCTAGTCTCCCTCGCAAAAAAGCCTTGGTTGTTTCCCACACAATGTCTAATCTAGCTGTACCTAAATTTTGCTCGATGAAAATTTCAAGCTCATGTTGAAGAGACTGCATTGCCACATCATCATATAAAACTGTGCGATCCAATCTCCATACTGATTCTGATTCACAAACTCCAATGACAAGCTCTAGAACGACCGCCGAATGATCGGAAAGATGAATACCAACATGCATACTTTCTTTTACTTTACCCTGCAATCTTGCATCAATTAAAAAATAATCAATTCTCGACCTGTGGCGATACTTTTTATTTACAAAAGTAAATCCCAACTTCTGACCTGCCCTAAGTCTCCAAATGTCGCACAAACCAAATTGTTCCATCAATCCTTTTAAGTTGGAGGCCATTTTACTATTTACATGAGCTCTGCTGCTTGCCGAGCGATCTAATCTGGGGTTTAATACCGTATTAAAGTCTCCGGCAAAAACTATATAACCCGTAAGAGACAGCATCTCCTTAGCTAACTCTTCTAATGGAGTCACATCATCTTGGTTTGGGCCGTAATACCCAATTACATTGTATAATAAACCAGCAATCTTAATATTCACTATCAACCACCTACCCTTAATGTCTGCTTTTTTCCCTTCAATCTGGCAGGCTAATCCCTTCCTAACCAACACTAAGATGCCCCTAGTTACAAAAGTCTGTGGTGTATAAAACATACACTCTAACCATCGAAGAGCACCAATAAACTTTATACTTTCTGCCTCTGTTAAATGAGATTCTTGAAGAATAATAATATTTGCCGGAGAGTCTTGCAGATATCTCAAAATCCTGTCTCTTCTAGGTTTAACCCTTAAGCCGTTTACATTCCATGACATCCAGGTGATCTGGTCTCTACCCATGCTTACCCTCACCTCTAATTACTACCACCAACACCCATAAACTAAAACAACTAAAGCAACTCATGAGAACTATTTTAATGCTTAATACCCTCCCACACCCTGCTCTCCACCCCAACCCTCCCAACCCCATTCCCTCTACACCCTGAACCCTCACCTGGGAAAACCCCCCCTCTAACATTAGGCCCAACCTAGGCCTAACGAGTGCCAAGACGGTGGGCATGCTGGATTTACTAATTAATTAATTAAACATAGTCAAAAAAAATCTGTTGCTGCATTCTTTTATAAACCTCCTGAGTGGTCACTGGCTTGACAAATTTCCAAGAAATTATCAGCATCTTCCACATCTCTAAATATGTGCATCTTATTATTCCACATTACTTTCAAAAACGCCGGAAATTTTAGCTGAACTGTAGCTCCTAATTTCCTAAAAGAGTCCATCCTCTTCCCCAGCTCCCATTGTCTGTTCGCTGTTGCTGCTGACAAATCTGATCTTATCTCGATTCTTGCCCCATCAATATCCAAATGACCCTTCTTCAAAGCAATCGCTAAGATTTTTTCTTTTAACCCATAAGTCAAAAAATTAATTAAGATTTTTCTGGGTTTCGAGCGACTGGGGTTTAATCTAAAAGGATCACGATGCGCCCTCTGTATGTCCTGCAATAACTCTTCCTCAGTTTCGCTCAACTGTAGCTCCGTTTTCAATAAATGAACAATAAACCCCTTTAGGTCCGTCCCCTCCTTCCCCTCCGGAAGCCTCAAAATTTTTAAATTGTTCCTTCGCTGCAAGTTTTCCAATCTTTCCATCCGCTCCTCACAGACTTTCTCTCTAACTTTGGCCTGCATAATCTCCTTACTATTCTCGTCCAATCTATCGTGCATAACCTTAACCTCCGTCTCAAGAGTAGCTGTGCGAAGATTCAATTCGTCAAATTTAGCTTCCAATAGACCAACCGCCTCTCTGATCCCATCTTGCTTAACTTTAGACTCCTCAAAGCCCTTATGCATGTCTAAATCGAGCTTTTTTAATAGGGCTATAACCACTGAATCTGTACGGGCCTCCTCTGACATAATAACATTTGAAGGGTTATCCTGTGAAACGAGGGGGGCAGCTATGGTATCTGAACCCCCCAACCCAGGACTATCTATCGGTTCACAGGACCCCTCGTCTGCTTCCAGATCCAAGTTACCCGCCTCCATCTCCAAAGAATTATACCTATTAGGGGAGAGGAAGTCTGACCAATCGTCTAAACTACCCTTCGACCCCGCTGAGTCTGATTTAACTTTTTTTCCTTCTAAACCTGGCAGGTCTGCTGAGCTCTGTCCTCTCGTAAGTATTAAAGTTCTGGGGACTGGTTTGAAATATGCATTCAAAGAAGGGTTAAAAGTTGTCTTCTTACCTAGTGCCACCGCTTTATGAGTTTGCCGGGGGTGCTTTTTTAGATTGCTAGAAACTTTACCAATTAACTGTGGTTGTAAATCACAACCTTCCCCTCCCTTTAACTGGATTACGCTTCTAAGCGCATAACGCTTGCTGATTTTTTGCTTCTGTAATGGCTTTACTTTTGATTTACAAGCGGTGGCGTTTCCACCACCTTTTTGCTCGTGGTTATCCCATTTATCACCTAAGGACTTCGTGGGGGAGGGGGGGTTTGCAGCTTGTTGGCTAACTTGTTCGCTAGCTGCCCCCCTTCCCAGCGCTCCACCTGCGCTATACTGGAGCCTCGAAACTGCCCGTCTCCCCCTACCTCGCTCGTAAACCGCTCGATTCCAATGTCCGGACCCTGCTCCTCGACTCGCTCCGCTCGCTGTGGAGCAGTCCTGCAACACCACCTCTGGGAGCCCCGCCTCCGTGGCAGCCGGGATCTCAGGTGCGCGTTGCTCGTGCGAGGCGTCCGTGGCGTCCGTAGCGTTCAAACTCGCCATACAGGTTAGTTCCCCCCGTAACTCCCAAAGTTTCCTGACAAAAATGCACCAGGATTAATGAAGACTAGTTGCGATAGGGTCTCGTCCGAGAATCAGAGTATCCCAGCGCCGCTCAGTAATCCATTCACTCCTCGTCCAGCACGCCACCTACAGCACTCCCGACCAGTCTCCTAGCTGGCCGCCATGTTTTCCCTGTGTGATTTGTCTTGAATATGCTGGTCTCCTTCCATTGTTCCAACACCTGCCATATCATCCAGGAAACTCATGGGGACGCTGTTCAAATAAAGAACACTATAGGAAGCGAATGCATTAATAGGGATGGGTTGAATGAATTTATGCCCTCAATTTCCGAAAGACAGTTTGTGTACATCAGGGGTTGCACCTACCCTGCTGAAAGACCTGAAGACACCTCTTGAACGAACGCTACATCAAGACCAAGTAACAGTTCACTTCTGCTGTCAGTACACAGCTAGCGTTCGTATCACTAATTGGGAGCATTGTTTGCCTTTGACCCTTTTAAGTGTTTTGCCTTTTGGCTAGGTTCACAATACAAATGTATATATACATGCAGTTCAGCTAAAGTATACAAAAATCACATCTTTCATTGCTGTCTGTAATGATTAACTTATAAGAAAAATATATTAACATGGCAACGATCCTGGCATACTAATGTTACCTCTTGCCCCTTTAAGGACAGTCATTTCTTCATACTTATCAGAGTAAAAAAATTGTCATTTTTCACTTTTCTTTATTTTGACCTGATCATTTTTGCATTTCTTCATTATGATTCTTTACATAATTCCTCTCACCGCAGCAATGAATTTAACCTAACATTGGCCTCTATGCTGCTTTGCATGTCTTTAGTTGCACTGGCGTTGCATGCAGAGAGAAGGACTGATGAGCGCTGCACTTCTCAGTTTGGATACATGTCAGAAATTAGTAATTCGTCTTGTGACTCATTTGCAGTGTACTATGAACGGATCTTGGGCTTAATAGTTTGCATATCAAAGTTCATGGTTTCAGCTGAGTAACGCTGATGTAGTTTCCTCGTCACTAAATATTGCAGAATCTCGGAAAATTGGTTGCGTAAGAAGTGTAATTCTGAACCTGGTAGTAGGCGGAAAGTGACACTGTATTGCGCGCCAACGTCAATAACATTGCATTACATTTTAATAGTTTTGGACGTCCCTTCGATGCAGGGTCATTTGTTTCTCTTTCTGCCTTTAAGTCTCGGAGATAAATTCAACTTCAGTTCTGTTACTCTAGTCTTAAGGTCTTTCTGGATGCATGGAGTGAGTCCTAGCAGCTGGAATCAAAAAACCTGGCAAACTTAGTTGCGGTGCTGAGCTGCTCTGCTTCTGGAGGCAGGGAGGATGGGGCCAAATGTGTTGATGTTGGGAAGGTGTTGGCGGTGTCACTCGCCACCAGTAGGTTGAAAGGGCTGAGATGGACTAGAAGAATGTGGCATGGGATCGAGTTTGAACATGATGTGAGGCAGGCTGCCGTCCTCGAAGGCTCACCGGCAAGAAAAGGTGCTAAAGTAACAGGGAGGGAATTATCGAGACTAAGCAACACTAGTCAATTGATCACTGAAATGAAGAGAAGCTTTAGGGTAAAATGCCCATATGGTATTGACGGGGCATTTTTGTAAGGGAGCCCAGGGGAACAGTGGTTCTAATATGTTAGTGCCATTTTATCGAAGCTTGTAGAATTTATTGCACTGTATTTAGAATATCCAACTGTATCACACCATATTAACTTTTTTCATGCTAAATCAGAAAAAAGTAATGTCTTCCACCTGTGATGGAAAAGGAAGCGATATAAAGGTGCTGGCAGCAAGATCTAGTGCCTCAAGACTGACTGAGCCACCTCTTCACTTAGGTGTCTGGGGTATGTCTATCGCCTAGCCTCTCTTCTTTTAGGCTGTTGGAAGTTTCTCCATGCTAGGAGAGGTGACCTTGGAACCGAACAGCTCCCACAAGGGCTGACCCTTTTATCCTCTAGAGAACAAAATAAAGGTTAGGATCTCGGGTGCTCCTTTTTTAGGTCTTGTGCCTAGCGTTGCACTGCACAGCACTGCTCGCGCAGCACGAGACATTTTGTAGGGCGGTTTGAAAACGGGTCTAGGAATCGCACAAGCGTGTGCTTTTCCTTTTGGGGCACGCTATTGGGCTTTGCGTGCGTGTTTTTTACAAAGAGAGAAGGCAATAGGCCAAAGGCGGGTGCATTGCTCCACCCACGGCCTATTGGTGTCTATTACGGCCCCCGGCCGTCATGTGGTTTCAATTATCGTGCCAGACACGGGCACGATAATTGCAACCACATGTCTCGCTGTGGCGCGCGCGCGCACCACTTGCGGGCTTCTTTTTTTCTTTTTTCGATCCATTTCACAGGGAAGCAAGTAAATGAAAGAAGCCGTGTTTTGTTCGTCACCACTTTCACACCTCCCAGGATAGTGTGTGGGGCCTGCCTCGCAGAGCTGACCGTCTCAGGGCATAGCGTCCTTAAACCTTCAGGTTTACATCGCTGTCAGCACCGTCTGTCGCTGCACCTCCAATGGGAATCAGGGATTTTTCCTTACTTGTGTGCGACAGTAACTCTCTGGGTACAAGTTGAAGATTAATACAACAAACCTAGTGTCAGCCCGACTTTTGAAAATCAAGAGGCTCTATTATTTGACTTTGCGTGTTTTGCTGCTGTAATGGCTTTGCAGCATAGACTTCCTGTGTTCTTCTGATGTCACTTCCTCTTTCAGGGGTTGAATGTAGTTCACTAATGGGAAGGCCCTTTTTGATTGGGGATTTAGCAGTTGCACAAATATTAATAGTAAGGAAGGAAATGTATTTCGGGCAAAAAGCTTATGCCCTTTTGCAAAGCCCTCATACCTCAAAAGTGTTATTTTCACTGTTGAAAGATGAACTTTGAGTTTTTTCTGCTCAAATATTCCCCTTGTGCACTCTGGGACATTGCAATCTCTGTGATAAGGGGACGAGTTGTATTAGCTGTTGCGGTTTCCTGAAGGTAATCTGGGCTCGTGTCACTGGCTCAGCCCCAGACATGATGTGTGATTGTGGCACACGCTAATGTGGCCTCCACTCCCCTGTGTGCACTTTGGATACAGTGCAATCCTGCTTGACACAAAATACAAAAAATAGAGCTTGGAATGGCAAGGCCTCGTCAACTGTTTACGGCTAGAACAGAGTATTTATTCTAAGGCGCTTGACAAACAAATAAAAAAATGCGGGAGAGAAATGGAAAACATCTGTCAGTTGCGCGCGGAGAGTGGAAGGATTTACTCCAACCCACTTTGTGAACCTGCGCCGACCCCACGCCGGCTCCAGCTTCTGGGATCTTAATCCTTCCCGCTTTAAAATATTTGTTCACGGAGCGTTCAGCCTCCATTATTCATGACACCGCGGTTTGTGTGTGCGCACACGCGCAAAGATGCCCTCGTGCCCATGTATGCACGCACCGCTGGGAGAAAGGAATACAGAGGCATGGGCAGTGCGCCCACACTGCAATATCCCCAGTGCCTTACATAGGCAGGGTACTGCCCGTTACTGAGTACCTGTTCTTTTTAATTTGAAAGGGAAATTACCTGCACTTCTCAGCACTGCTGCTATATATTTAATGGGAAAGTACCTGCACTTCTCAGCACTACTGCCATACATTTAATGGGAGAGTACCTGCACTTCTCAGCACTGCTGCTATACATTTAATGGGAGAGTAACTGCACGTCTCAGCACTGCTGCTATACAATTAATGGGATAGTACCAGCACTTCTCAAGAGCAAACACACCCTTAATAGTGAGTACCGGCATTTCTGTATTGTCATTTAAATATTGAATATCCCGGATACTGGGAGGCATGTGAACCACAAATACACATAGCCATGCAGTATTCCCCTCCGCATCAGGCGAAGCCCTACACTGCAAATATTCCACAAGCATTTGCAATGCAATAGGTCTCGCCTTTACGCGAGTTTGAGCTATTGACATTGCAAATAATAATGCCTTTTATTTTTGTTTTTGTTTTAAAAACATAAATAAAAGGCATTGTTATTTACAATGCCAATAGCTGAAACTCTCGTAACTGCGAGACCTATTGCATTGCAAATGCTTGTTTGAGGTGAAAGAGGGAAATCTGTTGCCCTTTGTGACGCCTGAAACTTAAAGGTTGCCATCAATAGATTTGGATTATAGCTGATTCAGTTACCAGAAGCAATAACCTTGCAGCGAAGAGCTTGGAAAAGACCTCCGATGGTTGGACTCAAGGAAGAACTGAAGGCTAGATTTTTCATAGTCTTCTTAATCTAGAAAGTGAAGAAACTCTTAATATCTGGCGGTATTGGAGATTGGAAGAGCTGGAAATGGTTTTATCTCCGTTTCTGATGCAGCAAAATAGGAGCTAATTAAGAAATGATCCATACAGTGTTGTTACAGATTGAGCAACTATACGTTCATATTTTATTTATAGGGCGAGGAACTCCTGTTTAATCTGACGTGTCTGGCAACCTTAATAGAACTGGAACAAGCCTGACTTGCCATACAGGTGCTTCCATCTTTTGAAGGGAAGAATGGCCTTGTGTTTGCATCCCTTCCTGTCTTTTACACCCTTTGTAAGCTTTGTGCAAAGATAGCATAAGATTTTGTTCAATAAAGAATGTGCTTAAGTGAGCTCCGCATGTGAAGAGAATGAGAGCAAATGGCAATAGGAGTACACACTTTTATGTGGGCAAAGTGTGTGAGCAGCTGGACGGTCACGTAGTTGTGATATTGCTCTCGAAGCCTGAGTTGGGCCTCTAGTTGGGCAGAAACAGTTTATCAAATGCTGATGTGATTGAGCATTGGTGGGAAGGCTTGCATCATGGGAATGCCGATGACCCGCAGTGCAGACGCGCCAACAGTGTTTTTGCACATGTAGCCTGCATGTCTTCCATCTTGTATTTTTTGGTTCAGTGAGTTTTATTTTCTGCCCACCTGCATCCTCAAATTAGTAATTGGATTCAGGTCTATGCCATAGGTCATTGAGGCTAAAAAACAAAATGTTAGTCTTACAATTCTCATTCATCCTAACCTATCCCCACCATCTCTGTTTGACTGGCAGAACCCTAACTCTTCCATTGACACTTGTGTAGTGGTTTTCTTTTCATCCAGGACTTTATCGAGTAGTTGGAATTGGGTACCTGAAACCATTCACATAACTGTGTAGCCCTCACAATGCCTCGTTGCATTGACCTTCCCACGCCTTCTCTGTAGCTCTCTCCCACCAAAACAGACACCCAATCCTGCCTTTCAGGTGCCATAGCTTACCAGTGCCTTCAAAGCCTGACCTTTATGGTTTAGAGTTACCCGTTGTATCCTCCTAGACTAATGGGCCTCAACATAGTTTACAATAGTTCCCGAACTTATTAGTTCAGGAACTGATGTTCACATGCTTCATGAAGTCTCCTGTTGTGAAATAAATATTTAAAAAGATTATTCCTCAACTACCCAGAAGGCTACCAGCCATTAAATAGTGATCCATCTCAGGCGTCTATAGCATTCGACCTCTAGGTACTGTCAATGGGGGACCTTTGTTTAGAGGAGAACTTTAGCAAAATTGGACTTCCATGTTCTGATGGATGATGGAATAGTGTGTTTTAGCTACATGCAAGCTGAACCTCACCATTTTAAGAAAGGGGTATTATCTCCAGTCCTGCTTAGAAAAATACATACGAAGCACTTGTGTACCAGAAGAATTTTCTTAAATGTGTCTTTAAAGCTACATGAAAAGCATGGCTTATCAACTCCTTCAAATAAATAAGCTTGACCATTACATTAAAACTACCTCCTGTGAGACCGAGCGTATGCCTTTCATGTTTAAACCTCGGGGCTTTCTAAATTGCTGCAGCCCACCTGCCAGAATATGTGAAAGCAAAAGTGCACCTGCTTGGCGAGATAATTATAATTATATGTTTTCAGTAGCGTAGATACTAGTCTGGTTAGGTCTAGGTAAGGTTCTAAAGATGCCATTTTATACTAGATGAGGTAGTCTTCATTGACCTGGATATCTCCTGCTTACCTAAAGTCAGGCTTTAGCCCCGATCCTTGTAGTTGTAGAGACAACCAAGTAATAATAAATGTGAGAGTGCTGATGTGTTCTCCCCCAACCAGGTCACTGGTAATCATGGTAGCTGTTGACTAGCAGTCAATGTTTAGCTTAAAGGGCGTGGTGACAATTTAGTTCAGGGGACTGCAATGGATGGTTAACATAGTTGCAATAAAAGTGTGAATTTCCAACTAGCGTTGGGGGGGGGGGGGGAGGGTTGTGAAGATGCAACTCTTTAATACTATTACAAATAAAATGAATATGCAACAATAAAAGAATCAAATGCAAAACAAAAAAGCACATCATTTGCTTTGAATGTAAACTGTACGTATGTTCACTAGATGATTGCGAAAAAGGGAACACTCTTACTCAGATATGGCGTTTCTAAATGCTACCGGATTGCAAAATCCAGACTGCAAAATAGGTAATCGCAGCTCTTGCAATTTTGCAAACTTGTATTACTTAAGATCCTGGTGATCTCTAACCATGAGTGATATCTAAAATATAGAAACTCCGTGGCAAACAATAAATCAATGCTAGTGTTTTTTAGTATCGACTGGTTTAGGGTTAGTTATGTTTAGTCCATAAAAATGTGGGTGCCTCATGACCTGGAGGGTTGCAACCTTGGATGACTAAGTTGGTGCAGACAGCAGTTTGACCAACAGTGACCGCGTTTGTGAGCCATCATAGTGCATCATGGGACCTCTCAGGCCTTTCTCAGTCTAGATAGAGCACAGGCCTCTGAACTAAAGGAGTCAGGACGCCAAAAACAATAAAGAGTGGTGAATGAAGGGAGAATGCTTGCCAGGCACAGTCTGTTTGCACTTGAAGATTTTAATTACATAAGACAGCCCTCTTTTGGCTTCTGTTGAGGCAGGAGTGGACTTATAGGTGCTGTGTCTGTTCCAATGCCCTTTGTACTGAAGGGTGTCTGCACGAAAGGCAAGTCGATACCAGGGCAAGCAGCTGGGCTTCGTAACGCTTTTGTCCTTGTTGCCATCCAGAGAAAAACGGGGAGCCTTTAATTTACTGTTTCTATAAGCAATAAAGCAGAGACCACTCGGGTCTGCTTGATATTGGGGTTCTTCGTTTTGCCACCGGTGTCCCATATATTTGGGACACATTAGAAACACCCGCTTGCCAACCTCTGCCATCTTCTTTACAGTTTCCTCTTAATTTGTGTCAAAACGTTTCTGTTCCAGGAGGTGAGACTCAAAAAGATAACCCTTTGTCATTCTTTCAACCTCTCAGCTCACTGTCTTCAAGCAGCCAGTGTTAAGCCTGCAGCCAGAGATGGCTCAAAATAGAGTTGTATGAGGCGTATGTCTCGACTGGGAGGGCAAAGGTGAAGAGTGTCTGAGTTATCCTTTAGGGATTTCCAGCCTTGTATCTATTAATTCAGGTGGGGATGCAAGTCCTTTGAGACCACTGTATTCTTGTCCATGAAGCGGAGTTGAAAGGATTCTGTTCAAATGGGATCCTGAAATTCGTTCTCAAACTTTTGCCTGGGCTACAGCTTTGATCAGCTTGGTGGAATAAGCTTTTCTCTGGGTAGATTACATTCTGAAAGGATGGCCTTGCGGATACCTGAGAGAAAAGACAGAGCTATGGAAAGGAGGTGTGATATTACCCCCAACATGTTTGCTTCACACAAAGTGAATGGTAGCTTTGTATCCTGAAAACTCCTGCTAAGACAGGGAGGGTACATCACCGCCTCCATCACTTCCTTCTTCATATGTCTACCCTTGACCTTGATCTTCCTTTACTCAACAGCTAAGTCCTCCTTTTCCATAACAGACTGATGTGGAATAGCCTCTGCTGGGGATAGAAAAACCTTCTGTCCAGTACTGCCATTACTGCTTCCTCCACCACTAGTTTTAATTGTTCCTCAGAGAACCCAGAACTAGCAGAGGCATAGGCACCAGAGAGTCTACTGGAGCTTCGGGGGGAGGGGCTGGAGCATCTTGCACAGGCATTCCCATTGGACAGGTAACAGTTGGACAAGCTTGATGTGAAAGGGACAGGACCTCCAAGGTTGACAACCGGACATCAATGATACACAAGGAATGCAAGGAAGAAAGGCGAGAGGACCCACTCCTCTGAGTTCTTGTTTAGAGTTTGTAGGCCCTTACCGAACAAAAAGTTCCTCTGAAAAAAAGTGTGCATTCAAATTAGAAACTAAGTTCTTTATAGAAGGCAGCGTTATCCCTTTAAGAACAAAAAGGCAAACCTTCCTCCATAAGGAAGACGCAATACCTCGTTCTACTTTTGTGCCAAAGACTGCTTTAAATGTTACGGTTTCCCTAGTTTTCAACTGCAAAATCTCTGGTTCTATCAGTCCTGAAAATGAACTGCTCTGGTGTTTACTCGGCCCACAAAACAAACTGTTTTCTTTTCTTCCTATTTCTCCTGTCAGATATTTTTACCACTCTCTTGGTCCTCCGATGGTCCTTGTTTTATGCTGAGAAGGTTTGAATATAAGGATCCCAGCAGTTGTCCAATGAGGGCCAGGAATTGGATAACTGGTCTACAAACTAGCAATTAAGCTCATGTAAATTACTCTCAATATAATGCTGTAAAGGAAAAGGATTACTACAGCAAGCCCAAATCTCCTGAAGAAACTTAAGCGAGCCAAAATCCTACACACCAAAAGCTCGGTTAAAGTAATACAAACAAATTTTGTATTTGTTGCTCTGTGAGCTCTCTAATGATATTCCTGATTGTTAATAAATTCATATTAAGAATGCACATTTACTTAAATAAAATTACGTCGATATGGAAAGTTTAGTACAGTTTATCTAATGTACAATAAATGCATCAGTAAATTTGCCTCAGGCCATAAGGTAATTTGGAAAACATTCTAAACGGAGATTCCAAATCTTAAGAGTTCAGGACTGGACATTAAATATGCCAGTTCAAGCAGTCTCCTAGCAATGAAGTGACCACCAGGTCGCATATGCGTCGTTCAAAAGGGAAGCTAGGTGAATTTGCATCAGGCAAGTTCAAAGATGCCCAAAAAAGTTCGGCAAATCTCCGTAATGAATAATCAGCAACCAAGCCATCCCCATCCGCATGTGTCAACCAGCCTCTGTGTGCAAGAAGGGAGAGCCAGCGTCTGTTCCATCAGGCAATATTATATTCTTAAAGTTCAGGGGTTGACACCTCCTGGATTCACCTCATCTGATTAGACTACTTAGTTCATTAGTCCGTTCGTATAGGATGAGTGTCTGACGACATAAAGAAGACACAAAATGTAGAGAAATAGGTGTGACAATTACGCAATCCATAAGAAATCCAATAAGGGTTAGGTGTTTTTTTTGCGAGGCAAGATGGCGGACGCCTCGGTGTCCGAGTGAAACGGCATCGCTCGCGGTCTCCCTGCTAGCTACTGCATAGTCATTTCAATCGGACCTGCGTCTTCTTCAGCTAAGCGGTTGATGTGCAGGATGAGAACCCTTGATCAACTCGGGCACTACCAGCGAAAGAACTCCGGGCTGATATGGAGTGAGGGAGTCTGATGACTTAACTGAAGAGAGGCTGAGAGGAAAGCTCTTTTACCTGTAATGCGGCCAGATCTCCGATGCCTATTCCGCCGATCACTCCTATGCGCTTGGCGGCACTCAGCTGTTTCGTGTTGCGGTTTGGCGTTGGGCTCTCGGTCTGACCTGGACTGCGCCTCTCTGGGAAGAAACGCTGTGGAGTTCAGTGATCTTGAGGGCCAGGCAGTTGTTTGCTTCCCCTGTTTTCAACCACAGCGACAGCGGCAGTGGCAGCGGCAGCCGAAAGCACAGGGGAAAGTGCAGTGTTTGAAACAAAGCACAAACATTGAAAATATTATGCCCTCTAAAAATCTGGCTGTTTCTAAATTCCGGAGCAGAAGAAATGCGAAGACGACTGCAGCAATGCAGGACACTGTGTCTCAGGAGAGGGTTAGAGGTATTGAAGATATCGGAAACCCCGGAAATTTTGGAACTAATTTGCCATCTGAAGCCAGCCAGAACCCTGTACAGGTAATTCATGACTTTATTGACTCTAATAGCGCCTTAAATGTTGCTCCGCCTAATTCGACAGAACCCAGGCACAAATCCATTCATGATGATACTCACGAAGTAGTAGGGGATTCTGGGGGATGTAGTTCTGAGACTACCCCCAAAATCCCTGATATGTTTGCTCTAAAAAAAAACATAAAAACTGCCAAGACCAATAAAGGCTCATGTTCTAAGGTCGACACTGTTTTACAAAATGAGATAGCTCTGGATAAGAAAGTGTGTAATAATACTGACAAGGCCGCATCCAGAGATAACGACATTCACTCTCTGGTACTCCCACACCAAAGTGCTGAGGTGCTCGAACCTGTACCCGAAGTTGCTGAGACTCCACTCCTAGTTGAGGATACTGAATCAGTCGACTCTGCTGGTAATTTTTATTCTATGACGGACTTGTCGGTGGCTTTGGATCCCGAAAGTCAGATTGTCCAGGTGGCTCAAGCGGAATGGAGAGATGATCTAAGCGGCAGGAGCACGGGCTCATTGCCGGAGTCACTGAGTCTGGATGATCATGAGAATGGGAGCGATGAGGAGGAGTCTCAGGATGGGGATGATGACGTTCCCCAACACAGAGTAGATAATGGTACTGTCGAAACTACAGTACTTGCAGCGGATGGGGTAGATGGAACCAGTTCTTTGAATATGATGGCAGATAAAAATTCTACGACTCCAGCCACTACACTAGAAACACTTTGTCAACTTATGATCCAGCACCGGGAGGAGACAAGGGCAGAAAACCTACGTACACAGGGTGCTGTCCGGCGTCTCCAGAACAACCTTAGGAAGGTTGCAAAATCTTGTGGTGAGATGACTGCTAGAGTGACTGAAGCTGAAGGTAGAATATCAGCAATTGAAGACACCGTGACAAATCAGCAAAAGCAAATTGCCTCAATGGCTGGATTGAGAGATGAAATAAACTGGAAACTGGTTGATTTGGAAAACAGGTCACGTCGGAACAACCTCCGAATCCTAGGGGTTCCTGAGGGAGGCGAAGCAGGGAATATAAGGCAATTTGTTATTGATATGTTCTCTGAGGCTTTCCCTGAATTAGTACAATGGAAATGGAATATTGAACTTCAACGGGTACACAGGTTTCCATTTCAGAGAAACTCCAGGTCTGACTCTAACGCAAAACCTAGGGCAATTCTGATCTGCCTTAATAACTTTCTTGCCAGAGAGGCTCTTTATGACTTGGCCAGGCCTGATCGGAAAAGAAGGGGAAAGGGTGTGGATTTTTTCGTTCGACCAGACTATTGCCATGTCACTGTTGAGCAACGTTGGCAGTTTCGACAACTAATCCCTGTTTTTCAAGATAAAGGTGCTCCGGCTTTCTTGTTGAATCCCTCTAAGCTCAAGGTGATATTTAAGGAGAGATCTTACTATCTGACTTCAGTAACTGCTGCCAAAGACCTTCTGGCTTCTCTTTGAATTGACTGAATATTTGTTGTATATTTGGTATTTTTTCCTAAGCTCAAGCTGGGTAAAAAACAAAAACAAATGAAGAACGTGGGAGGAGAGTAAGAGACCTTAGAATAAAAAATAGGCTCATAGTTAAAAAATAATAATAATAATCTTTTTTGGCTCCATAGTGATGGAATAATATGGTAATTTTAATATTACAAATTTTTGGAGCCATATTGAATGGGTGATAATAGTCATTTAGAAGGTTTATTAAGAAAGATGATGGCAGGGAGACTTCAGATGCTTTTTTTCACTCCATCGTTTTCAGGGACTGTTAGTCCCTATGGCTCTAGTGGGTTGGGGTCAAGGGGGTGGGGTAGGGGAAGGGGGGGGGGTCGAGAGGGGAGGTCACTAAGGTGGGCAGGGGGGTGCAAGCAAAATCAGAAAAAAGTAAAAATGAGTGATGGTTTGACTTTTGCTTTAGCGATGATTTTTGTTTTTCTTAGGTTTGAGGATGTTGTAAAAAGACTCTCAATATTGACTATAGGTAATCAAATGGTATATTGTCAGAGGCTCATTAGGATGAACAGTTTGGAATACTATATAATTATTAAAGATGGCTAAGCTTCGAGTTTGTTCATGGAATATTTGTGGAATATTTGTGGAATTAAATAATAGAAAGAAAAGGGGCGTATGTAACCAGATTATACAGACTATGAAGGCAGACATAATCTGCCTTCAAGAGACTCACCTCTCGTGGAGTAACAGACATTTATTTAAAGATCTGGGGCTGCAATTACTTGCCTGTACTAAGCAAGGAACTACTACAAAAGGGGTGGCAATTCTTATGAAACATGGCAGAGGTTGCTTGAAACGCACAAAGGTTGATCAGTATGGGAGATGGGCGATAATAGAAATACAAATTGATGCTAAATTATGGACAATATGTTCAGTCTATGCTCCAAATTCAGATGATCCTGAGATTTTGAATTACCTGAGTGTAGAATTGGCTGATTGGCCCCCGTCACTCATTTTTTGTGGGGACCTAAACATCCATCTCGATGGGGGGTTGGACATATCTGGCAATTCATTATACCTCGGGTCAAAAAAGAGGGTATTTAAAGCATTAAAAGGCCTAATCTCGGAGTATGGGTTAAGGGATGTAGGATACGCAAAAAATCCTTTATCACCTGGTTTTACTTTCTTTTCTAATCCTCATCAGAAATTTGTACGAATAGATTATTTCTTTTTAGACTCCAGACTTATTAGCAATACCACAGCTGAAATTTTTCCTCGAATAATATCGGATCATAATCCAATATTAATAGAAATAACTCCGGAGGATAGTCCTAATTTAACAATCAGATCCTGGTCATTTTACCGCAAACTGCTAGCAGACCCACTCTATATTGACACAATGAAGAAATGGATTAAAGAGGTTTTTTTCTTCAATAGAGGGAGTACATCCCCCCCAGATTGTGTGGGATGCTTTCAAAGCTGGTGTGCGTGGTCAAACACTCTCCTACTCAATTAAGAAACAACGGCAGATAAAAGAGAAAATAGATGAAAATATTAATTTAGTAAGAGAATGGGAGAAAAAATTAATGACAGCTATTCTTAGTCAGCAAGATACTGAACAGATTAAGACTACCCTTGATGTATATAAGGCCAAGGTCTATGAAATATTTGCAGATAAACTTGCGGAACAGGTAGCAACATTTAGATCTCGAGTTTACGAAATGGGAGAGAATGCTGGTAAAATTTTAGCTAAGAGAACCAGAGAGAAGGATATTTCTAATAATATTAGTGCTATTCAAGCTGAAGACTGTAAGATTCATAGCCATCCGGATAAAATTTTAGAGGTATTTCGGCAATTTTACTCTCATCTTTATAAGGATGATGGCTTGATATATTCTTCAGATTTATTAATACATTTTCTTGGAGAAAATAATTTCTCAAAGCTGTCTGATCAACAAATCTCGTTTTTGGAAGCAGATATTACATGGGAGGAAATAGAAGCAGCACTGCTTTCTTTGGCTACGGGAAAAGCTATGGGACCTGATGGCCTGCCTCTCGAGTTTTTTAGGATTTTTAGAAATATCTTACAGGAAGATTTGTTGACCATATTTCAGGAAGCTCAGAGGGGGCATCCACCATCTTCCTGGAACCAATCTATTTTGATGGCATTTCTTAAAAAGGATAAACCACCCTTGAACCCAGCGTCATTCAGACCAATATCCCTGATAAATGCCGATAGTAAAGTTTTATCTAAAATATTGGCCACCCGTATGTCAACAGTGATACCATCTATTGTGTCACGATTAGGCCTGGGCGAAGCACTACGCTACGCTCGCGTAGTTTGCGAAGTTCGCGCTACTTCGCACTACGCGAACTGCACGTAGCACAGTGCGAACACGCGTAGCGTAGTGTTGCGGTCATTTTTTGCTTGCTCGCGGTCCTCAACGTCAAGTTGGCGACCGCGAGCAAGCAAAATGACATCCTGGCGAGACGTTTTCCTTGATAGCGAGCATGGAAAATAAACCTCCCGGCGAGATTCCCAACGCGAGGAGGTCAGGTTTCTCATTGCGAGGGGTCGCGTATGCTCGCGACCGCTCGCGATGAGAAACTACCAGTTCGCGTTGAGAAAGCTGCCGCTCGAGTAAAAATCTACTCGAGCAGCAGAAAACTACAGCTCGCACTGTGCAAGATGCCATTTTCAATGATTGCACAGTGCCGGTTGCTTGTCCGCACTGTGCAATCATTGAAAACAACATCTTGCACAGTGCGAACATGTTACTACGCAGTTCGCGAAGTGCTACGCGTAGCTCGCGTAGTGCGAACTTCACTTTGCGTAGCTTCGCGAAGTGCTACTTCGCGAACTACGCCCACCCTTAGTCACGATGGCAACATGGGTTTATCCCTAATAGGGATACGGCGGACCATGTCCGAAGAGTCATCGCTATGATGGATTGGGCACAAGCAACCAACACGCCATTGGGAGTCATCCTGTTGGATGCCGAAAAGGCATTTGACAGGGTGGCCTGGCCGTATCTTTGGGAAATTTTGGCTTTGAAAGGCTTTGGGCCAAAAATGATAGATGCATTAAAATCTCTATATCAATCACCAACATCATCCGTAAAACTTGGATCTAACATCTCTAGGCCGTTCGGTATTTTTCGGGGGACCCGTCAAGGTTGTCCATCATCTCCATTACTGTTTTCTATATATATTGATGTTTATCTTAATAAGTTAAATCAAGAGAGGGCAATAAAACCAGTGGATGTAGCAGGTATTTCATATAGAGCATTGGCTTATGCTGACGATGTAGTGGTTCTTACTACAGATATTACAAGCGCAATGCCCAAAGTTGAAGAGATAGCAGTTGAGTTCGGAACTTTTTCGGGTTATAGGCTAAATTCGTCAAAGACTCGGATCTTATTTGTTGGCCAGAATCCACCTACACAGCTCAACGTAGTCCCCACTGCAACCTATCTTGGAATTAAAATCACTACCCCGATCTCTGATATTCCTAAACTTAACTTTACCCCTATTCTTAAAAAAGCAAATACAACACTGGAACGCATTGATCATTTACATCTTTCTTTGCATGGCAGAAACAATGTATTAAAAATGCTGATTCTTCCTCGGTTTTTGTATCTTTTTCGAACAATACCTTTGGAGTTTCCTATAGAATTTTTCAAACAAATGGATAGCATGGCTGGGAGATTTTTATGGGGATATAGACGTCATCGAAGAGCCTTTAAAAAACTAATCCTCCCAAAGGCCAGAGGAGGCTGGAATACTCCACATTTTTTATTTTATTATTTAGCTTCTATACTTCAATTTATTAATCCTCTAATTATTGGTTCTAAAGCTCCACTTAATGATGCACACTCCCCTTCTATATACGAATTCTTTTTGGGGGTCGAAGCTCGTGGCTGTCGCTTGAAGAATATTGAACCTAGTTACTTTAAGAAAATTAAATTTAAGACTATAACTGCTGCATATCGGGCATGGAGAATTATAAAAAGATATGTGGAGATCCCAAAAATTATGATATATACTCCGCTCATATCTAAGCATATTTTTCCATGTATTTTTAGGGATCATGTCATGAAAAAATGGAGTAACTTGGGAATTAACTATCTAGGTGATCTTTGGGATAATCACGATATGATCTCTTTTCAAGATCTTCAAATTAAATTTAATGTTCCAAGATCTGATTATTTTAAATATTTTCAGTTACATAGTTATTTTAAAACTTTATCACCTGATGAGTGCGCAGGGTTAAAGAAAATATCTTTGATTGAATCTCTATATACTAAACGAAGGATTGGCTTCTTCTATAATCAATTAATTGAATTCTGTAAGGATGATATCCCTTTAATACTGGACCGCTGGGCACATAAATTGGGTATGACAAATGTGCTGGTGGAAGATTCCATCCATATGGCCAATGCCACCTTATTGACGGGCAGATCACGCACCCAGCATTATATGGTCATATTTGATCTATATCATACTCCGGAAAAACTTTTTAAATGGGGGCTACATCTGGGACGGCCTGTAAGAGATGCTCACTTGAAGCCGCAGACGCATGTCGTATGTTTTTTTTATTGTCCATGTCTTTCGTTAATAATTACTGAAATACAAACATTCATGTCTAAAATCTTTGATAGTAATATTATACTGACTGCAGAATTGGTACTTATAGGGATCTCATCTGTCAATTTGGATGTTGACAGGAAAAAGCTGATCTTTATTTGCATGTCTCTTTTTCGTGCCTGTATTACTCAGGATTGGATAAACCCAGACCCTCCGTTATTTTATACATGGAGGGCACGTCTTCTGGCGATGTACAATTTGGAACATGCCATTTATGCGGCAAAAAATTGTAAAAAAAGATTGCAGGGTGAAAAAATATGGGCCCCGGTACTGCACTGGATTCAGGCAGAACTGGCTGTCTAAGGGGGAGGGAGAGAGAAGAAAAGGGGGGCTGGAAGGATTTTTTTTTTCTTTCTTTTTTCTCTATTTTTTTTGTATGTACCTCTGGCTAATGCATTACATTGATATATGCCCTGATTATGTTTGTATAGTCATATTAACTGTACTCTTGTTGCTGATTTGCTTGCAATAAAATTAAAAAAAAAAAAAAAAAAAGAAATCCAATAAGTGAAATGGTGGAACAATGCCCTTTAGCAAGAGCACATAAGCAAGTTCAAGAGGACAGTTTCTCAGGCAGCTGTTCAGGATTGTAATGTAAAAAAGTAACAATGTCTTGCACAGTACATGAGAACTCAAGAAAGAAAACACTGTCAAGTTATTGGTTAGATTGAGGAATGCTCTTACGAGCAGTAGAATCAGCAAGTCAAGGGACTTCTCATTTTTAGTTAGGCCCACATTATTTGGCTAATTTAACATAAAATATATATGATCTTTGGACATATGCTCATAGCGAATATAAAGATCTCATAATTCTAGAATAACTCTGATGCATTTGAAATCATTTAGTGTGGTTACAAATAACATGTGCCAGTATGATTTATTCCAACTTTGAAAGTACTAACCTGTAATATTTTAAATCAAAATATTAAACTTGTTTTAGGTGTATAACAGTACATGTAAAATGCATTCTCTGAATGTTTCAGGAATACATCATTAATTTGGAGTGTGTAGCACCCATTTTCTTTTGTCATGTCGGTACATGCGTTTACACATAAGAGACATGTTGTATTGGTTCCGTCATCATATTCAGGTTAAATCTTAATATTTGATTAATTCTCATCATTTATACACACACATAAATGCAGATAAAGAATGAAAGGGGGGTAAACTCCATAACGTAAGTTTTCCATTTACACATTTCTAGCACACGTTAATGAAATATAGTACTTTGTCAATTGATAAATCTAGGTCTATATTATTTCCACAAATGATATCCTCTAGTCTACACTTCTTCTGCATGCTTTTACGATGCAGTAAGTAAAATTCTCTTGTCATAATTTCTTGATGTAGTTGGTGCACGGTTAATTGCCTTTCAGAAATGTCATAATTCAGTTTCTAATGTCTTTGAAAGTCTAAATGTGATTCTGTCTTCAACACTACTTTAGTAGCGTGCATTTGTCTCCGAAATACATAATTCACCTCTTGCCTCAGATTTTGTTTTGGCCTCTGTCATTTGCTTTGAGCTGTCACTTCCTCTCCTACACCCTCGTTAAGTTCTGCCTTAGGGCTGAAGGATTACTCACTCTAGCAGTCCTGCAGATACTCGAGTGCCTGCTTCAAGTCTGTCACCAAAGCATTACGCATTTTTGCGGTGCTGAGTCGCAGCATAAACAGTCGACCTTTGCTCTTGTTGTCTACTTCATGTCACTTGGTCCCCCTTGGTGAACAATGTTTCTGTTATTCACTGTTACTCCTCTGTAATTCTATACTCTGCGTCTGAGGGACGTTTTCAGTAGTTGATCAGTGGATGACTCCTTACTTCCGCAGTCCACTGCGAGTATTAATCTCACAAACCGCATGAGAGCTGTTGAAATGTTAATGGTCTTCAGATTCCTATTTAGATGCCCTTCCTGTAAAAAGGTCAGTTTTGTCCCCTTGCTGCTTTGTGCTCGTGTCTCCCTGTCCCTCTTCGTATTTCAATTGTAGTCAGTGAACACTTTTGGATTCCCAGCTGTGAATTATAAAAAACAAATGTGAATTCCTTACATAGATAGTACTTCAGATATTGCTTTCGCCTTGGTTGCTTTTGATTTGCTGGTTTAGTAGAGGACGTCTGTACTCTGAGTTATGATAACCTAGCACAACCTATTAGCGAATTTTTTTTTTTTTACTATTTTTCAGACAGATCACTTCAAGATGGCGGTTTCCAATTAACTTGACTGTTTGAATCCTTGATTGCTTACGCCTAAATTTCAAAGATCTCGTTTGTCACTAGGCATTGTACATAATTGTTCAAACTACCTCAATGCACAGTAAATGCTTTGATTAGCCCATGTCTCAAAGAATAGATGTGACAATTACCACTTTGAAGTTTGGAATGTGATACTGACCACTTTAAAAAAATAAACACAATGCTAGATACTATTCTTGTTGGCATTTGTAAGTACTTCAACTGAAAGGTTTCATGATAACCATTTTAAGGGTGCTCTTCCCTACTTTTTGTCTCATGCATTAGTTACCTCACAGAGAGCATGTGTGTTCACACTGCACTTTGACCTGAATCCCTCCATTTTGGGGCAGTTAGTAAGTTGAGTACATGCTTCAGCATGTCCTGCTGCTCAGCACCAAGCCTGACCACAATGAATACCAAAACCTAGTGGGTTTTTGAAACCCTGTCTTCATTGAAGACCTTTACCAAAAGGGTTTTTCCAGCTTGAAAACGGCAAAAATATTTACAAGTTGAATATCTTATGTCTCGCGACACTATCATCGTGGAACGGTTGATGGTACAAGTGTTTTGCGTTACAATGCATTGTGTAAGGCATTCAGATAAAAAGCTCTGAGGTTAATCAGGTGACACAGTCTGAGATGATGCAAGGTGCTTAAAGTTAGAAGACTCTCTTTAGTTTGTTAGCAATATCCTTGATGCTGCTTTCGAGACCAAAATGTACCCTTGACTGGTATAATTGTGTAAAATGGCCACCCCTACCTTTTTAGGTCAAGCCTGGGCAGCACATGCGCTGCTGAGGCATGCTGTATTACAGTATGGAATAAAAGCCCCCCCCACTCTCAGCCCATATTTGTCATTGGCCTTCGTAAATTCTAACTTCTGATTCGTTAAGTCTTGTTGGTCTCTCCTTAGTACTGCCTTGTCTTCATTTGTAACCTCCCAAGAGGACTGGCCGTTTAACCTCGGTTGTTACACAGTACGTCCTTTTTTTTTTTTTAGTCTGTAAGAACTATTTTCTTTAGTGTTTCCTACTACAGGCACAACATGCTTTCGTGCGACATTCAGCGTGCCATGCATGCTTTGACTTTCCGAGCAGTCCGGGACAATGGCGTTCTCTTCTTTCAATAGGTCTCGTATTTACAAGAGTTTGATCTATTGGCATTGTAAATGACCATGCCTTTTATGTGTTAATTAGCAAAACAGATACATAAAAGGCATTGTCATTTACAGTGCCAATAGCTTAAACTCTTGCAAATGCGCGACCTATTGCTTTGCAAATGCTTGTTTCCTACTTCCCACCCAACAAATGTCTGCCACACAAAGCACACTTCCCAGCCTCACCTTGCAGTTCCTCCTATCCATTGCTTGCCGCCCAGACTGCGCCCTCTCGTCCAGCTTACCATCCAGATGCCCTTGTAGAACCTACCGTGGCCTTCCTGCGCATTTCTGACCGCACCCTGAAAACTGTATCCTACCCACAGAATCTGTACAACCTCCACCAAATACTACAAATTACAATCCATACTACTCCAGTAGTCTTCCAACCCCTGCCCCTCGCCTTTAAAACACCTCCCCAAAGTCCCCATGCTCGCTGATTGGTATTTGCTTTCTTCGACGTCCAAACAGATTTATTTTTTAGCGCATTTGGCTGTGGGGTGGCCTTGTCCTGCAGTAAATTAAGCATGTGCTTTTAGCCCAAAAGATACCCAATTTCCAATTACATCACACAGCGACGGCTCCGCTGCATGGCTAAGGTGCCAGTGGCACTAATGGAGAAAATAAAATCCTTACTCTTGGTTGGGTAAGGACAGTGACAATTTAGGTACGGTGGGCCACTCCGTGCACTGTAGACGGTGCTGAACTAAAGCTACCTATGCCACAGTATTTAGAGTCACACTTTTTGTGGGGTATCGTAGCTGGGTTAATACTTATGTCTTTACTTTTCCAATATCTGTGAAATGCCAATTGAACGCAAGATCAGCTTGTCAGAAAACCGCCCCAGCACTTGGTTGTACAGGGGCAGTTCTAGCCCATCTTTGGCACAGTGCAAATCAATTTTTCAGCACATTAAAATATATTCACCCAGCGTGAGCACAAGGACAGGCCTATCAATTTGCGGTGTTTACTTGCCGGCGTGATTAATCTATTTACAAGTCTAATAGGCGCCTGGTACCGTCTACGGTTTATTTTGGTCGACTTGGATTATTGCAACTGCGCAACGGAGTTCACACCGCGCTGTATCGACCGTGCTGCTAATGTGCAAAGCATATGTTTAGTAATCGGGTTGTAATTTGGAGCGTTCAGTGTTCGTGGTTGAGCGGCCCTTTCACATTCTCGGCCGGTGGGGCTGGGCTTGGAGAGAGGGCTCCTCCGAGCCAGGGTTGTCCAGAGGAAGACAGGCGGTTGCACGGACAAGTGCGAAAACGTGCAGCAGTGATGGGCATTCCAGGGCCCCTTTAAATCTTCGCTACTCGCTTCATATGTGCGTGTGAAGAGGTTCTACGTGCAGCCGACGTCTGGCAGTCAGCAAACATCTCATGCAGCAAAAAACAAACATCCTGAAAATGAACAATATTCTGGGAGATATTAAGCACATTGGAAACCCTGGGGGAAAAATGTGAAGTTTTTGAGTCGGGGAGCAATAAACACCTGTTATATCTCATTTGTGCTCTACAAATATGTGTGTTATGTTCTGTAATGATATGTTACATGTATATTTTATGTTGTGCTATGTCATATGTTATGCTAGTCTGCTTTATGCCCCACTGTTCAGTAGCCGCTAACATATATCCTTCCTTATTTGCTTCGGAAAGAAGGACGAAATGTACCCAAAGCTTTGAGAAGCTTGTGGAGACAGGAGTCTTTACATCGCGACATTATTGTGAGGGTCATGGCTGTTACTGAACGTGGCCTGTTAAGCTCTCCTTGTGTTGGAGTGTTGGAATGTAGGGTGAAATGACATCTGTGAATGTCTCGTGGGGCTGCCTGCGCCCATGAGAGCGGGAATGTATAATTCCTTCCGCATTCAGTAGTAGAGAGAGAGTGATGCTGCCCTGCATCCCCGCCCCCGCCCTCTTCCCCTTCCTGCGGCCTGGTGGTTTCACTCGCGGCCTTCCCGTGCTCCTTGGCTGAGCATCGCAGACCCTCCCTTGCGTGGCTGTGGGAAACGCCTTGTGCAAGGAATGACATTCGTAAGCAATTTCCTTTGAAAGGGAAGTTGTGTTTGTGTACACCCGGAATCGTTTACGGCTGTTGAGAAATGGAGCTTTCCCTGGCTGCTATGGCAGGCCTTGGTATGAGACTCGCCTCTGTATGTGGAATATCGAAAATTCGGTGCTGGTCTCCATGAAGTCACGGAAAACCGAACACCGGCCATGGACAGCTCTGACAGTCGTTGCTTTGTCAGCTCAAAGATGATTTTTATTTGTGCACCTTACATTATAAACTCGGAAAGCTCGTTTTTTTGCGGGGGGATTTATTTCTTTGCATTGGGACTACTTGATACTACACAGTTTGCTTTACAGTAGTGTTTTACTCGTTTGAAGTCTCACCTACAGACTGCTGTTTGCTGTTTGTTTGAGAAAGACCTCTTGTGCTCTATCTCTACCAAAAACTTACAGTGGGCTTAGCGCCCACCCTTTGGTTGGCTTTGTCACACTTTCTATTATTCTCAATCCAAATAACTGACTAACATCCACCACTCAAATTACTTTCATTTTTCACTATTATAATTCACCACTAATCCTTTGTGTTCCGGAGTAGCGTGCTACTCGTCAAAAAAAGCGCTTTGACGCCTTGTCAGGGGTAGTAAGCGCTATATAAATGAAATTACAATACTCATTGGTTTCTTATTCCTTGACTTGCCTTCCTTTTCGTAAATTTGCCTCTCCTTTGAGCATACCTTCTTTAGCATCCTTTTTATTGACTGACTCAATGAGCAGGGCCCTCCTTAAATACGAACGCTGGATATTCATTTTAAAGACGGACACCCAGGGTCTGAATGACTATATCCCCTGAGGTTCTCTGTTATATTATCTAGTTTTATAAAGCGCACATTCACTGACAGGTCTCTTGGCGCTAAAACTACGGAAGCAAAGCTACAAATATATGCTGTTACTGGTTAATCAAAAGCTGTCCTGAAAAGCCAGGTCTTCAGGAGTTTCATAAACTTGAAATAGCAGGAGGCAAACCTAATATCACATGGTAGGGTGTTCCAGATACGGGGGTAAAATGTAGAAAAGCTGGAGCCACCCAAAGTCTTTTTTTATTAAAGGAGGGGATGGACAGAAAGTTAAAATCAGAAGCTCTTAAGTTCGACCAGGTGTATATTTGTGGATGCGGGCCGAGATAAAGGCCAGGCTACTGTAAAGATTGAAAGACCATACAGCAGGCCCTGAAGACTGAGCATTGCTCAACTGGTAACCAATGCAGTTTCAGCAACAGGGGTGTGATATTACACTTCCGGGGTAGTTCATGAAAAAGCCTGGCAGCTTGATTCCGTATCAATTGCAGTCTACCAACTAGACCCTTAGGAAGCCTAAAATAAAGGGAATTAGCATTATCAACTCTAGAAATAACCAGTGTGATGACCACGTGTTTGATGGCCTCAAAGGAAAGTAATCTCCCAATCTTTCTAATTTCGTATAGTTGAAACTGTAGCCCCCACTTGAAATTTCATTGACCGCCTAGTCAATCATGACCCCAAAACCTTTAACTGACTTCTTGTGCTGGGGAGGAGAGCTCATAGAGGGGGGGGGGGGGGGGGGGCAAAAAGCAATGTTCCACAGATAAGGTTGCTTACCAAAGATAACCATTTTAGTTTTGTCTGAATTCGGCTTTATATGATTATTATTCATCCAGTCACAGACGAATGCCATTGTATCCTGAAAGGACTCTTTCACTTCTGAAGAGTTATCAATGGACAAAATCAATTGTAGATCTGCATTGTACACCGTGACTTGCATTTCGTCCAGGGCATACACTACGACCATTTCACAGCCCATACCACTGTATGAACAAAAAGGGACTGATTTGGCTACCTTCAGGTTAGTTTTTTTTACAAACTACCATTTACCATAATCTTCTTCTGAGGACATGGACAACAAGGTATGGTAATCGCCTTCCCTTTGTCTCCTGATTGTCAGGTGGCGTCTGTTTTCTGGCAGGTTGAATTTTGTCTCCATGCTTTCACAAACATTTCTGGTGTTTCTCATTTTCCGGACTTTTATTGATATTTTGGGGGGGGGGGCGGGGGCGGCTGCATTGAATAACTCCTGAAGTCACATTGGTGCGCTGCCGCGCGACAGCACACAGAGACCCTTCAACAAAGACAAAATAAGTGAATACCCTTCTGGGACCTGTTCCTTTGGATTTGGCATGTTTATGGCCACATTCAACCTTCCTGGAACAGCGCTTTTGACACATTATATTTGCGTCTTAATAATTTTCCTTTGACTATAGGAGTCCGCAGCAGACCATAAGGCAAATAGCCCCCGGGCACTAGGTAAAATTGCACAGGGATACTCCAAACTAGCATGTGTTCCTTCTTCTCACATGTGCCCTTGTCACTTATGCATATGTTATAATTATGTGTGTTAATGCCCACGAGTGCCACCAATGTTGTGTCTTGTAAAAAAAAGTTTTTAAATGCTGCTACTACTAGGATACAGCACCATAGGCTGGAAAGATGGTAAATAAAAAAATATTTGAGTGATAACACTGGGAACATGTCTGATGTATTTAATGCTGCTGCAATATCTCCTTTTTGTTCTCCTCTAACGTTCTATTAACCAGCTGTTCATCTTCAGAGAGGTAGGTCCCCTCTGTTTGTATAATCAAATTTCTTAGGCTCACTTTAAATCAAGGCCAGGGCCTCCGACAATAACCACGATGAATGCCTGAGACTGTTCAGGCTTATAAAAGGGCAGAAACATGTTGGTTCTATCCGAGAGTATGCAAGGATCATAGTATCCACCAACATACTCTGTTAATACCCTACGGTACATTTTAATTATCCCTAGGGTACAACCTTAATAACAGAATATTTTTGTGGTATACCCTTAGTTAATTTTAGCGAAGAAACTGGACCCAAGTTTGCCAGAAAAAAGATACATTTCTAAGAACTCCCTCAGGCTAGCTTAGCCTGAGGTCGAGCACACCCTGGTAGTATCCTCTTATCAGGGTGGGACGAGGTGGCCTATGATGAAGCACGTCACATTACTTGAGTGAGCCCACCTCGTCCAATTGGAATTGCCAGGATTAGTAGGAGGCACACCACAGTATTTAAAAAGAATCCCTAGAGAAGCAACTGGTACCCCTCCCAGATGCTCTTAACATAAGGACACCATACCAATCGTTGTGTTTTGCAGTTACTTTAGAGGCGTATGTGGGCCCTTCTCGGCCACTTTTTTTCTCCCCATGTTTTTCTACTAGACAGCTAAGCCTTTCACAAAGTATTCTAGAAATAGTTAGTTCTGTGAAAATTTTGTACGCCTAGTGTGTGTCGGAGAGGGTAACCACCACCAAAATCTTTCCCTACATTTGTAGTCTGTCAGATTTCATAAATACATACTTATCCATAAGGTTTAATGCAGAGTAATGAAAATCCAACCTTATTCACCTACTGACTTTAACATATGCTTGTCACAATCCATATGTCGGACTTATTAAATGAACTGTAACTTTTCTTAAATATTTCAGATTTGTGGCATCTAAAATATCTTCCTAGTGAACCAATCATATATACATAACCAGTTCAAGCCTTCTGTAGTGCGCTTAAACTTTCCCACAACCATCAGGCATGCAGTCATAAAATTAAGAAGATCTACAAAACTACAGTTGGCAAAGCAAAACACTCTCTCTCCTAAGAGGGCTTAGCAAGGATTTTCACAGTGCAAATCGTCTTTACCCACTGTTTGTCAGAGTGGGTAACCAATGCCAAAATCATTGCCTACTACAGTAATCTTTGCGATTCTATGTTACAAAATAGATATTTGTAAGCTTTAATACAGAGTAATAACAATCCACCCTTAAATACCTATCTACTTTAACATATGCTTTTCACAATAAATACATCGGGCCTAGAGCCTTTATTGTAACTTTTCATAACAATCAAGCCTAGATCCTATCATTTATCCGTGGCTTGTTAAAAAAGCACCTCCGACCTATTATGTTGGGCATAAGGTTTTCCACAAGAAAAACTTCAGGCTTAAGCAGACATGCACTGTTGTCAAAATAATTTACAACCCTTCTTTCACAATAGGGCCTAACCAGAATCACAAGTTAGTCACCGGGTTAGTCAGTGTGAATGCCTAACAACAAAACCTTTGTCCGCTATGGTAGTATCTGAGAATACATATATTAACATCCCTGTTAATAGCCTGTGAACAATGGTATAACAACCCAGCGTTTAAAGACCTACTGGCTCTAACCCCTTAATTGCTGCCCCTCCCCTCCCACCCCCCCCCAAGGCTGAGCCCTTTTTTTTTGGCTATTTGGGGCAGTTCACTCTAAGGTGTCTATAACTTTTTGTCGACAGAAGGTATCCACGCCAAATTTGCATCCTTTTTTTCCAACATCCCAGGGATTCTGAAGGAACTATGGGTTTGTGTATTCCCCTGGAGAGAACCTGGAAAATATAGGTACATTTTGAGTTTGGGGGACAAATGGGAATAAAGTTCTCAGGATAAATGCGTTTGTGTGTATTTTTTTTCTCTCCTAAAAATGGCATCAACTAACAGTTTGCTGTGCTAAATTCACCAGCTTTTAGGAACATGCAGAGCTGAAACTAAAAATCTTTAAGAAAAAAAAAAAAGTTTAGGATTTCTTCACTTGGCTTTTTTTTTTTTTTTTTTTTTTCCTTATTCTATTTGTTTGTTGCCTTGAACCAACTTTCAGATCATGGTGGAAATCCGTTTGAAACCCTTGGGTGGTCCAGGAAGGCTGTAGATAGTTGAAAAGTAGTCAAGATTATGAAGTTAGCAAGGTGGCACATGTGTTGATCCCTCAAGGTATTCCCAAAGCAACTAAATGTTGAAATAAATATTGAAAATGAGTCGGAAAAAACTGCCATTTGTGACTAAGTTTTCATCTGTAACTTTTTGTTATGAGGGCAGTAGCACACGTAATTGTGCTAGACCCTTATGGTTGCAGGGATATATTGGGTTAGTACATTCTGCAAAAACACGAGGTACCCAGAGCCAGCAACTGAGCCTCATCATATAAAGGTTTTTCATTCTGTACCGAGTATAGGCCAGTTCATATGGTGAAATATGTAGAATGAAAAATGTGTGTCAAGAAAACCTAAGTATTTCTGAAATGGGCACAAGATATGGAGTTTAGGAGTAGTGGTTATTTGTACATCCGTGGAGTTGTACTTGCATGTGATTCGGAGGGCAGTTTTCAAAATGTCTTCTGTCTTACACACTGGCTTATGTTTAGAGGCACAAATTCAGCAAAATCCAATTGGTAATAACAAATGTTCTACTATTCTATGTTCCCAAATGTCTTCCGATAAAAATAGTACCTCACTTGTGTGGGTAGACCTAGTGACAGGCAACAGGCCAAAACGTAACATGGACACACCGCATTTTTCACTTAAAAATGCCTCTTTTTTGCAGGGTCTGTAGCTGTGTATTATGGGCCTTAGCTCAACCGGCACCTAGGGACACCCAACAAATCTGTAAATTTTTTAAAACTAGACACCTGGCTGGGGTGACCTGCGTGGTTCTCACCACATTCTTTTTTTTATTATGAAGCCTTTGCAAACTTCAACTAAAACACACGCTATACAACATTTCTGTGAGGATAAGTTCTGGAATCTGCAGGGAGCCACAAATTCCCTACCACCCAGCAGTCCCCGAAGTCTCCTTATAAAAGTGCTACCTCACTTGTGTGGGTAGGCCTAGTGCTTATTCTAATCAAGTATACAGGTGGGCTTGTGAACTTTGACCATCTGACCCCAAACCGTAATGGGGAAATGTTCTCATCATGAATTGTAGTGAGCATGTACACATCACGCCTGTCAACAAACGTGACTGGGATCAGTTGGAATGCAATGCAGTGCTCTGGGATATTTGGAGCTTCTTACAAACAAGCTCCTGTGGGAATACTCTGCAGGGACAACAAACTGTATTGCACACCACAGTCACAGCTATATATAGCTCGATGACCAGCTCTACACCTGTATAGAAGTTGGTCCACAAAGATTTATAACCTTTGTGAAGGAGTGGCTGGCCATGCTCCCTTACAATCTTTCCTGTGACTCTTAACATGGCGGGGCAACCTACAGGATTTATAGTGGAGTTCCTTTCCTGTATACACTCTCAAGCTGTATACATAGCTAATAGAGCTCTCACACAGCATATACACCTTGATGCCATAGCGAGCTCTTTCTCTCGCAATGTACTATCCGAACAGCAGTTGCCCTTTGTACAGGATCAAGGACTTCTCACTTGCTATAATCTTTCCAGGAGTATAAATCTCTGGGAACCTGGCAGGGGAATGTTCCACAACAAGTTTAATTTTAAACAACCGGTCATGGTCTGGAAGGTCCCGGGGCCATGCTCATTCCCATGGTATTTATTTGTAATGTTTCACATTACCATGTAACGTTCCATTAAAACCATACCTATTGGCATTGCATGACATTTG
Organism: Triturus cristatus; assembly: GCF_964204655.1. Classification (NCBI taxonomy): domain Eukaryota; kingdom Metazoa; phylum Chordata; class Amphibia; order Caudata; family Salamandridae; genus Triturus; species Triturus cristatus. The sequence goes on from NC_140592.1 coordinate 1,004,540,024, forward strand.
TATGGACATTTTCCAGTTCCTGCTAAGTGATGCCAGGCCAGAGGGTGTCTGTGTTCAGCAAATTCCTCTCTATCTGTAGTTCTCTACTTTTACAATAGTTTAACACTAATAAAATATCTGGGTGCGCCGCATATAATGCATCTTTTTTGGTGATTGGAAGCTTATGCTGGATGCAAGTCTGGATGACTGGGATTGGATTAAGCAATGAGTTTTTTTGTTGTTGTTGTAAATGAGCACAATTGTCACAAGAAGGGGAAATCAAGTACTGGAATGCACCATCCCCCTTTGAGGCTGAAAGGTACTGGAGGGGAACTATTTTCGGAGCAGGGCGCTTTCTTTTTTCAAGCTGGTCCATCTTTTCTTTGATATTGCTCCACCTGCTCTGACTAGCTCTCCAAATATTTACTGGTACTAGGATCTCTGCTGGGTGGGCTCCAAGCAATGTACATGGAGTGTCTGCTTCAGTAAAGATTTTCATAAAGTACTCTTCACCAGTTGATCATTTTCCTCCTCAGTATAATTCCTTTGCTGACCAAAAGCAATGACTTGTATCTACAAAATGTTTTAACATGTTGAGGTATACTGTAGATTCCAGTAACTCCTTTCTCCCCAAACTTCTTAAAAATTATTTGTTTTTCTACATTTATGTCTTTGTAAGAGACACCATAGCTTCTCGAGAGGTGGAGATCCAGTTTGCACTTGTTCTTGCATTACACTTTTCTGCTGAATTCAGTGTTGTACTACAGTGCCGTATGTTGTTACATTTTTAGTGCAATTTATTTTATTTGAACTAATCCTAGGAGTTCCACGTAGCCATATTAAATTTGATTATCTTGTTTGTTCAATTACTCATTTTATCTTCCATGTCCTCACCCAGGAGCTATTGGCTGATGAGTAAGTTGGGGGTGGAATGTGCAGTTACCCTGATCTTTCTCTTTACAATTAAAAATGTATGTGATGTGTCTACCACTCCTCTGTCAGTCATGCAGTCAATGACCATGCAACCCCTCCCTGCATTGTGGGTTAGCATGTTTTCATGTGGAAACTCATATGATTTTTTTACTGACTTCGTCTTCATCAGCACTAAATTGTGCTATCGGACATCCTCTTACTTTCACAGCAGTGGAATTGTGGGAAAGACTAAACTGATATGATGTTTGACCATTTAAGCTTTCAAATAACTTCAAATGATGAATCAACCACCTGTGTTTGTGCACCACTTTCTCTTTGTTCGAGTTGTCCATCTGTGCTTAAGGTTTGTTGTCCTTATGACCATATTTGGCCAGCCGAACACATAAAGGGTGATTGGAGAAATGCTTGCAATAGCTTAACCACTGGCATCGCATGAAGTAGCATTTCAACCCATTGTTCTTTTGCTTGCCAGGCCACCTTAGTTTGGACCCAGCCATATTCAAATCAGTCTTGACCATGCTCCTATAGGAAGGTTCCAGCCCAAACTGCAGGTCAGGCTCTCTCTGAACTGGAACACAAGCAAGCCAAGACAGGTTTCACCATGATTGGGTTGTCAGTCAAGTATAGCTTGGTTGCAGTGGCATAGTGAGTGGGTATCCACATCTGGCATACCCTTGCCTCTTATGGTGGTACATCAAACACACAAAAGGTGATGAGAGGAATGCTTGCAATAAGTCTAGCCACTGGCATTCGCTTGGAGTAGCATTGCAACTAATAGTTCTTTTGTTCATGATACCCCCTCGGTTTGGACCAAGCCGAATGCAAATCGGTCTTGACTCTGCTCCAATAGGAACGTTCCAGCCTGAATTGCCAGACCAGTTCCTTCCTGAACTGTAACTTAAGCAAACCAAGACCATTTTTGTTACCAAGTAACACCTGACGGAAAGCCCCAATCCGGATGACCACATTTTTCCAGCACTTTCTATGCTGACATTTCGAAAACTGCATAGCGGTGGTCAAGTAAAAAAAATTGCTGAATCAGCCAGTCTGATTGCAGTGGATTTGTGGATCTTCTGCCAAGTTGCACAAAATAGCTATATACTGAAACCAAGTGAGATTTAATTTTCAAAATAATGTCTAAGGAATAGTTGGGGAAAAAATGGTAGAGCTATACCTCCGTTTTCTGATTTCGCTTTATTTGTTATTACCTCAAAAAAATGAATGCACACATTTACACCGCACCATAAAGGCTCTGTTTTATGCCACGTTTGGTCAAATCTATCAACACTTTGTTGTAGTGATGAGCAAAATTCTACTTTGGAATTTCATATTCAGCCTTTCAAAACTAATTCCCCTTAACTTAACCATTTTTTACCCCCTCGATGACTTTGCACCAAATTTGTAACGAAGCCCCTGAATTAGAGGAGTTAAGACATTGTCCAAATCAGTGTAGATTAGTCACACCCATTTTAGGTTATTAGTACAACTATAAATAACATTTCCGATAAACCAAGTGTCTCTACAATAATTGCAGGGGAACTGTAGCTTCTATTTAATATGTTCCTCACTCTTAAATGTTCTAGTTGTTCCTTCAGCAACTCGTTTGTATTAAAAAAAAAAAAAGTCACTTTTGCTCACTTTTCAAACGTTCTTTTAACTTGCCTCTTCAACATGGAAGTTCACCATCTTAGATTGGTACTTTTAAAGAAACATTGGCAAATCCAGTAGTTCTCGCCTTAGAGAGCTATTAGCGCTGCCAACTTTATTTTTAGGTCTCGGCTAGCGTAGGCTGCGCACATGCGCAGTCTCGCTGGTGAGATTTAATGTTTTTAGGTATTTTTTGTAAAGGGCTTTAAGCCCGCCCCTCTTTTCCATTGGCTGACGTCACCGTTTATGCTAAATAGTGGCCAGCCATTGGAAAAGAGCTGTTAATGACGTCTTTGCTTGGCTTTTTGAGCCGTCCCATTTGGACGGGCTCGTTTGACTTCCGTTGGTCGTGAAAGCTTTCTTATCTTTATGGGGCCATGTGTTTCAAACACATGGCCCCATAAACACAATAGATCGCTTACGACAGAAGGAAAGCAGGCCGCATGTTTATTTTTGCATCGCACTTTAAAGTGCAAGCGCGATGCAAAAATAAACAGTGGCTGACTGGCGAGCGCTTTTTTTTTTGTGTGTTCTTTCCTTGTTCTGCCGAGGCTGCCTGTTTTTTTAATAAAGGGTTTCATGTCGAAGCGCTAGAGCGCATACATGCGTCTGCAACACTGTCATGAAAGCACTTTGATTTATAATGTATGGCTTGCGTTGACTCAGCGGGGGTGCAGCCAAGTGCGCGAGGGGTCCCTTTAGAAGTCGCTGTGAGCGTGAGACAGGCCATCTCATTGAAGCCTACAGAGACAAGCTCTCAGACTGGCCATGGCGTGCAGCCGGGTGGATTACACACTGATATGATGCTACTGTGGGTGGGGGACTGGTTACTGGAGCTGGTGGAACAAGGGTGGACCAGAAGTGGATGTGATGGAACCGTGGTGGTGGACTGCACCAACGTGGGTCAAAGGGGGGTGGGCACGGCGTCCTGAGGGTGGCACGAGGGTGGCTATGATGCTTCGAAGCTGGTGCGTGTGGAAGGGGGGTTCAGTGGCTGCAACTGGTGGTCCGGAGGGTGGGTATGACGACACTCGGACGGAGTCGATGCCACGTTGATGTAAGGCCGGAATGGTGATTTTGAGGGTGGGGGTAATGCCGTACGAGTGGTTGAAAGGATAGATGTGGTTTTATTGAGGGTAGTGCGTGGCGTAATGCACTGCCACGAGGGTGGATATGTCACGGTGGCTGAAGTGAGTTGTCCGGAGAGGAGATATGACGACAGGCTAGCATACATGGCGCCATGAGGTGACTGGGCGATGTAATGCCACGAGGGTGGTTCGAAGGGGGTAGACATGGTGTTTCTAAAGGAGGTTTAGTGGCAGAAGGTACTGCCAGGAGGTTGGATGTGACGTCCCGCTGGCTGAAATTAATGGTCTGGAGAGTGGATATGACTACACGCTGGCAGAGGTGATGCCACAAAGAGGGGGCGAGATAATGCCAGGTGGTGGATTCAGAGGGCGTATCTGAGGCTGTAAAGGATGCCCGGGAGAAAGAGTGCTTCGCGGGGAGTAGTGATGCTGCTGAGGGTGTCAGGCGGGTGCCTCGGAGGGTGTGTGTGTGTGACCTAAGGCCGGCTCCAGACAGCGTCAGTGTGACCCCCCACGCTGCTCACACGCAGCCGGAGCTCCCGGGCCAGGGTTCCATCTGTTTTGCCGCTTTGTCCTTTTGGAAACTGCAGCGAGCCCCGAGCATGGTCACACTTCCCTTCCAGTCTCTCTGATTCATGGCGGTAAGCGTTGCTGCCCATCCAGGGAATGCGGCGCTCCCCTCACTGGTTTCTCTCCTGCGCTTAAAGCACATTGGCCTGGTCCCGACTCCCTGTGCTACCCTGGTACGGCCCAGTGAGTGATAATGCACGCTGTGGTATCGTGTTTCGGCGCAATCAGTGGCCGGCTTTGACATGGGCGAATTGAGGCGAGGCCCAGGGCGTCAATCTGCAGAGGGGCGCAAGGAGATGTGTGCATTAAGGTTATGCGAACAGCAGCGCCCCTCTCATCTTGCCCCAGACTTGTCCGTGCCCTGTGTCCTCCTTAGTTAGGTTTGCCACTTTAAACTGGTTTTATTCCTTCATTATCATACCGTAGAGGATTTTTAACACCCCATTAGCCCCTTTCCATGCCCTCTCTTCTCACTCCGACTCCCGCAGACACACAACAGCAACACTCTCACCCACAGCTCACCTGTGTCTTGCCGATGGGTTAGGTGAGTTGGGGGAGGACCATAGATGTTTGTGTTCAGAGGCCATTCACTGCTCAGCCAGGGACTGACAAGTGAACACAAAAGCCCCCCACCCCCTCCGCTGCCTCTTTTTATTCACTAGCAACAGTGCCAAATTTCTCTCCAATCAGGGCGTTCTCCTATCAAAGGCCACCTCTGACTGTAGTTGGGTTCTGTCAGTGGCCCTGCTCTCTCTGATGCTGTTGTTGGGTATTGTCAGTGTTTGTTATCTATGATATTGTTGTTGGTCGCTGTCAGTGGCCCTGCTCTCTGATACAGTTGTCAGCCGCTGTCAGTGGCCCTGCTCTCTATGATACTGTTTCAGATGCTGTCAGTGTTTCTGCTCTCTATGATGACTCTTTGGCAAGAAACCAAAGACCGCATCATGCTAACTTCTGCTACTAAAGTAAGCGAGACCACTTCTCCCACAAAGTGACTTCAAAACTGCTGCTCAAGCCCTTGCACTGTCACATCTGGATGGTGGAAACACACTGCACCGAGGCTCCCAGACTCCACATTGGCACCCTTAAGAGTATCCTCCACGCTGTAGCATGTCTCATCCACTGCCTGAAAATATGTGATCACATCGGCCAAACCGGAATGAACTCTGCCGGAATGAACCTTTCAGCAGTCCACACATGCAGAAAACAAGCATTTGCGATTCAATAGGTCTCACATTTGTAAAATGTTAAGCTATTGGCATTGTCAATGACAATGCCTTTTATTTATGTTTTCAAAACCAACAAATACATGAAAGGTTTGTGATTTACAATGCCAGTAGCATAAAGTCTCGCAAAGGCGAGTTCTATTGCATTGCAAATGCTGGTTTCCTTATGCTTTACAGCATCAAAGCAGATGCTGTGCAGAATGAAGGAAAGGTATAAAAAAAAATACAAAAAAAAACAACCCTGACGATCAAGAAGCAAACCAATGAAGCCCATCAATGGTAAGCATTGGCATGCTTTAAGCCGGCTGTAAGCTAGCAAAATGTCTTGCAGGCAAAGGTGTGTGGTGAAACCTAAAAATTGCTGCTACATCTTAACACGTTTCTTGCCCATGCATCGTGACGCATATGTGCACATATTAGTCCTGTTGCGCTACCATAACATCCTGAATGCATACAGGCAAATATGCCCATATCCATCAGCATAGTTGGCCTTGTTTTGGATTTTTGTTCTTCTGCAGTGGCATAACCTTTTTGTGTTCTTTGTCGATGATGAACAGCATCTGCAGTCAGCATCTGCAGTCAGCATTAGCAAAGACAACATGTGAGATCTGTTGGCTTTGCCAATGCTCGTTTTTTTCTTACTACTTTCTTTGAGTAACTGAAGAGCTCCCCCACCCCTGTTCCTCATCTGCTTTTATCTTGCTTATTTAAGGTAAGTGTTTTTTGTCAATTCCCCTCAAATTTGTTTCGTTTCTGTTTTTTTCTTTCTTTCCCTCTCTGCTGTTGGTGTTCAGCATGTGAAATGGTATTGCATTTTTACTTCCACTCATTGGGAAGTGAACAGATTTTTGTTTTGCAATGTTCTTGCGTGCATTATTTGCCCCAGTGGTATAATCTGTCTACTCCCACAAATTCATGATTATTTTGCACACACTGCTAAAGCCGGTAGCTTGGCCCGTTTATCTTTTGGTCTATTTGCTTGCGGCTGTGTGCTTGGCAACCAGTTAGCAGCACCTTTCTTTCTGCCATGTGACGGAGATCAGGTGTTTCTGTTATGTTTACTGAATGCTTGCTGCCTGCCCTTTTGCATTATTGACTGTTGCTGTCTTGTAAAGGGCTTGAACTGTGTTTGACAGCTGCGGGTACCCTGCCAGGTGCAATAATGAACCCTGCCCTGCAGGTGCAGATACTGTATCGCTGAATTGTCATGTGATAACGAATTGAGGGGTGTTTGGTAGTCTGTGGGAGAGATACTGTACAATCAGAATTACTTTTATTGTGCAGTTAATTAAAATCGTTACAATAAAATCGCGACCACCACTAAAATACGGGTAAAAACACACTGTAAAAGTTAGCAGTGTACCATCTTCCTGCGAGCATACATTGGCACTTTAAAAGGTAATCACTGTTGGGGGGGCGTGGCTTGCGCGCCGCTGCGAGATGGCGGATCGCGCTTGAGCTCCGTAAAGAGTGAGGGCCGACGGAGGCATTGCTGACACTGAATATTGCCCCGCTCTGCGCAGAAGATGCTATCTTACATGGGAAACTGCCGTGCATGCTACGAGGGAGGTCTCTGGTGGTGAAGAGCGGCCAGAGTTCATTTATCGGCATTTTTAAGTGACGCTTCAGGCTTTCACGAGCGGCCGCCATTTTGTTTCTGCTGTGAGGGAGTTTTTCTCTCGCTTCTACAAGACGACGCTACTGGTCTATCCTGTCAGGAATGGAGGCATTCAGGAGCTGGTGACGTTATTTCACTTTTCTTGAGCTTATTTTGTTCTTTTTTTCTATCGCCTATTGCTGAGAGACCCACTGTGTGAACTTTTTGAGGTTTCTGGTCTTTTCCTCGTCGTCAAACGCACTGCCATTTCCTTATGTGAGGCTTTTTTGCTCTTGGCTTGATCCTGGTGGTTTTCGGAGTCGGTGCTTGACTACTGGCGCCTGTAGTACTTTTCGTGAGGTGTTCTTTCTGACTGGGATCGCCTGCGATATTTTATGCCCGGCTCTTTCTGATACAAGTGCATGATTCCTTCCTGCCCATTTTTCCTCTCACACATTGAGGGTTTTACAACCCCTGGCATTCCTTGTCTCACTCTATCTGAGGAGGTGTATTTTGTTTCTGCTGAGGTGGTCTGCCCTATGGCTGAAAATATGGCCCCTTCACCGAATTCCAAAGACGTTAAGGACTCTAAAGCATCTCTTAAGAGGTCCAAACAGGTATCCCCAACACCTGAGTCTGCTCCTAAAGACACTATTTCGACTCTTGAGTCCATTCTGGCGCGCCTTAATGAGGTTTATGAGATTGCGCAGTCTACTAAGACCAATACAGATTTACTGCAAGTGGAGGTGTTAGCCATCAGGAATGATTTCAAGGCCCTTTCCCTTCGTGTCTCAGGTACAGAAGCACGGATTAGTGGCGCAGAGGATACCATGCAAAAGCACTCTAGATCTCTCACGCAGGTAGAGCGTTCTATGGCAGCATTGAGGAGAGACCTCACTGAACAAGAAGATCGTAATCGTAGATCCAATCTGCGTATTTTTGGTCTTCCTGAAGATGTTGAGAAAGATGCATCTTCCATGATTGAGTTTCTGTATCAATGGATTCCGTCAACACTACAAATCTCTTTCGACAAAGATTTTGAACTGGAACGGGCACACCGTGTCCCCTCCTTTCGCCCCAAGTCTGCTACGCAACCAAGAGCGATAATCTTTAAGCCGCTGCGTCATCAACATACTGAGCAGATTTTGGCGCATATGCGGAAGGTTAGAGCTGTCTCTTGGAATGGCCATCGTATTTCAATTTCTCAAGACTTTGCCAGAGACACGGTGATGAGGAGGAAAGGCTTTCTTAATCTCCGGAAGCGTTTGTCTGAAATGAATATTCCCTTCTCCTTTGCTGGTCCCTCAAAATTCCGCATTACTTTCAAGGGTCGTGTCAGAATTTTTGACGAACCTGCGGATTTGGCCTCGTTTCTGGATAATCAAATGGAGCTACAGATGGATCTTCAAACGGGGGCTTCACATGCTCCTGGTTCTTCTGGCACCTGAGACGGCTATACATAATGCATTGTCTTTAGTCTTTGTCAGATCTATTAGGTCTAGCTGCTTTTAGATCTGCGCAGTGGTCTTTATGTCCATTGGTCTTGACGTATTTTTGTCGTCTATTGGTGCTCCCTTAGTATCGTTATGGTGTTTTGGTCTTTAGTGTTGTTAGTTTTAGTGTATAAACCTTTCAATTTTTTGTGGTAACTTCTCTTGTTGGCGTGACTTCACTTTTGTCCGCGTAGCGTCCTGTTATTCATTGCCTCCCCAGTTTGTCTTTCGACGTATTAGGTCACGGTCCTTTTCCTTCCAGGGGTGTGTCTTCGGTATGTGCGTCGTTTTTTGTGGTAAATTTTGGTTTATCTTGTTCTGTTGTGGTCGTTCCTTTTGCTTCATGTTTGTTTTTTGTTACTTCGTACTTTATGGAGTAGGTCATTGCTTGTTCCTTTGCTTTCTCATTGTGTTGTTGTTTGGTTTGTCTAGGTGTTTTATTCATATATGTTTATTAAGTGTTTATTTATGGCTATACTTAGAGTCAGTATTGGTCGTTCATATAGTTGCTAGTTATACTTACTTTATTGTTTTTTTCATTGAGTGATTTGTTTACATTGTGTTACTATTTGTTTTTTTCGAGTAGGTTAGTTTTTTATAGATGCTTTGTACTTGGCAGACATATGCCCCTCTTACCTACATGTTCACTTTCTTAGACATGCATATTTATCTTGCCAGTTTGTGTGTATATGGCTTTATTTATTCATGGCCAGTTATCTTTAAGTTTGTATATAGATTTTTCATATTTATATATAGTATTAGGTCTCTTATCTAGCTGCCATAAGGGTTTCTCGGTCTGTTATATGATAAGATGCTACCTACCGTTTTTTATTATGTTTCACTTATTTTTCCCATATTGTTTCATATAGATACCTACTTTATTGACTTTCTCATTGCGTGATTTGATTACATTGTGTCATTAACTGTTTTTTTCGAGTAGGTTAGTTTGTTTTAGAGATGCTTTGTTCTTGATAGATTTATGCCTCTCTTATCTACATGTTTACTTATTTAGCCAAGCATATTTATTCTACCAGTTTGCGTGTATATGGCCTTATTTATTCATGCCAAGTCATCTATGAGTTTGTATATAGACTTTACATATTTATATTTAGTACTAGGCCTCTTATTTAACTGCCATAGGGATTCACTGATTGCTATATTGATAAGATGCTATATACCGTTTTTTATTATATTTCACGTATTTTTCCCATATTATATCATACAGTATGCTTTAGAGTGTATTTCTTCTTTTCTTTTCATTATGGTCCTTTTTCTTTTGTTGGAGTCCGCTTTGGTCTGGTTCTACCTAATACTATTGTTCTCTCTTAGTTCTCTTTTCACCAGCTCTTAATGCCTGATCGTGCTTTCTTTTTCTCTCTTTTCTGCTCCTACCGTTCTCTATGATTTATTGTAGTTGTTATCTATACATTAATTTGGTCAAATGTGTTGCCTTTACAGTCTCTCATTTCGCTTTGTCTTCTAATAAGTGATACTTATCTCCGGTTCTTAGCTTTTAGATAGTGCCTTCCTTTTAAATGTATAACCGGTTATGCACTGCTCTGGGGCTTTTTATGCTGTTGATGTTATTTCTCCTGTTGGTCCCTCGCTCTTTCTTCCATGTCCCCCCTTGTATGAATTTGGTCTTTTTCAGACCTGCCGGACTGGCTCTTCTCTCTCTCTTTCTCTGTACTCTCCTGCTTTCTTTTTCCTCTTCTTTCCTTTCTTCTCTTCGGATTTCCTCTTTGGTCTCACCCTGTGTTGTGCTGGCTGTTGATGTCTGCTGGTTAGCCCTCCTGGTTGTTGCGCTTCATTTGCCACATATGGAATATCTTTTTTTCCTGATAATGGTTCTATGTCTGGACTAAATATACTTTCCCTTAATGTTAAAGGGTTAAATCATCCAGTCAAAAGGTCAAAGATTTTGGATTACTGTAAATCTCTTTCTTCGGATCTTGTCCTTTTTCAGGAGACAAAGCTCTCTGCCAAGGAGGCGTTGTTTCTGAAGAAAGAATGGGTCTTTGATGTTGCTTGTTCAGATGCTTGTGGTAAAAGGAATGGAGTAATTACCTTAGTTTCTAGACACTCTGGCTTATCTATCGTTTCCTCTGAACAGGATACGGAGGGGCGTTGGTTACTATCTAAGTTGTCCGATGGTAATGCTGACTTATTTGTCATGAATATTTATGCCCCCAACAAGGATGACCCGGCCTTTTGGAATGCGATTACCAAAAAGCTCGAGGATACTCCTCACTCTGGTAATCTTATTGTAGGTGGTGACTTTAACTTGCCAATGGACCCTATCTTGGATAGGAATTCTGCCTTTAACTTTCGTCCCCCTAAAGCACACAAACAAATGATTAATATGTGCTCTCTTACCCATCTTCAGGATGTATGGCGTCTTCATAATCCCACTGGTAGTGACTTTTCCTTTTTTTCTTCCCCTCATTCGTCCTTTTCACGCATTGACTATCTTTTGGTTCATTCTTCTCTGGTTCAATTTTCTTCTTCTCCGCTTATTCATCCTATTTTAGTTTCTGACCACGCCGCAGTCACATTTTCTCTTACCTCCTTTGTCCCTAGGGCACGAGCTCGCTCGTGGAGACTCAACACAGAAATTTTACATGATGAGTCCTTGGTGCGAGAGTTTTCCAATGACATTGAGACTTTTTTTATTGAGAATGTTGGGTCAGTCAGCTCCCCTGTTGTTCTCTGGGACTCTTTTAAATGTACTTTTCGTGGTCAGGTCATTAAATGTATGTCGAAGAGAAACGCTGCCATTAAAAAGGAACTCACGGACTTAGCAGATGAGATCAAACGTCAGGAATCCCTTTTCCGCCACTCTCAGAACAAGACCTACTTCCAATCTATTAAAAATCTAAAACATTCATACAATTCTATAGTCACTAAGAGAGCTCATATTGGCCTGCAGGCTCAGAAATCTAAGAGACTGCTGTTAAGAAATCGTGCGGGCAAGATTCTTGCTGCCACTTTAAAGTTCCAGGAATCTTCTTGTAACACTTTCCAAATTCCTTCTATTACTGACCAGCTTGGTAGGAAAAAATTTCAAACTGCAGAAATCCTTGAGGTGTTCCGCGATTTTTATAACAATTTGTATACCCCGTCGGCTCAAGCTTCTTTTGAACAATGTCAGGAGTTCTTGAAGTCGGTTCCTTTGAAAGTTGTTTCGGAGGAAGATAATCAATCATTAAACTGCCCGATTACTGCTGATGAAATCATTTCCGCGATTAAAGCTACTCGATCTGGTAAAGCTCCTGGTCCCGATGGATATCCTATTGCGTTTTATAAAACCTTTATTCCCGTGATTGTCCCGAAACTCCAATCCGTTTTTGATGCGTTTATTAAGGATGGCTCTGTGTCTGGTTCTGCGGCGGATGCTACTATTGTAGTTATCCCCAAAGACGGGAAGGATCACGCAGATCCCAAAAATTTTCGTCCCATATCCCTCCTTAACATGGAAGCCAAGATCTTTGCTAAAATTTTAGCTAAACGATTAGAGTCCTTTATTCCTCATTTGGTTCATCCCTCCCAAACAGGTTTCGTAAAGGGGCGTCTTGCACGGGATAATATTCGTACTTTTTGTCATATTCTTGGCGCCGCTAAACGATCTAATCTTCCGGCGGCAGCCCTGGCCCTTGACGCTGAAAAGGCCTTTGATAAGGTCTCTTGGCCTTTTCTACGAGCGGTCCTACGTGCACACAATCTTGGTGACTCCTTTATTCGTATGGTTATGTCTCTGTACTCCCGACCTAGAGCTAATATACGGGTGAATGGTGCTACGTCTTCCTTTTTTAACCTTTGTCAGGGCACTAGACAAGGATGCCCTTTGTCCCCTCTCCTATTTTTGTTGTCCATTGATCCTCTCCTCAGAATGATTGACTCGCATCCAGATATTAAAGGGTTCTCTTTTGGGTCTCATCAGATAAAAACTGCGGCATATGCAGATGATGTTCTCATTTTTTCTGATGATATTGCTCTGGCCATCCCCGCTATTTCGGATACGATTGCTCTTTTTTCAAAAGTTTCAGGATACACTCTGAACAAAGATAAGACAGAGATGTTTCCTTTAAATGCTTACTGCTTCTCCTCTCATATGGGCTCGGCGGGCTTTAAATGGCAATCCCAACACTTAAAGTATCTGGGTATCTATTTGTGTTCCACCCTATATGCTACGGCTTCTTATAATGAATCCCAAACTATTCTTAAGGTGAGACGTCTTTTAGAGAATTGGTCTCCGAAGCATATTTCTTGGTGGGGCCGTATGCAAACTCTAAAAATGATGATCACTCCTATTATTAATTTTGTTTCCTCTATGCTTCCAGTAAGGCTTTCTGATTCCTTCTTCCATGAACTTGATCTGCTTACTTCTAAATTTTTATGGAATGATAGAAGGGCTAGGATTGCTTATAAATTTTTACGGAAATCTTATGATATGGGGGGCTGTAATTTTCCTGATTGGGGGAAATATCAAACTGCTTTTCTGGCGTCCCAGGGTGCCCTTTGGTTTTCTTCCCCATCTATTCATGCTCCAGCTTGGTTGACAATAGAACAGGAACTGGCCTCCCCTCTTCCGACTGCATCTTTTTTGACCACAAACACCCTTTCTATTCCATTTTCTCGCTCTATTATTTTAGACACTATTGCTGCGGTTCGTAAGGTTGATAAGAGGGTAGCAGTTCCAATACATAAAACTAGATGGTCATCTATTTGGCGCAATTCTAAAATCAAAATTAATATTGACCCTGAGTTGATGTCTTACTGGGCTGGGAAAGGTGTCTCACTTGTTAAACATCTCTATGATTCCAACAATGATCCTTCCCCTTTCTCATCCCTTGCTCAACATTTTTCTTTATCTAATTTGGATTTTTATACTTTTCTTAAGATTAAGGTTGCACTTGCTAAAGTACACCTTCATCCTTCTTCCCCGCTGATTACGCTCTTTCAGCTTTGGATCAGGACTGGTCATGTTGCGTCTCGGATTTATAAATTTTTATCGTCCTCTACACTCCCTTCCCATACTGTCACACAGCAAAAATGGTTACATCATTTTGATCATACTGTCACTGCTCATATCTCTTCTGATACCTGGCAAGATATTGGTAAATTTTCTCTTCGTAACAAAATTGCCCCTTCTCTAACGCAGTCTAAGTTTTTCTCTATTAATCTTCTTCATTGGACTCCCAGTCGTCTGTATTCACTCAATCTCAAAGAAGACAATTTATGCTGGAGTTGTGGGCTTCTACCAGGCGATTTTCAACATATGTTCCTTGATTGTTCCCTTCTCCAACCCTTTTGGGATTTAGTTCACAAACACCTTATGCTCATCTTTAACATCAAATTCCAACTGTCTCTTCCAGTAATTCTTTTGGGTCCGTTGGCGGCCCCAGTCCCTCTGCCTTTAGATCCCATGGAGCTCCAGTTGTTGGACCTCTTGTTAACTATTGCAGTCAAAGTAATTCTCATGGAGTGGAAATCCTTTTCGTCTGTCTCTTACCATACTTGGTGGGCCTGGGTTTCCTTTCTACGAAGTGCTCATACGTCAGTGGATCATGCTCATCTTTCTCCTTCTATTTCCTCTGGTGTATGGGAAGCCCTAGATTCATACATGAAGTTGGCCTCTGAAGGGGTGGTGGAACAATATCCCTTTGATTTGTCTGGTTAGTGTTGTCTTGTGTGTTGGGTGTTTCCTCTGGAAATCCTCTCCTCTTCCTCTCCTTCTCTTTGTCTCTCTTTTTCTTTCCTCTTCTCTTTCCTATTCTTTCCGTCTTTTCTTTCTTCCTTTCTTCTCTTCCCTCTTCTCCCTAATTTGCCATCTGTAGGTGATACTTTTGATATATATCTTTGCCAGACATCATTTTGGGTCTTCCCTCCTTAAGTATTTATTTATCTGATGTCTGCAGATTAATGAATGACAATGAATTGCTCTCCTACCAATTAATTGTATATTAATGTATTTATTATCTTATTGTCTGATATCAATTGTATCACTTTGGTTTATATCTTATGTGTCATATTTGCGCTTTTAAAATAATAAAATTCTTTTGAAATGAAAAAAAAAAAGGTAATCACTGTTATGCACGGTGAAATGTAGACCTACTGGCCCTTTCGAATATTTGTGCTGAGGCCCCACAGGGAAGCTGTAGTTTAGCCATCAACATGTTAAAAGGGGGAGAGGGCTTGTTTGGTAGTCGCTATCGAGGCTTCCTTATTACACTCGTGTTTTCCTGAACCCTTTTGAGGAACAGAAGCTTTTGCTGTTTGCTGCTTGTGGCACTGGGCATTATGATGCATAATGCCACAGATTGACCCTCCTTGGTTCCATTCTCCTCTGCCTGATATAGTGTTCACATTGAACCGCTCAAGATGGAATGCCCATGCTATCTGTTATAGGAAGCCATTAGCATGTGAATTTGGATAACCAGTCTTTATAATCTTAATACATGTTTTCAAGGGGGTCGCTGTTAGAAGCATGCCAATTCTGAGGAAATCCTTTTTTACAGCTACTGAAATGTTAAAGCAAACGGCAACAAAAAACAGCAGGGAAATCTTTCAAATAAGGGACAAAGGCCAACATGTACATGCTTTCCTCAGAAACAAACTGTGTTGTAATGTAGTTATACAAAGTTTAATATTTACATACTTCTAAGCCACTAGAAAGATTCAGGAACTCTTGTTCCTCATAACTAAGCTCCCGATCTTGCACCTCAGTTCTAATGTTTTGTGCATCTCGAACACCTCTCCTTGGAGATCCCGCTCCTCGTGTCATAGTCTATTCCCCGTGCATATTTTAGTTAGGAATTTGATGCCATCGTGAGAATTTTGAAAATAAGCACTTGCATGGAAAACGAGCATTGGCAAAGCCAATCGGTCTTTCGTTAACTGAAGACATTTTTTCTTTGCCAATACTTATTATTTTGATGTTTGTGAATGGACTTTGTATGAAGGCACACTTATATGAAAACAGGTTGGTTTTTTTAAAAGCCAAAATGTATGTTTCTTTATGTAGAAGCCCACCTTTAACCGTTAATCCCTGGAACTGAATGGTGTTACTTATTGTTGGATTTCCACGTTCTGCAAGAGCAGAATGTCCTCACCCAGTCAGGTAACCTAGTGGGTGAGGTGGGCTGACCCTGTGTCCCATGCTGTAGAGGGAGGAAGCAAAATTGGAATAACTTTACAGCAGACCAGTAGATGACGTGCTGAGTGAAATCCCCTGTAAATATGTATAATATATTTATTGTAAACAAAAGGTCTTGGCTAACGCCAGACCTTAAAATAAATGGTACATGTGGAGATGCTGCAAATTAGGTGGAAATGTTTCGGGGTCGTGGTGAGACAATGGTGGGTGTTGAGATTTGAAATCCAATAGTTATTATTGGAAAGTATCCTGGTAAATAATGTCAGAGAGACCGTTTGGTGTGAGCTGCACTTGAGCTCCCACATTCTCCTAGCAGAGAAATACTTGGATACAGGGAGATTTCAATGAGCCTAAACCTTTGGTAACAGTGAACCGGGTTATAGGGCACTTTTCAGAAACATAAGTGCTTACATTTTGTGTAACTGAGTACCAACCATAATTTACAGTCCATGAGAAAAAAGTACTTAAAAGATCAACTCCAGTCTAAAAACATAATGAGAGTAAATAAGGGAGAAAATTGGTTCAAAAGGTAAGTTATGTTAGAGAAACGATGTCCCCACGAGAAATGGGGTGTAAAAATAGTCCCTCCCACTTAGGGGAATCCTAATGGTCTTGTATCAAAAGATGCCATTAAAGCTTACCAGCACAACAATAATTTTCAATGTAGCGGCAGAATGGAACACCATAGACAAATGGTCTTCACAAAGACCATGGAAATGGGGAAATAGCATACAGCTTTCCTCTCAGTTGTGTTTTTGCTGGTGTTGAGATGTGTACCTTGGCACTCCAGTAGTATTAGTAGTTTCCAAGCAGTCCCTGTAGCTGATACCTTTTATAGTGTTTTCAGTGATCTCCTTCTCTTTGAAAGTTTTCAGGGTGTTGTTCCTGTAAGTGCAGGTTCCACAGATCTCTAAGGCGCACACCACATAAGTGGGATTCTGTGAGCTGGTCAGTAGGATCCACTGGATCTAGACCTTCACTGATCCAAATGCCACTGGCCGCAAAACCTGTACCCTTAATTTTCCATTAAACTTAATTCACTGTCCTCAGATTGTTTTGTAGGTGTCATAAGTCTAGAGTTTCGAATTAGAAAAACTAATCTGGAACAACCTAGATTATGGATTTTCTCCAGTTGCTGTTTAAATGAGTGGTAATGGAAACACAAAGCATAGTGTGAATGTTTTCCATTTGCAAGAGGGCACTCTGGTCATGACATTAACTTGACAGAGCAAGTTGTCAGCCATATTGAGTCTGTTTGCAAGATCTCGGCTTTAAGATATTTAAGTTTTTAATGGAGGGCTGGAATGGAGTTTTAATGGAAGTGCCCCAGTTTATAATAAGAATTGAATCCGAATGTGGTGCTGGGTGGTTTTGGAGAACTGCAGATTGAGGTGAAATCGTGAAGATTGGAACAAAGACGAAGACCTGAGTGACTCGCCTGGATTGAAGTATTACCGTAGATAGCTAGGAGTCCTGCAAGATGGGGAAGGAATGGCTTAAATGGCATAAAGAAATCAATATCTTTTCACTGCTAGTGATTACTAAAGGTGAGGGGTACCCAACATCGTAAGAGGAGGGACTGTATCAAATGCTGCATATATGTCAAGGAGACTTGACATGCATGAGAGCTGGATAATTTCGGCATAAGTGATGGAATGAGTTAAATGTGGATTGGGGTCTCTGTGGGGTGCGCAAAATCTTATTGCAAAGATATTGAGATGTAGGCTATATCGATTTGAACAATACTTATTGGATGTTTTTAAAAGGAATGGGAGTTATAACATATCTGGTTAATCTTTGTGCCCCTTAGTGCGTCAGCTAACGTTATAAGAAAGGAAGCCATGCTTGTCCGTCTTTTTAAGTTTTTCCATGTTGTGAGGAGTCTAAATGCTCCCATGCTTAATATTTTTGGTGTAAATGACTTTTAGTCAGAATGGAAGTCATTAGTTTGCTAAAGTGCCTGGCATAATGTTCCTGGTTACCATTTTTCAAACGTATGCACAAGTGAGGTATGACAGAGCGACAAATGGGATTTATAGTACTCAATACATATTCATGGTGGTGAGGGAAGTGTTCTAGACTTCCAAGTCAGGTAATTGTCAGTCTGTTTTAAAGCTTGCTTTCAAGAGAGCAGAGTATTTTTTTAAACTATTATTTGGCTCTCTAGTGCTACGTTTTTAGGTCTCGCCTGCCGTTAGCAGTGCGCATGCGATCCTCTCGCCATGCGAGGGCCTTTTGTGATCAATTCAGCCAAAGCTGAATGCACGCGCGTGCAGATGTACAAAGATGGCTGCTCTCGCCATTCACAAAGGTAAAGATGCATGCGTACGGACAAACAAAAATGCACGCGTATGTGGACAGCCGGACGCCATCTTCTTTTACTTTAATTAGCGTATGGATGTGCACACTCGCACGCATTTTTTTGTCCGTACGCGTGCATGGCGGCGTGCTTTCGCCAGGTGTTCCGGGATTCTTGTCCATTGCCAATCAGTTTCCGGGTGCTCATACCCGCAGGTCTTTAATCCTTTTTTTTTTTTTTTTTTTTTTACTTGGCTCGCGGTGCTGTCCCCCACCACCTCCCGCACGTTGCTGCGTTTCCTGCTTGTGTCTGCCCCGTTGCCGCTTGTAATTCACTTAATCTCTTAAAGAGCAGGCAGCGTGTGGCATGTTTGAATTGCATAAACTTTATTTGTATTAATTGGGAGGATGCGCTGCTTTTATTTTATCAGTATGGCGCCTGCTTCAGGGATCCCATGCTTCAGATCGCCATCTTTTTCCCTCACCGGTGTGGCTTTGTGCATGCCTTTATCTTGTTTTTGTTATTTTCCTACTTGTGTTCCAAGCTCTGCTCAGTATCATTTCCGCTGCTCTCAACCGTGATCCCAGCCTTGGTACTCCATGAAAATAATTTCGCCCAGGTAAGGTGTGGCAAGCATGGTGGTCTTACTGACCGATTTCCTGTCCAAAAAGATGTCCGCCAAGGGTGTGTGTTGGCTCCCACACTATTCAGCCTCTATATTAATGGTCTTGTGGACCATCTGAATTGTGTGGTAAACAATGATGCCCCTAAATTGGTTACAGGTCGAGTGCCCGCTCTGATGTTTGCAGACGACACTTTGTTGCTGTCTAGAACATCATCGGGCATTCAAAATACACTGGATGGTTTTGTGAAGTTCTGCGGGGATTGGAAGTCAATCTGGGGAAAACAAAATTTATGATTTTCAACCCCCCGAAGAGGGTGCGCCCAAATCCAGTTCTATTTGGCACTCCCCTTGAAAGGGTTAAAACCTTTGTTTATTTGGGCGTTACTTTAACTGAGAACTTTAACTGGAATGCGCAGATTGCTAAGTCGACACTCCAGCTCTCTCAGTTGGTGGGGGGTCTAAACAAAGTTTTTTAAAAAATCAACTTATAAACCAGTGTCCCCTGCTTGTCGGCAGGCCAGAGTGGCTACAATTTATGGGGCTGAACTTTGGGGACATAAGCAGACAGGGACCCTCATAAAGGCTGAGCAGTCCTTTTTAAGAACTCTTGTAGGGCTCCCTTCTAGCACGCCTTTGATCCCCCTTAGATTTGACCTTGGTTTAGTTCCAATAGAGGAGATCATAAGTGCCAGACCAATCTTGTATTGGAAGAGGTTGTGGTCAGTCCCTGAACTGGCCTCATATAGAGCAGAATTTTCTGAGATTTGGCCTGTCCTTAAACACAAAAAGATCCCTTGGCTCCAGCATATTAATGCAGTTAGTATTTGTCTAGGACTGCCGGAACTGTGGGTAACCCCGGAAACCTACTGTTCTGGGCTATCAAAGAAAGAACTCCTCTCCCTGATATGTATACAGAATTCTCAATCACTTTCGAGTTCTACAGCGGTGGGTAGGTTGACTTCAGAGCTCCTCATAGTTAAACCAGACCTAAAACTTGAGGAATTTATGGACCAAATTGAACCTCCGCTTGCCCGAAAACTATACATTCAGTTAGGACATGGTACCCTACCGGTTAGGTCCTTCTCATCTAAGTGGCAGACTCAGAACCAGGAAATTTGCCCTGCATGTAATTATAAAACGCAGACTGTTGCACATGTGGTGTTCTTCTGTCCTGCCTACTATGTAATCAGAAAACGTTGGTTGATTCCCATCTGCAGGAACTTGGGATTTCGTTATTTTATGCAGGCTTGTAGGTCTTTAACTTATGACACCCACCCCCTATTGTCTTTGCAGTATCTCGCTATCTATACAGCATGTTGCATAGGAGACACATTTTTTTAAATTAATTTTTGTACTTGTTCCTCTTTCACTGATAACTTGTAGTTTAACTCCTCTTTTAATCTTTTATGCTTATTTATTGTCTTATTGTATTTGCTGATGTACTTATGTGTACTTTTATGGTCTTATGACCGAAATAAAGTTATCACTGACTGGTACTCTTAGTGTTGCTGCCCCAGCTCTTGTATTTAGAATTTGGACCATTGTTTCTGATGGTTTTAATTAAAATGTAATTAAACGATTGAAACCCAAATCATGTGTGTCAGTGAAGCCAGTTTGCTTCGTATAAAAGCGTGGATTTTGTCCTTGCATGTGTGTTTTGTTTATCGATTTTTAAGTTTTACACAACGTCCTGCCGCCGCGCACGGCCAAAATGTGTATATATTTGTTGTTACTGCGCCATTCTTTCCACCTGTCTCTCTATCTCTACCTGTTTCTTAACTCTGTTTGTCTCCCCTCGCTGCAGCAATTTCTATAACTCCCTCTTAGACAGGGAGAGACAGAATGAAAAACCTACTGTTTTCCCGTCCTCCTCTCGGCAACTTTCTGCCTCAGCCTGTCTGTCTTTTCCCATCTCTCTCTTTTTTCTATATCCCCACCCCTCCTTTCTTCTGTCTTGTCCCCATTCTACCGGTCAACCTCCCTGTCATTTTCCTTCACCCCCTTCCCCCTCCTTTCTGTTTGTATTTCAGTCCCAGACTCTTGTGTTTTTTCCTGTTTTCTACTGCAGGTGAATCGGTTCAGGAAAGCAACAGTGGGGGTGAGATCTCCTTTGTGTCATCTCTTCCAGACATGCCTCCCCGGTGACACAATTAATGACTTAATCGGCTCGGGGTCAGACTGGTGTTTTGTTTGCAGAGAGCTGGTAAAGAATGCCCTGGTGCTGCCGGTTGGGCTCGAGGCGCACCGACTGAGCCCTGCGAGCCCCCGCACAGTACTGGAACAGCAGCGCGCGCTGCAGGGCAGCATTGAGCGGCTTTGGCCCTAGCACTGAAATAGCAAAGAGAGCGGCTGGGCAGGGTTGGGGCCTGAATGACAGGGAAGTGTGCGTGTCCCAGTCCTGGAATAGAAGGGTCTGCTGGAGGCCTAGATTACGGTTGTATTTGAGTAGTGGCCGGCGGTGGAGGGGAGGGGGTTGCTTTGGGCAGCATTGCGGTGCAGGGTCCCTAGGACCGGCTTTTGTCATGGGCGAGCTGGGCGCCAATCATCAGAGGAGGCGTGGCGTAAGGAACTGGCTCCATGCAGGTCATATCACCTGGCTCCAGTGGTAAAAGTTCTGTTTTTAACACCCACTCCCTCCACCACCTTTCCTGTCCTCCCACCCCCTTCACCCCTTGCTTCCACAGACTTTTAATCCCGCCCCTTCAACAAAAGCACCAGCACGAGGAGCTAATCTATGAGTGATTCAGGTGAGCTGGGCGAGGTGCCAAGATGTTTGGGTTCAGAGGCCAGTCACAATTCGGGGGTAGAGAGTCAGGGACTCATTTTATCCACAAACCGAGAGGGTGCCACATTTCTTTCCACCCAGGGCGCTATCCTGGCAAAGGCCGATTCTGACTAGGCAGGGCTGAAATAGGAGGGTCTGCTGGAGTCCAGTACAACTGCAGTTACGTTTGTTAGGTTGGGTGGTAGTGTTTTGGGGGCGGGGGCCAATGAGGTTGGTTGTGGGTAGGAGGAGTGAGGGGTTGAGGGCAGGTTTAAGGTGCATTGGCAGGGCCGTTTGATTGCCCCAGTGATGGAAAAGAAAGGGCTGGCGGTGGCCAGGATTGATGTCGGTTGTGAGTGAGCGGAGGGGGTGGGATGGGGGCGTTGGGAGGGCTGGTGAGGGGTTCTGTTGTTCGGCACCGGTCAGTACTTATTGTTCCTGTCTTTAGAACAAGCATTAAAAATTCAATAGGTCTCGCCTTTTATTAAGTTAAAGCCATTTGCTTTGCTATACAATACCATTAGCAAAGCAAATAGCTTTAACTTAATCAAAGGCGAGACCTATTGCATTTTCAATGCTTGTTGGGACTTGCTATGGCTTTTGAAGGTCTGGAAAAAATTCCAAAAGCGTTTAGGATTTAACCATTGCTGGGCGTGTAAACCTCACTCGGATCCACTGTTTCTGCACCCCCGTTCCTGTTAGTTCTTCTGGAAAAGTTTCACTTGTCTTGCTTCCTGACCTAACATCTGTAGGAAGAAAGAAACTAGTTATTACCCCCAACTTCCACATTCTTTGGTTGTGTGAGTCATGAAAAAAATAGAAATGTCTTAAATTCCGACTTATCTCGTGCTTCAGTGCAAGGCAAATATTATAATCCCCATGTTGGGCAATGATTCAGTGACCATCACAGGATTGCCGGGGTTATTTACTAGTCGCGCTCTGTTTGCAAATGTTATCCCATCTTTGGTAATAGCAGTAATCGAACCTTCGCCTGGAAATATGATATATTTCCAGGTTTTCCTCTGAGCTGCAATTCTGACAGATGTGCATGCAACTGGAGTTAATGTCCATGCTTTTTGCTGCAGTCTGCGTGATGCAGATGTTTCACTGGACTTTGTGTGAGGAGAGCTTGCACAGCTGCATGTGCTGCGCAATGTGTGTGAGGCAAGCCTGCAATCCTGCTGTCCCTAAGCTGTATTTGTTTTGTGATTGGGGAACCTTTGCATATTTCTTCTTGTGCTGTGTTCATTAGTGTGATGGAAGCTTGCACTACACTTCTCGGTCTGGGAAGTTACTACCGCCCCTATGCGGTGTGTGTTCTGGGAGTTTGCACTGATCCTGCCCAAACTGTGGCATCTCATCTGTGTGCACGTTGCGTAGCCCAAGATAACTTTTCACTGTACAAAATCTAAATTTGTGGACTTTGTAAATACATGACGCGGGTGCCTTTGGGATTAGGGCGCTAATTTCTTGGGGTATTCTCTTGTTTTATGAAGAGGGAGTTCCTCGTATTAAATTGTTGCATCCAGGGCTTTAAGTGGGATGAAAAAACTGGGGGGGTGGTCTCTCATAGGGGCGTGACCAATGTAATTAAGGGCGTTGCTTGAAAACACCTAAGCTAAAAATCTGTGCTTAGCATATTGTGCTGCACAACTGGTATTTTGCTGTTTGTCATTGCATCCAGCTATATGACACAACAAGTAACATCATACCTACAAGAAGTCAGGACTATTGGCTTTGTCAATGGTTGTTAGTTGCATTAAGCTAAGTAAGCAGCAACTATGGCTTGTATATAATATTGAAAAAGCTCCCACTTAAAGCTCTGGAGACACCACGATAATGTTGCTGCTCCTGAGTTTCAAAAAGAGAAGGGAAATCCAGAGAGAAAATGACTCATTAAAGGGTTCTCCTTCCCCTACAACGCTCACCTGGCTAGACGTCATGCCGTGACTTATCCACTGGTGAGAAGTGAGCAGCGCAAATCGATGTGCTTGCTGTCACTGCAGTTAGGATAAAAACGGACCGCCTGTGCCAGGGCACAAAACAGAGCCTGATAGAGACCCGTTTCGAGGCCCTCTTAAACCAGCATTGGCATAGCCAATAGGTCTCGCCTTTGGGACCTTATAAGTGTTTAGCCATGCAACAGTTGCATAACTAAATACTTATAAGGTCCCAAAAGCGAGAACTATTGGCTATGCCTCGCGGCCGTGCGGCCGCGAACGTTATCGTGGTCAAGGGCGGCGCGCGCGCGCCCGCGCACACGCACTGTAGCTCTAGGCTGGCCTGGTAGCACTTTTTGGAGCCCTCTCAAAGTCTCGCCAGACCAGCACATGCGCTGGGTCAGGCGAGACCTAAAAAACTGCCGGTGCTCAGCACCGGTGAGACCCGGCCGGTCCACTTAGAGGATGAGAGGATGTAGCCTTGCGGCTAGCGGTCGACCTCGAAGCTGGGGAACCGAGTTCGAGTCTCGGCAACGACGCTCAACATAGTATTTCTGGGCAAATCACTTAATCTCCCCGTGCCTAACAAAAATGAATGTGTTTTTCTGTAACGAAACTGGTGCTCATGTAAAGTGCTCTGATACCCGATGTCTCAGGTCTAGTTCGTGCTATATAAAACTCTAAAAAAATAAAAAGTTTTAAAAAAAAAACCCTGGTTGTAGCTGTCACTGTAGCCTTCCGTCCCTAGTTCCTGTGATTGGTTTCGGTCTGCTACACATGCTGTCGGTACCCAGTGCAGACATGCGTTATATTGCAGTAGCATTTCGCTAGTGCCTACTACTTCTAACAAGGCTCTGAAGCGCTTTGCTGACGTGTAAGAAGCTGCTCCGTGGGATTCTTACAGAGTTAGACGTACACATGCACGGAGTTCCAGTGTGTCACGTTGATCACGCCGTTATAAACATTCTGCAATGCAATGTGTTATGCAGTCCTTTATACAAAGTTGTCAACCTCTCTTTAAGCAATTATATGGCCTGCGCTGAGGTGGTTCTACAATATGTTGTGCAGATGATTGTGCATGCGCTCTATGTTGGTGATGCTAGAAAAACATCTGCTCGTTAAAAAGTTCAGAAAATCCATCTTAAGAAAACAATGATCTGGAGGTGAAGCACCTTGTACTAAATCGCAAGAGCAGCACCGGAAGGAGAGCTCCATAGACTGAGTGCTCGCTGATGCACATCAGAACAAGGCTTGTGGCAATTAATTAGGTTATGATGTGTAGAGTGTGCACTGAAGTGCCGACTTAATGATGCTCCTGTCCTTCTACCATCTTCTGCTTCCCCTCAGTTTTGCATCAGCCACGTGACTGTGCCAGTCACACTATTAGCAGGGCCTCCTACTCCTTTTTAATGCATTGTTTTCCCACCACCTGCTCCATGCACAGCAGCTCCTCTACCTGTGCTGAAACTCTAGAGCAGGAGTTGTTTTGACTAGCTGTTCATTTTTAATCCCAGCTACTAAATCAGGGTTATGAAACAGCAGTCTCCTTTGAGGGAGTGTGTGTGGAAAAAGACTCGAGGCAAGGTATTAGTATCTTAAGAATGTGTATTGTCTTATTGACCAATGAAGCAGAGAAACAGGACGTCTATTGAGCTTCAGTGGATGATGGATCAGCATAGTATAGTCTATCTGTGCCCCTGATCCGCTCAAATTTAAGAATGAGTAACAAAGGTAATCAACTGTGTGCTTTGAGTATGGTAGTCATCCCATGGCCAGTTTAAAATTTTAGTAATCGACAAAGATGTGTCCAAAGGCATGAGGTGAATTACACCCTACAATTGAACTTTGGTGTGTCAGCTGACAGACCCAACAAGGACCATCCTTTTTCTCTGCTTTGTGGGATTCTATGCACCTCAAAGCCCCCTTCACTACTGCTTTGTGACTCCTCTCTGGGTATAGTAATTCCACCTTAATTCTGATGTAGTTCGAGCAGCAGCTGTCGTTATGGTTTTCTAAAGCCTGGATTGGGGTATCGCTATATGTAAACTTGTGTTGTGGCACAGCACACAACACTGGTACTTCAGGTACACAGTGAAGTTAGAAGTCTTTGAGGCTGTATTAATGGTTTATTCAGGTGTATACTCTGTCTTTACCTCTCCACGTGCTCTATTTTCTGCATTTTTGCCACTACATTTGAGGACCAGGAGATTTGCAACCGCAAGAATTTTGTGGGCCTGCAAGGTGTGCCATGCATATTGGATTCATGATGATTTGTTCCTTAGACCACACTCAAAGAACTCGCAAAGGAGGCAGCCTTTGTATGCACAATCCTTTTTTTGAGGGATAATGGAGCAAGAACTTTCTCTGAAAGTTGGGTAGAACTAAGTGACTTCATGTCTAGGGTGCAAGACTTATTTTGGTACCATTTAGACGGGCTGGTATTTCCGCTAAGCCTTGTTTCAGAAAAATATTGTTCTGTAGTAGGGGATCTCTGTGTATAGTCATAATCTATGAATAATCCCCGCCCATGTGCGGGGACCCCGGAGCAATCAAAAATATCTCTTAAGCTGTCCCGCATTTGCAAACCTGCAAAGACACTTAAGAGACAGACAAAATAATACAGCCTAATCACAACAAGGCTGCACTGGCCAGCACTTCCTCTGAAGTGAACACAAAAGCCAAAATAAAGTTGAAATGTCATTTTTATTCACATTTGACATGTTCCTTTATTATCACACACTCCCTTCACCAAAATCCCTTTAAACAATAGAGAGGAAGGGGTGGACAGACAAGCCCTATAGGCTGTCATTATGTGTCTGCTAAAGGGATACCGTGCCTTTAAGAAACTCTCCAGAGACCCCCGGTATCCCAGGATGCACAGCCAACACAAGTTACTTTCAGTTCTTTTTTCCGGCTCCTGCTAGCAGGACCCTGGAGCTTGAGCTCTACCCTTTTGGGTAGTTTAATTGATTAAAATTGGATTTTTTGGACTAATAGTGGTTTCATTCGACGTCTAAAGCCTTTGTCTACTACTGTCTGCAATCTGGAGCAGTTTTGGCCCACTCTCAGCATGGCTTTATTCGATAAATGCCCTGAGTGTGGGAGGAAGAAGGCTAAGACGGACCCACATGATGTGTGTATCCTCTGCTTGTCGCCCTCACATGTCCCGGCTGCCTGTGACATCTGCAGCACCTTTTCGAAAAGGACCCTGAGGGACAGGGAGAAGACTCGCCTTCAGGGACAGGAGATGCAGAGGACCGGTGGGACTTCAGGGCATGGAGGGTCCCATTCCCCCTCCTCCGCCCATGCTTCAGCCCCTGGAGGGACCTCCGGGCAGAGCAAGGAGCAGAGACGGCACCTACCGGCTGGTAGGTCGCGTTCGACGTCGAAGGCGACGACGTCGACGGCGAGAGAGAAGGCACCGGTATGTTCGCCGTCGATCCAGGGCTCTGGATTGCGGCAGCCTCGGCGTTCGTCGAGGGAGGGGCCGGCGAGACCCGGGACCGGGTCGCCGTCGCAGGTGTCACGGTCGACGTCCACAACACATCGACGTCGTACCGAGCCCCATGGACTTCACTCGCCGCCGTCTACCCACGGCTCGACGCTGACGGAGTCGACGCCGAGATCCCGGTGCCCGCCGTCGAGGCGGCGGCGGTCGACGTCGAGACACCAGCGGTCGACGTCGAGACACCAGCGGTCGACGTCGAGACACCAGCGGTCGACGTCGAGACACCAGCGGTCGACGTCGAGACACCAGCGGTCAACGTCGAGACACCAGCGGTCGACGTCGAGACACCAGAAGTCGACGTCGAGGCGGCAGTCGACGTCGAGGCAGACACCTCGGCGACGGAGATCGAGGCGGGGTTCGACGCCGAGGAGGCATGGGTCGACGTCGAGGAGATATGGGTCGACGTCGAGACGACGATCGACTGCGGGACGGCGCTCGTCGTCGAGGGCGAAGAGACGCCGGACGAGGTCGACGTACAGTTCGACGTCCCAGACATCGGGGAATACGTCCTCTGTGATTACGATCTCCAGTCGGGGATCGGGGAGGCGCGGACGTTCTCCTTCGGTGGCTTCCACGCGGGACAGGCCCGCCAAGAAGAGGAGAGTGGCCGCGAGCCCGGACAATGATGGGGGCTCTCCGGCTAGAAGTGATGGGGCTTCGGATCATCTGACCCCGCTGCGTACCCAGCGGCCGCCTTTGCCTCCGGTGCCCGACCTTCCACCGGCGCCTCCACCAGTGCCTGCCCTTCCTCCTCCTCCACCTCCTCCACCTCCTCCGCTGCCTCTGCCCGTGCCTCAGCTGCCTGCTTCGCCACCGCAGCCACCGCCTCCTTCCCCGAGGGTTCCTCACCGGCAGAGATCTCGCTCTCGCCGACGATCACGGAGTAGGCGCAGATCCTCCACTCGCTCTGGACATGGTCGACGGAGGTATCGGTCTCGTTCCACAGGGTCGAGGGGCACGTACTCTTCTGGGGCTGGCAGGTTGTCGCCCTCGCTGTCGGAGACGCCTCCTACCCGCGTCTCTCCAGTGGATGACATTGCCACGTTCCAGGAGGTGTTGCTGAGAGGGGCTGCGAAGTTGGGGATATCAGTGACTACCCCTATTCCCACTACTTCTGTGATTTTTGAGACTTTGCATAAGGTACATCTGTCGCGCCCCCCTCCTCCCGCTGGTCCCAGGGTTGGAGGAACCTGCTATGGAGGTGTTCTTAACGCCGGCCGTTGTGAAGCCGGCGCCCTCGAGACTGTTGAAAAAGTACAGGGCTCCTGACTCGGATCCGGCGTTCCTCAGAGTGGATCCCCCACCGGATTCTGTTATCGTGGCGGCGGCTCGTAAGCAACACTCTACGACGCCTTCATCCACGGCTCCCCCGGATAAGGAGAGTCGCAAAATGGACTCCTTGGGGAGGAGGATGTGCTCCACGTCGGCCACTACGATGAAGGCCGCTAGCGCCTCCGCTCTGTTGGGGCGCTATGACCGGTCTCTTTGGGACTCCCTGCAACAGTTCGCGGCCTCCCTGCCCAGAGACAAGTGGGAGGATTTTCAAGAGGTGCTGAACGAGGGCATGATGGTCTCTAATCAGATCATCAGTGCGGCGGGGGACGTGTCGCTGCTGGCGGCCCATGGGTACTGCCACGGCATACACATGAGGAGGCATTCCTGGCTGCGGCTGACTCCGCTCAAGCCGGAAGCGCAGCAGAAGATCGCCAATCTACCATTCTCTGGCACGACGCTCTTCGGGTCACATGCGGATGACGAGATGGCCCGCATGAAGGCTGAGGCGGAAACTCTGAAGGCGGTGGGGCTGGAGCGGCCTAAGGAGCAGAGGAGGTCCTTCCGTTCCTCGGGCAGGCGCTACACCAAGCAGAGGGGCCAAGGGCGTCAGTCGGGCCCCCAGCAACAGCCCCAGCAGCAGCAGCAGTACCAGAGGCAGCCCTTTCAGAAGCGCCAGAGGGGCAGAGGCCAGCATCAGTCCTCGGCGGGGAACAAAGGCCCGGCCGGGTCGAAGCCCTGAAAAGTTACTTCCCCCTCATCCGTTACCCGCTCCGGTGGGGGGGGAAGTATTCAACACTACCTGGCAGAGTGGAGGACAATAACGCAGGACAAGTGGGTGCTGAATATTGTTTGCAATGGCTACTGTCTTCGTTTCACCAGTTCGCCTCCACAGATTCCACCAGTGCGCTCCTCCAACATGGTGCGGGAGCTCCAGCGGGAGGCAGACGTTCTGTTAAAAAAGAAGGCGATAGAAGCTGTTCCTTTGAAGCAAAAAGGAAAAGGTCTCTACTCACGGTTTTTTCTCGTAAGAAAAAAAAGACAAGAACGAGTTCAGGCCTATTCTGGATCTGCGTCAAGCAAACAGGTGGATCCGCCGAGAAAAGTTCCGTATGTTGTCCCTGCATCAGATTTACCCTCAGTTGCATCGAGGAGACTGGCTGTGCGCCATAGATCTGCAGGACGCTTACTTTCATGTGCTGATCGCACCAAAGCATCGCAAGTTCCTGAGGTTTCTGGTAGGCAACAACCATTACCAGTATTCAGTACTCCCGTTTGGCCTGAAGTCTGCACCGCGAACGTTCTCCAAGTGCATGGCAGTGGTCGCGGCACACCTGCGGAAGACCAAGGTGTTTGTGTACCCATACCTGGACGACTGGTTGATCAAAGCGTCCACTTATCAGGAAGCCCAGTGCCATTTCAACAGGACGGCGGCTTTGCTTCACCGTCTGGGGCTGCACATCAACATGACGAAGTCAGTGCCGATCCCTGTGCAGTGTCTCCAGTACTTGAGGGCTTCAGTCAATACCTTGACCGCAAGCGTGTGTCCTTCGGAGGAGAGACGCTTATCAATCCGTGGGAAGGCTCTGCATCTCATCTCAGCCCGCTCTCCTACGGTGAGGACGGTGTCTTCCTTACTGGGGTCGATGGCTTCTTGCATCTTCCTCACCCCCAATGCACGTCTGCATATGAGGCCCCTGCAGGAATGTCTGGAGGATCAATGGGACCAGAGGCGGGGGCGTTGGGAGGACAAGATCCAGTTGTCTCAGCACGCTCGGCAGTCTCTGAAATGGTGGTGTTCCCCAGAGAATGTCTGCAAGGGGACTCCTTTTCACAAGGACATTCCGGTCCAGACCATAGTGACCGATGCGTCTCTCCAGGGCTGGGGAGCACATTCGGGCCCTCTTCAGATTCAGGGGATATGGTCGCGGATGGAGACGACTTACCATATCAACTTTTTGGAACTCAGAGCAGTACACTTGGCCTTGAAGGCGTTCCATCCCTCCTTCAGGACGTCCTCCCTGCTGGTTCAGACGGACAATACTACGACCATGTATTACCTCAACAAGCAGGGGGGCTCCCGTTCACGCACCCTGTCTCGGGAGGCACAGGCGATCTGGAACTGGCTGGTGGCCAGGAATCTGACGATCACGGCGACCCACCTGCCGGGAGTGCAGAATGCCCAAGCAGACGCGCTCAGCAGGCTCGTTCAAGAGAACCACGAGTGGGTGCTAAACGACGACGTGCTAAGAGACGTCTTCGCAGAATGGGGCACTCCGGATATAGATCTGTTCGCTACGGCAGAAAACAGCAAATGCCGCGACTTCGCGTCCAGGTACTACCAACCAGGGACGCTGGGGAATGCCCTATGGATCAGCTGGTCCAACAGCTTTCTCTACGCCTTTCCACCCATTCCCCTGATTCCGGCGGTGCTGATCAAGCTGTCGCAATCCAGAGCCAGAATGATCCTGATTGCTCCGGAGTGGCCGAGGCAATGGTGGTTCACCGACCTTCTTCACCGGTCTGTTCTGCCACACCGACGCCTGCCGTGCCGGCCGGACCTTCTCACGAAGTTCGGAGGGCAGATGGTTCACCCCAATCTCTCGTCCTTGAGTTTGGCAGCATGGCTCCTGAGCTAGTGCAGTATGGACACTTGAACCTGCTTCAGGACTGTATGGAGATCTTGAAAGAGGCTAAGAGACCGTCTACGAGGACTTCCTACGCCTATAAGTGGAAGAGATTCTGCTTATGGTGCAAGGCGAAGGACTTTGACCCTACATCCTGTAAAGAAGATGTTATTTTGCCTTATCTGCTGCAGTTAGCTCAGTCTGGGCTTAATTTTCAATCTATTAAGGTTCATCTCGCAGCTCTGACTGCGTATAGGAAGGGCCCTTCTCAAACCTCATTTTTTCAAATCCCTGTGATTAAGGATTTTTTGGAGGGTTTGCGTAAGGTGTTTCCCCCTGTTAGAAGACCTTCTCCACCTTGGGAATTGAATGTGGTGTTATCTAGATTGATGAGGGAGCCTTTTGAACCTATCCATAAGGCTTCGTTGCAGCATTTGTCTTGGAAGGCTGCCTTCCTTGTGGCCATTACATCGGCCAGGAGGGTGAGTGAGATTCAGGCTCTGTGTTGCCAAGAGCCGTATACTGTGTTCCATGCTTCTAAAGTAGTGATGCGTACCCATCCTAAATTTTTGCCTAAGGTGATATCAGATTTCCATGTGAATCAGATTATAACTTTGCCTACGTTTTTTCAGCATCCTTCCTCTCCGGCGGAGAGGTCTCTGCATTCACTTGATGTGCGTAGGGTGTTGAAATTCTACCTGGATAAGACAAAAGATATCCGCAGGTCGAATCAACTGTTTGTGAATTATGGTTCGGTAAGAACTGGTTTAGCTACCTTAAAGCAGTCCATTTCCAGGTGGATTGTTTCCTGTATTCAGCTTTGTTACCAAAAAGCTAATATAACATTAGGGGGTAAGCCTACGGCACATTCGACTAGAGGCAAGGCGGCTACTACCGCTTTGCTTAGGAATGTTCCCATTGCTGACATTTGTAAGGCTGCCACCTGGAAGTCAGTCCATACGTTTACAAAGCATTACTGCCTGGATTCTGATGCTAGGGCAGATGCGCAGGTTGGACAGGCTTCGCTGAGGAATTTGTTTGCACAGTGATTTGTTGGTGGTTGGTCTTACTCCACCGCTTCTTGTTGGTTGGGATGGGCTTGCCATTCTATTCATAGATTATGACTATACACAGAGATCCCCTACTACAGAAGGAGTAGTTTCTTACCTGTAACTCCAGTTCTGTAGTAGGGGTATCTGTTATAGTCATAAGCGACCCTCCCTCCTCCCCGGTGGAGTAACCTGACGGTATCAGGCCTGTTGTTATACACCTTCAAAAAGAACTGAAAGTAACTTGTGTTGGCTGTGCATCCTGGGATACCGGGGGTCTCTGGAGAGTTTCTTAAAGGCACGGTATCCCTTTAGCAGACACATAATGACAGCCTATAGGGCTTGTCTGTCCACCCCTTCCTCTCTATTGTTTAAAGGGATTTTGGTGAAGGGAGTGTGTGATAATAAAGGAACATGTCAAATGTGAATAAAAATGACATTTCAACTTTATTTTGGCTTTTGTGTTCACTTCAGAGGAAGTGCTGGCCAGTGCAGCCTTGTTGTGATTAGGCTGTATTATTTTGTCTGTCTCTTAAGTGTCTTTGCAGGTTTGCAAATGCGGGACAGCTTAAGAGATATTTTTGATTGCTCCGGGGTCCCCGCACATGGGCGGGGATTATTCATAGATTATGACTATAACAGAGATACCCCTACTACAGAACTGGAGTTACAGGTAAGAAACTACTCCTTTCACACTTTCAGATAAATAACACATACATGAGTCTTAAATAGATGGTAGCTACTCAAGAGCTGAACACCCAGAAAACTGTTTCGAGCACAACTAGACCTAGACTTTTGTATCCCTAGTGGCAGACCTGGTACTGTGTGGCCAAGCCACATTGCTCCATTTGAGGCACCAATTTTCTTCTAAACTATTTCCATGCATTGGCTTTCTCCTCTTTTACTATCCTCCACATGTGTATGCATGTGTACGTTTTATGGAATAACTTTAGTATACTGTGTTTCTATACTCCTTGCTACCTAAAATATCAGTTTTTTCAAGTTGGTGTGTGTTTGTCTGGAATGCCTCTTAAGTTTTTCTGAGATTTCCATGAAAAGAATCTTTGTAAATCCCAGTAATTGCAACTGTGTGTGCAAGGGGATTAGGACATTTTCAGTTCTTGTAACTTAATGATGATATGAAACACCATAGTTAACTATCTATGCTTGTCCTTTACGGCAGTGTGTAGCAGTCAGATGATGGTTTGTCCACTATCTTGACTGCGTATTGAGCCTAGTCCCTGGAAGGATCTTTTGTAATTTATGTTGGCATCTCGTTGTTGCCGGTAAGGTGCCCTGTGCTTCATATCATCACCCTCACTGACAGCTCCTCCCCAATTCTTAATCCAAAAACTGACCACAAACACGCAACCTTAAGCACCACCTTAAGTCTATTGTGCTTCCATGTAATGCGACCTGATCTGCATTTTTGCACACAGCAAACATCCTTCGCACATAACATTTCGGGCTTTGCCCACGACCATGCAGCAGACCTGGTACACCTCATCCACCTTATAACAACCTACTTACTCTCAAAGAATCATGGCTTATCCTCGTCTCCCCATCTATTCCTGTGGCAACCTTTACATCTTCTGCAAATGGTCCTTGTAGTTTACCACTCTACTTATTCTCATCCTCTCCTTTGCATGCCTGCCTACCTGCTCGTGTTTTCATGTACGTACTAGTCCATCACCTTACATTGGTCTTAAAAAATCCTTATCGGAGCATTCTCAGAATTTATTTCTCTGGTTGCCATTGCTAAAACCCACCTCTGGATTTCCATAAGTCCACACATAAAGCACAGCCCAGCTGTGGAATTCCGTCGCTGTTGATTGGCACCTGCTAACAATCTTATTGTTGTTTGTGGGTATCTCCAGCACTGTCTTGGGTTGGTTCAGTTATTTTCTGACCGATATCAGTTTGTTAAATTGACTTCTCTAGATCCCTTTTTGGTCAACATCAGTGGCTAACAGCATAATCCTAGCTATGATGATCAACTGTTACATAAAGCACATGAGCCCTGCTTGCCCATTGACTTCTCTCCATCAATATGCTTTTGACACAACTGTATCTCTGTATCATTGGTCCACAACATCCAGATGCTGCCCAGACTCCATCCAAACTTTGATATATGCTGTCTAGCAAAAGCTCAACTTAACCAAAAAGATTTCATGCTCTTTGGTAGTTGCATATTTCTTCTAGTTTCCAATATGAACAATAGTGACTATCCTACTTTTATTACCCCTGGCGCCAAGCCAGTTGTCTTCCATCTAAATGATAATCTGTCCCCAAAGGAGCACGTACATGTACAACCCCACGTCTCTGTCCAATCCCAAGCTTTGTATCCCATGGCCTCTTGTACGGAATTCTGTCATTGGCTTCACTTACTAAGATCTTGTCCTGCCTCATGGCTGAGCCACTGCTGTGCTGAGTGGCTTTCCTTGCACCATTTTAGCATAATGAAAGTTAGTGCTTTCATAGGTGCCTGCCTCCTCTGCAATCAAAGAAACGTTTACCTTATTACCCCAACTCAAAACTACTGTGCCTTCTCACTCTACCAGACTAGATCACATTTTCGTCATACTGCGTAATGTACAAAACCGTCTGTGCAAACAAAAAAAATGTCAAGCAGACAAGCTCAGCAAGTTTGTCAGTCTCCGCACAATACACTGCACTTGAGATACTGAACAACCGAAAGAAAAGTTAAAAAAATTCACAAGCTTTTTGTTTTTGCCTCTAGACTGTTAAGCGACTTGTGTGGTCATCTCGGCTTATAACCATCAGTGCACTCTCTCATTGGCTCGTCCTCTTTTAATACTCGCCTTACAACTGATTCTTTCCCAAATGTTCCAGAAAGTCGGTGTACCTTCGTGAGATCTATAATTGTTCTCGCAAGCACTCTGAACACAGCACAGGGGTATTCATCTAACACATGTGACTACAAATCCTGTGACCCTTTGAACATTTGGCTTGTGCCGCATAAATACCCAAAATAAACGGACAAAAATAAATTCCTACCTAAAATGGTGGCGTGACTGTGATGAGCATTAACAAGAAATCCATAATTGTGGTGATTTTTCTTGAACTCCTAGCTTGACAAGTAGCCTTTTGTCCATTGTCTGCACACGGACCCAGTCCTAGTGCTTTAATTTCTTGCTAATGGACAATAAATCCATAGCTAATTTCTGCCACGATGTAGCGC
This sequence comes from Triturus cristatus, assembly GCF_964204655.1. Taxonomy (NCBI): domain Eukaryota; kingdom Metazoa; phylum Chordata; class Amphibia; order Caudata; family Salamandridae; genus Triturus; species Triturus cristatus. Next base: position 1,004,574,999 of record NC_140592.1, read on the forward strand.
ATTGTTCTTCGGTCATGGATTCTATTGGTCTGCAATGGTTCAGGAAGTGAAGAATGCTCTTCCTTGTCCTTACTGCAGTCCTTCCGAGGGCTTACAACTGGAGTGTGCTTGGGAGCTGAGCACAGTCCAGAACCACTCTCTCACCTCATTTCCTTTCCCATACTGTTCCAGTTAATCCCCGTCCGAGGCTGGTTCTGGGTGCCCTGGTAGAGGGCTGTGCTTTCCCAGGGTACCGTACCACTGGGCATCCCAGGGTGCCCAGATGGATGGCTGCACCGTCCCTGCTGCTACAGATGACAGAATGCAGACTAGCTGTGAAAGGATGCACATTCCGTCCGAGGCTCGTTCTGGGTGCCCTGGTAGAGAAAGGGCTGTGTTTCCCAGCGCACCGTACTACTGGGCATCCCAGGGTGCCCAGATGGATGGCTGCACCGTCCCTGCTGCTACAGATGACAGAATGCAGACTAGCTGTGAAAGGATGCACATTTCTGTAGAGCAAGGAAGGTGTCGGTATTTTAATAATAAATTGCATTTATTATCTAGAACAAGTAGCTTAAGGACATCAGTCTAAACGGGTGAGAAGAGGAGTGGATTTGGGTCCGCCCTGGAATTTGGAATCTGGACAGTTCTAAAGAATGACTGTATGTGGCAGATGCTAAACCCCTGTCGCTCCCCATTGCCGAACTGTTGTTTATGCATCGTTGCCCAGGGGGCCGAGACTCCGAGTTCTATGGCTTCTGATTTTTATGTTCAATTCCACTCTTGAGATTCAGGAATTGGCTGGATTGAAAAAATAACCCGCACTGCTGTTTTAAGTGAGGTGAACTGAGCAGCTCCGAAACCGTGTAACTTCAGGGCAGTAGACCCCCGCCCCACGTGCGCGCGCGCTCCTCTGCTTTCTGAATTAGTAAGCGCGACTTTGACCTACAGGGAGCGAAACAAAGAGCATGTTCGAGGCCACTCATTTGCGGTTGGTTTTGGGTCTGAATGCCGTCACGGGATTCTTCAGTTTGTGAGTAAACGAATGCAGTAAAGAGACTGTTTGTCGGGGGAAGGGTAATGCTCACCAGCTGCTTGGAGCTCAAGTTGCTCAAGGCCACGCTTGAGCAGATCAGCTGGCGCCAATTTTAGTCCAGGTTTTATAATGGGAGCAAGAAGACTACAAATCTCAGAATGCAAACGAAAAAAATGCCTGGAGTGGACAAGCACACAAGCATGGAACTGGGCTACTTGAGAACTCTGCATTTGTGAGCACTCTGTTTCCACCTGGACCTGTCGGAGGGTTGAATATGAATGTGGCCCCTGTACTACTTAGAATGGAGGGCTGCAGGGGCACGTGGTGTGCCTCTTTTTAAGAAAGGGAAGTTAGACCTAGTAAACTGTGGTTTGTAGAAGACTAGTTGGTCCTGGTTCCAATGTGCCCTAGCATCAGGACGAAAACGTGTTAATGTAGTCCTTGATTCGGCATTGGGAATAGGGAGGTTCGCTATGGTCTATTGCTATTTACTTTGTCATTGTATCCCTAAATATTCATTTGGATTTTGAGATTCAAATATTTCTGCATCGGAGGAGCTACCCCACTCACCTCTTTTCTCTTTTTAGGTAAACAAGCCTTAAACAACTGAACTGAAATAAGTAATCGCTCTTGTACTTCACCATGGTAGACTTGAAACGAACGTACCTGTTTTGTTGCTTTTTTTAGGTCTGACTTAGAAGTGCAGTAGGCTGCACACCAGACCCAATTCTTTGTACGTAAAATCATAAAATGGGCTTTGGCTGTACCCAGAGGAGTATTTTTCTCACCTCATGCTATTGTCTGTTTGGTTTATAATTTCACCTTTCAGTTCCATCTCAAAAGTGCACTTGATCAACACTTTCTAAACTACTTGTGCCATGGATGCATGCATTATCCACATAAAACAATCCATTTTCCCCCACTGCAGCAGGCGTTTTAAGTAATTTATTTGAGACTCCACAATGTGCCTGGGCTGTTGACTTTGCTGTTAGTTTTGTGCTACATTTGTAAATGCTACAGAAGCAGGCCTGTTTCCTTGCGGCTGAAATCATTAAAGTAGCTTGTCCTATGCTTCATAACAAACTCTGCATTCTTTGAAATGAAGGACAGAGCTGGCTGTAGCAGGTATCACCGAGCATAGAGCAGCACTGTTGCAAAGCTTGTAGACTGCCACTTTTTTTAAATGCCCCTTTGGAAAACTGTTATCTGGCACAGCCTCAAATATTATATATATGTAAAGCTTTAGAGTCCACACTGGCTGATGGAGGATCTTTACATTATTGGCATTCGACTAGTCTCATCACAATTATAAGAAAGTGGTTAATTGCACAGGTCTTTGCAAATAGATAAAATATATAGAAATTATTACAACATTCAGATGTCAGTACCATTGTTTCAACATTCTTGGACGATGGAGCAGCATCTTAATGTTTATCCTTGGCAATAAATGCACCTAAATTACAGTATAACTATATATATGTTTGGCAGAGTACACTGTACTATGTTAGACTATTGAGTAAGGTTATCAGATATTGATATGTTAAATATGAGATGGTAATAATTCTGCTGCATTTTCATTGTACCTAATGTTAACTTACTCCAAAAACGCCTCTAAAACAACTGTCATTAAGTGAATCAAATTCCACATCATATATTGGACATGAACTGTATAAAGCCATGCAGTATACGTAAAGCAGAAACACTTCAGAAATAGAGCTATGTTAATAACATACAATTCTTGTGTCCATAACATAACATTCTTGTGTCTAGGAGTAAATGATGGAAATATAATTTTCAAAAACGTAACTAAAGGAATAGCCATTCTTGCATTGAAAAGATGTAGCCTCATTATGTTCTCCAATAGGAAATTGGAACTGGGAGACATGTGTTTCAGGTATAAAACCAGGCGAGATCTCAGGGTTATTAGTGGCAAGCCTGTAAAGCAGCATGTGGAAATGCTAGGGTTATTGACTGTCGAGTGCACACTTTTTTTTTTTTTTGTAGTGGCAGCATTGAGATAGGACATTCTGGAGGTTTCCTTGAAAGAACTTGCTGCTTCAGATGTTCATCTGATGACTTTTTCTTCCCAGATTCCTTCATTTTTAAAGGGTTTTGAGACACCAAGTTTGGAGCCCATATTAACTCTCCAGCTGACTGTGTCCTATTTATCCTTGACATTGAAAAGCGTACACTTATCAATAAATTTCCCCACCATTTCATACCAAAGGACGTAGTCCTGCTCCATGTTCGACAATCCACCACATAACTAATATATCAAAGCTCTTTTACACCTGCTAACTTCAGGTTTAGTGTCTCACATGAGTAGTGTAGGCACGGTTTACCTCTTTAGCATCCAAATTCAGCATCAGAAAAGGTAGAAATGTAAAGTGTGGAGCCGGCAGTTTTTTACGATCTTTGGTGAATCTTGTGATACAGCTCAATATTGTATTTTTCTCTTTTTGACGCTGATAATGGTTTTAGTTGCTTTTTTAACATCCTTCGGATGAACAAAGTCACTAGAAGTAGGATTTTTACGGACATTTACATAAAGAGGCTGAGGCAATTAACTATCACACTTATCACTTCGTGGGTAACAAAGTTACAATATAGTTCATAATGTTGCAAGGACCGTGAGAGCCCACCCCTTTCCCCTCCCTTTGAATAAATCCTATCTTTTCCTTGTACAGATTATAAATCTTCTGTGATCCAGTACAAAATTTTGAAGTACAAATTATACAATTTAATTCAATTCATTATTCAACACGACGCAAAGACTCCATTGATTAGTTATGTAGAAATGTCTTTATTCATATATTTCTGTCTTCTTAAAAAGGATTTCTCTTCAATGCAAATGTAGCCAATGCGTTTCATCACGAAGACCTCTTCAGGGCTTCACATACAAGGTCTTCTGATCCCAACAATTTAATTTGATTATTTTTTTTTTTTTATTAGGTTTAATTTTCACGCTGTAAGTTGCTTTCAACCTCCATTTACAAACCAGCATGTTTTTCTGAGGTTACAGTTACAATAGAGGTCTTTATTCACACCTGAAGAACCACCACTTGCCTGTCACCTCTTAGCAGAGTTCTGTAACCTTTTCATTCAGCGCCCTGCCCCAGCGTAATAAATGTTTGTCCATTCCCAAAAATGATTAAACTGTTAGGGTTTTTCCCACCAATGAATACGTAACATTTTAAGTATCCTCTCTATTTAGCCAGAGACAGTTTAGTCTGGTTTAAAAAATCTGTCTAGTACATATTCTGTTGCATAAGTTGATGGTCCCTGGAGAAAAATCTGACCAGTGTTGAAACAGTTCAAAGGTGTGCCATGGGAAAAATTAACCACCATATCGTTTGACGCCAGAAAGTATGTGAGCAGCTGACTCCATCTTATCGGATTTTAATTACATTTTTTGTCTGGTATTACAGAATTGGTGCAGGCTTCAAAGGCTGATTATTGTGCACAGACAGATTAGGACAATAGTTTGTTTATCCTTGTTTAATGCTTCCCTCTATGGTTCTGAAGGAAAAAAAATATGCCATAGTACGATGGGCATCATACCTTTTTCATATGGATTTTAATCTATTTTTTTAATTCTACAACTGTGGAATAGGTTAGTACTTTTATAGCTCATATGGGTAAATGGTAATTTTGAGGTTCCTGTCATAATCTCAAAAAGTGCTGTTTTTCCCTAGTTGTTCGTTATTTATAATGGTGACATGACCTTAGTATTTTCACATGACGAAGAACAAAATATCCTCGTGGGTCATGCTTTATTCTTCTTTTTTCCCTCTCTCCTCTAGGTCCATCATGTTCCGGAAAAAGTCCGCATGTACAAGAGACCATTCGTGGAAAACTATGAAGAGACGCCGATGCTGGTGGCTGTGCTCACATACATGGGCTACGGCATCCTGACTCTCTTTGGCTACCTAAGGGACTTCATGAGAGCATGGAAGATTGAAATGTGTCATAATGCCACCGAGAGAGAAGAGCAGAAGGTAACCCCTGCCAGAGAAGGTGTTCTGTCTGGTGAAAGACTTGTTAGATTAAAACGAAAGCAAGTATTGCATAACGTTCCTGGGCTGCCATAGAATCACGTTGGATCCGCTCTAGTGCATGGCCAATGCATCTATTTCATTGCAATAATGAGTTACCAAGAAACCGTGCAGTCGGAGTCCTTAAGACAGTGAGACCCAGAAATCTTCCTGTCCGAGCCTCTAGTGCTGGTAATGTCCTTGGGTTGACATTGGGCCTAGATATTGTAATAAAGCGGTACAAAAGGGGGTGGTGATGGACGGAGCATCAGAACCAATCAAACACTCACACCCAGTCAACAGATCTGGGTTTGATCCATCACCGTTCTTTAGCCCACTCTGCCACCCCAGTTCAGACATGGCCATATGCAAATCAGTCTGACCCTGTGCCTCATGGGAACAGTCCAGCCCGAACTGCCAAGCCATGCCTTCCCTGGACCAGAAACAAGCTTCCTAGGACAGGTTTCTGGCATTTCAGCCGTCTTCAGCCAGATCAGTTGACTGTGGGTGAGTGCTTGCAGTGTTCAACACTCCGTCCATCATTTCCTTTGGTTTTTGCTTTGTTCGCCATAAGTTGGCAGGGTATGCTCAGACGTGAGTCCCTTGCTCACTTTGCCACTGGATTCAAGCAAGCCTGGCTGAAGACGGCTGAAATGCGAGAAACCGGTCCCAGGAAGCTTGTTTCCGGTCCAGGGAAGACATGGCTTGGCAGTTCGGGCTGGACTGTTCCCGTGAGGCACAGGGTCAGACTGATTTGCATATGGCCATGTCTGAACTGGGGTGGCAGAGTGGGCTAAAGAACGGTGATGAATTAAACCCAGATCAGTTGACTGGGGGTGAGTGCTTGCAATGTTCAACACTCCGTCCATCATTTCCTTTGGTTTTTGCTTAGATATTGTAATAGCCGTGCCCCATGGTACTGTGAAGGTCAAAGGAGTTGGTCTGTGCGCCTCTTGCAGGGTAGGACCACGGATTCCTACTTTAAATACCCCTGTATCGGACCAAGGCATAATGCTGTCCGAGTTCCTGGTCAGTGCTGCAACAGTCTCCTATTGTCGTAGCCCCTAGATCACAGCAGAACAAAGTAATCCTGCTGCCCCGAGGCCTTGCAGCATTGCTGGGCCCAGACACCTTCCTGCCAATCACCAGTGGCAGTGCAGAAACAAGTTAATTATCTCTCTGGTAAATCTAGGGAATGTCCAACATTCAGCTGCTCTGATCTTCACGGTCCAAATCAGACCGATGATGTTATACTATTTGTTCCGGAGTAAAATGCTTTTGTTTGAAACATTTCTTTAAGACATAATTTATAACGCAGGGTTTTAAGTTTTGCGGTATGCGATGGCGCCCACAGTGTGTACGTAGAAGTATGGGGCTAAAGAGTGGAACGGTGCAGATAGGATGAGGGGAAAGCAAACCCTAAACCCCTCCAGTAGACCGGAGTCTAAACATAAGAGAACATAGGATGCCTATGCACACGTTATTAAATAATACTGTCTCAATACAGAAAGTAGTGGAAAGAACAACAGTGTAGACACAATTACAAAAGTCCAACAGATTTTGTCTTTCTTGGTTTAATATGATTCCGTTGCCCAGCCAACACGTGTTTCGTCCGGGTGTAAACCCACAACTTCTTCAGGGCTACAAAAACACATAAGGATACATTGTAGACACTAACAGTTACAATATATCTTACATAATAAGTAGCGTGATAGGCGTCAGACACCGTGATTGACAGCAAGCACCCAACTAAAACGTAAATTCAGAAAAATCCAGATTAAATCTCATGAAAGTGCAGATCTGTGACATGAAGGATAAAGCATAACAGTTCCTAACTGTGCCAGTAAAGTCAAGACAGTGACAGATGTTAAAAAAAGTGCAGAGGCAAGGTCTAAAAAAACTGCTAATTCTCAATGGAGACGTATAAATAGGAACACCTGAAAAATGTATTCACATAGTGCAGGGAGAAACAAATCTAAATATAGGAAGGATCACGATTTGCCAAAAAATTCTTAGGCTCTTATTAAAACATGAACACAGATAACATTAAGAAACCGTAAATTACTAACGTTTCATCATTAAGAGGTAAGTTCTAGACGGTGCATATGGTTCACGTGTGATCAACTAAGTAGAGGAAATGAGAGAAAGGAGGACATGGGAAAAACCATAGAGTAGGAGTAGATAGGCAAACTAAAATGTGAGCACAATCCGATCATATTGAGGGGAACTTCAAATGTGGAAAACTGAGTCTTACCATCAGGCGAAACGTGAACAAGCAAAGGATCTAGAGTCACAAAAGAAAGGTATAGACCTTAGTAAAATACATGAATACACATATTCGCAGTCTATGAAACCACAGTAATGATGTGAAAACTACCGGCTCACCTCTCCGCCGGTTGTAATTCCGTCCCGGCTGCGCGGGAAAAGTGCAGGTGTCACTACTCGAAATAGGTATACGAGGTTAAGTAATCCAATGAATCAGGACCTATAAGAAGGATACCGGTGCACGTCATTACTAGGGGAAAATTATTCTTACCACAAGTAATATCTGACCCGTAATCCTTGTATCAAAACGGTAAACTATACGGAAAACCTTAAAGGTTAATGTGTTTAAAGGTGCTCGTTGATAAATATATAAAAACCCACGTAAAGTACGAAGGGTCAAGGTTAATGCAGCAAGTTCATATCACGTAATCAAGGAATGCGTCGGAAGTGCGCATTATCAACAAGAGAGTGGCGTCGGTAAAACCAGCAAACCTATCATAACTACTGCTAAGATGCAAAACCGAGTATAGCTTTAAGACATACCGTTTCCTGCGAATAATACTTCTGAGACTAAATCGTGACTAAACCACCCAAAGTGTGTGTCGGTGGTTAAGGTCATTGGAAGAATTAGCTTTTAGTTGTTAATAAGTATTTTTTTTCCTTGCGCATTAGTCGTGGGTTTTAGGGCCAACTTTTTTCCCACTCCTGAATACTCGTTTGTTGAAAACATAGCTACCTAGTCTTGATTCCACTACATGCCTTTCTTCCTCGACCCTACCCTTCCTGCCTCTGTATCTTACTCTTGCAGGTTCTTTTTCATCCCTGTTGTCTCCCTTTGTCACAGTTTTACTTTTTTTCTCTTCCTACTTTGTAACTTTCAGCCAGTTGGTTGTATCCTCAGTTTGCTGCAAGACGTCCAGTTTTTTGTTTCACAATGGGTCGAGAGCTAGCAGAAGGAGCATATCTGTCCTTGTCTGCTGGTCCCACCACCCCTCTTCTCTGGAGCTTCCCTGGCAGTGACAGATATCCATGTCTCATTCCATGCACCCTCTACACCTGCAGACAAGGTATTCTCATTCAGTGTAGAATACTTGAGATGCAGATTCCTCACATGAAAGTAGGTGGAGTTATTGCCTGTTTCCCAGGGTTGTGATAGGGCCAGTAAACCTTTAGGACATTAGCTTCAGACCGAGCGCCTTCCTTCAAAAGATGTTGACCTCTCACACTTGCCGTATTGCTTTCAAGACTGATACAAGGTTTTCCCTCTTTCTCTCTTTCTTGTTGGATTTCTCACCACAGCACAAGGTCACCATATTCTACTATTTAGGCTCCCACTCCACCCTAGAGTTAAGCCCTAGGTGTGTATGCTCTTACCTTTGCACTCCCAGCCTGTTGTAAGGGTGCCCTGGGGTTGATTGAAATAATCTTCAGAATGAAAGGTGTGCAGTTACTTGCTCATGACATTTAGACTATTGGATGATTATTGCTTGCAATGAGAGTTTCTTGATGCACTGTCTTTTGAACAGCTAGCTTAACCAAACGTGTGGATGTTTCTAAACATAATTTCGAGCACTTTGTTGCTCTTTTGTCTACAACCTAACCAGGAAAATTAGTTTGTGACAGGAGGCTCTCAACAATTCTGCAATATAACTGTTATTGTTCAACACAAGTGCTCATATTGATAGATGTTGTACAGCAGGCAATAGCATCAAGCCAACAATACGTTTGTTGACTTTGTACTGCTGACGACATGTGGACGTCTGCCGTTTGTCTGCTTTTTGTTACAACTCTCCCTTTCTGTCAATCTAAGAATGCATTGCCTTTTACAGACCTATTCGCATGGCTGGAATGTGGAACCTCCGGCCCACTTTTCTGACTGCCTGTTTTTATTACCGTGAACTCAACATTTGTGATCTCACTAGAGAAGGATTTAGGTTTTTGGTTTAGCCCCTACACCGCCCATAGTTAAGAGTGACTACCTGGAGGCAATAGAGGTTCCATCGAATTCCCTCGCTCTCTAATGAAAAATCTGTTTAATGCCCCATTACTGGGGCATACCATACTATAACGTATCCATGGTAAACCTATCATACCATACAATAAAAGACAGGCCAGACCGTGCAATGACGGGCCATACCATACTATCGACAGAACATACCATACATACGATACCATCCATACTATATACCATACGAAAGTTATCATACAGTCTTATTTTAATATTATATTTTGAATTATGTAATTATATAATGTAACCTTTTTGTACAAAAGTTGTGCATCTTGGCTAAAGAAAACATTGACGAAGCCAATAGATCTCGTACAGGTGAGGCCAATTGGCTTTCCCAAAGCTTCTTTGTGTTCAATATGGCTCTGTCTCCACACTCCACAACGGCATAAACAGTCACTGTAACATAAGATGGGAATGCCCCCCTCCATGTTACCTTTGTTAGTTTCCTATTTGTAAAGCTCTTTGGACCATTCGTTAGGGTTTGGTAAATTCATATCCTGTAGGCGTGCACACAATATTGCATTTTTAAGAACCAGCTGTCCGCCTCAGTGGCTTTCCCCAAAGATATGCCCAACAACAAGCCATCTATAGTGTTTCTGTCCTGTGCTTAAAGATTCCAGTAGCCTCCTATGTGTCTCGGTTTGGCAGTAGTCTGGAAACAGGAGAAAATCAGTCCTTTTTTTTTTTTTTTTTTTTTTTTTGAAACCGTTTATTACATGTTAAAAAAGGTTACAGGTATGGGCCTACAACCATCCGGCCGGCCGCTAGAGTGGCAGAAGCATATGACATATCTACAGTAAAAGTCTCTTGGCGGTGCAGATCGGTAAATCAGGAGATATCAATGGCGCAGGCCACATAACTCCAAGCCCACAATACGGTTTCCTTTTTTTCAAAACAGAACAACACAAAAAACCACACCCGCAAGGCAACCCGCAATCCAAAGTGACGGCACGTGCTCCTTAAGTGGGGGATCCCAACCAGCAGCCAAACTCTGAAGAGGGGAATGGGAATAGATCAAGGACAGGGGAACCACATGCCCGCGGCTAGGGGAGGGGGTCGGCTAGGGGGACGGAGCTGGTGAGGCGGCCGGTAGCAGTGGCGGCTCACAAATACCCCCGCGATAGGCGTTCCAGGGGCCCCAGATTTTCACCCACGCCCCAGGCTTACCCCTCGCCACATACACTACCTTTTCACGAAACATACACCAATCCATATGTTCTTTCCAGGCCAACACCGCCGGGGGCCTCTGGGATCCCCACAATTGAGCAATGTCACGCTTAGCTATCATGTATCCCAGAGAAAATCAAAGTCTTATCAAAGTTCTGGGTAGCTGTCCATATTGAACAAATCTATTTTTAGATTTAGATTTCTGGAGTTGTATAACCCAAGCATTTCTGTGTATCATTCTTTCTAGTGTTGACTGTTCTACATGTGTACTAAACCCCATTTTATGTAAAAAAAAGAAAAAAATGATTATTCGACTGGACGCCGTTCATTAAGTGTAATAGTTGTACTGTATCTGAAAGTTCTTGACTTCTCAATTGCTGTTGAGCTTTTTTTCATCCCCTACTATGACCCACTCTGGAGTATCGAGACATTCCATCTACCACAAGCCTTGAGAACCCGAGACAGCTTAACAAGTTTAAAGTATATGCATTACAAAGTGACAAGAATAGAGAGTGGAAATGCTCGTTGGTAGTGAGTGGAGTCTGACTGTAACCGAGATCTGCCGTGCTAAGTACTACCATTGAAAAGATCGGAAAGCTTCAGTTTTGAGACTGCTTCACTTGCATATTAAATTACAATTCTTTGCCAGGCGTCTATTTTTTCAGAACGTGGTGCTCATAGTGCCTAGTAGTGTTAAAGGAAACCGGTACAAGCTCCCAACCTAGCCTAATTTCTACATGCACCTACAGCAAAAGCTAAACAAGATTCCCTTTAACTCAGCTGTGGACGAAAAGACAAGGCTAAGAAGAAGAGCAGTAACTACAGGGTGGAGGGGCACTCTGTACATCACTGTGAATCATGTTGGTGATACGGGATATCACCTCATTCAGTTGAAATTAGCTAGGTGGTCACCTTGTTGTGGGGTGAATATTGTGTCTTTTAGTTACTGGGACGGTGTAGGCCTTTCTGTGCCAGACTTTGAAATAATGATAATCACTTCACTACTACTGCTGTAAATGTAAATGTGTTTGTACTTATATAGCACACTTCTACCCAGGGGTCTCGTAGCGCTGTATTCATTCCGCTGTGGAACCCTTCCTGGTTTTCCTGTGAGATGTCCACTCCTGGGCACCCCCAAGGTGAAGCCAGGCATCCTAGCGCTGTGGGGATTAAGCAAGCTATTGCCCAGAGTTGCAGAGTGGGACCCATGATTAGAATAGGCACCGAGGCGAGAATTATCAGGTACAGGGAAATTGAATCAAAGAGCCGCTGAGGCGGGAATTGAACCCTGGTCCCGGGCCAGACCTCTGCATCAGGGTCTGCCGCTCTAACCATTGAGCCACACTTCTCCCACCTTTGTATGCTCCTGAGGTGAGCTGCAGGCTCGCATAGCTTGATTTCAGCCTTGCATGTTCTGCCCATCATCTCGGGCTTCTTCCAGTTCTTCGTGTTAAATCTTGACTCCTTTTTTTTTTTTGCATCAGTGATGCACCCCCTCTAGTGACCTCTGGTGTGGCAAAATGGATGCTAGAGGAAGGTGCTATAGTGTTCAAGGGGAAACTGTGGACACTCTCCAAGCCGGGCAGTGGTGGGCGTCACCATCTTAGCTTAAGGCACCCCCTTAAAACATCCTTTGGGGCACTGTAGAGCAGTGTTGGATAACTTCTCTTGGATAGTTACTGAGGGGTGATGGGCTCCATCAGTTGTGTATTAGCTGGGAAAACTGGATATGGCTTTCTTGGTTTTTCCCTCTGTAATATGTAAAGGGGAGGTCGTTTTCTATTACTTCCCGGTCGCAGCACTTGGAAAAACTGCCTGAAAGACACTTTCTGTGCTGTGGGGTGAGCTAGGTTGAAGTCCACGAATTATCTTAAGGAGATTTGGTGCTATTTTTGTACTTGCTTGATGTCACTACTGTATAATCGGATTTAATAGCTGTTAGTTTATTCATTTATTGGGGGCTATGTCATTATTGTGGGTTTTTGAATATTAGGTTTCCTTTTTGTTGAGTCATGTGACTTTGCTTAGTCTTTTTGGCCTTGTGCATGATGTTTTCATTTGACACCCATGGCATCTATACGTGGTTTCATTTGAACAGTGCAATGGTGTGTGATAACGACACCGGTAGACATTCTCACCAGTGCAGTGACCGGTGATAAACTACAACAATTAATCTTTCCATCTTGCTGGCTTTAAGTTTAGATTGGCTGTTAAATATCAGTTTCTCTCTTCTTTATTGCGTACATTCCACATTGAAAAAACCTCTATAGAATTTTTAGAAATAAGATGACCCTAGGGAAACTAAAAAACAGGAAAACTAGAGATGTTTTCAAATGACCACTTCTGTATGGGTCCTTTTTGAATGTAATGTAATTGATGAAACTAAAGAACATTTTTGCAATTTTCCTATTTGGGCCAAACTAGGAAACATTTATATGCTTCAACACAGAAAGCATCCAGGAACGACTGCTTTTGGAAGGCTCGTGTCAATTCCTTCGTTTTCGCTGCTATACATACTATATGGGATATTATATGCAGTGTTGTATTACTAATTTGTATTAACTATTGGCTACAATAGGACATAGTAGTTGAAGAGATATGTAATGAATTGGTCCCTATTCCACCGTGAGGGTAGTTTATTGTGAACAAGGGTGATAAATGTACAGCCATGTGAGATGCAGGGGGTTGCATTGTGATTTTAAAAAAAAACGTGCGTAGGTCAGACCAACTAGGTCTGTGGAAAAAAAATATTGCTTGCTGCACATAAAGATGAGCGGGGTTTGTTTGAATACTATAGTTCTGTAGGTTAAGGAACACTAAATCTAAAATTGTATGGTTATATTATAATTCTGTGTTTGTCCTGAGGAGTGTTATAAGTTGACACAACCTGAGATGCATCTAAACGACGAAGGGAGGCAAACCTAATAAAAAACAAAAATGATGGCCTATGTGCAATAATTCCTTGTGCAATAATTATCAGGAGAAAATAGTAGCAGTCTCCTTTTTTGTTGCCTCCAATTTGCAACTCGCATACACTACAATAACGGTTTACTTTTAATTGCTTTGAGAAGGATTATCAGCATTTACTATTTTAATAGTTTTCTTTTGTACAGTAATTGAAAAGAAGAGTAAAGGTAAAATGAACCGATGACATATGCCCCCCTCGTGTATTTATTTTATCTAAGGACTAAAACAAATGTCAGAGTAAATAACTTCAGATTACTTTTACGAGCAGTTATATTGGATTGCTGTTATGATTAAGTAGGATAAATCCTTCCACGGGTTCCAACATTACATTAAATTATATTCGCTTATTCTCATGGATGCTTTTAACTGCGTATTTCTGACCTTAGAGTTATATCCCAGGCGCCACACTAGATAGAGAATTTTTATAGCAATGCTCCTGTGCCTGCATAGAACTGCTGCTCCTGTGCACTGATGTTAGTTCCTTCCTTTCTTTCCATGCTGCAGCGCTCCTCTCCGACGTTTATCTGTCTTCCAATGACTTCAAACAACTATGTTCCTAATCTGGTATAGACTACAACTCTGGCTTGGGATCCACCCTGGTCCTTCGTGCCGATATTGATACAACAGGCACCAATTGATGACCCGACACCTATGTAGGACCATGAAACTAAGTCGGCCTGAGCTTGACCAGTGTTGTATCGAATTAGAATCGGGCTGCATGACTACTAGTTGCCTCTACTACAGTTCAGTTATTAGAAGAGGCTCCATTTTCTTTTTGATTAAAACTCTGTTCCCGTGCCAGAACGGAATGTACTCCAGAAAATGGATGATGATGGTGAAGATGAAGGGGGTGACTTGCTCCAAGCACAACACCCTATTCTAGACAATCTCAATATATAGTCTGCAGTTAAGTGAATCCTGAGTAATTTCTGACTAGTTTCCCGGGTAGAGAGTATGGAAGGGTTGATAATTTAGGCAAGCACGTTTTTTCTTCCTCCACCCTGGCACTGAGGTCCATACCCGCAGTCTGATAAGGTGCTGTGCATGTCTTCTGTGATATAGTCAGTCAGCTCTTGCCTTCATTCCAGCAGGCTATTAGGGCCTACTTGGCTCGCACAATTAATGATAGGCAGGACGCAGCAAAAGCCCTTACCCTTCCAGGCTCGGATACTTTGGATTGCATTGTTAGGGCAGTTGATACCAGTGCCGTGCTACACAGACACACCTGGATGCGGTAGACCAGATTTTCTGGCGATATGCTGGCTTCACTGATGGACATGCCCTTTCATGGGTCTCGCCTCTTTGAACTCCGCTTTCGAACACTTTAAGGAGAGTAGGGTCGCAACTCATTCCTTGGGGCTATAGAGCAATTTTCACCATCAGTTCCTCAAATTTAGGGGCTACTCTAGGAGGCTTGCCTAACGACAGCCTTCCCATCCAGTGATGCAACTTGGTCTCAACATTCCTCTCTAAAGTATGCCCTTCGAGCCTTTGCATATTCGCTTGCGACATCTCTTGACTCTTAAAATTGTCAATGTTTTTTATATCACATGAGTGCAACCATGCTTTACTACCCACTTTCCAATCAACTTGGTGCTGAGGTTTCAGGTTCTTTTTTTGACTAAGGTTGTGTCTTCCTTTAACATGGGGCAGTCTGTCACTCTCCTGGCCTTCTTTTCTCCCCCTCAGCTCCCAGAAGAGTAGAGGCTACATTGGTTGGACCCCATACTGGCTTTAGGGTTGTACATTGGTCGTACCAAGGATTATTGAGAGGACAATAAGCTTTTTTGTGAGGTTTTTCGGAACAAATAAAGAGAAGATTGTGCCTAAGAGGACACTGTTAAGGTGACAGACTTATACAGCAAGATCTACGAAGCACGGGGTAAAAATTAGCCCCCAAAAGGTCAAGAAGCTCAATCCACCCGGGGCCAAGGTCGCTACCACTTTGTTTCCTGAAGTGGTGCTGTTTTTGATAATCTGATAAGCTGCAGCATGGACAGTGGTACATACCATCATAAAACATTACTTCCTTAACAGCCAGGTCTGGAGAAAAGGAAACTTTGTCCATTTGGTTGAGTCCACTCTAGAGATCCTCCTTCTTTGGGAGATAAAGATATTGTAGTTTAAGGTGAGGAATCTGTGGTTAGAAGTATCCAAGTTACTTAGCTTCAGTATCTTTTTATGGTGGATACCCTCTCGAACCATAGATTCCTTACTGGCCACAACCTCTGTCCTGTGGTGTAGCCTCTTTTTAATATTTAAAAAGATCCCAAGTTACTGATCAGCACACTGTCCCTAATACTTGTTTTATGCTCTTGGTGTGGATAGGGTAGAGACATCCTGATGTCCGCTCACAGGGATAACTCTTACATGTGGCTCTGCTCTTTTACTTCTGGGGCGAAATAAAGTTAGCGTTGAACCACACAACACCAGTTGTTGGGGTTCATGAGCACTTATGGAAAAATTCTCCAGATCCAGAGTGATACCTAATGGATAAGAAGAGGAGTCTGCGGTTAGATAGAGTATTTGCCATAAAGAGCATTACCGAAGGTAAGAAACTTGTTCTTCTCTGGTTTGTTTTTGACTCAGTTATGTTGAGACCCACCTGCGGTTTGTCGGTTAAGGACCTGAAAGGAATCTTGTGCTAGCACAAGCACTTGTCATTCAGGGGCATCCGTTTCCATCCGCTTCAGAGAGCTGGTAAGCGTCAGTGGCTGTTAGTTGGAATTATGCAGCTATAAAATACTAAATTATACTGCAGCATTGATACATTGTCAGACAAGAAAGCGCAGATTATGCAGCATAATGTGGCACTATTATTTTGCTATTCTTCGTTAATTTTAACACAGATTAATACTGTCTAAGCACAAGTTACACCACATTAGCAATAGTTTTACACCTGACTGTAGCAATCAAGTGAAAAGTACCCAGTTAAACTTTTGTCACTGCACGTGCCTCAAATGTGCTGTTTTTTAAACTTTTGATTTGAGCTAGAAAAGAGCTTTTTTTTATATTATGAAGTCTTTGAATTGTGCAACATAGTTTGGATTATGGGGCATGTGCAGTACATTCATAATTATGCAGAAAAGAATTTAGCGGCAGAATCCCATAATTCCAGTGGCCCTTCTTAGTGATTTATGTTAGGTCAAATTTAAGAATACAATATCTGAAAGATTGTGTTACCAATGTACACACCACTTATATGACAACGTGTGTAGTTTTGCGTTTAGTACTGGCGGCCATATCTGTAGTTTGTCTTGTCCTGAAGTCCTCTTTTCTGGATGGTTCAGGTTAGAGAAAGTCCTACTTGTTTTAAATGATACCCCTTTTGAAGAATGACCCAGAAGTTATACAAGTGGGTAAGTGACGATGTAGTAACATTGTGGCAAGAGCTC
Source organism: Triturus cristatus (assembly GCF_964204655.1). Lineage (NCBI taxonomy): Eukaryota > Metazoa > Chordata > Amphibia > Caudata > Salamandridae > Triturus > Triturus cristatus. The sequence goes on from NC_140592.1 coordinate 1,004,591,850, forward strand.
TATATGATGCATACCAGGGAAAGAAATGCTCTGGAGTAGAGATAGAAAGTGCCTATTTTACTTCAACTAGGATGGATACATGAGTCGAGCTCTAGCAGATGTGATGTAGGCAAAAACAGCAAAAAAAAATGATTTTAGGTAGGGACAGACGTTCAGGATAAATAGCATATTGAAAGCAAATGTGAGACTGCTGAAGACCGTGCATGGTATGGTATGTATTCTTCTTAAAAGGGTAAAAGTCAGATTCTGGCCTATGTCAGATGTGTTGAAGGAAGGGTCCGATCCTCCGGACTGGTTCTTCACTGTGCTGGAGAGGCCTGTTCAAGCATGCTGTAGTGAGTGGGGAGGTTGTGGAATGGAGTGGCCACTCGGTAAGCCATCTATAGCGGCTAGAAAGCTCTGGCAGACTTCCTCTTCCTGGATTCAGCTGTAGGGTCATCCCAGCCCTTACCCGCTGCATGCTCACATCCAGCAGTTAAAGCAGCTTCTTTGCTTTACAGTTCCTGTTACTTTATGAAGTTGTTGCCATAACCTAGGGACTCGATGAATTTGAGAAGTCGCTGTGTGTGGCTGCCAGCAAGTTAAATTGGTGTAAGAGGTTCTTGTCAAAGCTGGATCATTTATTTTTCATAGCTGGAGCTTTGTTATTGAATCAGTGTGATTTGGAATCTTTTACTAAACCAACAAAACATCTTGTCCAAACTGAGACCTATTAGACAACAATCTCTTTACAGAAAAACCTATCATGAAGTGAAACAGGAAAGGAAGGCTTTACGAATTGCCTGTTACTCAAAAACACTTTTGTTTATTTCATATTTTTCTTTTTTGTGTGAACAGCAATTATAATTTTCAAAAAACCATACATTACACATACAAATATATTCAAAAACAATGACAACAAACTAGAAAATACCCTAGAGGTTTTTTACATTCAATCATCAAGCATTCTTGGCCAATCCATTCATCCCAGAAACTAACATACACTAAACAAAACGGTCCTTATGACACCTCTCCCTTTTAACAAAAATTGTTATCCACACTTTATGCGTATTGTAACATTTTCTTTCTTCATATACAGTTAAAGAACCACAAAAGCATATAGGGCAGAGCTTTCAAAAAGGATGTGCGAAGGACCGACTGGTCGACGCGTTTCGAACCTCTATCTTTATGAGGTTCTCCTCAGGACCAATCAATTTCTTATGGACAAGTGTCAGAATGGAACCTTGACCTGATTCTAACAGCTAGAGCCGGAGCCTGCTATTTGTAGTCTGACTCATCGTATGGGCTGATGAAATGTTTCCGTACCAACGTTGTTTCGACTTTGATGGGAAATTAGTCGTGTACCTTTTCTTATATTCTTAAAATCAACAAATTTTCTCTCTATTAACGGCGTGCCGTGAGCCCGTGAATCCACGTCCGGTACACCAAGCCCGATCCGGAAGTGAAAACATCCAAAATCACCCACTCTCCTGGACAGGTTCTCTCTTCATCTTGTATCAAGCCTGCTCGTGATTTTATCCTTGGTGCAAAGAAATCTTTTTTTTTTTTTTATCACTTGTGGATCTTTTTATTTTTTCTTCGTGGTTATTTGATTCCCTCACCAGCAGCCGCACAGGCTATATTGCTCCAGCATTGCCCGTGTCACTGCTGGTAGAGCAGATATCAATACTCCAATAATCAGTACTGATCCTCAATCGTGGTACCCCCAAAAAATTAAATTCTAACCATTTACCTCAACAGGTTCCTCTCTAGCACTTATCTTACATAAGAGAACACCCTGTTTACATGAAAAATAATACTGAGGTGTTAGAATTCGTAAATCTTAGTAATCTGACAAACCAAGAGTAGGCAATCCATTGTGTAAGGAGGAAATGTGAGGAGGAAGAAAGAAAACATTGCACTGTAGGAAGTGTTCAGGAGTGTCTTATTCTCCCAGCTCGATGCCAGAATGATAGCTTCCGCTGGGAGTGTACAAAGTGTGCAGTGGCAGGCCACCAGTGAGTCTCAGTAACTGAACCAAGAGTGTCGAGATAGATATTATGGTAAGGGAGGGCTCGTGTGACATGGAGGTGGGGGGGAGGAGTTCTCAGGGCAATATCTCATCAGATTTAGCCTCCAAGGTGTACATTTGCAACTCCTAATGCTGTGGTGGTGGGGTTCGTGCAGTGGTACTGGAGAATTGTGCATGAGCTTCAAGTTTTGCATATGCACCCCTCTAAGTCGTGGAGCCAGCTCACAAGCAAGGTGAGGAGGGACCCAGTGAGGTCTTCCGGCTATAAAAGTTTGCTGTTTGGCAAGTGCCTTGGCGAGGTCAATAAATGTTAGCACATTTTAGGTACATTTGGAGTGCTACCCTACAGGTAATGTGGTGCTGTCCGAGGGAACGGCCTTCCCACTATATCAGATATATGAACCAAGACTGCTTCGGAGTAGTCTGCAATTATTGAGCAGGGCCACACAATATGAACGAAGTCTGCATTGACCTGGAGATACCGTGGACACATTTTAAACCTGGCAAACAATGAATAATCACTCCTCAGTTTTATTGGGGATGTAATTTTTCCAAAATGCATTTTACTTTAAAAGAGGCGGCAGACCCATCTCTGTCCTTGGCAGATCTTTTATTGGCAATACAGAGTTCCTGAGAGAAGATGGTCCATTAGATTGACTCGATTGCATTCAATGCCAACCTGCTGCGAACTGACTTGCGCAATGTGGCGGACCGGGTAACAGTGGCAGTACAACAGGTGGAGTCCCTGCAACAATAAGTTAAATCGCTTCAGGACACAGTCATGAACCTGCAGAGACTGATGGCTTGCCTTGATGACCAGATGGAGGACTCTGAGGGCTACTCCCGCCGGAATAATTTAAGATTCATGGGGTTCACGGAAAGGGCGGAAGGACAGTAAACCGAATTGTTCCTGAAGGATTGAATTCGAAGGTTCTCATTTCTAAGAAGCTCTCCAAATTCTTCACAGTGGAGAGGACACACAGGACCTTAGCCCAGCTGCTGATGCCTGGGGCCCCCTGTGAGCAATAATTACACAACTCTTTAATACATGTGATTGTGACACAGTCCTGCAATGCACCTGGATGAGGGGTCCACTGATGTTTGAAGGCCACCCTATATCCATATTTCCTGACTATATGAGGAGTGTGCAGGAGCAACAAAGGTCCTTCCTTTCAGTCAAAAGACGCATGTAGGACCTAAACCTCAAATACAGCTTGAATTTTCTGGTGAAACTCCGAGTTCAGCATGGGGAGGGAAGTTCCCCCTTTATTTTATTTTTACTACCGGTGAAGTCAGTGGTTGGTTGGACAATGTAGAGGATGCCTCTAACCAGGAAAACAGGCGTCAGGGTTTCTCTCTGCTTGCCACGCAGAGGCAATCAGCTTAGCTCCGACGACAGAAGGGGTGCTGGAGAAGCTCAGAGGACATTGAGCGACAGGGTAAAATAATGATACTCTTCAAACGGCTGATGTCAGGCAGACTTCCAGGGATACATGTCAGACAGGTTGACCTGATAAAGACACTGCCAATGAAGGCTCTGATTGCGAGGCAGTCCCGTATTTGCACTTGAGGTGCTGTGAGTAGCATTGTGACTGAGTGGCTTGGGCCTTCACTCACTGATGTGCTACCCATGCTGCCTGCAGGTGCGGGGGCACGACCGGAAACACCTGACTAAGCACTTGAGTCGATCGAGGGATCGGCCATATGGTGAATCATGAGTGTTTAACAGATGCTTAGGGGATTAGTAATGTTGAAACTTAATAATGTTCTTTTTCTTTCTTCCTTACTTTTATTCTTTTTATCGTGTATTTTTATCCCAACTGGCGGGAGTGTCCACCAGACGGGAGATAGTGGGTCAGATAAAGGAGCTTGAGTGCCTCTCACCTTCCCCAGAAACCCACCCTTGCAGCGGAGCATCACCACATTTGATGGGAGGGAGGTAGAGGGACTTTTGAAATGCATTGTTCAAAGTTTTATGTTGAAGTGGGTAACAAGGTGGGGTGTACTAGCTCCCAAAAGGTTATTGGTCCCACTGCCCATGAGGATGGGGGAGTTGGAAGAGAGTTCTGTTTTTTTTATCAATTTGCAGATTCTGTGAAATATGATCTACTCTTGTGTATCCAGGTCTGATTTAGTGGTGGAGCGGCTTTTGAGTTTAGGTCGTTCTCTCGGATGAGTGAGTGAGAGGAGACTGTGGAATGTTTGATAACCCTCACTAATAGCAACCCCCGTGACTAAACTTTTAACTTGAATGTGAGAGGCATCGCCAAGTTTGAGAAACGTAGATGGGAAATATGACTATCTTAAACATTACAAGGTGTCAATTGCATTTCTACAGGAAACGCATGTGGGGGGTGGGGGGGGGGAGAGACTGTATTCCCTGTTTGCGAATGCAATGAAGAGGCCAAATCTGTGCTACATCCTATTCAGGATATGGCCATGGGGTGCTTGGAACGGAACGCTCGGAGCCACATGGTAGTCATTGGGCTCTTGTTAACCTGGAGGGCAGGATGTTATCCTGTATGGAACCCTAGATGGGCAGGAAATGAGATGGAACCCTAGATGGGCAGGAAATGAGCTTTATAAACGTTTGTGCCGAATGTTGACAGCCCAGATTATAATGCCAGTGATGTGACATCAGCGTTGCCGTACCTCACTTCAGGCGTGGTACTGGCGGGGGACTGCAATTGTGTGTAGAGCGGGGTGCTATAACGTGAGCCACCTAGGGATCATTCTAAGCCCCCACCTGACTGAGGCCTTACAAGACATCTTACAGGAGCTGCGTCTCCGTGATGTCTGGAGGTATAGACACCTGACAGACAAGGTATTTTCATGCTATACGCCTGCGGCGGGGACTCAGTCTCATAGACTACTGATTGATCGCTCATAAGATCACACAGACCACTCCTATCTGGCCTGCTATCTGTCGGACCACTCCCCGAACCTGCTGGGGTTTTGGGGGTGGGGACCTAGATGGCCACCGATCCCGCTAAGGCAATTGCGGGTGGAAGAACTGACAGATCTCCCCCCCCCCCCCCCGTTGGTGACCATGTTTGCCAAGACATTAATGCACTATTTTAACAAGAACTGGGGTTCGGCAAGTAATAGAGCTCGAGACTGGGAGACAATGAAAATTGTCTGAGAGGAATTTGCATATAGATGGCCTATGGGGTTCACCAGCTGCTTGAAAGAGACATTGCTGCCCATGAACGAGAATTGGGTACACTGGAGGCCTTACTCCCCACACACCCTGACAGGCTAACTGATTGGCAGAAAGCCCGCACAGCATCGTTAGACAATTGCTGTGGACTCAAGAAATACACTCACATGGCGTATAGCCACCGTTTACACAGTGAGAGGGACAAAAAGGGCAATGCTAGCAGACCCGATCCTGCAGGAGTACCCTGATACTCCTGTGCTGCTGCTCTACAGCTGTTCGGGGAATCTTTTCTGCACACAACGGGGTATCAATACAGTCCTGTCTTTTGTTCTCATCTTAGTAATACGTACTGCAAGCGCCTGCAGATTCCCCCTCCCCACACTCGCAGAGAATGACCTCTCTGACCTTACACTCCCAAGTCTTTATCCGGAGGCCCGGGAAGACTTAGACGAAATTATTGGGCGATACTTCCCCTTAAAACGCCAAAAACCCTGAGCAGCTTTGGCCTTCCCGTGGGATTCTACCATAGCTATGCCAACTTGGGGGGCCAACAAACTTTTGGAGGTCTTTGAGGAGGCTCAGCAGAAGGGCACTCTTACGGTTACAATGTGCGAGGAACTCGTGGTGATGATCCCCAAGCCAGGTCGAGACCCAGAGACTACTTCAACATGCTGACCGATCCCACTCCTGATTGTCGACCTGAAACGTAAGGTGCTCATGGTGCATTTACTTCCTGCCTACCATCCCTTATATACACGGATCAGTCGGGGTTCAACCCGAAGGCAATATTTGAACGCTTTTTCACATGTATCATTCTCCACATTTAAGGGAAGACGCCTATGCACTGGCTTTTTTTAGACACTGAGCAGGCCTTTGACTGGATTGAAATTACTTCTGGCACACACTCTGAAAAATGGGTATAGGCCCCAGATTCATCCAATAGGTGCAACTAGTATATTCTGACCCATATGCTAGAGTACGATCGGATGGGATGGTTTTGAAATCTGAAACAAGACAGGAGTGCCCTCTCTCACTGCTCCTGTTTGTGATTGCTATGGAGGCAGTAGCAGAGAGATTGCGCTGGACGTTGGGCCCCTTGGGTATAAGGCTGGGAAAGACCGCACATGTGGTCTCCCTCTATGCTGACTATGCCGTGGTGTATCTGAGACAGCGATGTCCTCTATGCCAATTCTTCTACAGGTTATGCAGTAGTTCGCTGAGCTCTTGGGGCTCCTGCTTGGGTGGGTAATTGGGATCCCGCTTGAAGCACTACCACGTGTAGTTCTACCCTGGGTGACTGAAAATGTTCCATACTTGGGTATTAGGCTGACATTCCTGGCCCTTAATATTGGAAAAGTAGTTGAGGGGTTTTGAGCCTTGATCCATTTCTGTAGAGACTTACCCTTGTCCCTTATGGATAGAACAGCCCTCACGAAAATGATTTTGCAGCTCATGGCAATAGATTTCTTTCACAGCCCTCTGCTTTCTTCTCTGTGAATAGCTACGCTTTCTGCTAATATTCATTTTTAGACTTCTTTCTTCCAACATTGTATCTTAGGGGCTGATGATTACCATCTCCTTGTGATATCTCTTTGTTAGTATAAGAGCTAGGTCTGCAAATTTGGCATGTACCTTGTACCCCTTTTGTCACCTGCACGTTTCTGCTGTTAGCCAACCCATGTCTCCCACCACCCCTTCCAGGATAGCTGTTATCTTTCCCCAGTACAAGACCATATCATATGGATGAGATTTGCGTCTTGTTCAGTACATCTGGGGCAAGATGCCGTGACATTAGGGTAAATAGAATGTAACTTGTGTGGTGTTAAGTATGCCCGATGAGTTATCATATATTGGATGAATTTAATTTGTGTATTACGAGATACTTGTTTGGGATATTCCAATATTGTTTTCCACTCTTTGTCTGGGAGTGGTTTGTTGACATCTTGCTCCCAATTGGTACATATCGGAGTCAATGGGGATGGTTGATGAGTGCGTATCCCGGGGTAGAACCAGCTGGTGAGATGTCTACCCGTTTCCATGAGGTATGTTAGGTGAACTAATTAGTTTGTAGTGGGTTCTGATCCTTGGGGTGCCCAGTGTTTCTTTATGTATCGCACCAGGCCGGTGTGAATTAAAAACAGTGCTCCTGTGACCCCTCGTTCGTTGATGAAATCTGAATGTGGCAGCTGCATCCCCTTTACAAAGAGGCCCCCCCCCTGTGGTGACTCCTGTCTGTGTCCCTGTCTGTGTCCAGGAATCTAGTTTACGGTCGGTGAGAGTTCCCATATTAATGGGAATGCCCAAGAGTGGTATGTTGGGGGCGTTTGTTGGGGTGTTAATTGTATGTTTGAATGCTTTTTTCTAATAAGCAATCGCAGACCTGAGTAGCATTTTAGCAGACGGTGGAACCGTATTACTCGGACATAATATTCTGTGTAGTGTACCCTGTGTGTAAATTTCGGCCTGCTAACCAGTATGAGAGCCGCTTTAGTTGTATTGCTAGACGGTATGCATAGAAATCAGGTGCTCCCATCCCTCTGGCATCTGATGGGAGTTGCAGTTTTGCTATGCTTATGCGGTGACGACCTGTGCACCATAGAAGAGTTAGCAACCTATTCAGTGTCTTGAAAATGGCTTTGGGAACACTCCTGACAGGTTTGTTAAAAAAAAAAATGGAGTAGGCATGGGAGCATTTTCGATATTGCTAGTTTTCCTGCAACTGAGAAGGGTAAGGATGTCCAAAATTTAATTTGAGCCCTTAGTGAACTTATTGCTTTTTGCAAGTTCCCTTCAGTAAGGTCCTGTTGGTTTCTGTATACTCCTGTTCCCAAATATCAAAGTGGTGTAGGCTATTGTTATGGCTCAGTTTCCGAAAGGGATAGTTTGGTTATTGATTTCGTTGCCAAAGGGTAATGCATATGATTTTTTGTAATTTATGCCAATCCCGCAATAGATTCAAATTATGTAAAGATGTGCGCTACATTGTCTAAATTGTGCTGCAGTCTTCTGGTGTAAATTATAATATCGTCTGCGTAAAGTGAAAGTGCGTGGTGGGTACGGTTAAGTGTGATACCCCATCCAGTGGACACTGCGCATATTCTGTGGGCTGGAGGTTCAAGGGGGAGCACAAATAGCATAGGCGATGGGGGGCAGCCCTGTCTTGTGCCCCTTTCTATTTGGTATGGTTGTGATATGTGTGATCCAGTACGTACCCTTGCCGTTGGGAGGTGGTAAAGTGTTTGGATCCATCGTGTGTATTCTTGGGGGGATCCCAAATTTCCGCAGAGCGGTTTGCATGTAATCCCACCTTAGTGTATCAAATGTCTGTGAGATATCCAGCGAGATACACCCCACCTCTGGTGTCTGCATGGCACAGGAAAACATTGGGGTTTTTTTTAGAATAATTGTATTTTTATTTTTCAGTTGAACAAATAGCATAATACAATTCTTACAGTGAGCCTCGCCCGTGAACAATCTCGTATACATGAAATACGTGGACACCATGAACAGGGCCACTTCCTCCCTCGTTAGATTGACTCGAGTTTGTATTCTCCAATTGTGACAACTCATTGTGTTTGTATGGATGCAATCTGAATCAGGCAACAACCATAGGTGAGCACCAGGGACGCTGCCTAGGCTAGAATTCTGTAGGGTCCCTGTGTGGAAGTCTCCTGTGTCATCTGCGTTGTGGACTGTTGTGTGTCTCCTCCCATGTCCAGCCTAAAATGTCTTCTCCATGGGTCCCATATCTTGTGGAATTTCTTAGGGCACCCCCTGCTACGATATGTGGTTTGCTCCGCCGCCATATACATATCCCATCCAGTCTTGTATAGTGGGTTTATCAGCCACCCCCCCATCGCCTAGCAATATCCATCTTGCTGACCACCAGCCCCAGAGAGGCAAAAATTAATTGTGTTCTAATGATTTCTACCTCGTGTGGAATCTCTAATAGCACAAAGTGTGGTTCCATCGGCAGCGTCACTCCTAGGACCGTACCCAGCAGCTCGACCACCTGCGCCCAATATGCCTGAAGCTCGGGACAGTGTGAAAGAAGTCGCTACGTGCCGTACTACAAGTCAGGCAACATGGTGAATCTGCCCTCCCCATTTTATGTAGCCTATCCCAGTCGTAATAAGTACGGTGTAATATCTTGAACTGAATGAGCCAAAGCCTTGCTTTTATGGTAACCTACCTGGGGTGCATCAACGCCGCTTCCCAATCAATGTCCTCCATGGACCTCCCCCTCCCACCGTGCCCAGTGCCCAACCAATCGCTCCGGGATGTTATTTTATAGTTATATAGGTAAAGGAGACCGCTTTGTGGATCAGTTCCTATTACAGAAGCTGCCCTTCTAAGGGTACGTACTCCGGGAAGTGCTCACTTGGGATATTCTCTTTCTGCCATGCATGACGTAGTTGCACATTTTTAAGAAATTGGGAGTTTTTCATGCCGTATTCCTATATAATTGTCGCCCATGTTTTTAGCTCCCCTTTTTCGATGATGTCCCCTAGTGTGGAGATCCCCAGGAGATCCCATGTCCCAAACCCTGTGAGCTTATGCAGCTCCCTAATCCGGGTCACTTCCCAGAGCGGGGTAGTCTTGGTAACACGACCCGTCCATCCAATAGCCTTAGTCGCCCTCCCCCATGCCGTCAAAGTCACTTGGGCCGCAGGCAGCAGGCGGGAGCCCCTTTTCCCACCATACAGATAGTGTAGGTATGTATACGGTTGCATTTCTTCCAGCTCAAGGCGGTATGTAAGGTTGTCTCTGCTTTTATGTACCCATTCATTTATGGGTATCAGGTCGGATGCCCGGTAATATGCCTCTATATCGGAGAGCGCTATTCCCCCATTGTAGGGATTATGTTGCAGTGTCTGGAGCGCTATTCTGGGGTCGCCCCCCCCCCCCACACACACAACAGTGTTTGATGTGTAGTATATATTTCTATAAAAGTGTCTGTGGGGAGGGGATGGTAGGTGTTTTGTAGGGCTTAAAGCAGTTGGGGCAGGGTGATAATTTTAAAAATGGCCGCTTGTTTGAGCAGAGTAAGGGGGAGATCTCTCCACATCTGCCTTAAACTTACATAGGACTGATCCTATGTTCTCCTTCCTACAGACCTTCGGGGGCGGATTCACGAAAATTCCCAGGTATTTGAATCCCTCTTGCGCTACTCGCAACTCTCTGGGCATGGGCCAATCAGGTTGGGCAATATTCGGGCAATAGAGCGTAGATTTATACCAGTTACTTTTGTAGCCAGAGTGTCGTCCATAGTCTGTAATCGTGTCAAACAGGGCCGGTATAGTCATAGCGGGGTTAGTGATGAATAACAAAATGTCGTCGGCATATAGAGAAATTATTTCCACATTGGTGTCTGCGGGTGTGATACAAAAGCCTCGGATACAGGGGTGTATCCTGATGGCGAATGCCAGAGACTCTAGAGTTAAAGCAAAAAGGAGAGGTGAGAGGACAGCCTTCACTCGTCCCCCTCTTAATGGGGAAGGGTGCCGACCACCTGCCATTGACATGTATCGAGGCCATCTGTTGGTTATATAGAAGCGCCACCCAACTACGGAACTTCGGCCCAAATCCGAATTTCGCCAGTGTGGCATCGAGGTACAGCCAGTTGACTGCGGCGAACACCTTCTCGGCGTCCAGTGATGAGAACACCTGTGGGCTTGTCTGGTTCCTCACCTTCATAAGCCAGTTGCGAGTTCGTCTCAAATTAAGACGAGTAGATCTACATGGCATAAATCCCGATTGGTCCTTGTGGACTAGGGTCCTGATCACACCCAGGAGACGGGTCGCCAGAATTGTAGCCTGAAATTTAACTTCAGAGTTAAGCAATGAAATGGGTCTGTAAGATCCACACTGATTATGGGGCTTGCCTTCCTTGTGTATAACCACAGTGTGGCCATCCTCCAGTCCGGCGGGAGGGCACCCTCTTTGTGGTAGTACATGAAAACATTGTTACATAACCTGCGCATATTGAGGGATGTATTGAATGCTGGGATGAAACCGCATTGGTCGATGTGTACTAGTTTCGTTAAAAAGAGTTGCAAACGGTTATCTAAAACTTTGCTTAGAATCTTGTTTTCTGTGTTCAGGAAGGAGAATGGGCGGTTGCCGCTAATTTAGTGTGGTCTCTTCCGGGTTTGGGCAGTGGGCAGTGAAATTAATAAGGCTTGCACTGGGGGAAGGGGGGGGGGGGTAGGGGTAAAGTGCCATTCTCGTGTGCTTTGCTGTATAATTTCTTAAGACGGGGAGTCCATTGTAATATATAGTTCTGCAGGCAGTCTATTCCTGGGGTTTTATTTTTAGGAAGTTCCTTGATTGCTGCATTTATTTCAGTTGATGTAATGGAGTTGGCAGGGTATGCTCAGACGTGAGTCCCTTGCTCACTTTGCCACTGGATTCAAGCAAGCCTGGCTGAAGACGGCTGAAATGCCAGAAACTGGTCCTAGGAAGCTTGTTTCCGGTCCAGGGAAGACATGGCTTGGCAGTTCGGGCTGGACTGTTCCCATGAGGCACAGGGTCAGACTGATTTGCACATGGCCATGTCTGAACTGGGGTGGCAGAGTGGGCTAAAGAACGGTGATGGATTAAACCCAGATCAGTTGACTGGGGGTGAGTGCTTGCAATGTTCAACACTCCGTCCATCATTTCCTTTGGTTTTTGCTTTGTTCGCCATAAGTTGGCAGGGTATGCTCAGACGTGAGTCCCTTGCTCACTTTGCCACTGGATTCAAGCAAGCCTGGCTGAAGACGGCTGAAATGCCAGAAACTGGTCCTAGGAAGCTTGTTTCCAGTCCAGGGAAGACATGGCTTGGCAGTTCGGGCTGGACTGTTACCATGAGGCACAGGGTCAGACTGATTTGCATATGGCCATGTCTGAACTGGGGTGGCCGAGTGGGCTAAAGAACGGTGATGGATTAAACCCAGATCAGTTGACTGGGGGTGAGTGCTTGCAATGTTCAACACTCCGTCCATCATTTCCTTTGGTTTTTGCGATGTAATGGAGTTAGCCAGCGTATTTTGGGCCTCTTCAGTTATTTGAGGTAGGTCAACTGCGCCCAAGGTGTGGAGCTCCTGCGGGTTTACTCTTTGTGGGGCAGTGTTAAGTGTTTTATAGTCATTATAAAAGGCCTTATTGATATCCGCTTGTGTGGTTGTCTGGATATGTTGAGGTGTTATAATTTTTATTATTGGTGTTGGAGAGGGGGGGCGTTTTTAAGGATGCGCGCTAGTAGTGTACTTGGTCTATCTGCTTCAGCGTGTACTTTGTGCGTATACGATCAGTAGTCTATGGCGCGCAATTGTTCAAATAGTTCTGCATATTGTATGCAGGCCTCTTGGAATTCTGGTTTCGTAGCAGGATCTAGGGCTGCCGCCTCAAGTTTGCCTAATTTGTCTTCGACCTGCTTTAATTTCCTATTAATCTGTTGGCGAGCTTCTGAAGTGGTACTGATCGCTGTGCCGCAAAAAACAACTTTAAATGCCTCCCTTTCCATCCACACCGACGATGCTGTGCTGGCATTTTCAGTAAAGTAGTTTGTGATGGGGGATGCCTGTGTGTCCCCGAACACCCTGTCTTCTAAGTGGCGAGTGTCTAGTCTCCTTGTGGGAACCGGGGAAGGGACGTGTCCCCACGTGATTGAGGTCTCTAGCGCTCTATGGTATGATATCGTTTTACCTAAATATGTAGAACGGGTGATTTGTGTTAAGAGTGATGCACTACAAAATATGTGGTCAATCCTAGTGTAAGGATCGTGAGTGGGTGAGTAATTAGAATATTCCTGCATACCCTTGTTATGACTGTGCCATATTTCTCTCAGGGATCACCCTTGTGCTCAGATCTGCAACGACTTAGATTGGCGTGTCGTGAGAGCTAGGGGGGGGGGGGATGGGATCGGTCAAATGTGGTGCTAGAACTGCATTATAATCCCCCCCCCCCACCCCCAGTATCCAGGGGAGTTCAGTCCAGTCTGTGAGTACGGCGTCCACTTGAGCATAAAAAAGTTTCCTGTTCTGAATTGGGGGCGTATAAACGCCCTTTCACCATTGGACTGCCATCTAGGATACCCCGAAGCAGTACGTATCTGCCCTCTTTGTCTATTTGTCTCATGTGCTTCATAAGAGACTCCTGATCGTATCCACACTGCTGCTCCCCGTTCGAATGCTGAGTAGGTTGTGGCATGTAACTGACCCCTCCATTTTTTTTGTAGTTTAGTGCCCTCTGATGCTCTCAAACGCGTCTCTTGTAGTAGCACTATTTGTGCTTTTTACACCTGGTTAATTGTGCATGTATTCTATGTCTTTTGTGTTGCGATCCCATTCCAAGTGAGATAATTATAGTACTGTGTCGACTCCATGTGTGAATTTGTTGAGTAATGTTAAGAACCAGTCGATTCTGAGTGCAAATGATCTGGGACCAGTCAACATCCCTGTAAAACAACCCAATACTCGGTCCAACTTTGTTCGACCAAACTTTGTAAACAACTCTTATTAACTCTACATTTCTAGGGCTTGCAGTGGCAATATGGGCCATGGTTGGCTTATGATGCATGGGATTCCCAAGAAATCCTAGTCGGTCTCCCATGAAGGTTGCAGCCTCCCATCCCGGAATCCAGCCCGCCCCTTGCCTGACATAAGTTTTCAAGTCTCTGGGCCACAGATATTGGCTCTTTTGCAAGTGTCTGCTTTAGTCCTTATTCTGTGTAAGTCTCTTGTATGCTGCTTTATCAATAGTGATATAGTTACCTCATTTCGTGACAGGCTTCCATATGTTCTGCTTGGTCGGATCACCTAATGGTGTTCTTTGTGTCTCTCACCTCTGTCAGGAAAGGGAGCCAGGTGGTGCGATATCGACGTGTACACATTTGGTTGCTGTTTTATTTCTATGCAGCCGGAGTGCAGACTCTTGGATTGGTCTACGGGGCTGCAAGGATTCTTATTTGCTGGTGCTTTATTTGAGCAGTTCATTTGCTGTCTGGTGAGTCATGGATGGAAAGAGCTGTTGGCTATAGTTTGGTTCTGATTGTATCGTATCACCTGCAGATGATTCATTGTCTGTGATTGCTCTTGTTTCTCTAAATGTGGCTGCAGAAATTATTTCCAGTCGTTGCCCTTCTAGCACCTTCTCAGGTGTCTGAGCCAAGTCTTCTTCCTGTCTTCTTATTTTCAGGCGCCGCGGTTGGGTTTGCCGTCCTTCCAGTCTGTGGGTCAGCTTTTTGTCTAAGGGCCGGATTTATGGGTAGTTCGGGGAAGGTGTGCTCGAGCCAATCTCACGCCCCGGCCGGGGTGTCAAAAAAGTTGCTTTTCTGATCATACAGGATTTTGAGTTTAGCTGGGTAGAGGAGGGGGTATTATAGATTTAAAGATTGAAGGAGCTGTTTGACTCCTTGGTATGAGGCTCGTTTCTTCTGGACTTATACGTTCCCAGTTCCCACAGTTCCCAGACTATACTTAACATATAGTCTGGGAACTGTGAGATACATACATTGTCCTGCTTGATCGGTGCTTTTGTCTTGCGCCACCCAGAGTCACGATCCCTGTAGTTGAGCACTAGGCCGACTATGTGGCGAGGCGGCATACCAGGCACTCTTCTCCTGATGAGGACTCCATGAGCCCTCTCCACGCAAAAGGATTCAGTTAATCTTCCTGCTGGCATCAGCGTCTGCAGCCATGACTCTATGAACAACATTGCATTTTGGCCTTCGGTGTTTTCTTGCACCCCTAAAATGTGAATAATATTGCGGCGCGACCACCCCTCTGCATCCTCCATCCGTTGTTGCAGTATTGTGATCTGGTGCTGTAGGTTTTCTTCTTTTTCAGAGTGTTCTTTCTGCTTTGGAATCAACTCTTGTATTGCCACTTTGTTGGCGCTCACCTTGTCTGAGTTTTTTGTTATCAGCTCTGATTAGGGTGACCTCTGTTGTGAGCGATCCCAGCTGCTGCTCCATTACTGTGCTGGATTTCCTCATTTCTTGCAAGATGAGATCTAACTTGCCCATCTTACTTAATGCGTTGCGATTAGAAGGGAGTGCCGCAGCAGTCCTCTTCCTTGAGGAGTTGTGGCTTTTCTTCTTATCCCAATCTTTTGTTCTATTCATTGGTGTTCTCTTGCCAAGTTGTTGTCCCTGGGCTATAATTGTTGAGTAAGTGCACTTCTCGGAGATGATTATCTGCACACTGTTTGTTGTTTGATTGGGTCTGCTAGTCTCTGAAGGGCCGCCTCCGGGTTTGGCCTCTATGTGGTTATACAGTGCAAGGCCCCCGGTCTCTTTTTGGGTTCCAATGGCGGTTGTATGTGCCCAGTGATACCAGTCAGGGAGAGGTCAGTTTAGGCCCCCTCAGGAGTGTAGCTCCTAGTTAGAACAGAGAGATGGCCCTGTCTGGTTCACTCTCGCCCACTGGCTTCTGCTGTGTCGCATTAGTCAAGACCACCAATCACTGCACCAAGCGGAAATATATGCATATTAGTTAGCTGACAGCTAACGCTGAGCCGAACCACTTTCTACTCACTTCAAAAACGATAAACATCTCTGGTACCCTGGAAAGTACATACTCCTCATCTGACCAAATAATTGAATTTTCCAGCAACTGGTGCTCCCAGGGTTTTCCAGTATATCCATGCACCTTCACTCGATATGGAGTTGGATGCTTTTTTCAGTTTTTAAAGCCAGACTAATTCCTAGTGCTAAGGAGACTCTTTATATCAATTGTGGTTGAAACGTATCAACATTACTCCCAAGGGAAAATACATGGCAATGGGTGATTACTGAGAGACGTTCTGAAAAGACTGTTAGGATACCAAGGTGCTTTCTAAAATTACACAGCCACTTATCCCTGACGATCTTTCTTTTAAAGGACATGCGGGCAAGTCCCTCCAAAAATGTACCTGTACTCTTCTTTTATTAGTTACGAATTGGGACTTACGTTTTTTTATTATTTTAAAAAAAGGTACTTGAAAGACATTTACTTTAACTGTATGATCACAAAAAATGTGTAGGCGCACATTTGTTTTCTTTTTTTGCTCTTTGTATTTTGTGTTAATGTCTTTCATGTGCATAAGTGGTTATTTCGTGTATTTCTATTCTGTATATACTGCGTTACATTTAATCAATTCATGATCACATGAATATATTTTTTTTAATAGTTTTTTAAATGAAAAATCATAATGATCAACTAATTAATTGTCTTTAATCCTTTCAATGACAACCATAATTTTGTACATGCGAGTTTCTTTTCTATGTGCTATCAAAAAGGGAGCCGCTATGGCTTTCCTAAGCAACATTCTGCTAACTGACATCTGTAAAACCGCTAAATGCTCAACTGTACACAGGTTCACTAAACATTAATGTGTGGACATTTGTGCCCGTCAAGAAGCAAGTCAATCAAACTGTGCTTAAAATGGGGTTCCATATGTTGCCCATTGCAGCTCGCAATCCACCACTTGAGGGAGAGGATTATTTGTTTTACTATATATGCACAGCATGTGATCTGCAGCAGCACATGCTGTAACCTTAAACGTCCTCCCAGATTCCTGGATGAGAGCTCCTGGTTTAAGTTGGCAGTTAACGTTTTTACGGAATGTATATGCGAGTACGCATAACCTTGACTACTTTGCTCCTCAATACCTACTTACAATTACCCGAAGGAGAAAAAATATATATGTTGTAGTCTGTCCTTATGCATTGTGATTTTTGAGGTGTGGTATCATGAGGCACCTTGAAATTGAAACCTCTTCAACAAAAAATAACTATCATAGACCACGACCAACATCTGATGACAAGAGTGTGCACAGCATGTGAATCTACAGCAGTAACCACTGCAAAACCACTGTTTATAGGTATAAAAGGTACGGAACTTTGTTTTCATACAAGTTTCCTTCTATGTACTGGACCACAAAGTTGTGCCAACAGTCTAGAGCTTGGATTATTAGCTGATCTCTGCCGGTCTTAAAGTGATGTTTGTGCTACAGGCCACACCAGAGGTCACTACGTAAAGCTGTAAGACTTTTACAAGACTGCATTTTAGAGTGAAAACCTTTCACCCTTGCAAAAGTGGAACCCATTTCCATGCCTAGGCAAGGACCTTTGGATGTGCATTGCCATCTCCCAGAAACAGTGAGCCCATAGATCACGAGAATATGTTGAAAAGAACCAGAGCTAGATTTCAGAAATCAAGGATTATTTGCTGTTTTGAAGTCTTCGGATTGTTGACTTCTATAGTAAGAATAATACATTCTACTGCCTTATATTACACTTTCTATCATGGTCACCGAGGGCTTCTGTATAATAATGTCTTAAGTTTGCGTTTCTGGAGCAGGAAGTTGTTAAGGAAACTATCATATTTTTTAATGTAAAGTTCTAGATAGAAAACAGGAATTTGAGTTTGTGAAAGGGTACCTAATCCCAGCCAGTTTATCTCTTTTCAGCTTGCTCAATTTCCTCAATGGACAATACACTGTCTACAACTTTACTGTTGCTCACTCCATGCTGGTAATATTATTGCTTCTGAACTAATGTTGGCAGGCTGTTTCTTGCATGGACTTCTTTTTTTTCTTTGTCAAAGCATACAAATACCCCCGCCGCCTACCCCAGGCAATTTTAGATTCGCTTTAGAGGAGGAAGACTGTTGAACGGATACTGAGAGCACAGGCTCCTCCTCCACCTTGTAGAACTATTTTGTAAACAAACTTCACCTTAAACGGAGATTTGTGCAGTTCTGGATGATTCTGATGTGGGGGGGGGGGGGCGGAACACGACTAACATGGAGGCCAAATCATTTAATCACCTCTTTTACTTAGTCATGTCATGGTAGAGATGATGGATGGAACTCTCGCTCGAAGGGAGTGCCCAAATCCCAGACCAAGGGGAGAGTTGTCTGCCAAACGCTTAATGTGGCGTTCTAGCAAAACTGTGGGAGCAGATTTGCAGGATCCTCCTCCTGGTCTTCTGTCATATGACGTAGTAAAGGGTAGGGGGAGGGGGTGGAACTATGCCTTCCAGTTACTTCAAGACACCACTGACAGTGGAGCCTTCTCACACAAGATATGAGACAATACCTTTGTAATGAAGGAAAGATATCTACTCCTTGTGTATATTTGTAATTTTATAACTGAATGCATGATGGTTAACAGCTAATGCCCACTTCAGTAGGCCGGTTTGTTTATGGAGTCATGCCAATAGTGTATTTCATATAATATTTACATTAGTGGGACTTTAGTTTAACACTTTTCTGCATTGGTCTGTCTGAGTGTCATTTACAGTCCTTCCAGTCATGTCAGCCCTCTTTAGTGATTGTATCTCTTACAGTTTAAGTGATTGCATTTGTTAGATTGCATGTCCACATCCGCCTGAGCACGAGTGCCCTCCAGTGCCAGGGTTGGTTCACCAATCCTTTATTATTCCTTTTTCTTAATTTGTAGGTCCCCTTTTATTTTCCTTCTTTTTTTTCTTCAGCATGCAACTGATGCCAGACTGTGCTAACTGCCTATTTCATCTTAGACTGCCGCATCCCTTGCGATCCTACCTCTAAACCTGGCGACCATCATGCTGCAACTTTAAAAGAATACACTATGTATAATGACAATGCATAATGGCCACCTACTGCTCTGTTTAACCTTGTTGTTGCAAGCATCTGCCTGCTAAATTTAGGTGACCGCATGTTTTCTTTATTCTATTTGTATTCTTTCTATTCATCTTGCATATGTTTTTGAATTTGATGTGTTTTTTATTGTGATTGTGTAAGTGGGTGAATACAAGAATGAGGCAGTGGTGGATTAATGGGTTCATGAGTGCAACTATAAGTGACAGGGTGCATTTAAAATCCCTTGAGTGTCGAAACCCAATAACCACTTGAAGACCTTCATTTGTAAGCCTGAGCTATGGGCATGGCTAATGCTCAGTTTGGATTTGTTTTCACTCTGTGAAAAAACTCCTATAATTTAGCAGTCAAACACCACTTCGAAATGTTTCTCCTACCTGCTCTTATATTAACCATTTTATGATGATCCCTCTACAATCCAGCGCATGTGTCTAATATATCTAACCAGACGAACCTGCGCTGTGATTTGTGGGACTGCTCAACAGCCCCACTCTGCATTGGCCAACCCCACAGGAACCACAGAGGTTAGCAATACGCCTTTCACCAGAATTGCACTTTTTGGGCCAGAGGTAAGACCCTTCCATTTTGCAAATTGGAGTGCATAACAGTGTTGCCAACACTGTTTGCGATTCCCAATGGGGTCACAAACGACCTGCCTCTTGAGGCAGGCAAACATTTGCGACCCCATTGGTAATATCCAGCACTTGCAGGGATGGTGGCCTGTTTGGGTCAGCAGACCACCATGTTTGTGACTGCTGTTTAATTAAAGCAGTTTCTTTTAAAAAATGCATCCCATTTTCCATAACGGAAAATGGGAGGCATTTAAAAAATAAAAATAAACGTTTGTTTCATTTGTAAGGTGGGACCACTGCCTGCTCTTGGAAAAATATTTTCGCTGCCATTCACGAAGGGGAAAAGGCTTGCAAGTGGCTTAACACCTTAATAGGTGGTAAATTGCAAGTGTTTTGCAACCGCAATTGTGGCTGCAAAACAATCGTACATAGAAGTGCGACTCTCAAATAAGAAGTGAGTCCCGTGGCACGCCCCTTCCTAATATAGAGTTGCAAACCCTATTTTGCGAACTTGTTATAGGTGACTGACTCGCAAAATAGGGTTTGCACATTGCACAGACCTATTTTGCGGTCGCAAAAGGGCCGATTACCCATCTGCGACTGCCCAAATCTGTCGTAAATCTGGCCCTTTATCCTTGTCAGAGGAAAACAGACCTACTGGTCTGACTAAAATCTGAGCGGCCTCTTGAAAGCAACGAGCATAAAATCTGAGGAGTGTTGGTCATGGCAGTTTTATATAGGGCTGTATGGTGCAGGAATAGTGTTTTTACTTGTGTTCTGTGGCGCTGGCAACAACTGATATAGTGAATATAGGAATGAGGTAAAAGCTGCCAATAAGGCTGGCGATGCTCATTTTCTGCTTGCCCACAAATAATTGGCATTTTATCATAAAGAATGAAAATGCCATGCTCTTTTAAAGCCCTGGACAAACTGCTTTCCTAAGTTGCCTTAAAACACGCCCCAGAATCTAGCATCCTGTTAGAGCACATAAAAAGCAGTGTAGCATTAACTGAACCATTGAGCATGCTGCTGAGCCGTGTGTGATGCCAAACATGTGACAAACTGGAGAGCCACATGTGACCGGGCTGAAATCTTAAGAATGTGCTTGCATCCTGGTGCCCGGATCGCTTCAGCTGGTTCTTGGCAGGGATGGATGCCCGTAGCTTCCAGAGTCCCACTGTGCATGGTCCATCCTGTGGACTGGGTGGACTCCATGAAGCATATATACTCACAGCATGAAACCAGGTATTCTGTGGGGGGGGGGGGGGGGGGGGGTTGTTTTCCTGTTGCTCTCCTGTTGCTCCGGGATGACCTCAAAGCTCATGTACCACGGCTGTCTATATCCATTACATTCCTTTGGCTGCTCCTATGTGGGTCCCCATAGGGCATGTGTCCTGGTTGTACTTATCAAGTGCATTTCTTTCTACTACTCCTCTGTTGCTGTTATCCACCCACCTTTTCAGTTTGATTTTTACCTAGTGTTACTGCTGTAAAGTAGGCTTTATAAAGTATCTTGAATTGGGTGACACTTCACCCCCTCATTGCTGGTTGCCTTTTTTATGATTAAACAAGTATATTTTGTTCATTTTGGTATCCTTTAGCCTAGTCTTTATTTACACCATTTTGCATGGATGAGTAGTGGTGTTTTTGGGCAGACCTGAATGCACACTTCATAAAGAGAAGAAATAGGTTTACTACCTTTTGGTAAATTTAAAGAGATCCGACAGTGTGGGTGATACAGGTGGTCCACTCTGGACCTCCTCCCAAGCAATACAGCCTGCTTTTGTATTTCTTAAAGATTCCGAACTGACCCATTCGCTTCCCAGATCAATGATTAGTCACCTTAAATATCCGGAAACTATTCCCTTAAAGTTTTTCCAGAATGTAACATGCCCCTTGTACAGATCCGGCTGCACTCGCCTCGCTACACAGTTTATGGAAGTATGGAAAAAAACAGTTCCTAACCTCCACTGAGAACTGATCCCTTCCCCCTTTAATGCCTAAGCATATACCAAGGCAAATGTTGTAACCTGATGGGCATTCCGTTCTGTTTATCTCCGCAGCCTTAACCATAGATCCAAATCAGTGTTGTGGGTGACAACCAGCGAGTGAAATTTCTCAAGTCTTGGTGTTTTCTCCTGCCACCTTGAGAGATGCCTCAATTGTCACGCTCGGTTTTGGCATTCAAAATATGGGAGATGCAAGGCCCCAGCTCATATGGATCTTACGAGTATTGATCTTGAGTCTTTGGTGTGTTTGGGCCATTTCAGAATGGCTAGCACATGACTCCTTATGGGCAAATATGTTTGGGTTAGAGGAGTAGGATTTTTGCACACCATGCTTCCTACCCCTTGTGCTTGCTCTTATCCAGCCTAGGCCGCCTTAATTAGAATTGACAGGGTAAAGTAGAATAGATGGCTGCTCTCTTTTGATTCTTGTGCTGTCATCCTGGTGAGGACTTAGGCTCTGGTTTAAGGCACATTGGGACGCACTAGAGAAAATGTCCTTTTTTGCTCTAGTTTTTAAATGCAAAACAGTTTGTGGAATTGTAGAAAAGTGTGTGCTTCTTGGATTGCTCTGATCGCACAGGATCTAAGGGAGGGTGTAAATTTGCTCATTCTAGATGTGCTGTTATGAGACCAGGATCTGTGAAATATTTGAGTGTACAGTTTGTTGAAGTGTGCAAAAGTGCTAGTTCCTAGAGATCATGTAAGACCTCTTTTAAATCTGCAGTAGCCACCCCCATCTATTGACTGTTCAAAAGCCAGCATTTTCCAGCTGTTTCCTGTGTTCGAGTGGTTAATTCCTTTTGTAGAAAAGTAGTATCTGCTTCTATGGTTACCCTCACTTTTTGCTTGCTGTGGTGCTGTTTTTGACTTGTCTGACTCGGATCCTGCTGATCAGGACCCCAGACTAGCTGCTTTCTCCCTAAACGGTTGTGTTGAGTACTTGGGTACATTCCAGATTGGATACTGGGTTACGCTTATCAGTGCCTAGTATATGGTAATTGGGTACCCAGGGCATAGGTACCCCAGAGGTCTCCCGTGCGCTGAAGCATGTGTTATGTCACCCATGAGAGACTATGCAAAATGGAACTACAGGCCTACCATTGCAGCCTGTGTAAGTTGGTCCTTGCACCACTTACATAAGATAAAGGTTTCCTATATCTAAGGGTCACTGCACTTAAAACCTATGAGTCACCCCTATAGCAGGCCTTTGCAATCCAGGGTGCTTGGTTCTAAGTGAGAGGGTGACACTGCATGAGCAGGACACCCCTGTAGCGTATGGAGTCCATTCTCCTGGCAGGGGTGTGAGATTTTATAAAAATATATGTTCGAGGCATATGAGCTGCAGATTGTACACTTAGCATAGATCGCCATCTGGTGTTGGGCCCGGATGTTTGCAGTTTGTTTTTCTTCTTGGACAGTCTTTGGAAGTCACGAGTTCGGTGACTCCTCCTTCGGTCCGTACTGCGCATGGGCTTCGGCTCCATCCTCAGATTGTTTTTTTCCGCCATCGGGCTCGGATGTGATACTTCGTGCTCCGGCTTCGAACTTCTACGGTTCCAGCCTCGACGGAAAATCCTCGTTTCTTCGAGTTTCTTCATCATCATCTTCATCTCTCGAAGCGGCACTTTCTCCATCCCGTACATCGGCACCGGCCTTCGGGCCCTCCTCGACTCCGGTCCCGGCCGATGGAAAGGACTCCGTTCAAAAAGTGCCCAAAATGTGGGTCTAAATTTCCCCACACCGACCTCCATCAGGTGTGTAATCTTTGCCTCTCTCCAGAACACGAGGCCAGAGACTGCCCCGCCTGTAAGTCTTTTCGATCGAAGAAGACCATCTGAGATCGAAGAGCTCGACGCACCATGGCGCACTCATCGTCTGCAGCTCCACCGGACATCTTCGGAGACGGCGCCGAAGCTTCGGGGCAAATACACACCGAGCAGGAGGAAGACGTCGTCAGCGCTTCCGAGGCCGACGACTCCGACGTGGAGGACATCACACCGGCGCAGCGGGTCGTGAGTACTGTGCCCCCTCCCACCCCCGCGCCCAAAACCAAAGAGACTCAGGTTACACCCTCGCCTGCTGGCCTGGGCAAAACCAAGACCAAAGCTTCTATCACCCCACCTTCGGGCCCGGTGTCGAAGCCTCAAGTCTCACGGCAGCTCGGGATCGAGCCAGCCGACGCCCGGTGCCGAAAAACAGCATCCGGCACCGAAGAAAGTAATATCCAGCTCGACTCCGAAGCCACCGGTGCCGAAGCCTGGACTCTCGGCGCCGACCAAACACAAATCAGTCGGCACCGACGCTCCGGCGCCGAAAACTCCCTCGACGCCGAAAAAACCGGAGGCCCCAAAAAAGCATGGCGCACAGAAACCATCGAAGCCCTCGGTTCCGAAATCATCGGTGCCGACGGACGATTCGGCACCTTGGCTCTGTTTACACCAGACCCTTTACAAAAGACTCTGTCCAAAGATCCAAAGACTGGTCTATTGACTTTAATTATCAAGAAAAGACGCCTTGATACTCCGGCTCCTCCTCCACCGCCCAAAC
This sequence comes from Triturus cristatus, assembly GCF_964204655.1. Lineage (NCBI taxonomy): Eukaryota > Metazoa > Chordata > Amphibia > Caudata > Salamandridae > Triturus > Triturus cristatus. The sequence goes on from NC_140592.1 coordinate 1,004,615,756, forward strand.
GGAAGGACTCTGCTACTTCTCCCCTCAGAGTGCCCTCCCCACTACCTCCTCCCCTGCCTCCTCCACCTTTTCCACCCCCTCCCCCTCCCAGGTCTCCGCCACCTTTACCTCATTACTCTCCGACCCCGTCCCCAGATCCGGACGACGGGGACCCGGACAATTACCCGGTTGACGCCCCAATGGATCCCACTCCACCGGGGACCCCAGACCCATGGGAGGATTACAATAACCCTGATATACCCGATATGCCTCAGGACGACCTATACCCATCCAGGCCGTCTCCTCCAGAGGACTCCTTAGGTTTCCATCATTTAGTGCAGAGAGCAGCACACTACCATGGGGTGGACATGCACAGTGAACGAGTGGAAGACGACTTCTTACTGGACCCATTTGACATACAGGACAAATCCACATCTATTTTACCCATGCTTAAGGGTGTCACCAAGCATGCCGCAGAGGTGTTCAAAGACCCTGTCAGGGCCAGGGTACTAAACCCTAGAATAGAGAAAAAGTACAAGGCGGCACCCACAGACCCTGCATACATTAAGGGCCCTGCTCCCTTAGATTCACTAGTTGTCTCTACAGCTAGAAAGCGGGCTAACTCCCAGTCCTCAGGAGAAGCCCCACCGCCAGACAAGGAATCCAAACTCCTAGACGCGTCTGGCAAACGCACCGCCTCTCAAGCTGCAAACATGTGGCGCATTGCAAACACACAAGCGCTACTTGCGCGCTATGACAGAGCACACTACGACGAACTTGAGGCTCTTATGCAGCACCTTCCCGAGAAACACAAGCGTAGGGCTCATGAACTAATACAGGAGGGTAAACTAATTACAAACACCTCCATTAAATGTGCCCTCGATGCAGCCGACACTGCTTCTAGAGCCATAAATACCAGTGTCCTGCTTCGTCGCCATGCCTGGCTCAGGATCTCAGGGTTCAAGCCTGAAGTCCAGGCGTCCATACTCAATCACCCCTTTGACCAACAAACTCTCTTTGGGCCAAAGGTAGACGAAGCATTGGAAAAGATGAAAAAGGACACAGACACAGCAAAGTCTATGGGGGCACTCCAAACACAAGCCTCTAAACGTTCCTTTCGACGCTCCTCCTTTCGTGGCACAGGCAGAGGCTTCTCCACCGATAGCGCCTCTACCTCCTACAAGTCCCCTCCTCAAAATACCTTTTCAAAGGGCAACCAAAGGGGTGGTTACAGAGGCAACAACAATAAGGGCAGGGGCAAAACTAACACCACCCGTTCTGCCACCCCGCCCACACAATGACTTCCCTCCGCACCCCCCAGACCATCCCACTCCGGTCGGGGGCAGACTACAAAACTTTATCCACGCATGGGAGTCCATAACATCGGACAAATGGGTGACCCAAATCATTCGGTCAGGGTACTGTCTCGAGCTAACATCTACCCCACCCAATATCCCACCAAGGCACCGTCCAATGTCTCAAGAACATTCCACACTGCTCAAACAGGAGGTACTCTCCCTCCTCCAAAAACACGCTATAGAGCAGGTCCCCTTCAATCAGCAAAATCTAGGGGTCTACTCCCTATATTTCTTAATACCAAAGAAAGACGGGACCCTCAGGCCCATTCTGGACCTCCGGCCTCTAAATGCCTACATACATTCAGACCATTTCCTCATGGTCACCCTACAACAAGTCCTCCCGCTCCTCTGTCAGGGAGACTTTCTCACAACCTTGGATCTGAAAGACGCATACTTTCACATTCCAATACACCCCTCTCACAGGAAATACCTCAGGTTCGTGGTGGACGGGCAACATTACCAATTCACGGTTCTCCCCTTCGGGGTCACCACCGCACCACGGGTGTTTACCAAATGCCTAGCAGTAGTAGCAGCACACCTCAGACGTCAACATATTCACGTCTTCCCTTACTTAGACGACTGGCTGATAAAAGCCGCGTCCTACCACCAATGTGTGCAACATACAAACAGCACCATCCAACTGCTCCACCAGCTAGGCTTCACGGTGAACTACCAAAAGTCCCACCTCATACCATCTCACACAAAGCAATATCTCGGGGCCACTATAGACACCTCCAAAGGTATTGCCTATCCAAACTCAGCCAGAATCACAAGCATTCAAGCCTTACGCAAAACATTCCTTCCCCAACACTCTCTTCCAGCAAGAGTGTTTATGAAGCTCATAGGAATGATGGCGTCTTGCATCTTCATAGTGCCCCATGCAAGACTCCACATGCGTCCACTTCAAGAGTGCCTAGCACAACAGTGGAACCAGGCCCAGGGTCAGCTGACGGATCTGGTGTTGGTGGACGGCCGCACACATCACTCTCTGCAGTGGTGGAACACCACAAACCTTTCCAAAGGGCGGCCGTTCCTGGACCCGGTTCCTCAGGTGATTCTAACAGCGGACGCATCGCTCTCCGGCTGGGGAGCGCACCTCCTACACCTCACAATGCAAGGTCTATGGACGCCACAGCAAAAATCGCTCCACATCAACCATCTGGAGCTCTTGGCGATCTTTCTAGCCCTAAAATCTTTCCAAAAACAGATTTCGGGCAAAGCAGTCCTCATTCGCACAGACAACATGACTGCAATGTATTATATCCAAAAACAGGGGGGACACACTCTCCCCAGCTCTCCCGCTTAGCCCAGAGCATATGGAGATGGGCAATTCCCCAAAACATCTTTCTCCTGGCACAGCACGTTCCAGGCGTACAAAACACCATGGCAGATCTGCTCAGCAGACAAACGCAACAACTACACGAATGGGAACTGCATCCACAAGTTCTTCACCCATTCTTCCAACAGTGGGGGCATCCTCAGATAGACCTCTTCGCCACCCACGAAAACAAAAAATGCCCAAGCTTCGCCGCCAGATACCCACACCCATTTTCCAAGGGCAATGCGATATGGATGAACTGGTCAGGCAGATTTGCATACGCCTTTCCACCTCTCCCACTAATTCCATTAGTGGTAAGGAAGCTACAACAACACTCCCTCACACTCATTCTAGTAGCTCCGACGTGGGCCAGGCAGCCGTGGTACACCACGCTACTACAACTGTCAGTGGCACCACATCAAAAACTGCACCTATCCCCATGCCTCCTAACCCAGAACCATGGAGAAATCGGGCACCCGGACCCAGCTCAGCTCAACCTGGCGATCTGGCTCCTGAAATCTTAGAATTCGGATACCTTAACCTTCCCCCTGATTGCATGAACATCATCATGGAAGCCAGACGTCCTACCACTAGAGCATGCTATGCCGCAAAGTGGAAAAGATTTGTAATTTACTGCCGTAACAATACAATCAACCCTTTAGATGCATCCATACAGCACATCGTATGCTATCTGCTCCATCTTCACAGGTGTAACCTGGCATATTCATCCATACGCCTACACCTAGCAGCGATCGCTGCTTATCTACAAAACAGACAGCATTTATCACTCTTCAGAGTGCCCGCTATTAAAGCCTTCATGGAAGGCCTTAAACGAGTAATTCCTCCCAGGGCACCACCTTCCCCTGTATGGAATCTAAATTTAGTTCTTACACGACTAATGGGTCCGCCCTTCGAACCAATGCATAAATGTGAGCTACAGTTTCTCACCTGGAAAACAGCTTTTCTCGTAGCTATCACTTCCCTTAGAAGGGTTGGTGAAATACAAGCGTTCACTATACAGGAACCCTTCATACAAATACATCACAGCAAGGTCATACTTCGCACAAATCCGAAGTTTCTGCCCAAGGTCATTTCCCCCTTCCATCTCAATCAATCGGTGGAATTACCTGTCTTCTTCTCGCAACCTCAATCTGTTGCAGAAAGGGCCTTACACACACTCGATGTCAAAAGGGCTTTGCTATACTACATACAAAGAACGCAACCCTTCAGGAAGACTAAACAATTGTTCGTTTCCTTCTCTCCACCACATAAAGGCAACCCCATTTCTAAATCAGGGATAGCTAGGTGGATTGTAAAGTGCATACAAATTTGCTATCAAAAGGCAAAAAGAACATTATCTGTTCCGCCTAAAGCCCACTCTACAAGAAAGTTAGGGGCTTCTATGGCTTTTCTAGGGAATATACCCTTAGATGACATCTGCAAAGCAGCCACATGGTCTACACCGCACACCTTCACAAAACATTACTGTGTAGATGTGCATTCCAAGCAGCAAGCTAGGGTGGGTCAGGCTGTACTAAAGACACTTTTTCAAACCACTGCAACGGATACCGGTGGTCGCCGCTAAGGTTGGGTACTGCTATATAATCTATGCTAAGTGTACAATCTGCAGCTCATATGCCTCGAACGGAATATGCTACTTACCAGTATGCATCTGTTCTTGGCATGTAGAGCTGCAGAGTTGTACACGCCCACCCGCCTCCCCGGCTACCTGTATCCGTTCCAGTACATCTTATTTAGATACAACACACATGGGTTTCTCACTGTTATTACTACGCTCCATCATTTCCCTGTTGGCGAAAAACAATCTGAGGATGGAGCCGAAGCCCATGCGCAGTACGGACCGAAGGAGGAGTCACCGAACTCGTGACTTCCAAAGACTGTCCAAGAAGAAAAACAAACTGCAAACATCCGGGCCCAACACCAGATGGCGATCTATGTTAAGTGTACAACTCTGCAGCTCTACATGCCAAGAACAGATGCATACTGGTAAGTAGCATATTCCTTTTGTCCAAAGGACAAAATGTTTCAGAAATCTACTTGTCCTGTAAAAAAATCTACTTGTTCCTTACAGTAAAGTCTACGTGTCCAATTTGGTACCAAACAATGAGGTTTCAATTTATGACAGCATTCTCATATAAGAGCTCGAATAGCAGCCTCTCTGATTATGCCAGGGCTAATTTTACGCGGTACAAAAGAGGGTGGTGATGGACGGAGCATCAGAACCAATCAAACACTCACACCCAGTCAACAGATCTGGGTTGCGTCTTCAGCCAGGCTTGCTTGAATCCAGTGGCAAAGTGAGCAAGGGACTCACGTCTGAGCATACCCTGCCAACTTATGGCGAACAAAGCGGTACAAGAGGGGGTGGTGATGGACGGAGCATCAGAACCAATCAAACACTCACACCCAGTCAACAGATCTAATTTTACAGCAGTATTTGCATTCTTACATTGTTCTGTTCATGCCACCTTTCTGATTGTACAGGACTCTTAACACACTCGGTTTTTATGTCAAATATTTGAATATTGACAGACTCTGCATATCTCAGTTGAGTGGGCCCTGCTCAAGGTCATGGCAAGACTGAATATGTCTGCACTTTCATTATATTGAAGTTCACTGCTCTAATTGTTTCTATGATCTCTTTCTAGTTTGAGGAAGAGATTTGTAGACTACCCTAACAATTATATATGTAAACATTCACTCATTTTCACAAAATGTTACTGTAAATAAACTTAGATTCTACTTGCAGTCCAGTGCCTTGGTTACCAACTGAGGATCAAGGAGACTGCCCTTTTTGATACTGACCACACTGTAATTTTTGGACAGTTCCCTTCATCTCACTCTTCCTTGGTTCCCTGGTTTGATAGAGTTGTGATAATATACCAAGCACTACATCAATACGTAGACCTTCATAGTTTGGCAAGAATTTGCATGTGATCCAGTTAGTCAAAATGTAAGCTATCAATACATGCAAGTTTGGCTTAGACACACAAAGATTGGTTTTGCACCTATAAAAGTATTCACTAGCAAAAAGAGTTTTCCAGACCTGGAATGCAGTGCAAATGTGTGCATGCGTGCAACGTACATGTTTAATGGCACCACAAACTCCTCTATAACTCCTTCTGCACCCTGAAAAAGTTAATGCATTCTATGTTTGTAAAGAGTGTGCTTAGGAACTTGGAACTGTTGTAGGTTTCCAGGCCAACTTATGTAAACTCTTATGAATTTCTGAAAATCGTAATTCTGCATCCATGTAATTTAATAGATCAATGGATGCACATTTGTGACATTCTGTTAGAAGTGGGGGCCCTAATTCTTTTTTAAGTAGTTTTACTTTGATTTGCCTTCATTTTGTTTTTAAAATATTTACATGCACCAAAGCTGATGTATTAAATGATTCCGTAGTGCAATGGTAGTTAATATTTTCACAGTCTGCATTGTAGCTTTCTGCACACTACAACCATTTTTAAGTTGAAAGGATTCTATCCCTTTTTTAAGGAGCACGTTGTTTGGGGTACATTGTCTGTTTTCAAAATAAAAATCACCAATCTTGCTTCCACTCTTCTTTGTAAACTTGCATATAATGAAGGAGCCTTCTGAAAGCCAATCACATAGCCACAACTTGTTAAATGTTGCAGACAATTGTGCACCTGCTTTTATTGGAACCCTTGTCAGTAATGCAAGCTGAGATTCCTGCTCACTGTTTTTGAATGTATCTGACTTGAATTCTCTAATCGACCTAACTTTAATGCACTTTACCCGTAAACATGTTACACAATTTTGTTTTAAACATTAGCACCCCGACAAGCCCAATAAATTGTGGGCAACTATACCTCTAGCAAACAAAGGCAAATTTGTCACTATAGTATTTCCCTGAGAAATTACCAATTTGTTTCGGAGGGGATTTGAGGAAGCCAGCAAGAAAAAATGCATCCGTTTGAAAATCCTCAGACGGGCCATTGAAAAAATATTAATGAACTATGGTTACAGCAGGCACTGACTTGTCATTGAAGATGTTCAGAAGAAAGGTCATGCCTTTCACAACACATGCAATTTTACTTAGTTGCCTCTTCCAAGTTATACCATGCGGGTTTCATGCAAAGTAAAGCTCAAACTCAACAAACGTAGTGTTCTGCATAGCTCCTGCACAATAATAGCATTTAGGAAAATAGGGTCTAAGGGATATTTTTACAGACCTGCCCAAGTTCTTATCCCCAAATCTACCTATAACAACAAAAAGGAGAACTGGGGGTCCCTAAAGTATAGAAGGAAGCACAAAAATACAAAAGTGTGTATGTAAAGAATCAGTACATAGAATCTGAAATCTGAAAGTAAATAACAGTTTATTTACTCCAGGTTGGAATCAATACAACCTCACTTGAGCTTGAGTCCCTCCCCTGCATTCACAGGCACTGCAACTAAGTCGACCGGTCTACTGATCCTGAGCTCCTCCACACTCCAAAGGCTCTGCAACACAGGTGGTGGTTTTCCACAGCTCCCGAGGTCTGCCCTACCCTCTCACCAAGTTTGAAGCCAGTATCCCTCGTTGGCGTTGCAATAACCGAACCCCTGTGCACCACGTCAACTTGCAGTTGCAAAGGCTTGTTGACTTCTTTCCAAGGAGATCTTTGGGCTCCAAGTAGCCACAGCCTCGAACCTCCAGTGACCAGAATCTTCAGCCACACCGCATCGGGTGCATCGTGGCCTGCGTCTTTTGGTGAGCTGCTTGAGGTCCTCCCGCGACTCCACTTAAGGGTCACACTTGTCACTTTTGGGCTCCCCTGATTGCTCGGGGCCTGCTTTGACTCCCCTGTTGTTGAGTCCCCTGGACCCTTCTGGTCCCCACGTTGCTCCTTCTTTGATTCCTGCGTTGGTAGAATTTGCCAAGGCTTTTTGGTGCTCCTGCCGGACACCGACCCCCTCCCTCAGCACTCGACATCCTTTGTAGGACAAATTGTGCAAGGCTCCTGGTCCTTCTCAGCATTGCCTGGTCCTCACTGCTGCAGAGTCATGGTCCTCGTCATCCATCCTGCAACATCCGACATTGGAGGGCATTCGTCTTCCAAGTCTCATGGTCACTCCTGAGTGACATAGGCTCTGTCCCCTCTGCTTGCAGGTACCTCGCCTCCATAATCCATCCTTGGAATCCACCAGACACTTCTTCCTTCTTCCACAGCTGCGCTTTCCTGAAGTCCTCCATTGGGTTTGACGGCTGTTTCCGACACCACTTCACAGGTATGCACCCGGCTTCCCTGGTGTAGGTAACATGGGTACTAGGGTACCCACGGTTGGAGTGGCTCTCCAACCTTCTGTCTTCCACGGGGTTTCTTCAGGGTCCACTGGGAAGGGTCCTTAATCTTTAAAAATCCAACTGCGACTTGCACATAGTTTCCACATGGCACACGCTCTCCATGGGCTCCCTATCTACTCCCCTTCGGTGGTTCCTTGGGTTCCCCAGCACTTCTACGTCCTCTTGACCCTGTCTTGATCCAATTCATGGTTCTTGTACCACATTCATAGTATATGGTTTGGTACCCCCCTGGGGTCCACTGTGTATGTTGTGCTATTTACTGTGTTTCTTTGCAAAAGTATTGTGCGCATTGTGTTTATCTTTGTGTTGGAGATATTGGAACATACTAGATAGTATTATATAGTAAACACATATTTGTATAAATACTTGCTGTGGTTCTTTTCACTATACTATAAGATTGCATTCTGGTAAAACAAGCTGCTTTACACTCCTTCTGGACTAAGCCTGAAGGCTGCTCTCTACAGCTACCACTTAGAGTGCTTTCTAAGTTTGTCGAAGACCCCTTAAATCTTTATAAGAGTTGTCTGAACTGGTGCAAGGTGCCCACTTACATTAGTTGACATTCTATACCAGGCCAGCTTCTGACACCTTTTGTTACAATAGTGTTCTATATTTCACTTTTCTATACTTAATACTTGTGGACTTGAAAAAATGTTATAGCTTTTACAGCGAAGACTTTCAAGTCCTTAATCTCTTGTGATGCTGAGGGTGTTTAAAAAAAAAAACAAAAAAAAAACTCGTGGACGTATGCCACAAAGCATATGAGATGCCATACTTTTGGAGTTCTAAGATTACTTTACAAATCCAAAACCTGTGATCTTGATACTCGTGTTGCTTTGTCTCTGGCAAACCTGGATGAGAACTTGCATAGTATAATTTTTCATAGCCTGCCATTTCTCATTGTTTTTCAGGACTTTGTTTCTTTATATCAAGACTTTGAGAACTTTTACACGCGGAACCTCTATATGCGGATCCGTGATAACTGGAACAGACCTTTGTGTGGTGTGCCGGGGGCAAAGATGGACATTTTGGATCGATACACAACAGACTACAACTGGACATTCACGTGAGTGCAAGTAACTTTAAGTGACATCTGCCATTGCTAAATGAACAAATTCCAGAAGTGAATGATTTGATTTAGATGCCTCTCTTCTCTCCTCTCTCCTTTGATTATTTGGCCTTTCTACTGTTGTGACCTTTCTACAGCCCATCGCGCCCCTGTGCGACTAACTCCACTTTTCCTTCAACTGCCTGTTTAACCTACAGCTGGTGTAAGGAATGTTGGTTATCTAGGCATATTGCCATTTTGCTGAACCCCACATCCCTTGGCATGGTATTGAGACTACAAATTATGTTTTCAGAAGCAGCCTGGTGAGGTTGGACAGTTTAGCTTGTTATAATACTGGTATTGCTCTAACCCTTTTGCCACACTCCTCACCCTACTCCTTCCTGAGCTAGACTACTCTTGTAGCCTTCTCACTTCATCTAGTCTCTTCCTGCAGTCCTCTTACAGAGTGAAGCTCCCCCTCCCCCCAAGCAATTCTATCAGAATCGCACACTGCTTCCTGCAAAACTCTGCCACAGCAAACACTGTCATGCAGTTTTCAAGATGTCTTCACATTTTACACCCATCCTTTGACTAGTCCCTTTCTTTCTGCTCTGTTTCCCTAGATTTCTCCTTCTCATCCAACCTCATTCATTAAATGCCTAGCCCGCTCCATTCAGCCCTCCTTCTTCAAACTTGCCCCTTCGTAATAGCCTTCCTAAATTCATGAACCTTCTACTTTCAGCCCTTTTCTCTTAAAGGAGGAGTCTCCTCCTATACTGGTTGTGCAAGCGCCCCTAATACTGTTATCTGAGCTTGTTGCATTTCCCTCCATCTCCCCAATGTTACTATAGCTTCTATTCCAGACCTACTGCCTGAGCTGGACCCTACTCTTAGGTCATCCAGCTTGGGTTCTATACTTAATTGAGCCTTTTGTTAGAATCCCCACCCCACATTGATGAGCCCTTCATGAAACCCCTCCCTTTAGTCCTCATACCGAACTTGTACTTCTCTACTCTCCTTCCTGAGTGATTCCTACCATCTGCTTTTAAGTACACCATGACAATCACCCAAGGTTCTGATAACTTTGATGTCCAAGGCTGAAATAGGAAAGGCTAGCTACTGCTTTCATTCACAGACTGACTTAAACCCAGATGAGTCTCGTATAATGGCCACAATTATTAAAAAGATCTAGTCTACCACCCCCATTGTATCTTTTAAGTTGTCACCCGTTAGTACTTGTTACAATTAATCCCCAGAGTCAAAAAATGTATTGTTGTAACAATGTAGATATGAAGTGTACAAATGTGACTTTGCCATGAAAGAACCTTTAGCAGCCTTTCTAAATCGTTATCTTAAGTTGCCTATGAGAAGCACTTTTGTAATAGCGAACAAAAAATGCCACATACAGTAGTACCCTTCTTGTGAAACACATATATCTTCAAAGTCCATATAATCACACCCCAGCCAAATAAAATGCTCATTCAAAGCCAATTCTGCTTCAACCTGGTTAGTGTTCTCATCACTTGCCTTGCAACTATTCCCCACCACCACAAGTAACAGTAAACTCGCTAAATACAATATTGATGAAAAGCCCCTTCCTCTGTGAACTAACCATATTTTTGCATTTTAGTCTGGCCATGGATCTTGGATGTCATTTGATTACTGTCTGGAGCTTTACCCAAGTCAGACCTTTCCTTTAACCCCTTCAGTGCCCCGCCCTGTGCCGGCCCTTTCATTAGCGGGCGGGGTTCATGACGAGAGTCTCGTCATGGGCACAGCGCAACCGCGCTCCATGACGAGACCATCTCTAGACTAGGCTATAACATGGCCCGCCATGTTGAGTACCTTATCCACATCAAGAGAAGGATTATCCCTCACATAATGTCCATAGATATTAAGTACCCTGACCTGCTATTAATTAAAAAGTTCACATAAAAAGGGGCAAGATTAAAATCAATTGGTAAAAACAATTGAGGCTTTTGGTACTGGATTTGTAAGACGTTTTCCTCCTACATGAGGAGCAGCAATAATGGTTACATATTCCCTGATGTTCGACCTTTTGTTCGTATTGACCAAGCCCCCCAAACGAAACGTGAGACAGGAAATACTATTAACTCTTGTGCCACTTTAGTAGTAATGCCTCCCAATAGTGTCTTACACCCTCCAATGTGCACAATGCAATTATCCCTTTTTTGCGTGAAATGGATTATCTGGGGGAAAAGAGCAGATAGTTGGCCTCTATTTCCTTTGACGAGGGGCAAAATGGGCCGGTCTCTAGATCACACTCCATTTTGCACCATCTCAAGGTAAAGGATCTTAAGGGTAGGGTGCCAGATCTGAACTGGAAATGCATACGTTTTGCCCCTGCATAATAAATCTTGTCCAAATAAATTTCAAAACTGTGCAAACATTTGTGAAGCAGGAATTGCCCTGTTAGGAACCCCTCCCTGTGCTCGGCCCGGTTCTAGGCAAAGCCCGATCCCAGTAGATTTGATTTAAGAGCTGCTTATCACTTTAGTGACTTCGTCAGGAGTAATCCAGAAGTTTCCCAAAATAAGCAGTTCAAACTGCTTTTTGACATGCTTCAACCATGGGGTGCGGCTGAGTTTGTCACAATTAATCAGTTCCTGGAGTGCTTCTCTGTAAATAGTTAATTCCGGGGTAGACCAAACCCTCAACCAATATAGCAATGGTTGGAGAAAAGATACCAAGTGGATTGGGTTAAGGGCTAGATCAAATCTTAATGGAACCGGTGAGGCGCTTTGTGGTGGCGTGATTGATTTTTTTATGGCCGGGGACATGGCCCCTTCTGCAGTGGACTTTTGTTTCCTTCTGATTAAGAGTGTGCGCTGGTTTAGTCCGACCTTACTCTTATCTATTTGCAACCCCCATTTTAAGGAATCTGACATTCTTATGCCCATACAATCGAAATGAACGGTCTGCTCTTCAGGGAAACATACATTCTCCTTTTCCTCAGAAGGACCTATAAGGATTAATCTCCTTAAATTCGGAATTGTCTGGGTTTATTACTGCGCCTCTGTTTTTAAAGAAGGCTGCAAACTAATCAAATTCCTTCTGGAGTCCCATTGGGGTATTGGAAAGAAGTAGTGTGTAGTTAGCAAACATTAGAGTTGGGACCCAGATACCAGCAAGTTTTGGGGCATCATGTTCAATTGCAGAGACCCTGTTCACTACCCCGTTAATATACATGCTAAATAAGGTTGGGGGTAAGTAAACAGCCCTGTTTGATGCCCCTCCTGATGGGGACCTTTTCTGTGAGGTCACCAACGTTGTTCCACCTTACTTGAGCAAAGGTGTGGGTATGCAATACTCTGAGAATCCAGAGTAGACCCTCTGGAACCCTGTAGTTTCCCAGCACACTCCATAGCCTATCCCTAGGGACTAGATTGAAAGCTGATTGAAGGTCAATAAAGGCAACATATAATTGTTATTTCTTTGGGTTGACAAACTTTAAACACAGAACATAAAAACGAAAGGCCTGGTCAATGGTGCTTATTTTGTTCCTGAAACTTGCCAGATAATCATTTATACCTGCTTCTGTGTGTGGGCTTGCACCCTTTAATCTTCATTTTCTGAAGCAATAACTTACTCACTTAATCTCCACATGCCTAACAAAAATGAATGTGTGTGTCCTCATGTAACGTAACTGGTGCTATGTAAAGCGCTCAGATACCCGATTCTGGTCAAGTTCGCGCTATATACAACTCTGCTAAAAATAAAAAAATAAACATGCAATTAGCCACTTCTGATTATAGTCTTTTGTAATGCAGGTACACGGGGAAGGTGATTAAAGGCATAATGAACATGGGCTCTTACAACTACCTGGGATTTGCACAGAATACTGGCTTTTGTGCAGAAGCTTCTTCGAGAGTTCTCTCAAAATATGGGTCTGGCGTTTGCAGCACCAGACAAGAGATGGGTGAGTCCATTGTTTTCTTGAAGTGTCCATGGCGAGCATGACCGCATTTGTTTCGACATGTCTACCACAGTAAAGTGTCAGAACGTTTCTATAATGGATTCATGTGCTTTCTCAAGTATGATGCGTGGGAGATGGGCTTTCAGGGCAGAGTATATCATGAGTACAGAGTACTTTTCAGCCTCGCCTCTGCTGTGTGCATAATTATCAAGGGCATGGTGGTGCTGTTGTTAATAGTAGTAGTGATGGTAGTGACAGCTTTTGCCTTACAATGAAAATATTATAATTCCACCCTTTCCTCGATGACTAGTTGGAGCTCTCTTTCTTTCTTTCTTTAGGATACAGTCTCTCATACAAAACTGTTAAATTCTATCTGGTGCTAACTTTAACGTTGATCAGGGTTGGGGCCCTTTAGAGCATAGTTAAGTCTAACAAGAGGTATCTCTGTATCTTTGACTCCAAGTGTTTCAAGCATCAGATTTCAAAAGGCCGTGGGCAGTATGTACCCGATGGTCCCAAATGTCTGTCATGGGGTACAGACCATGCAATGTACATTCTCTAGCATGTGAATCCTCTGACTTCACGAGGAGTGAATAGTTCTGCCTTTAACTGGTATCTCCGAATACTCTTAGAGAAATGTTTCTCTTTATGTACATTTATCTATGCCTATGTGAACTTCAGCCCTTTTCCTAAAAATAAATCGCAGCTGAGAAAGGCGTTAAATATTTTCTATGTTTCTTTTTGGAAGGATTTTCTAACTGCCTTTAAGGCTCTCTGGTTATGCTTCCATCAGATAGGGCAAAAGTTTTGGCATCTTGTTTGTTTATATTTCCACTCTCCTGCAACAGGATCTTTCAACACTCGTCGCTGCCCTGCTCGCGTTTTAGATTGATTGTACTGTCATATTTTTATTTTTTAGCTGCTCCGTTGGACATAGAAGTATGCTTTCAGACTTTTTAGTCAGATTGTCATTTATTTTTTTAGCAGTGTTTCTGCATTTTTCCTGCTACCGTCTTTGTTGTTTGTGATGTGCCCTTCACGTAGTATGAAATATGTGAGAAAGGCCCCTGCCTTCTAGGCTCTGTCTTCCAGAAACCCTACAGTTGCTTAGTGCTTCTTCTGTCAAAGTATGTCTTGCAGTATTAAAGATTTCAAATGCGTCTAACAGTGAGGTTGGGACGATGCACACCTTACTCTGAAACTACAGCTGCTGTTTCAAACTAAAATCAATTTCAAAACGAAGGGGAAAGAGGTCCTAAAGACCGATTATTCTGTATTGCACACACAACTGAAGGCAAATAGTGCTGTATATATCTGAAAAATACCATTTGGGAACAGAGATGTCACTGAGAATTGCAAGGCCTCATCCACATAAACGTGGCGTGCTTCATCAATGAGAGCATTCCTACACTTGAATTCATGTGAGTTTAAGTGGGCCACTATCACCTGTCATGGGAGCGAGGGTTTTTGTCTTATTGTGGGAGAGAAAAGTCTCCCAGAACCGACGAGAGCAAGGAGAAAAAAGTTAAAACGGTCTTCAGTAATCCTATTAATATATTAAATTTTTGGTTTCCTTGACTGGGTTAAAAACAGAGATAACAAAGGAATTGCTGTGTATGATGGATTTGGGCTATTGGTGCCATTCCATCTCAACCGGTCTACATATATACAGCATTTTAAAGAGCACCAGTTGGTCCACAGCTTTCTTCAGTACCACAGTGATGAAAGAACGATCGCTCCCACAAAATATGGTAGTAGTCCACTTGAACTCACATGAAATCAAGAGTGAGAATGCGCATGGTGAAGCATGCCACAATTATGTGAGTAATGGACTTCCCAGTGGCATAGCTGTCCCCATATGGTATTTTTTTTATATGAATAGCCCTGTTCTTCTTTAGTTGTGTTCCAAACGAAAAGCCTTGGGGGAGCTCTAGCCACTCCCTCAGCATTGTAATGGAACTCCACAGTGACTCTGACACTCTAGGCTGTTCATGAGGTAAATGATCCACTGACCTGCTTGCCCTCACTGAAACACTCTACTTTGATTTTGAATCCTATGCAGTAAAATAATTTATCATAAGGATAATCCACGTTGACTCTATTGATATTGGAACACATGTTGTGAATAAGACTGCAATTTTCTCCCAGACTGAAATGACCTCGATTTCCCTCTATTGCCCAAGAGTCTTGAATGGTGAACAGCTGGAGGAGCTGTTCCTACCTCAAGTAGTAGTCCAAAAGATGGAACAATGGGAGCTCCCTTTTTTTGCAGGAGCTCCTTACTCTGTATGCTGCAGTTCAGTAGGCAGGAATATAGGTTTAAAGGAAGATGGAAATTGCCAGCCAAAATGTATAGACAATTCATCCTTAGATTGGATAGATCTAAAACCCCCAAGGAGGGGGGGGAAATCAATGCTGCTCTGCAGTAAAGAAAAACATCACTCCAAGAAAAGCACTCTGCCACAACACAACATTAGAATCAGCCATTCGATCATACACTTTTCACCTATGCGAATGTCCCCATTCACTGTATCCCTATCAATGATGATCTGATGCATTAGGCAATGCTGACCAGGTCAGCTGCTGATTAGCAGTGAATCATAGAAGCACTTGATATTCATTAACGCTTCGAGAACCAGGTCTTCTGAAGCAGGTCATTGAAGTCTTTTCAAAACATGCCACTCAACTCAGTGACACATCACCACCTTCTGAAGCTACACCCACTAGACCGAGAGCCAGCATTATTTTTTATGCTTAGAAGTCATTTTATAAACTTGAGCCATTTGCAGCCTTATTCTTGGAGAGATGTTGTGCCTGTTGACCCACAAGTACAATTTGACATTAGTCTTAATCATAGGAGTGCCGCTCGCTACTTCGATATGATTTCCTACCATTACTATTAGTATTGCTGCAGCCTAAAAATGAAATAACACCTGCTTTACGTTTTAAAAATCATAACTCCTTTTTCTTTGTAAGCAAAGTAGTTATCTAAGATTTAAACCTGAGGCAGCATCATTTTGTTCACATGGTTGTTATTAATACTTGATTATTTGCAAAGAAGTGGTCAAAGAACATAGGCACAGGTGGTAAATAGCATTACCTTGTTTACTAAATGAATTTTGAACTCTGTCACAGTAAAAATCTGTGATTATCAAATGATTGAAATTAATATTAAATGTAAATTAATTTCAGGTGATAGAAATTAACTTGTTTCCTTTGACCATGGTCAGTCAGAATTAACTTTTCGCCATCATCTACTACGCCGAAGTGGGGTATAGGAGATCTAATGTGGTGTGCATAAATATTGGCAATTATCACTCACATTTGGATTAATTTTATGTGTTATAGAGTTCTGTCAGTGTTTGTCTGTTATCTCCATGCCCTCTTGCCCCTAGGGTTTTATGTTCTGTTCCTAATTGTTTTTTGTCAAAAAATAAGTTTTCTAAAAAAAACAAAAAGGGAGAAATAATGTGTTTATTAAAAGATGATGCTTAAATTACTCAATTAAATTGGTAAGACAGTAAGCATATATTTACTAGTATGCATTTCTCCTTCAATAATTTCAGATGTATACTATGTTCTGTAATGCTTTCTAGATCCGCAAAGCTTTTGGGCTAGATACGTCTTGAGGAGAAAAATCAAAATGTATTCATATGGCGGTATCCTAGGTGCAATGAGGATAGTTCTTTTTCTTCGAGTATCATGCCATATATGCACCTTGTTTGTATTATCTTTAATTGAACATCTTTGCTCTGCCAAATTTGATGGTGTCTCATTGGTGTAACCGTATATACTAAGTCTGCAAGAAATTACAAATTGTGAGAGGGACTCCTTCCAGGAGCTTATAAAAATGCATTTACCATTAAACTTGTGTTCCATTAATATGTCTTAAAGTCGGGTCTGGCCAGTCCACCCTTGCTGATTTCCCTACATTTTTTTTTTCCCTTGATACATAAAGAGATCTAACTTGGCTTGAATCTGCTATGTAGATTGGTAACTGTCAAAACAAAATGCGAAACTCAAGCAAAACTACAATTTTCACAAAGTTTACTACTGACTAAGGATACAAGTAGTTGTTTTGAAATATGCATTTTTTTTTTTTACCATTCACACACTTTATTAGGCTTATTTGAAAAGAAATCTTCCAATCTGTTTGTAGTTTGTAATTGGTGTTTGCTACAAAGTCTAGGTTCTTATAATTCTGACATAGTCCACACAACTGTCTTTGATTTTTTTTTAATGTCTATTTTTATATCCCAAATTTAGTTTAAAGTCTCCTAAAGTGTATGTTTTTTTTCTTCACTGCAGCTCACTGACTAGTGTTTACTTACATATAGTTTAGGTATACTTTAAGTGGTATTGACAGTTGGACTCCCTACACTTTGTACATCTTTTCTCAAAGCGTCTGCCAGTGGTTCAGTCAAGATCTCGAAAATAAGAGGCAAAAGTGGGCAGCCCATTCTGGTCCCTCACTGTATTATGTTTGGTCTGCTCTGTGTTCCCTTAATTATTAACCTCACCCTCGTAAAATCGTATAATCCTTTAGCATTCACTATAAATCGTGATGGAGTCTGTGACTGGGATGTAACTCTCCCAAGCTATTGCCACCTTACCAAATCAAATGCTTTTTCGGATTCAACTATGAGACCAATTGCTCTGGATTGATTATTAGTTATATCAATACAAGCTATTAGATTACTACTATTTTTTTTTTTTACATGGCGGTCTTTAATGAAGCTTTGTTGTGTGCGTGTATGCTCTGTGGGCGAACCGATAGAAGTCTAGTCTCCAAAATCATAGCATAGATTTTGGTGTTGGAAACCTGCACTAATGGGTAGTATAACTTACATAACACGATGCATCTTTAACAGGTCCACAGAAATCACAACTAATGTGTAATGTGCTAATTTTCGGGAATACAACAGCTAGACTACTTGAAACAATCGCTTCATGGGAAATTGAATTTATTTCCACAAAAGATGCCATATTTCATATGGAAGACCAAAGTCTCCAGCAACTTTCCCTTTCTTCAGATTTTTTGCTACAGTGGCAGTTTCTTGCATTGTGCTCTGTTGCAATAGGAATGCTAGTACTAGTTGGCGATATTTGTTCTGGAGATCTGTTTGATGTCCTTTCATTACCCTTATCACATTCAGAATACATGTTCTCGAGGAATTCTGAAAACGTATCTTGGATCTTTTCTCTGGAAGTTACTTTCTTGCATTGTTTTTCTGATAACATCTATTTCATGTGACTGAGGTGTGGCAGACTAAAAGCCTCCCACAATTCCGAGCGCTCATGGATTTTACTGTTGGTCAGTATATTTAAATAACTGCTTGTTCCTACATTCACTTCATTTCTCAGGGTTGATCCATCACCTTATATGGTGATTGTCGCAGAAGTATAGAAGAGGCACCTCAATTGTATAGTGGTAGCTCCTTCCGACAGTAAATGTAATAAGATTGTGTGAAGGCCGGTTTTCTGGGTACCCATAGCAGTTAGAGGTTAATGGTCTCCAGTTATGATAAATTGAGTCGTTACCACTGGTATCCTGAGGCCACAGTACTATTGTCCCAAAGTGGGAAAACCATTTAGCCCTTAACATTCTCAGGATAGTGAAGCAGAGCAGTTCAAAGTTTACTCAAGAAGGTGGTCTAAGTTGAGATCCTCATAATGCAATCTGACTCATTAATACATTTTAATAGGTTAATGCCTGGTCACTGCTTTACTATGTGAAAGGAAAATGTAACTTAATGCAGATAGGACAGTGCTGTACACGAACTAGTGATTAATAAAACACAGAACACTTCAGTTTCTTAATAGCAAGAGCGCTGACCTCAAACACTATTATCGTTATTATACAGTAAGCGCTACGTTTTCTGATAATGTTGGAGTCTAAGGCCAATATCATTAGGGTTTGACTATTTACTTCAAAGGCGACCAAGGCATGAGTTTACTCACAAGATCAGATTTTAAAATTCAGCACAAGTCTTTCCCTGAGGTTTTGAATCATGAAAAAATAACCTTTTGATCTGTGGATACAACTAGAAAATCATTCATATTCTATACAACATCAGACAAAAAAAGAATGGTAGATGCACATAGCCGCACTGCACCACAAACACACCACCCTACAACAACTCTGAATTGTCCAGGTGCAACTCTTCACTAAAGCTAAGGCTACATACAACAACAAAAAACTCGGCAAGCCATCAGAAATTCAAACAGTACCAGGTTTCTGTTTCTTACAAAATATGCTCTAGGGGTAATGGTTCACTTTACTACTCTTCAAATAAAATTTTCTTTTTCATTTCGCACACCAGATATTTGAGCTTTCAGTTGTGGTATAATAATTTTAAAGATTTCGGTGCACCTGCTACAGAGTCTTTCCAGACCTAAGAACTCTGGAACTCCTTCCAGAGCACCACAAGTATTCAATAAAAGCCATGGCAAACAAATCTGTCATTTCTCATTGGCATAGAGTTTAGTGTCCATTGCTCAGTGCTTTGGCACAGTTGCACTTGAGGATTAAAGGTGGTCCATGTGGCAGAATACAAGAATCCTGAGCTATGCGATTTGAAAGGATGGGTGACAAAAACTAGTTGTCAAATTTTATAGTGCATGCGATTTTCAGAGGAGGAACCCTAGCTGTTTCCTGCTGAGACAGAGCTGGTGGAAACAGCATGTGTGTTCAGATGTGAATAGCTCTGTAACTGCGTGAAGGAGTTTTATGCCATCAACAGTTTGACTCTGTGTGACTTCCCCAGTTGTCTCATTGACTTTGCATGCCACAAGCTTGAGGAGAAACCATGGAGGCAATTAAAAGGCAACCACAGGCTTGCATATAGCTTCAACGGGGTTGGGGGACAAAGCAAGCTCACCAATAGATGCAGTAGGTAATTACCCTTCCCCTGTGCACCAGATGGTGGAGTTCATGGTGATTTAGATGCATGGGTTATACTGGGTAACTGCTGGGCAACCTTGTGTCCTGAAGATGCATAGACCCTGTGTTGACGTCCCACTGTCAGCTTAGTTGATGAATTCTCCTGGTAGGCAGGATGTCGTCTGTATCCTCTGTACTCCTGCATCCTCTTCCACAGCAGACAGATCTCTTTGCTTACCGGGTAGTCAAGCAGCACTCAATGAAGATGTAGGCCACAGTTGTCCACAGGTTGACAGGACGGTAGCAGTTGGGTCAGGCTGTACTACTGGAACATATTTCGCAACTGCGCTGGTGTAGGAGGCTAGCTTAGTATATGGTGCACGCTTATTTAAGTAAAGCACCTTGCACTAATCCAGACATCCTTTATGGTGGTTTTACTGGTCTTAGACAACCTTAGAAAGCTCTCTAAGTGGCATCTGTAGAGAGCAGCCTTCAGGCTTCGCCCTGCAGGAGTGTTAAGCAGCTTGTTTTACCAAGTCCATTCATGTAGTGTAGGTTAAATGAAAAGGAACCACACAGAGTAGTTATGAAAATATGACTATTTATTACACAACACTCACTAACACATTAGTATAGCTCCTACCTGGAGATATCAACACAAATGCACAATAATCCTTCAATTGCAAAAGGTGAGTAAACACAATAGACAGTGGTCTCCAGAGGGAGACCAAACCATATACTAAGAAAGTGGAATGCGAACTGCGACCAAAGTTGGACCAGGAGACTCAAGAGCTGGGGACACAAGGAACCTCCCATGGTAAGGGCCCAGAGACCCCACAGAGGCTGTGTGCAGAGTGGAAACACAGCTGCATACTCAATAGAAGTCAACGGGAAAGTCGCTGTGTCAGTTTTGAAGAAGGACACTTTCCAGTGGACCCTGAAGAAACCCCGTAGAAGACAGAAGGTTGGAGAGTCACCCTATCTGTGGATGCCCCAGGAACCGCAATACCTACACCAGAGAAGCATAGTTGCGAAGTGACGTCAGAAATCTCTGTAAACCACAATTGAGGACTTCAGTAAAGATGCCGCTAGAAAAGACTGCAAGAGTCCAGCGAAATCCAAGGGTGTATTCTTTGAGAGAAGAACCTGCAAGCAGAGGGGACAAAGTATTTTCCACTTGGAGGTGACCAGGGGGCACGGAAGAAAAAGGCCCACCGATGACTGAAGATGCTGGAGGGATGACGGTGGCCTTGTTGCTGCAGCTGTGAGGACCAGGCGACGCGAAGAAAGACCAGGAGCCGTGCATGAGCTGTCCCACGTCGGAAATCTAGAACCGGCGGAAGCACCAACAAGCCTTGGCAGCAGCAACAGACTTGTTAAACGAAGAAGGAGCAAAGTTGGAACCATCAAGGTCCAAGGAACTCACCAAGGGCGGGAGCGTCAGAGCAGGCCCTGAGGGAGCAGAGGAGCCCACTGAAGCAAGAGAAGATCCTCAAAAGGACCCACAGACCAAAGGCACAGGAGTCGCAAGAGGACCTCGAGCTGCTCACCAAAGATGAAGGCCCACGGTGCAAAGGATGCAGTTAGGATGAAGATCTTGGCAGGAAGAGATGCTGGAGCTTCTTGTAGCCCGAAGATCTCTGGAGTGCAGAGCCAACAAGCCTGGTCCGCAGCAAGGTGGCGCTGTGCCATAGAGGTCCTGTCCCAGTGGTTCCGAAAAAGGGATACTGTCCTCAAACTTGCTGAGAGGACAGTTCAGGCCTTGAGGGAGTTACAGAGCCACCACCTTTGTTGCGGAGTCTTTCAAAGTCCGTGGGACGTCAGGATCAGCAGACCGATTTAGCTTTGTTGTGGTGCCTGCAGATGTGACTTCACTCCAAGGTGGATTACTTCGGGTGTCCTTGATGCCCATAGGTCTGTTGAAGATCCTGGAAGAAGCACAGACAAAGATGACAAAGACTTCCAGAACAGCGAGACCAGGAGCAGCAGGAGTCTTCCTTGATGCAGTCTCTGTTACAGGCGAAGTCCAAGTGTCCAGACGGTCGAAGAGTGATGTGGGTTCAAGCTCGAGTCTTGTCCCATGATGAATCAGAAGACCCACCCACAGGTAAGTCCATTTATACCCTGAGAAAGGGGTTAGCACGACTCTGGGGTCCCTCCCAGAGGAGGGACTGGACAGAGGGGAGGATACTCCCATGTCCTTTGTCCAGTTTTGTGCCAGAGTGGGAACCAAGGGCCCCCTGAACTGGCTCAAACCGGAGTATGCAAGGATGGCACCAAATGTACCCTTCAAAGCAGTCTGCTGACGCTGGCAAGCGCTCCCCCTCTAGACCAATACACGAAGTCCTGTCAGGGGGGTGGTCACACCTCCCTGTGACAGGAAACCTATTGTTCTACCTTCCCCTGCTCAAGCTGGTCGGCAGCAGCACTAGCTTAATAGCAGACCCTGAAAGGCTGTTACCAGGAGTACTAGGGGCTTCCCGGAGTAGCCCCCCCCCCCCCCCCCCCCCCCCCCAGTGCATTAAATCATACCTCCAAAACTGGTAAGGGTTTTTGGTATCAAACATGTTTGAATCATACCCAAACATGCCCAGGTTTGGCACAGCCAGTATATAGTTAGCCATCGCGTAATGACGGATGGTCACTATATGTATCATAATGGCTGACTGCACTTACAATGCCTGGAGAATCTACTCCGGGGTCTGTAGAGGTGTCCTGCTCATGCAGGGGCACCCTCACACTTATAACCCAACACCCTGACTTCAGGATTGAAAGGCCTGCCTTACGGGTGATATATAGGTTTTAAGTGTAGTGACCTCAGATATATGCTAACTTGTATCTGTGTTGCTAGAACCAGCTTACACATGTTGCAATGGCAGGCCTCTATTCACAGTTTGAGTGGTCTCTCATGGGTGGCACAAAACATGCTGCAGCCTATGGGAGACCCCCGGTGCACCTGTGCCCTGGGTGCCTTGGTACTATATACTAGGAACTTTCAGGGGTACACAAGTAGCCAATTGTGGAGGTACAGAAGTACTTACCATGACAAATTTAGGGAGGAAGCACAATGACTGGGGTCCTGATTAGCAGGATTCCAATCAGACTAGTCACAAAAAACATACTGACACCAGCACAAAGTGGGGGTAACTATGAAAGCAGATCCTACTTTCCTACAGCAATTGTCCAGACCCTTCCTTTATCAATGAGAGATGACAGAGGAAGGCATTGGTCAAAATTACCAATATGTATGGAGAAAGCTGGACACTTAGCTTTTACGATGTTTAAATTCTAGAGCTCTCTACCAATTGCTGAGTACTTAAACACTGCATGATCAAAGCATGCAGGATCCACCCACAGCATAAGATTCTTCTGGGCACATTCTAACTAGCCCTGCTAGGAAGTGAATTGGGCCCCAGACATCAGGCCATGTCTCACAGGGATGCAGATGAGGCAGGAAAATGAGGATGAGTGGTAAAAACAACAAACTTCATTATAAGAGCCTCTGGCCAGTCAGGGGCTTTTCCTTCCCAGTAGAAAGAGTCCATGGGATATAAAATTTGTGGAAATTCTGCATCAATTAATCACCTCTACATTAGTTCTAGGCCTGGATTTACTGGTTCTCAGACAACGCCCCAAAAGACAAAGTTCAATATTTTATTGAATTTGTCAGAGAAAGAAAGGCCACCAACCCAAATAAGTAAATCGGCATATGTGTCAGACTTGTCTCACTTCGGGTACTAGCACAGAATCTCTGAGGCATTCATTTATTTTTTTTTAACACGCATTTTATTAAGTTTTTGTACAAACACCTACAAATCCGTACACAATATTTATCAGCATACTCCCTGAGGATTAATCAAAAGCCCCCCGCCACCTATACCGTGCATAGTACAAGGATATACAAATCTTTCCAGAGTTATGCGTCAAATAAACCAAAAACCTGCATAACTAAAACCTACCCCTAACCACCATGAAAAGTATAGATGCCCTCCCCCTCCCTCAGTCCCCACCAGCAACGCAGGTATCCGTCTCTGTCCTCTGGTATTATACATCCCGAGGAATAACTATGTGTTAAGTTGTGCGATGTTCCCATCTTGTTCCGGGGCTATCTCCCCATCCATGGCCTGCCCTTCTCCATCATCATATGGTCTCTGAGGCATTCATGTTAGCTCTGCTTCTTTGGGGTGAAACCTACCCTCAAGCAAAAGATACTGAGTTTACCTTTTACGGATTTTACTCTGATAATGAGATGCATAAAATGAAAAGGTGGCTACACAGCAAGCACCAGAGCCGGACAGATTTAAAGTGTGCACCTACTTCACTATAGTCACAAGGACTCCAGATGCATCCGCGCTTCTACTAGCAAGGGTCCCAACAGAACCAATAATATCATCCTCAAATATGCTGCTTCCACCAAAGAGTACGTTCAAGAGGAAATGGAGCTGAACAACCAAGGGTGGCAGCAAGGACGCCCCTGGCAGCTTTCAAGCAGTTTCACACCACCCTCACCCTTGACCTCTCTGGTACTTTAGGATGAGCATTTCTGCACACCTAGTAGAGTGGCAAAACATAATACAAGTAGCATTTGTTTTGTCGGTCTTGAAGATTGGTTATGCTGAGTACTAAACCATTCCTTTCAATTTTAAAATCGAAATGTATCAAAATAGGCATATAAACTTAAATTATAAAGGATGTATACATTCTGTAGTAAAACAGGCATTTGAGCTGCTGCCAAGTCACTTCTTGTGATCGTCAAAAAAGGGAGCTTAGGCCCATTTTAGACCAAATATCAACAACTATTTATTGTAAAAAGAAAAATTTAGAATGCCACGAAATGCCCACAATTTAAGTGACGTGTTTTAGTGCCATTGAACCTCCAAGTTGTATGTTTTCATGTATATACATAAAGCTCCAAATTAGGGGGGCTGGGAGGTTAGGATTGGTCCATCGCATATCCTCCCACACAGTACTACAAAACATCAGTATTCTAATATTCACACCAACCTAACAGACAAGTTAATAGTATAAGATGCCCTATATTCCTTCCCCTAGTGTTTACGACATACGTTCATCAAGGGTATCCCAAAAATACAATTTAAGAACCATCACCTACCTAGGTAACTTGCTTCTTCATCTGGTTCAGCTCCACGCTAGGCGGGCACTGCAGTGCCTTGTGGGCAGCGGAAATAAGTTACAGGATTGGTAGCTCCCAGAATGCGGTGAGTAGGGCAGGTCACTGCTGATAAACCTCAGAGGGGCTTTTTCCTCCCTTCCCCTTTCGACGTTAAAAGGCTCATCATCTCTCCTTCTTACCCTTCATATTTTATAGGGCTTGCATTCTCCACCAAACACCAATGTGGTCTTTAATTTCCTCATAGTAGAGTAAGTGTGTCGGACATTATGTGTCTGTCTGAAAGCTATATATCCACTGATGCTACCTCGATAAGTTGTCCTTGCCATCATGCATGGTTCTGTGAGCTATACATGCACAG
Source organism: Triturus cristatus (assembly GCF_964204655.1). Classification (NCBI taxonomy): domain Eukaryota; kingdom Metazoa; phylum Chordata; class Amphibia; order Caudata; family Salamandridae; genus Triturus; species Triturus cristatus. The sequence continues at coordinate 1,004,641,103 of NC_140592.1, forward strand.
ATGTTACTCTAGAAATATTTATAGTATATGCTGTGATGTCAGTGTGAGCATAAAACCATTCTTGCCTGTTATGGGACTTGAATATTTGTCAAGTGTGTTTAATAATTTGAATAATTGTAGAAATTATTGCAGATATTGCTTACTATTTGATGAGCAAGTAGCATTATTTAAGACTTTATATGTGCTTTCTTTAAAAAAAAAAAAAGGCTCACTTTGCCGGCTCTACATGAGTCTGTCGGAGGCCCTGGGCACCAGTGAACTATTCACTGGTAGCGATCACATATAGAGAAACCTATAGTGTGTATCCCCCAAAGGTATGGTGAATATTAGATTAGGTCCTGATTAAACACCATATTACCTGGTTGGGTACCTTCAGGCGTGGAATATGTAGGATAGAGGAGCAACCAAGGTTCTACTGGTCTTATTGTTTGTTTTTAATCTTGGCCTGAATCTCCACGGAATAAAGCAGAAGCATGAGGGATTTCGAAGTCAGTTTTAATTTGCACAGCTATTTCATTCATTGTTCACCATCACCAGCCACATTACCTGTTGGACTTGGCCCTTCTGGCAGGTTCACCCCTGGACTTTTTGGCTTTTTATTGGTGACTTGGTATGGTGATTGTTTGGTCTCTGCGCACTTTCCCTGTGTCCCAGGGTAAAGTGCGTGCGTGCTCTGAGTGCATGTGGTGAGATAGGCCTGCCCTCCCATAGGAATGCATGGGGAATGTATGTGTCCCTAGTAGTTCCTGATGCGTGGGGTGTGCAGGCCCGAGTTTGGTATGTGCGGACTCGTGGGAGTGAATGCTGCGCGATGTGTGCGGCGTGCATGTACCTAGTGTGGAAGTGCCACTTCTAGAAGTGGGCACTTCTGTGTGCAGTGTGTCTGTCGCGTGATTGGCTGGTCGTGTCATGTGACGGGCTAGGGATTCCCCAGAGTCAGGATGAGTCACCCAGTGGTGAATGGGGAGATCAGCAGCTAGATGGGTGGGAGGAGTACACCTGGGTCCTGAATAGGACAGGGTTTTCCACACACAATGCTGGCCCCGCCCCCTGTGGTGCGACTGACGACCCTAGCCCTGCCAGTGAATAGAGTGAGGGGCTGAGCACATCAAGGGTGCTCCCCAACCAGCTGCGACTGGTTTTCCCCCTCACCCTGAGCCCAGAACAAAGGGTTTGCCTGTATAAAAATGGGGCTGTGTCCCCACAGAAACTGTTCTCTGCCAGGATCTTACCTGAGGGGGGCTGCTGCTGCTGCTGGACCAGAGGACTGCCACCTGGATTACCTCCCTGCCTGGAGGCCCAGTGAGCTGGCCCTGGGTCCAGCCTTGCCCCCCCCACCCCTGCCTTGCTGCCTGCAAGGGAGAACTGTCCTGGACTTTGCTGTTATCCGCTTTAAAGCGCTGGGAGCGCTTTATTTGCACCCCTAAGCGCCTGGAAGCGCTTTTCTTTCTCCTGCGCGCCTGGAAGCGCTCTGGGTTTCACCTCTAGCGCCGGGAGCGCTTTATTTGTGGCCAAGCAGCGCTGCGCTGCAATGATCGGCGAGGGAACCCCGATGTAGGGATTCCCTGCTATTTCCGTCCTCTTCAAAGCGGGTGCCCACCCCGCATTGTGGTGCTTGCGGGAGCCTACCCCGCTTATTGGTAAATTAATATCCCTAGCGGGTGCCCACCCCGCCAGGGACCTTGCCGTAGTGAATTTCACCCCCCTCGCGGGTGCCCACCCCGCGTCACCACGATCGCAACTCACCGCCGCAGCCCAGGAAGTCAGGCAACGCTGACTGGGACGTGGGCGGGACCTGGAAGCAGGAAGCGACGAGAGCTCACCTCGCGCTCCTGCACTGGCCGGAGGAGAGAGGAATCCGGACGCTCGGAGCCCGGCAGGCTCCGCTCCCCAAGTCCCGGGTCCCAGGAGGGGGCCCGGGCGAAAGGAAGAGCAGCGCTGCCGAGACCGGAGCAGCCATCCCGGTGAGTGGGGGCCGAGTGGGGAAAGCGCCAACGCCCTAAGTGCGGGACGCCTCGTTACGGGGGCAGCAGTGTGAAAGAGTCCCCCGTGTGGGACTCTAACGGCAGTGGGGGCATTTCTGTCGTGCCTGCCCCAGGCACCAGGGCAGTGCGAGTGTCGGGCGGCCCCGGAAGGCAGCGGGCCGCCCCAACGTGTTCCCAAGCCCCGAGGCTCCAACGAGAGGGGCAATCTTTGTGGAGAGAGCCTGCGAGGCTCGAGGGGGCATTTTCTTTGGTTAAAGAGCCGTGAAGGCTCCAACGTGGGCATGACTGGTCTCGAGTGCGAGTAGCACTACAACACGACGGCTCATTGTTTGTATAGAGCCTGCGAGGCTCAGGGGCATTGCTTGTGTTTGAGCCCAGCGAGGCTCCAAGGGGCCAGTCCTTTGTGTAGAGCCCAGAGGGGCTCAGGGGAAAGTCCGTGGACAGAGCCTGCCAGGCTCCAGTGTTGGCCCCATCCTTGTCCTACAGCTGCCCAGCACTTAGTGGGCAGCTGCAACGTTTAGGTTGTGGCCTCTGTGTGTTGGCTGGCGCAGCTTGCGCAGCCTGGCCCTAACATTTGGACACAGGGCGCCCTTGCCCCTTCACGGCCAGTTGGCCTGGGACTGCCACAGGTGGTGGCTAATGTGAGTTCTTGCGCAATTGTATTTTCCCTTGTGGTTACACCTCTGAATGTTATGCATCATGTGTTTATGTGCTTAGACCCCTACAGGTATTGTGATACTTAGGTGGTTGTTTTCTCCCTAACACAGGTGGTGCTAGTGAGGTCCTGATTCCCTGCGCAATATTTTCCTAAGGTGGTTAGGGTTGCGTAGGTGGTACTTTCTGGTTACCAGTAGTTACTGGTTGTGTGCTACATATGTTATTTTGTACTACAGTATTATTCCTATGTTCTAAGTGCTAATTCCTGACAGTGGTCCATGTGGCCCTGTCCCCTGTATATATAATCCCTTGTAAATTCTGCCCGTGCCTGGTGGCACATTGTAGAGTGTGTGTTTTTATCTAATGTGTTGTGTATAATACAAAGGCTATTTTTATAGAATACCTTGTGTGGAGTTTCCTTTGTGGTGGGCCTTGGGTGTTGTTGCTGGGTGCGCGCGCAAACGCTTTACACATCGCCTCAGGGATAAGCCGGACTGCTCGTGCCAAGCTACCAAGGGGGTGAGCAGGGGTTATCTTTGGCGTGTAACTTCCTTGCCCTGACTAGAGTGGTGGTTTCTTCCTGACTTTGGCGCAAGCCTTAGCCAACCAGAAATCCCATTTCTAACATTACCTATATCACTTATGCACAGCTCGTGGTAATTGGCAGTGAATAGAACTCCCATTGAAAGTGAAACACCCCCATCCCCCTCCTTGGGAGGGAGGGGGGGCAGTGAAGTGGTAGGGCTATTCTAAAATCCTAATTTTGGTATGCCTTGATGAACGTATGTGGTTAGCACTAGGAGATGGAGTAAAGGGTACCTCATACTATTGGCTTGCCTAACTGTATATTTTCACGTGACCCAGGAGCTTAGTAGTGTCTTAGAACTTACTTTTCAAGGTCTTCTTATTATTTGGGTGTAATCTGCTCCAATATTTTTATCAATGCGCAGGTTGTTTGGAGAATACCTCCGGAAGAGGAGCATTTTCAGCTACATGTATGTGGCCGACTGTCTATTGAAAAGCCATTTCACAGCAGAATACTCCAGAACTTTAAAAGTTTAGTCACAAAAATGAAAATGTTAGGTGTGAACATCAACCATTAAACATCCACAGACATTTCAGTGCAGAACATGCAGTACCTGGGAACGATTAGCAACCTGTTCATAGAATATTAGAAAATAGAGCATTATGGCCCGTGTTTAAGAGTTTGCTGCTGAGTTATGTGCTCTTTAACTCATCTTTGACGAGGCAGGTGACTAAGCCTTCTCATTAGGCCCTAACCCATGCATACTTGACTCTTGAGCCAGATTGCTTCGTCTGCTCCCCTGTGAGCCCCTTGATGATGACCCTTTTGTACTTGGCGTGAAGTTGAAACGGCAACGCTTTTTCAACGTTCATAATGGATTATTACTAAAGGTTACTGGTGTTTTATAATAACGTTTCTTTAATCCTTCTTCTTGCCTTAGCGTTTATACCACCAAAATGATTATCTAGGAATGCCGCATCAAATTTTTGGTTTTCTTGGGCGCATGTACTTGCACTGAATCTTACATTATTGTGAATTGACTTTTGTGAATAATCTGTCTGGTTTGAGAATATTTCAATACTGTTGCATATAAATAAATACATTGGCACCTTTACTGTTTCTCTTTTGTGTTGCATACCCAGATCCCTGTAATCAAATTCAGAAGCCCCATATCACTCCTAGATCTGGCTTATTGTTTTTATTAACATTATTTTTTAAATAGCATTTGTGTTTTGTATGTAGCACCATATATTTATGCATACCTACCTTGGCAGTACATTAAAAAATCTCTTCCCTGCGACCCTGTTCTTTAATAAACCAGTGCTAAAAAACTTAGTTGAAGGTCTTTTGTCCAGTTAGACATCCTGATCCTCTGCTGGAGCTAAACATTGTGTTAGTCATCCACTTCCAAACCTACTAAAAGCCACACTTCTGTCTTCCAAGATAGTCCTTCTTTGTAGCCTTTACGTGAACTCTGAATCGGCATGATGCATAAGTAGTGCTCACATGATCAAAACACTGTACTCCACAGAATGAAGATGGTCTGAAGGACACAGCCTAGATTTCATTTCGGCACCAGGATTTCTTTTTATATCATTCTGCCCTGGCTGATAGATCCCTCCTCACTCTAAATATGAAGAGGGTGACATTACTTTTGCTAAAACCAAAGACTTAAAGCATTCAAATCAATTATTAGTTGACTCTGGTGTGGTGGTAGCTTTAAATCATTTTGTTCTCTGTTGGGTACTTTCCTCTAATTTTCAGTTTTTAAAGAGTAAATAACCAAATTTGTTGGAGACCCAACAGTTTATTTAGCTGGAGGAAATGTAATTATAGCAGCCTTTCTGTGAACTATAACGATTGCAGAGATGTATTAATCAGTTCTTATTGGATATCCACAAGACAATGCTGTATAGATTAATACAGCAGTGTTTTAGGAAGACATTGGATATCCGCTGATTAAACAGTGGATCAAATGAGCCCCTCTCCACACACCAGTAAGAAGGACGGTATCAAGAAAGCAAACCTGATACTTGATTCATGGGTGGAAATGAAGTCTTAGAAACCGAAAAATTGACTGATGCAAATCAGTATGGAGGACTTACAGCGAACACAAGCTCCAATTCCTGAAACACACATCCAAATTAGTGTGACGAAGATGGAGCTGAAGAAAGGGCAGAGCAGAGGAACAGGAAACTGAAGGAGAAATAGTCTGATGTGAAAAACGTTCCCTGCACCAACATTTTCTAGCTCAGCCATAAAAAGCAAAACTCTCCAGGGCTTCTTGCAGGAGACAACCACTCCTTGAAGATAAGAGCAGAGATCTTGGAAGCTAGTGCTAAAATGGTGTCACGAGTCTGCTTGTGCACAATGTGGAAACTAGAAACACAAACCCTCTTCGGCTAAGTTGACCCCTGCACAAACATTCCTGTGACACAAAGGGGCCCGAGATCTGCGGCAAGAAGCTCTGCTAAGAACCCAAAAGGGCAGAGTGCACAACTACATAGTCACAGCTTTCAAAATATTCTGTCTTTTCCTGGTAAGATGCTGTGGAGTCATTCAGCCCAATCAGAGTCCCCCTTTATGCCCTAACTACAGTAGTTTTCTCTTAACCAAAAAGAACCAGATGATATGGAGAAGGTCAAGAAATCCACAATAGTAAAGTAATATACGTAAATGAATAAATTGAATGCTAAATGAACACCATACTACTCAATGCCTTGCACTACAGACCCAGCCCAGAGACAAGCGTGCATTTCCTTTTTGTATAAATTATCATCTAACATAAGGAAAGCAAGATTCCGACAGTGCTGCTGCAGCAACCATCACTCCTTAGACTCTGACTCCCGAATGGAAGTCCCAGAGGGACAGACCTTTCTGCATAAATCGCTTGTGTAAAACGGCCAAGTATGGCGGCTTGTTTCATTTATTGGTTTTTTCCTTCATCTAAAATATTTGCTAAGGCTGAAGCTTGCTATTACATTAATTGTTTATGAATACAAGGGAAGGTGCCTTGGTGAATGTGGTACATTTGCTTATTATCCATCATTTAGAATTTCACTGAATACATGAGTATCCTATCACTCCCTGGGAATAAGGAGAGCGTACCAAAGGACACTATATAACCTGAGGTTGTTATTCTAGAACCCCAAGTACGCGAATAACCTCACTCTAGTGAGGTGCTACTGCCAGTCTTTGGTTTGCAGTAGTCCGATCTTTTAATTTCAAAAACCTTTAATGGAAGGCTTTTTTGTGCTTCGAAAGAGCATTTTTCCTTCAACGTAGAAAGAAAGTGCTATTCCACTCGTACAACTCGACTACGGTGATTTTATATCCACAAACCTGGAGTTGCTCAGTCCACATCATTCATATATATAGATCTGTCTGTCTATAGATAGATACTAGTTGTGCCCTTCAGAAATAATTTGTTTAAGTGGTACATTATCGTTAATAGATTTGTTGGGGTGCGTTTTGGCAGTTGCTTTTTTTCCTTGCCACTATCCTCCTCTGAGACTTAGAGATTTTCAGGAGAGTCACATATTGATAGTGCCTCTATCAGTCCCCTGCTGTTCAACATATACATGGCTCCACTGATCTCACTGATCTCTTCCTTTGGAATTGAGACCACATCCTACGCTCACGATACACAACTCATTCTGTCTCTGGAGGATAGATCAACATCAGCAGAGGAGAATTTTAAAGCCTGTTTCTCAGCGATCATTAAATGGATGAATAACAACCATCTCTGTTGTAACACCGACAAAACAGAGATTCTTCCCATTGGTAAAAACAACACGTTTCAACCCAAAGACTGGTGGCCAGAGGCTACTGCAGCCCCTCCATCCACTGTTGAGGTTGCTAGAAATCTGGGAGTTCTGTTTGACTCCTCACTTTCATTTAAGCCTCATGTCTCAAAACTAACGGGGACCTGCTTTAGCCACATTCGTACACTGAAAAAGTTCTTCAATGTCATTCCATCAGCAGCAAGGAAAACAGTAACAGTAGCTCTTATACTGTCGCGGTTGGACTACTGCAATAGCCTTCTCGTTGGGACTAACCAATCTTCCCTAAAACGGCTTCAGGTGGTCCAACATGCAGCTGCTAGACTGACTTTAGGACTTCCCCGTAAATCATCGGCCTCAGCTGCTTTGAAGACTCTGCATTGGCTTTCAATTCCGAAAAGAATCCTTTTTAAACTTCTTTTGACGACCTTTAGAGCCGTTCGAGGAGTCGGACCTGCCTATCTCTCCGCCAGATTTAAACCTTACACTACTGCCAGAACACTACGATCAAGCTCTGCTAATCTTTTGGCAGTGGGCAGGTTTAAACTGTCAACAAAGGGAGGCAAATCAGCCACGATTCTGGGAGCAAAAGCATGGAATCATTTACCTAAGGAACTGAGGGCAATACAACAGCAAGATCTGTTTAGACGTGCCCTTAAGACCTGGATCTTTGGTCTTTCTGACGCCTACTCTCTTGCCCTTATTTAGTTCGCATATTAACAGTCAGTCTGGTTATCTTTCAGCACCAGGAGGCTCCGTCCGGAGTGACAGTTGCGCTATATAAATCTACCATTCATTCATTCATATTGATAGTTGTTCCCTGGTTGCCCAACCGATTTTGGTTCTCTAATCCTCCTTAAGTTGTATATAACACAGTTCCTTCTGTATCTTGAAGGAATTATCTTGCAGCAGCCTAAATTGTTCACTTCTCATGACTTAATCTCTGAGCTTGGATGCTCTGTTCTGCAAGAGTTTACCTTGAGCCATGTGGCCAGTCATACAATATCAACATTATTCAGGCAATTAAAACGCATTTTTCTAAATGTTAATGCATATAAGCAGTTCGCTCTCATTTTACTTCAATGCTAAAGGAGTATTTTACCATTTGTTTTTATTTATTTCATGTCTTATTTGACCAAGTCTGGCTTTAAGTAGATTACTTTTAAGTCCTATTTAGCACCTATCAGTTCTTGTGGAACTCAGACCACAAATTATTGTTTCTACTCTGCTATGCATCATTTTAAGGGATTCCTCCTTTTATAACGTCTCGTTCAGGGACCACATCGTGCTTGGCATCTCAATATTTTTCAGTTTCTAGTTCATGTCTTTCAAAGCCCACGGCATCTATTGATATTCAGTTGGTAGCTTGGAAAACTGCCTTCACTATTAAACTTATATTGGCCTGGAAGATTAAACAAATTTGTGCAATTCTCTCAGCAGCGTTGGTGCCCATTCTTCATCAGAACTGAAAAGAAATTGTTCTAGTTCTCAGCGGAAGCATCAAATACCTTTATTTCTTTTTTGGCAATTTGTTGGGCACTATGTACGATTATCAGTTGCATTAGGTAGCCTTAGAATGAAATAGGGTAGTGGGAGAGAACGGAATGATAGTAGAAGATAGTAAACAAGGCCAACAAATTGTGGTCACATTGACAGTGTCTAGGTTTGTTGCATTCTAGCTTCCTTTTTTTTTTTTCTAGAAAAAGAGTTTGGTTAGTTCTCCAAGTTTGTTTTTTTGCATTTCTCTATTAATCAAATACATATTTAATAATTGTGACACATGCAGACCTCCCAGGCTTCTGTTGTTCATTTGGTTCTTTCCTGTAACTTGTACTGTTGAGTCTGACATCCTGGCTCGTGCACTCGTGACCAACGCGTCTTCCTAGTCTTTTCAGTGACCGGTTTTACTGTATGCGGTCTACAAAGATACCTTGTGGATAACTAATCTGATTTTGGTGAGCACATGACTTGAGTGAAGTCATTTGTGTATCTGAGCTTCAGATTTCGAAAACTGCATCTAATGGTACAATTGTACTTTCCTGTAAAAGCAGTGGATTTCTATAACTCTGTTGGATATGAGGAGATGCCGTAGGACTAAAAGTGCAAGATTCACTGTGGGTAACTTGTCCTGATTATAGCTTGACATCCACGCTAAATTCCCATGCATCCTTCCCACCCGACAAAGAGTTGAGTAGATGGAGCAGATTTTGATGACCGCTCTGAAAAAGAATCTATAGATGGATCTGAGCTGAGGAACACCCCCTTTTTCTATTCAAGGCCATACAAGTGTCGTTCAAAACTTTTTTGCATCTTATTCACTGTTCTTTTCGTCCATGCAACACCCATTTAACCTTAACAAGCCAAATGTTGCACTTGCTCTTTGCAAAACATGTGTGTTTGCTTCAGGCCCTTTTTTGCAACCAAAAAAAATACATTCATGCACTCTGGTTGTTTGGCAGCTTGATATCTGGCATAGTATCAATTCTCCGCAACTGCTCCTGTAAGAAACAGTATCAGGAAAGCAGTGGTCACATTTCAAAGTGACCGCACAACAAAATAGTGGAACAAAAGTAAAGTGTTTTGTGTCCCTTTTAACACTACAAATGTGTTCAGACTTTCTGTTTAATGATACCCCAGGTTATTTGTTACGTTTTTAAGTTGTTCTGAATTGAAGTCTTAGATGACAGGATGATTAAAGGTTTGTGTATGTGTAACCCATAGCCAGCAGCATATCCAGTTGCAAGTAAGAAATTATCTTTCTTTTTCCCATTTTGCCACTTTCATTCCATTGTTAATAAACCATTATTGGAATTACTAAGAATGAATGGAATAAATAAAGAAGGCAACCCTAAAGTCAAAGAAATGGTGAGCTTTGTTTACCTGTTTATTTGCTTTTAGTCAGTACATAACATTCCGTTAAGTAAGACATTCTAAGATTGTACGAGTATGGAGGGACAGGGATTCATCACCTAATGAGTAACTGTACCTGTCTATTTGTCCATAGTGTAAAATATGTATTACCCCATGTAGAGTGGGTTAACATTTCTAGCCGGTATCCTCCACTTTAAGATGTCTGCGATGGTGCTGCTTTTCATTTAATCTTATTGTCTTTACTGTTAGCGGTGGATTCTCTAGTTACCACAGATGAACGACACAGAATTTTGATGTGAAATAGTTTTCTGAAATACTTCTAGCTCAATGAGTTTTGAATAGTGCCACATCTGAAAGCTATCCTTATGCGGACTTCTTGTCCATCATTTGAAAAGGATGTCCTGGTTCCCCTTTAACTTGAATGGGAGCAAGACCGTTTGAGAGCTAAGAAAGTAGAAAATCTTCTAGTTTTATTCAAAGCATTATTCCCTTTTCCCTTGGTGGTTTTGGGGAGATCTTGTTATGTTCGTCTGTCAGGGCCCTGTTGTGCTCTTTATAACAATGTTTTTTCCAACAGGAAACTTGGACAAGCACGAGCAAATTGAGAAGCTGGTTGCCAATTTCCTGGGAGTGGAGTCTGCCATGGTCTATGGCATGGGCTTTGCAACGAATTCAATGAACATTCCAGCCCTTGTTAGCAAGGTGGGTATAAGAATGTGCAGCTCATGGATCCTAGCACTTTGTTGTTGAGCTGTTGTCGTTGTCTGGAATACCTGAAGATGGGAATGTTTACACATTGCACCCACCATGATTCAGTTCATGGTCCCGCTGTCTTCCCGCTGTGGCATTTCTGTTGCATCTCCAGACCTTCATTCCTAATGAATCCAGTAGAATTGGCTTGTGGTTGTGGTTGTCTCAGCAGCGTTCATTAGGAAGTGTCTTATATTTTTTCTCGAATTACAGGTGGTTTGATAAGAGTTTTGGTGCAAGAGCCTAAGGTGACCCCTTAAGGGGTTGCCACTGTGCATATGATTGTATTTTCAAGATACAACATGTTGTCACTTGGATTAGGAAGGGTGAGGTTCTGTGAAATGAACTATGATATCTGCTTTTTTTATAGCTAAAAAGTGCTCCAATTTAGGAGAGCATCAACTTCCTAAGGAAGCATCTAAAAAAAAGTCAGCTAGTTTAATACCTCTGATAAATTAAGAACAAAAAAATAATTTAGGAAAGAAGGCCCCTGCTCTCAATGGAGTGTGGGTGGTCCAGCAACTACCAGAATGGTGGAACAACCCTGAAGAGTCCAGTGGGAAACATTTCATACTCACTCCCCCCTTAGCATTGTGACCCCTCTTGCTGTCCTAACTCTACTGTCAAGTCTCTTCAAAACACCTCGCCCTACTGTAAATCCTTCCCACCCCGTTGAGACTGTATGCCTGCTCTTTCATCTCCTGCAACCGTTCTTCTGCACTATCTGCTGTAGACTTCCATTGTATGGGGCCTTCTGTTGTTTTGTAGCTAGGTTCTTAGAAGTTGCATCCATATGACCTATGTACCTACATATGTAGACTTTAGTGTTTAGCCTAAACGGAGTTGAAGCTTCTACGAAAGCTAGTGCATGTCGTGGAGAATGAGAATGATGTATAGATCTGAGAATCCATAATCTGCTTGTGCCACAGCATACCCACAAGTGAAAACTTTGTGTATCAGTTTACCTCAAATAGAAGGCATAGAACAGCGATCTCAAACAGACTGTGGTGAGTGTAATCTATTGAGTGCGCAGGTGATCTATGATTATTCAGCTCCGGTTAAAAAGGCAGTTTAGGATGAGAAGAGTCCAGATCCTTCTCATCATAATGTACCCATCCTTGGACAGTAGTTCAAACCCACAGTGTGATTTTCTGGCAATCCGTTAAGTTTGAGGAGGAAATAAAACTAACTTACCTCGGTCATTGGTTACTGCTTTTATATAGGCACCAGCTTTTGTAGGCAACATCGGTCTTAATCTTTGCCGTGCATCCATGGAAGATATAACCTCTGCAAATGTGAATACCCGTTGCCCACTCGGAAGAAAGAAAAACGTCTGCCTTTGTTGCAATAATTGAAGCAAAAAGGTTGCTCTTGAAGAGCCACGTAAAGGATTCAACAGACCCTGCATCTTTTTCGGACGTGGACCAGACTTTGTAGATAGTGACACATAATATGGCTTTTTCTGATGTGCAAATTAGTACGACTCCAAGTGGCCTATATCATGTAGCTGCATACAAATTCCTAGCACACGCTATCTCGGATATATAAATTAAGATAACAGTCAAATAATGCACATTGGTAATGTTTTATGTGGAAGGCGTCACAGTAGATGTGTACAGGCATTTGCAGTGTAGCTTTCCGAATCTTGGTGGCGAAGGACTGTTTCAATAGTTTTAAACTTATTTTTTTTGCAAGATGTGTCTTTTCACATGAAGTGCTTGTCTTTAGATGGGGTTTATCTGTAATAGTCTGTGAGAGCTTAGAAAGTAATGAATTTATTGGTGCTTCTAAGAGTCTTGTGAATGGTTAGTTCCTGGATGTGCATTGCACCCTGAGTTCAGATTACCCTATGTATCGTACATGTGTGATTTGTTTGGAGGCTTTCAAGTGATATTCGCACTTCTTACTGCTTCTTAGAATTATTGAATCTTCTGTTTTCGTTCCTAGACAAGTTATTTTAGTTCAGTTTTGCATTAATGTATAATGGGTTGCAGTAGTTGTTTTGCCAAGGGCCAGGATCCATAACGCGTTTCGTCTTTTGTTTGGTCAAGGCTGCTTCAAAGTACCTAAAGTGCATTTTTGAACAAGGGTTACATCAAATAAATAAGACCTGATTAACCCAGTATACGCAAGTGGATGTAGGTGTATAAAGGTGTGGTAGGTATAGCTTTCAAAAGCTTGATATGAAAGGATTGTTTCCAGTTGTTTTTAATTTTGGTGATATTGCTTTGTTCAATCCAATACTTGTTCTGACCTTCAGATGATTTGACTTGTAGTGCCAGCATGTTGATGTGTGTTTGTTTGAAATCGTCTGTGGGAGCCTTGAATGTGCTTTGTCTCAAGCCTCATCTGATATTCTTTCTATTGCTTAGTTTCTGGAGTCTAGTGATGATGTATTTGTAAGAAGGTCTTAAAGTCCTTGGGTTGTGATCATTATTTTGTCAAAAGCTTTGGACCCACTGTTTGAGCCTATGCACAAATTAGGTTTACAGCATCTTGGAAATAGGATATGTTAATATTTGCCTTGGTGTAGAGTTAGTGAGATGCACTGTAACAAGCTAGAAATTACATTACATATAAATAGTTTTTTTTAAGGACCCATCAACACCCTCCTCCCTAGAAAGACACTGGATTTTCTTGTAAATCAGAGTATTTCTGATGGACACTGAAAACTAAATGTAGTTCCCTCACCTTATGAATGTCCACAGGCGCCAGACTGGATCTGGATTTTTATCAAGCGTCTGCTCCTGCGCACCAGTAGATCACGTCATCGGACTATGCTCCATCTAGTATTGCTACCAGAAGCGACGGTGGCGAGCCACATTTAGGCACTGCCCAGTTTGCTGACTTCAGCTTCTTTCATTTCATGACCTTGGACGTGGATCCAGAGTTCCTCTCCAAACTTCGATAGTTTTTCATCGACTCAGAAATACGAGTGTAGGCTGAGGAATTGTCACACCACAATAACACCATAAGCTGTGCCTCGACTACAGTAAGCAGATGACTATCATTAATTCGCATGACTTTTGCCTGTAGTGTCTAGGTACCGGTCAGGGCTGGCAGTCATCCTATAAATGCTTTCTCGTTTACCCATAGGCTATCAGCGGGCTAGAGGAGAAGGTTTGTCACAGAACAGAAAAAACCTGGGATGATCTCATTTAAACAATGGACCCGCTCCCACTCCAGGTGATAGGAACTCTTCTGGTTTGTCATTGAGCAGATTCCCTGCCAAGTCCCATTCAAGTTCCAATTCTTCAGGTAACCTGAAGTCCAAGTCGCACCATAAGCTCAAAGTATGGTGGTACTCTTCATTTCGCCACTTTAACACGGGGTACAAGCCGCTTAGTCAACATTCCAAAGATCTGACTCTGCAGGCATTGTCCATCTACCAGCCCATCCCGAGACCGGTCAGCTCATGCTCGAGTTTTCTGGGCTGTTGTCAACCCTGAAGCAGATAGCGGCCTTTGGAGAGACCATGCTTCAAATGTTTTACATGAATGCTGGCTACCTCTTGAGTGCCTTCAGGTCCCATGGAGTTGAAGAGCCCGACAGGTGGGACCTTACCTATCACCGACTGACCCCAGTGTGCATCCTGCCTGCTTCGTGCTCCACTCCAGTCGGACTGCTCCTCCGCTGAATCCGGATCGGGCAGCACCTGCTCTCGATCAGATTTTGACCCAAGCCAGGCCCATTTCTTACTGTGAGATAATGAAGGCTCACCCTCCAGTGCTGGATAATCCCTAGTCTCTTCCTCAACACCAGTACTGATGGAGGCGGTGTTCTGCTTGGATTCAGTTGCGGTTTAAGGGCTCCAAAATGTTCTGCGGATAAGGACAATAAGAGTCTGACAACTTCCTCCCCATCATTACACTGATGCTGGACTGTTAATAGATTTACAAAAGGCTAGTGGCTTTGATACTACTTTTGAAATAGAATCAAGACCTTTGCCAGAAAAGTTCCTCGTTCAGTTATTTGCTGAAAGGCAGGAAATCATCATTTTCTGACTGTAGCAGCCTGGGCCTTGTACGTTTGAGCCCTCATTACTATTCAATGAGGGCCTAATGGACATCCTGATGGCATTGTGGATGAAGCAGTGGTTGGTTCCCTCATTTAGTCACCCAGTAGCTAGGCGGCATAGGCCAGACCCTGAAGACCAAGCTTTACAAATGTAACACCCAGCTCCTTATAGCTTGGTGATCCAGGATTTCAAAAGTAGCCTTCCTAATGAGTTTCCGTATGCACTGCAAGACAGTGTGTCAAAAAGTGTGTCCGTCTTTGGCAAAAGTGGGTTCTCTTACTCCAGCTTGGTTCTTGGCTCCCCAACCCTGTCTATCTCATAAGCAGATACCTAAAAACTCTTTGTGACTTGGCAAGCGAGAGCTTGGCAGACGTCCTTGGTGAATTCTTACCCAAATAATCCAGGATGAACAGGACACTCCGAAATGTATTGTGGGCTGGTGTGAACACAACGGACTGACTGGGCCATGCCATGGGCACCAGTGTCATAATCTAATTCCATGCCTGAATATGTGCAGCAGATATTTACGGCGACATTCCAGCATCCTTTATCGAAATGCATTGTAATAGTTCCAGAATTTTCGGGGAAAAGGCTGACTCTGTTCTGGAGTGTTTCAATGACTGCTGTGTTCAAATCCGCTCCTTAAGGCTTACTAGAACAGGCCCGTCAGTTCCACCAAAAATAAAAAAAGATTTAGAGGACACTCTCGGCCTAGCACCACCTAAATTTAGGGAAGCCAAACAAAAGACTCTCAGCCCCTAGGTTCACAGCAGAGCTAAAGGCATAAAAACCTATTGTTGTACCTAGATTCAAACTATCCACCTGCGGCGGCAGAAGCTTCTTTCCAGGCACGTCAAAAGCATAGAACACTTTACCACTACACATTAAAAATGCGCCCAATCTGTTGAGTTTTGGTAAACATCTTAAAACGTGGCTCTTCAGCATCTGCTAGATCTGATCTTTCCGTTCAATCTCTCTCCTTTGTCAAAGCCAGCGCCAAGACGCCCTCTGGTACTCAAGCGCCTTAGACATATTAAAATACCCTAACAGGGCATAGCTTACTGCCAAAAGTTAGCCCTCGCAGCCCATACACTCCCAGCAGGCACCTTTTCACAGCCCCAACAGAGGTGTGAACACCACAAGAACAACAATCTTAATCTTACACCACACTTGCCACAACAGCTACCAAGCACTTTGATTTCTCCTCCCTTGGCCGTGCTCAGCCTTTAGGGCCCAAATTAGATTTTAAATATCCGGCTGGAAAAGAACATGAAATCTTGGGTGATGAAAATAGTTCAGAGTGGTTACATACTGCCCTTCACATTTTCCCACTTACATCTCACCTGTTGTCACTCAGTAGATCATGCTGCCATCCTTGTGCAGGAAGTTCAGTTGGTTGTGGCCAAAAAGGCCATAGAGAAGGTACAGAAGGCTGAAAAAGACAAGGAGAGTTTCTGCCAATATGTTTTGGTGACCAAGAAAGATGTACTGGGGTGAATGAATGACATTGTTCTGCATTCTGTCCATCAATGTTCTTTTTGCATTTGTCAGCCCGAGTGGGACAGGCATGCCCAGACGCGGGTCCCGTGCTCTCCATGCCACTGGAGTCAAGCTATCCTGGCTGATGAGGGCTGAAAGCTCGAAACCGGTCCTAGGATGCTAGTTTCCAGTCCAGGGAGGACCTGGCCTGGCAGTTCGGGCTGGACTGTTCCTATTGGGCACAGGGTCAAGACTGATTTGCATATGGCTGTTTCCAAACTGGAATGGCATGGTGAGCAAAAAAAGATGGATTTAGGCCCACATCTCTGTACTGGGGTGAATGAATGACATTGTTCTGCATTCTGTCTATCAATTGTTCTTTTTGCAAGAAAGATGTAGGGCACAGGCCGATTTTTGGATCTTCATTCCCTGAACTCTTTCTTATAGAGGCATACATTTAGAATGTGAACTCTTGCTAAGTCCTTTCCTCCCTTGCTCTAGGGGACTGAGTGGTGTCCTTGGACATGCAAGATGCATACTTTCATGTACTGGTCCTGCTGTCCCAACTGATGCTGCCTTCGGTTTGTAGTTGAGTTGCGGCAATTCCCATTTGCTGTTCGTGTGTTTACGAAAGAATTATCAGTTGCCGTTGCCTGCCTTTTCAAGTCTGGAATCCCATACCTTGATGACTGGTTGCTGAAGGCAGCTCGCCACAGTCCGCTGCAGACCACCTGCAGGTAACGGCTACCCGTCTTCATTGTTGGGGTTTTCGATTAACGAGCCAAAGTTCCATCGAGTGCCTCCACAGACTATTGCTCTTCATAGAGGCCATTCTGGGCAAAGTGCTGTTGAGGGCTTCCATACCCCTGCAGCAAGTCTGGGACATTCAGAATAAAATCTTGATGTTTCAGGCTCAATCCTGCTATCCGTTGCGGATGAGTCTGCAAATTCCTGGACTCCTAGCTTATGCATCATTCTGGTCCTTTATGCCTGTTGGCACATGTGAACCTTGCAGTGGAACCTCCACTTTCAGTTGGTCCAACAATGGACTGCCTGCCCATCTGACAGCATCTGTCTCTTAAAGGAGACAGTCGAGGACATTCAATGGTGAACACCAACAGTCTTACAGCAGACAGTTCTTCCTGCCCCAATCACACCTCACAGTAGTGACAGACTGACAGACGCGTAATCTCTGGGTGGGGCAGCTGTCTAGAAGTGAAAGCTGGGGGTCTCTGGCCCCCACTGTATCGAAATTTCCACGTCCATCTTCTGAAGCTTGAGACATTTGCTTGCTCGGAAGACCTACTTCCCAGCCATCAAGTGGAGGTTAAATTCAGATCTTGACAGACAACTCAATTACTAAGTGGTACTACATCAAGCAGGGCGACTTAGGGTTGTGGACCTTTTACCTGGAGCACAGCGCCTATTTACATGGTATACCATGAGGAGTTCTTCCTAGTAGCCAATGATTAGGCAGGATCGCTCAGGTCCCAGGCAGACAATCCTAGCAGGCATCATTTTGCAGACCACCAACTGTGTCTTCATCTGGAGATGGCTCAGGGTATCTTTGCTTAGTGGTTTGTGCTCTGGGTAGATCTGTATGCCACCACAGAGTGTACAGTGCTACAATTACTGTGTCCTGGAAATTGCACCAAGAGGATTTCTGTGAGACTCATTCGGTATGCACTGGGGCTCAGGGTCCTGTACATCTTCATCACTACCTCTCTGGCACAGAGGTTTAAAGAAAGTCAGGACTCATCCGTCTCAGATCATCTTGATAGCTCTGGTTTGGATTGGATCTGTTGAGCCTGAGCATTTGTCCTTGGATCAGTCTACCTCTTTGTGAGGACCTCCGGTCACTGCAACAAGGTAGGGTTCTGCCCCTGAATCTCCATAACCTACACCTCTATGCAGGGAGTTTGAGCAGCGATGAATGAGGGGTTTCGATTTAGATGTGATTATTTTTTCTAGAGACTTCTATCATATCTATTAGATTCGGTCATTGGGCGACATTTGCGGCCTGTTGTGGGTATTTTTCTTCTACAAGCCACGTTATCTTATATTTTTCTGTTCCTCCAATCTTCGGCTGAGGAAAGTTTTGCATTTGGATTCTATCTGGAACCTTCAGCCTTTTTGCATTTGCCAGATCAAACTTAGTTATTCAAGTCACCAGTTGTGATTACATTTCTCAAAAGACTGACTTCACTGTTTACACCAATGCCTTTCATTATGCCACAGTGGGACCTTAATGTTTTCCTTAATTTTTTTAATGTGCTTGCCTTTTGTGCATATGCATAACTATTCTTTGTGACTGCTCACCATCAAGATGGTGTTTCCTATAACAACTACTGCTCGCCTCAGTCCTGAACTGCAAGCACTGTCAATGCTTCCCCTATACAACACCTTCTTCCCTGAGAAATTGGTTCTGATACTTGTGCTTCATTTTTGCCGAATGTTGTATCGATGTTTAGCATGAGTCAATCCATTATCCTATCTGCCTTTTTCTCTCTACCACTTTCCTGTAGGGAAGATGAAAAGCTTCATTGACAGACCCAAATAGAGCTCTGTTAATACATTGAGTGTACGAGAGTAACCAGTAGATTAACAGCTTTTTGTGGGGGTTTAGTAGTATGAAGAAGGGGAAGATGGTGCAGAAACACCCTGTGCGGGTGGATAAACCTGTACGTATAAATCTGCTACGCCTGGCCAAGAAGGAGCACACACATGGCCTATGCTTGTCGCACAAGAGCCTAGGGTGCTTGAACAGAACTGGAAAGGGTTGTTGCTGTAATTGGATATCTGACATGCTAAGTGGGCATCCCTCATATATTCACCAAGAACCACTGCCTTGTCAGTCAAGTCCCTGGAGAATGCAGGTTTGCCCACTGACTTCTGCAGGACTTCTTGGTGTGAGTAGACTCTCCAGACCCTCCACGATTTGGGATGTACCGCTCTGGTATCTATCTAACCGGTTAGGAATCTGCAGTTAGAAATATTAATCAGAAGTACACGTTACTTACCTTCTGGTGAATAGTCTATCCAACAGATTCCCTGCTGCCTCCCCCCTCTCCTTTCTATGAAGTGAGCTCTTGTGATTATAACAAGGCTGTTTGGTCTGCATGTGAGGGTTTGGGAGTGTTCAAGATAAACTGACATCAGAGTTTAGCGAAAATGCCAATATACTGCACTGTCTGTTTTGGAAGCTGTGTGAGACCAGCACGGACTCTGATGGTTCCACATACCGGCACGCTGCAGCAATTAAATGGAAAAAATCCAGATCCAGTCTGATCTGAGTAATCTGCGGTTAAATAGTATGCACCACAGAGAGCATTGCAGGAGGTAAGTAGTTCATCACGTCCTATATTTTTCCAAATCCATCATTAAGTACAGAAATGTCCCTTCTCACACTTGGCCTGTAGGCCCTTGATGTGAGGAGTGCCCTCTGCTTCTATTTAAAGTATAGAGAAATGTGAGAGGCCAAACAGATGTTCGTTCATTATTGCATTATCTGTTGGTGAGAATGAAGCAGGCATTAGCCCAATGCTTTGTTTCTTACACCTTTTGACCAAAGACCTACAAATAAATCCTTTTTAGGATCCTAGGCCCTATTCTGGAAGAGCAAAGTGGCTGCCAAAGCCTACTTTATTAATGTTCCAGTTTTTGGAATTTGTAGATCTCCCAGGAGATCAGTCCATATGTTTGCAGTGCACTACTTCCTATACATTTACCAAAGGGCAGATTACCAAGGGAGTTAAGCTTCTCTGCTTGCTTAGTGATTTGTATTCTATCTATGACTAGCTTTCTTTTTATTGTCTTGTTCCATTTTCTTACCTCTGTGATGCATAGAGGCTTGGTATTATTTGTCTTCATGAATATGACTGAAGATCCGTTTATGCAAGAGCAAACCTTAATGTTTATTGGGATTTTTTGCAGATTTATTGAACAGTCCTTACATTTACTTGCAAAATATGAAAGTGGACAAAGTGGTCTTTTATCCTGCTGCTTACTTCCAGACTTCAGGTTAATTGTTCACCCAGCTGTCACAGCTTTGTACTCTGCGGCAGTCATTGACCCTGGCTGGCTTAGAGTGAAGTTTTCATTGCGTTAGGATGTATGGCCTAGCTCATCACTATCTTTATTTTTCTTCTAAAATACATGATTAAAGAAGATTCAAAAGACATCCTCTAAATTGTGTTTAAGATTCAACGGGCTGTGTTTACAAGAAAACACAATACGCCTTTAAGTGACTATAACCTAAAAATGAAAAATGTTCCCCCCTTTTTAAATGTTCCGGGTCTCACTGTATAGAGAAAGATTCAGTGTTCATAAATTAATTGAAGATGAATGGAGTAGAGGGAGTACAAGTTAGTAACTTTCCCATATTCTTTGTTTAGTTAAGGGGATTCGATCATTGTGGATATAGTGATAGCAGTTTTTGTATTAGAGCTGGCATTGCATTGGGCGAGTCCTCGTGTGGCCTTTTGACTTAAGGTGTTCTCTGACTGAAGGAGTTGCAGCTCTTGAGACTGAGGAGTGTATGAAGTCGTTGTATAAATGTTCCTCATTAATTCAGAGTGCTATTGTTTACAGGGCTGCTTGATTTTGAGCGATGAACTGAACCATGCGTCATTGGTACTGGGAGCAAGGCTGTCTGGTGCTACCATTCGAATCTTCAAACACAACAGTGAGTATTCTTGAGCCATATTCCTTGGCATGGTCTGGCATTTGGGGGATTGAATGGTTTTCTGTGTAGGGACCAATATACACTGCACTTCCTGCGCACTTGCAAAAACATGTTAAATTTGAGGGGTTTCTGGGTCTAGTACAATTCCATTGTTCTATTGTTCACAATTGAGAAACATTTTCACTTTTCTTGTGCAGTAGTCTGTCATCTAATCCTTCTAAAGAGGTCAAAGTCACTCTTCCTTGCCATTGGGGTTCAGCTGTGCAATTCCCTTTCCTTACTCAGATAAAGAAAACTAAATCCATCTTGCTTTCTATGAAGCTCTAAGCATTTCCCCCCGCTACCATAAGCATCCTTTCTGGTATAACTGTTGGCAGTATAAATTACCAATGAAGGAATTTCTGCTAGAGTAAAAGAATCTACCTAAATCGTATTTTAACATATGTCTGCCCAAGACCTGGCTATACACCCACTCGGTGACAGCTGCTTTGTGTTTGGTAAACATTCAGAAAAAAAGATAGTTTTGTGATGATTAAATAGCATAGAAGCTTGATGTCAGGTATTGATCTTCTTAAATGGAGTTTGGCATTGATCTGACAGCCTTTTTTTAACAATATGTGTGTGTTTGTTTGCATGTATATAGCATGTGTGGCTTTATGTACACTTCCTCTGCATGCTCCTGCCATTTAGTGTTGGGCGCAGATGTTTGCTACATGGTTTTTTCTTTTAAGAAGTCAGAGTTCCAAGACCTGTTGTGACTACACTCTTGGACCACAGTGCACAAGCACACTGACTCCACCTTTGATTGGCTTCATTGCCATCAGGCTTTTATGTTTTAGAACAGTGCTCCAGGATTGATGTTGTAACTCGCAGGTTCTTTCTTCTCATTTCCAGCAGTTCACCTCTACTACTGCAACGAAAATGCTACTGTCAGAATCTAGCCTTCTGCAATGCCGGAACTTTAGATCTGTCGGTTGCTGATCACTACGCTTCAGTGCACTGCATACTCGAGCCGCTATTCTTGACTAGTCTTGAGTCCTCGTTGATGCTTCCTTGCGAATGCACCTAGGACAAGGGTATGAAACGTACACACTTTCAGTTCTGCTCTAGGTGCCACATGAATACCCCTGGAGTGATCATCTTGAGTTTTGAAACGTCTGCCTCTCCCTAGAGTACATGGAGCCATCCTGCGAAGCCTTCCTCACCTTCATCTGCAAAAGAAACCTCAAAGGAGGAAGGCTCATCTCAGTGTGTAAGTGTGCAAAGATAGGCCTATTCAGAGACACAAGACATTTTCGGAGTTAAAGATGTGTCCGCTGCAGAGAAAAACATTCCAGTAGGTCAGGCAGAGTCCAGAGTCTGTCTTCTCGAGGCCTCCAACATCTAGGAGGAGGTAGAGTTTCTTAAACTAGCAGTGTAACTCATGCCAGTATATGGGCTGAAGTCAAAGTCAATGCTCAGCACCTCTACAGCGCCTCAAGGTCAGTCTTTAGCCTAAAAACTCCCATTGACAAAGGCATAGCACCACTCCCAAGCGAGTGGCATTGAGTCCCAAGCTTAACCAAAAGCAGCACAGACCTTAGGGTTCTGCTCTTCCAGCCAGAATGCCCTAGACTCGAAAGGCTGGATCGTCACCTATGAAGATCCTATAAAAGGGCATGGATCTGCTCTCCGCTTCCACACTGACTTTGCATCGTAAAGCTGCACTGTGCGCCGACATCACCACCACATCCCCAAGCCTCTGAAAAGACACACTCTGAGCCAAAATCAATGCTGAAAGCACCTCCGCAACTGACACTTGGGCCAGGGCCGAAGCTCCCCTCGATGCCAAAGTTGAACTCCACAGAGGGGTCCATCTTTGAGAAACTTCTAAGAGGTCCTGGATACAAAGTAGAATTAGCTCTCCATAAGCACATGGACAAAATACTTGCCAAACCACCGGCCCCAGGACTCATCCAGATGCTAAAAAACATTGGTAGGCCTTTGAGAAGGAACCAGGACTATGCCCTTACATACCACCAAGTCCTTGAAGGGTCATGGATTCTGCTACAAGCCCAACACCATTCCCACCACTTCTACAAATACCTCCTCCACCTGTACCACTGCCCACACCCTCCTTCATCTAAGCCGCAGGACACTGACTCCGTGTAGGGCAGTCCTTACTACTACCGAGGCCCCTTTGACGAACCCGTAAGGCCCTCAGACTGTGGTAAACCCCCAAGCTGATCCAGACCTCTAGCCCTATGCTGCCAAGTTCTCCCCACAAGATGATACCACTGCATATCATGCAGGAATACAAACGGCTACACAGCATCATTAGGTCAAACTACACCGACTGAGGATTCAGGATGACTTCCTGGTCAATGCCTGTCTAAGACATAGCTTTGGGTGCAATAACTCCCCATGCTCTAGGGAATGCTGAGGTCAACCACTGACAACTTTAAGGAACTGGTAAAGGCTAAGATTGTCACTCCCAGAGTGAAGATTAAATATAGGCCTACCCTTGACGATCTAGATTATATTTGTAGAACGATTGCCCCTAGCTCCCTCGTTGTTTACACAGAAGGCTGACAAAGAGTCTAAATTGATGACACTGGAAAGCAGGTAGCACTTGAAGCAACCATGCATTGGCACATTTCAAACTCAATAGGTTAACCTTTCCAGGTACGACTGGTACCAGTGGAAGGAGACATTGGCGCTGGGGAAGCCTCTACCAGAGGCCCATTGTAAAAGAGGACAGGAGTTGGTTGCTGAGGGGAAAACAATTAGCAGTGCCAACTTCAAATGCACCCTCGACGTGGTGGATACAGCCACTAGGGGGTATCAATACCATCCTCCCCCAAAGGCATGCCTGGCATAGGTTGTCGGGGTTTAGGCCTGAGGTGCAACTGCTCTTCCTTAATGAGACTTTTGATGGGAGGGGCATCTGTTCTACATCACTGCCTAATTATCACCAGCAATACGAGAAAATTACATTTTCAGCTGCAGCGGGTTCTGCCCTTTCTCAGCTCAGTTACAGGCAAATGCATACCGGATCAAACGGAGGGTAATGCCATTCCAACAGCTACTGCCTCTTTTTAAGACATACTGTCTCATTACTGTTTGAACTGTCATTAAACTGTTGGGGATGATGGTTTCATTCATAGAGATTATACCATGCGTCTACTACAAAAATGCCTCTCAAGGCAGTGGGGAGAGGTGAAAGAGCATTATCGACATCTAGTGTTAAGGACGAGAGCGCAGCACTCTGTTTTTGTGGAACAACAATAACCTATTGCTAGGCTGGCCCTTTCTAGACCCCCACCACCGACACATTTCTTGTGAGGTGGGGAGCTCATCTCTGAGGTAGCTGTGCAAAGCACCTGGACCCCTCAACACCAGGAGCACCATATAAACAATGTGGAGCTTCAAGCCATCAGGCTAGCTGTTAAAGTGTTCCTCCCTGTACTGTGATGGAAAACCGTGCTAACAGAGGAGTACAACATGACAGCTGTGTTCTACATCCGGAAGCAAAAAAGTGCAAGTGATGTCGCGCTACTATGCAGTGCCTAACTTAAGCCAGAGGTTTCTGGTGCTCTGCACCAGCACTTAATTGTCAGCACCGGCACGTGTGACAGTCTTCCACAAGGTGGCGCTGTCTGGCTAATTTAGAGTTGACCACAACAGTTAATTATTAATTCAGTATACATTAAAAATGACTGAGCTGCTGCCCAAGCTATTCTTAAAGCCTTTGGGAGCCTGAAATAGTCTGAATTGTCACTCTTGTAGGAGTGTGATGGTTAGTCTATGTCACTATTCTATTTATTTTCTGTTGGTTTTTTTCAAATTAAGCACTGGCTACAAGATTTTTGGTGAGTTTGATACCTCCCCTGAGACAGAGCTCAACTCACCAAATGGGCCACCCAAGGCAGAAGAGCCTCATTTGCAGTGGTGGTTTGGAGGACAGCTGAAGAACTAAAATTGCAGCTGCTCTCCATTGTAATGAAGACAACTGTTTTGGCAGACCTTTTGCAACCAGGACCAGCAACAACCGAGCCCCTGCTTCAATTTAAGGTCCCAGGCACAGATACTTTAATAACTACCTGGTTTTTGCCCACCTATTAGTAAAAAAACTGTGGGTCACCTGGCGTTGGACTATGCACTTGACCATCTCCCAACTAAGTTCTGTATTCTGGAGAGTCTCATTGCGCAGGCTTCCAATGGTAAGGTGGATCCTGATTTATCTCCAACCCATCCTGCTATAGACAATCCAAAAGAAAATAATTGATACCTTTTTAGTGAGCAAAGGTTTTCTTATGCCAAACTGGCACTGAGATCTGTTAATACAGTCTGTCTATTGGGCTGAAATAAATATGCCCTTTTGGGACATGGCTAGTGAGATTTTGCCAACTGCGCTGGAGATTGTTAGGGACTCTGTGGCTCAGGCGATGCATGATGGGCATGCCTTTGCAAAGTAAGTCTTTCGCGCAGGCCTGGATTCCACGGAACCCATTAGTCGGTACCCGTATTCTGATTCATTAACAAGCCTGGATGAGATCAACAAAATTTTCCAGCAATGTGCTGGCCTTGTTGATGGATATTTCATATGATTGATTTTGCCTCTTCAGAGTGGAGGCAAGCTCCTTTCTGGAACTCTTTAGATGTAACAGAACTGCACTTTGTTCCCCTGCAAAGTAACTTACCCACGAGCTCTGAAAATGTAGGGGCTATTCCAGGGGGATCGCATATAGACAAACAGCCTTCCCAGCCAGTGATGCAACACATAGCCCCGTTCTTTCAGGACCACAAATTGGGCACGGGGAGGCAATGCACAGATCAGCAGGGGCACCACTCCTCCAATTCCTTGTCCCCCACCACAGTGCAAAACAAACCACTTTGGTTTGTTCTTAGCTACTCATGTCCAAAGTGTAGGGGGCAGGATTTAACACTCACTGGTTGGTAATCCATCACATCCTACCAATGGGGTCTTGCAGATTGTTCAAAAGGGCGAAACCAAGTGCTTATTTTTAGCCGGTGGTTTCTGGTGCTCGTCACCGGCCCTTAAAGTCAACACCCGCACTTGTGACAGTCTGCCACAAGGTGGTGCTGTCTGGCTAATTTAGAGATGACCACAACAGCAGGTAATTATTCGTTCAATCTACATTAGAAATTACAATTACCTGCCGCACAAGCCATTCTTATAGCTTTGGAGGCCTGAAATTTGTCTGAATTGTCACACTTGTAGGATTGTGATGGTTAGTAGTTGTGTTGTTACTGTTAAAGGCCGCATGGTAGGGGCAATGTGTGGTGCAAGCTGCATTGGCCTCTTGACAAGAGCGCGGACACTTATTTTTAAAAAAAAAATTTAAATTAACTACTGGCTACCCCCTACCTTTTTGTCTCATCTCAACCCACCATTTCTCCAGATCCAAAACAAATTTCGGAAGAGCATCTGCCCATTCTGCTGTAGGAGGTACTCCTGTTGCTCTCCAAGGGCACCATAGAGATGGAATCTGATTTGTAGAAAAGTGAGGGTTGCTAATCCTACACTTTCCTCTTCCTGAAAAAGGGACTGAGGAATCAGATCTGTGTTGGACCTCTGACCCTGAACACCTTCCTAAGGAAGGTCAAATTAAAAATGCTCAAATTGGCTCAGATCATTTGTCGTCTGCAGTTGGGATACTGGATGGTGTCAATAGACTTGCAGGACACACATTTTTATATACCCGTCCTGCAGTCCACAGGCATTACCTGCACTTCAGGCTGAGCCAGGAACATTTTCAGTTTGCTGAGATCCAGTTCGGTCTCGCCAGATTTCCTTTTGGGGTGGGTCAAAAAAGCGATGTGGGGTTACTGCCAATTTTTTGGAGTGCCTGTATTTCTGTACCTCGATGACTGGTTGCTAAAGGCAGGCTCGCTCAGTTAGTCTTGGTGGAACTCCAGACATCGGTGGAACGCCAAATATTTATGGGATTTACCTTAAATGACCCAAAGTACCACCTGATTCTCTCACAAAGGCCTCAGTTTTTTTTTTTTTAGATATCCTGGGCACAGAGTGCAAGGCTATTTCTCTATCGTAACTAGTCTGGGACATTTGGATGTAGATCTCGATATTGGTGGCTGTATCCTGGATCCCAGTGAGTGTGCCTTGACCCGTTAGTGTCATGCATTGTTGTCATCTATGCCAGGTGGCACATTTGAGCCTTGCATTGGAACCTTAAGTCCCAGTAGGCCCAGCATAAATGCTTCCTTTCAAACACGTCCTTATGTCAGGGGAGATGCTTCAAGATCTGCAGTGGTGGCTGACCTTCACAGTTTGTCTTGCAGGATGCCACTCTTAGTTCTCCACCAAGAGGTGAATGTGATGACAATACTGGGTTAGGGAGTGCATCTGGGGATGGTGGAGATAGGTCTCTTGCCTCCAACAGAAAGACACCTCCATATCAACCTATGGAAGCCATGGGCCATCGTTTGATCTTGAAGACTTAATTTTGTCGATAAAGGGGAGGCTAGTACTTGTGATCAGGAATAACATGACTGCCATGTGGTACTGCAGCAAGCAGGACAGAGTTATGTGTGACAAAAGGCTGTGTGCCTCTGGAAGTGGTTGGAACACCAGATCAGCTTCCTGGTCGCCAACTGCATTGTCGAGTACCTGAATGCCAAAGCGGACTAACTGAGCAGACGTCGTCTGGTAGAACATGAGTGGCTTCTACATCCCCAGGTTGCACAGGGCGATTTCAACCAATGAGGAAAGCCATGGCTAGATCTTTTCACCACTGTCAAGGGCTTGTAGTGCCAACAGTTTAGTGCATTACAGTTTTCCACAAGGTGACGCATTCTGGCTAGAATGGAACAATGCAAGCAACAATAACTGCCAAAAACCCCTTTTTGTACATCTGTATACATCCAAGAACAAATCATTATTAAAATATACATTGTGCCGCAAAATATATAATCCCCAAAAACATATATCTATTTTCTCATGATACTTTTTATTCATTATCTTTTCTTTTCAACTTTTTTTCTCCTATTAAATATTTTTATATTATTTTCTGGGAAATAGTAAGTGTACAGCATAACATATATAGTTTAACACAATATAATCAAATATATTCTGACAAGGCTACACCAACCCTTCTCCACAAAAACATTATTAAAACTCAATCATACCTTCACACATATCGCAATCATTCCCCAAACATACCACGGTTATGACTAACATCATGTAGGGCACCGCAAGAAGAAAGAAAGGAATAATATACTCTGATTAATAATAATAATTAATAGCAAGAAACAGACCTTTCTATTATTGTACATGAAATCATGCACCATCTTTTCATAGATACTCCTTGTAGTCCAATATAAGCCTTACATCTATACAGGCTTACCATAGAGACTAAAGTGAGCTTTCTAAATCACAAAATCCTCTTGATGTCTCTTACTGCTCTTGAATCGCGTAATCTTCCTGTACCCACTTTGTTTGAATGGGACAAAGGAGTCCTATATCCCTTTTCAACCATACCTCTCCTGCCATGAGTTCTGAAGAACATCAAGACATCCTAATTTCGCTAGATGGGCCAGGAGAGTATGGTGTGCAGAACTCTTAACCATGAGCATCTGTGAACAGTTTGCCACTATGGGAGGACTTTCTGTCTAACCTGGGCAGGGTTCTTATCAGAAGCACTACACCTCCATATGTGGAGATAGAGCGGCAGCAATTGACTTCATTCGGTATGCTCTCTGAAGTAGTGGATGTCCTTTTCGCTACCAGACACTTCTCCTCGAAATTCATTTACGCTCATTGACAACTTCATAACCTGTTGTGCCTGGGACACTGACCCCTTACAAGCTATGCTGTTGAACGTTCTTTAGTTTGTTTTGTCTTTATCCAGCAAGGCCTTGCAGTCAGCAATGTGAACTGTTATTTGTCAGCCCTTTCAGCTTTTTATGTTTGCCGAATCTACCATCTCCTGATGTGAGGAGGTTTATAAAACGTGTTGTAGGAAGGTAGGATATTTCTAGCCTGCATACCCCCACTTTTCGCCTGGTGTCAGTATGCTTTTGACTTAGTTTGCTGGATTCCTGCTAATCAAGACCCCAGGGTCTGTGATCTCTCCCCTAAATTGGCTTTGATAAGTACTTTGGTATCTCCACAATTGGCAACTGGTGTAACACTATTAGTCCCTAGTATTTCTTACTGAGGTTCCCAGGGCATACGTGCACTAGAGGTCTCCCATGGGCTGCAGCAAGTATTGTGCCACCTATAGGAGTCCCCTTAAACTGTGACTACAGGCCTGACATTGCAGCCTGTGTGAGCTGGTGCTTGCACCTCTCACGACAGATATGTTTCCTTGTAACTGAGGTCACTGCACTTAACCTATAAGTTACCCCTATGGTAGGCTCTTCAATCCTAAGGGTAGGGTGCTCGGTTACAAGTGTGAGGGTGCCTCTGCATGAACAGGACACCCCTACAAACACATCAGTCGATTCTCCAGGCTTTGTAAGTATGGCCTGCCATTTTAAGGTGTGTAGTGGACATCAGTCATTAAGAGATGCCTAACTATATAGTGACTGCACCGAACCTGGTCATGTTTAGTATCAAACATGTTGGAATAATACCCTAACACCGATTCCGGTGCTGGAAGTATGAGCCCATGTACTGGGGAGGCTCCTTAGGGCACCTCTGTACTCACGGTAACAGTCTTTCAGGGTCTGCCAGCAAGCTAGTGCTGCCGCCGACCACATACACAATTCTGCTCACCTGCTGGTGAGCTGAGCTCGAGGGCTTTCACAGTGCTGGATGTCTGGTTTTATCAGTATTCAGGATATATGATCTCTTTTTTTACTTTAGTTTTTGAGTTAGTATCATGTGGATTGCTCCAACGAATTTACTTTTAAGCATTCACTTAATTTCATAAAATGTCCCTATAAATAAAAATATTCTTCTTGCGCCCCAGTGCCTAAGTTGCCATCTAAGGATCAAGAGGAGGTCCCCCCCACTCTGACACTTTCCACTTGACCACATTGTTCATTCTTGGGCAGAAAACGTCATCTTATTATTCCACACAATTCCCTTGTTTTCCATAGTTGTGAGCATCTACTCACTGGGGTTAGAAGTAAGTGGGAGATCGTTATTCCAGGTATGGATTGCCCTGTGAGTTTATGCACACCCACAAGTTTGCTTGCATGTTATTCACCAACTCCTCTCCATACCCTTATCAATCTTGAAAACGTCAGAAATGTGTTTGAGAAGGTCAGGAGTATAATATTTTCCATAGTGGCTACGAAATTTCTCCATCAGGTAAGATAATTTTTCACCTGGGGAAATTAAGTAAATTTGTAAAGCGCATTGTGCCCACAGGCATCAAAGCACTTACACCGGTGTAGAAAACAGCTGCAAAAAAACAAAACGGAGCACTACAATCACTGGAGGGAAAAGAGCCAGGTTTTCAGTTGCTTACTGAAAACTACATAGCAGTTCAAATGTGCAATGTGTGTGGACAGGGTATTCCACAATTTGGTGGTTGCTATCAAAAAAGAGACCTCCCCAATAGGCTTTCCAAAATCTAGGAATGGTCACCTTCCTTAAAAAAGATGATCTAAGGTGTCTCTTAGGGGTATGCCAGTGAAATGCTGCTGTTAGAGGCATCAGCGTTAGGCCTGGGCGAAAATTCCGTCCCGCTCGCGGAAATTGCGATAATTTGACATTTCCGCGTTCCGCGGAGAGCGCGAAAATGTCAATTTCCGCAATCCGCATCTTATCGGAAATTTTTTTCTTGCTCGCGCTGTAAAAAAATACATTCTCGCGTGCGCGGATAGCCTTACCTGAATCCCTGCGTTCTCCGACAAGTTTTCCTGATCCGGTCGAGTTCTCCACGAGATGTTGGATTGTTGGTAGCCATTTGCGCTGTCTCGCGACAGTTCGCACCCCCATTAACGTCTTTCGTCGCGCGATCACGTCTTTCGTCGCGCGATCACGTCTTTCGTCGCGCGATCACGTCTTTCGTCGCGCGATCACGTCTTTCGTCGCGCGATCACGTCTTTCGTCGCGCGATCACGTCTTTCTTCTCGCGATCACGCACCGCGAGAGTATGAGATGATTGAGATCTCGAACACGTCATTCTCCACCGCGAGCGAGAGCGTGAGGACGCGGGCACTTCATATCGAACGCGGGCGAGACAAGTGAAAACAAGATGGCCGCGCCTGTGAGCAACGGCATGGGTAAGTTGGCGAGCCGCGATCACGCTGAAAATACCGCGAACGGGCGGGAAACAAACTTCCGCGTCTTCGCGATATTTCCGCGTATTTGCGTAGATTTTTTACATTTTCGCGATAGTTTGCGAAAGTGAATTTCGCAAATTCCGCCCACCCTTAATCAGCGTTTGATGGTGAAAAGCCAAATGGACCATGCAGAGCGCTTTAAAAATCACACGCTTCCTAACTGGCAGCCATTAAAGGGAGCACATGCCTTCCCTGACTAATAGATGATTAGGTGCATCCAGTACCAGGCGGGCTGCCACATTTTGAATGACCTACAGTCTGCTAAGCGTGGACTCACTGATGTCCAAATATAAAGCATTGCAGTAGTCCAGGTGTGTTGTAATTAACGCAGTAACCACTGCTACTCTGAGTTCAGCAGGTGTGTGAGGGAAAATCTTTTTCAGGATTTTGATCATGAAAAAGCAAGAACTCTCAGTACTGTTGACCTCCGTGTCAACGGTAAGTGTATTATTAAAGATAATCACAAGACACCTGGTGTAGGTAAAGGACCACGCGTCTCTGGCCACCAAAGTCCTGACCACACCAAGGGCTGTGCCCCAAAAACCAAGATCTTCATCTTTTTGGCATTTAATTTCGAGCAATTCCCCTTCATCCAGATGCGGATATCAATCATTCAGAGATTGAACTTCTCTGCAACCAGCATGATATCATCTGATATAGTGATGAGGATTTGTGTGTTGTCCGCATAGGACACCACCTGAAAGCCAAATTGCTGCACCAGTTTAGCGGGGCAAAATGTAGGTTAAACAGGGTGAGGCTGAGGGATGCTGGAACGGTTCTGTCCTGAAACTCCCACAGCTAACTGTTTGGGTCCTATTTATCAACAAGCATTGGGATAGCCAATAGGTCTCTCCTTTGGGACCTTATAAGTGTCTAGTTATGCAGCACAATATCCTTGGTGCAACAGCATTAACTGTTGCATGGCGGGAGAGGAGTTGGCCTAACGGCTAGGGCGCTTGACCTCGGAACTGGGTTCGAGTCTCGGTAATGACTCTGAACATCCTGTGATTCTGGGCAAATCACTGAATGTGTGTCTTCATGTAACATAACTGGTGCTATGTAAAGCGCTCTGATACCAGATTGGATTCGGGTCAAGTTCGCGCTATATAAAACTCTGCAAAAAAAAAATTACATAAAAAATTAGGTTTTTTACAAAGACGCAACATAGTTTCTTCAACTAGAAAGAAAATGCCCCACAAAATCGTCTTTGCTGGTGTAAATGCTGAAACTAACATTGAAGTGGCTAGAGAAAGAAAGGGAGCAAGGCTCCGTGCGTGCCACAAGCACCAAAACGCATATGTTCTTGTAAAACGAGGGTAGAAGGAGAGAGATGCAGCGAGGGTGGGAGGAGAGGGACACAGAGAGGGTCACAGAGGTAGTGGGAGGGAGAGAAGCAGCGCGGGTGGAAGGAGAGAGAAGCAGCACGGGTGAGAGGGGAAGGACACAGGTAGCGGGAGGGAGAGAAGAGTGGGCTGGTGGGAGGGGAGACACTGAGGTAGTGGGAGGGAGAGAAGCAGCGCTGATGGAAGTGCCCAGAAGGTGCATTAATTATTCACGGTGACAGGTGCCTGCTCTGAGCTCATTTTAATAACTCTGCCATCAAAAGGCGAACGCGCGCAGATATAATCTGAGGCTGAGCTGGAGTTAATCTAATAGTACAGTGATTTATTTATTTCCCATTAATCCAATGGAGAGGGAAAATAAAGCGGAGGGCTGCAGCAGGCGGGTAATCTGAGAGATAGCTCTGCGATGACTGAGCACACTGCACTCACCTGTATAGCGTAGAATGCACATTCGGGGACAAGTGTGTGGGTTGGGGGGAAGCTTTTGAGCACAGAGAGCACAACACATACTCACCTGTGGAGCTGCAGTGCGCTGGGAAGGCAAAGAGAAACACCACAAGTCACACAAGGACATGCTCCTCTGAGGGGTGCCAGGAGTCCCGGTTTTGAGGGGAAAGTCTCGGTTTTTCGTCATATCTCCCGGTAGATTTAGCTAAATTCAGCCATGTTCCATTTTTGAGAGGGTCAATGTAAGACAGAGGGAGGCAACCTTTAATGTTCTAATGCACGGTCACTAGCCATTTCACAACTCAATTTAATTAACGCAGAGGAGGCGGGCTGCACGAAGCGTGCGATGGGTAACAAATGGCAGAGTAATGATGAGGGGGCTCTCCTCTCTCCTGTGACTAGACGCGCGCGCGCGCGCATCATGTGAATACCTCTTGTTTTTACTGAATAACGGTTGCAAGCAACCTGGGTCTATTCGGCTGGGAAGGTCAGTGGTGGCACAGCATGCCTGGTGAGGGAGGCAGAGCTCTACAGTACAGCAGGACAGGGTTGCCGCATTAAACCAAAGAGAAAAAAGTACACAGTATGGGCTGCTGGCTAAAACAAGATGGCCAACGCTGATGGGCGTTCTAGGCCAATGCATATAACGTACACCACAAAGCTGCATATAGGAGATCATTGCTCATCACGGTGGCGATGGAAGATAGCATGCAGGGCACCAGGAGCAGAAGAAACAAGCATTGGCCGCCAGCAAAAAGAAAACGTGCGACCGGGAGTTGTGTGCGCGCATGAGCAAAAATAAAATCAACACGTGAGCAGTGCGTGCGCGCACAGGGAGAGCGAGAGGAAAGCCAGATGGCGCCTCTAAAAGCCCACTCACTAAATGTCTCGCCATAGCAGCGCATGCACTGGCTCAGGCGGGACCTAAAAAGGAGTCCAGGAAGTCTAAAGCAGTATCCCTCAACCCTACTTGATGCAATATTTACACCAAGCTGGATGTAGATATCTTATCAAATGTCGCTGACCGATCCAACATGCGATCCAGCTGGCGACAAATCGAGTCTTCCGTGGCAACCAGTGCTGATTCAGTTCTATGACCACTCACAAAACCCATTCTGTGAGGGGTCGAGAAGGTCATGGGGAGTCATAAACTTGGGAAGTTCCTGGTTGATATATTTTTCAAAGATTTTAGCCTGTATAGGCAGAAGAGATTGGGCGACGGTTTTTTAGGTTCTCTTGATCGCCATTGGGTTTCTTTTTATGGTTTAAGTCGCTGTTGTTGAATGTGTTGCAAGCGGAGACATTACACCCACCTACAACCACTGTGCACTAATTGAGCCACCCAGAGCTGCGCCAACCGCCTGCATAAGCACTATACTCGAGGAGGGCACGTGCGCGGTGAATTGCGCTGTGCGGACGCCTGGGGAAGGCCGCACCAGCGTTTTTGAGACACGTGGAAGGGCCATCTCTCATCAAAAAGGAGAGTAGGATATTGAATGATCCTTGATAGCTCTAGATGGGGATAGCCGCAAACAACTGTACAAGGATGGAAGCTACTCCGGGCACAAGCGCACCAGCTACACGCTTTTTTATTCTTCGAGTGTTCCTTCTGAAACGCGCCTGACTTAAAAATGGCGCCTCCCGCCGATCGTCACTGGGGGTCTAAGTTACACCCCAAGGGTTGCACGACGTCTGCTTTCTCAGCTTAAAGGCCGCAATCATTGGTTTCCGACCTACATGGAAGGTCCTACATGGACCTACATGACAAGGTCTGGTCATTGACCAGACCTTGATCTTAGCCCTCAACCGACCTGTATCCTGCACAGCCTTTCAGGACGTTTACCCTGTGAACTTTCCCTCGACTGCTGAGACCTTGCTACCTGACCGTTGCCCGGTGGAGCTACCCTGATAGCTATAGGGGAGATGGGCTGTGAATTCCCTCCTCGGCCGTCACCTACCCAGCTGGACATTGGGCAGACCTTCCTTCATCTCTCCTGCCATCTACACCCTTCCCCCTTACCACTATCCGCCCTATTTATCCTTCCTCCATACTATTTAAATGTGTTTCGTATAACCAATGTAACCTGTAACTGTTTTTAACTGTATAATAATCAGATTCCTAATGTAAAGCGCTCTGATACCCACGGGTCTAGCCAGCGCTTCTAGTAACTGATGTAATGTGTAACTGATGTAATTTTGTAATTTCTGTGGAACTTTATGTAAAGCGCTCTGATACCTCCGGGTCTAGCCAGCGCTATATAAAACTCTCAAAATAAAATAAAAAAAATAGAGGAAGTGAAGAAAAGCAGAGAGGAAACTGAGAGAAACAGAAAAGATGGAGGACAGGTATCCACCCACAGTGTACGGTATGACTCGGTAGGGAGCTAGAGTTGATTTCCAGGGGGTGGCGGGTCCTTTGGGGGGGTGGTCGTGGGGAATTGCCGGACTCTGAGGTAACAAGAACAGGTAAGCGCTATAAACTCTGAGGATAACTATGCCACCGTGGTCCCCCAGGTGTTATCGAATCGGGGTATAGTGTGATTGATCCCTGCCCTAATCCTTTCCATCCCTACAACCTTCCACAGTTTGTGTAGCCAATCTAGTTTGGTCGGTATGTCGGTTGTGCCCCACTTTGCCAGAAGAACCTGTTTGGCTGCCCCTAGTGCTGGAGTGATCGCCCTGCCCCTACAGGACCAGAGAGGATGTGTGAGAATTGGCTAGCCCCAGGAGTATATAGCTAGGGAATCTGGGGAGTTCTGTCTGATATATCTGATCAATTACGGGCAGTATAGTGTCCCAGAATGCCTGAATCTTAGGGCAGTGCCAGAGGATATGGGACAGTGTACCCGCCTGTCCACAGTGGCTCCAACAGAGATCGCTGCTGTGGGGCTTCCATTGGACAACCCTCACCGGGGTGTAATACCAATAGTGTGCAATTTTTAAGAGCATCTCTTTTCCCGAGGTACTGCACGATGATGACCGGGCCCTGTGAATAATATTCGCCCACTCTTTGGGTGAGAACTCTCGACTCAGCTCTGCCTCCCATCGACGCTGCGCTGGGGATTTGGTCAGAGTTTTTGCCTTGTTGAGAAAGCCATAAATATCTGACAGAAGGCTTTTGTTGGCGGTGTGAGTAATGTACCAAATCTTGAATTTTGTGAGGAGCCGACCTGCATGCAGACGGATCTGAGGCTGTATGACCCAATGACGCAGCGCCAAGTACTACCAATACGACTCCTTGGGGATCCCATAATGAGCCACCAACCTGGGGAAGTCCAGGATACCCCGCTCGTCAAATAGGTCCCCGATATGTTTACAGTTTGCTTCTTGCCATTTCAAGTAGGCGTTCCCCACGAGGGCTGGGGGAAAATCTGGATTCCCTATAAAAGCGGTCAAGGGTAAGATAGTCTAGGACAGCTGACACCTCTCCTGGACCCTGTCCCACACCTGCATAGTGGCGTGCAGGACCGGGGAGAGATGCGCCCCGAGCGGCCGATGGAGTAGGGAGCCAAGGAACCTTCCAAATGTGGATCCCTACCACACCCCTTTACATAAAGCACCAATGCTTTTCCGATTCTAGTTGGTACCATTCAATCATCCATCGCAATTGCGCTGCTTCATAGTAGCGACCGAGATGCGGAACACCGAGGCCTCCCTCGTCTTGTCTCAGGTACGCGAGGTGACTGGCCATACGCGGTTTCTTTCCCCCCAATGAAGCTATTGATGAGTTGCTGCATTTGATCCAGCGTCGTGGGCGGCGGACATAGGGGGAGCATCTGCATGATGTAAAGCAGGCGGGGCAGAATAGTCCTCTTGACAGGAAAGGGTATCTTTCTTCCAGCTGTTTATTTCATGGCGGACCTTGTACAAGGCCTCCAAATAGTTCACCTGGGCAGTCTTTGCGGTGGAAGAAAAAAACAGGAGCCGCAAATAGGTGATATTGGTAGCGGCCCAAGTGAATGGGAAATGCAGCGATAGTTGGTGTCGATCCACCTCTGGTAGTGTAAGACTTAGAGCCTGGGTCTTTTTAAATTAATCTTGAATCCCGACGCCGCGCTAAAAGCCTCAACCTCTGCCAGCAGAGGGGGGAAGACCTAACAACGGGTGCGTTAAGAAAAGAAGCATGTCGTCTGCATCCAGGGAGATCTTATGTTCCCTGCCACCCATCCGGATCCCAGTGACTGTAGGGAGTTAGCAGACCCTCTCGGTGAACGGCTCCATATAGAGCACGAAGAGGAGGGGGGGGAGGACACCCCTCTCTCGTGCCGCGTCCGATTCGAAAGGCACGGGAGACCACACCATTGACCCAGAATATGGGCCTCTCGACGGTCCCCGTTGCGTTCTAGAGTGTCCACTCTGTCCCCCACCTCGCCGAGCTCAGTCCCGATCTGCTTGACATCGGAGGCCATCTCCTACCGCAGGCTTGCAAAGTCCTCCCGAAGGAAGCCGAAGAGCTGTTCCATAAATTCTCTTGTAACCGGCTCAGCCGCATGCCCCACCTCCAGGTCCGTCCCCACGTCGCCAGCCTTGTTCCCGTTTTCTGGAACAAGTCTTTGATGAAGGGATCTTTATTCGCGGTTTCCTTCTTGGACCGTTGCGTAGTCATGGTCGCAGCTCACAGGGCTCCAGATCACGATGTCCCCCCCCCCCCCCCCCCCCCCCCCCGTCCTCCCCCCCCCATACAGGATTCCAAGTAAGGGGAGAGGGGTTCCCCCAGCAGGTCACCGAGGCAATAGGCACCGGGCCCTCCGCGCAATCTCCACCACACCACCAATGGCGCACCGGGATCGGGCACAGCAGGCTGACTAACACACCACTGGGAGGGAGTGGAACTCCACGAGGCCCAGCTCCACCTGCACCGGGGCAGCAGATCCTCAGTTCTGTTGATGCACCACCTCCAGGCCTCAGCACCGGCGGTCTGGCTATCCAGGGGGGGTCAAGGCACAATCGGGGAGCTCCGAACCGGCAAGCGAGAGGCTGAGTTCCAGGGCCTTGGTGACCAGTAAGCTCGCTTGGGGGCCGGCTCGCCCCCTATACCCAGGCAGATACCAGTACCGGGTCAGGATTCTCCCACCCCCCCTCCCAAGCTCCCAAAGTCCTCCGTCCATTCAGGGGTAGCCACAGGCAGTAGCCCCTCAGTGTTATGTGGCCAGTCCACCCACCTCTGCTCCTTGTGTCCTCTGGAGGCCCTGCGCGTTCTGCCGGTAGGCCGTGCCTTGTGGCAGCCCACAGTGATCGCTGGGTGTAGTTGCCTCCCCCTTCAGGACAGCCTCCTGGAACCAGGCAGACGCCGCGGCTCACCTTCCAGCCGGAGCTCAGGTGAGGGCCGTGCCGCCGCTGCTTCTCCACTGCCTCCGGAAGCTCTCTCGACCGCTACCACACCGGGCTAGGCCCCGCAGAGGCCGCTCCTCCGCTCCGAGTGCGGCCGCGCTCTCAGCAGACTCTCGCCCACCTCACCGCGCCGTCTTCAGCCTCCTCCACCATGGGCACTGCAGTTTCGAAGCCCGTCTGCCAACGGTGTGCTCCTCGGGACGGTCCTCTCGATGCCGCTACCACTCACCACCTCGGGGCCTCCGCGGCCGATCACGACTGTTGTGGAGGCCTCCCGGCCTCCGTGACAGAGTACAACTGCCTTAGGGGGTCCCCCGGTCAACGGTCTCAGCCCTAGCCGTTCAGCGCACCCAGAGGACCCTGCTGAGCCCTCCTTAGGGTCTGGATGCCGCAGATGGATGCTGTATTCCGGCCTCGTCGAGCGGGGCCCCAAGAAGGCGATGTCACTCTGCCGCCATCTTGGCCACACCTTGGGTTTCTTTTTAAGGGGAATAACTACTGCCTCCTTTCAAAGTCGGGAAACACTCCTGTTAATATCTGAAGGTAGACCTTTTCCAAAAAGGTTGCAATCTGATCCGGTATGAGTTGTAATGGCGAACCTGATGCCATGTGCATAACAAATTTTCCCTTTCAAAAGGGAAATTGGGGGGTTTGGCGGGAGGGAGTGGACATAGTTGGGGGTAGAGTACCGATCAGCAGAGTCCTCTGTGACAGAAGTGAGTTGAGGCCTATCCTCATTGACGTTAACCTCTTCTGTGCCCATGACGAGATAGTCTCGTCATGGAGCACGGTCGCGCTGTGCCCATGATGAGACTATCTCGTCATGAACCCCACCCACTAATGCAACGCCCGGCACAGGAGGCGGAAAGGGCGTGGCACTGAAGGGGTTAAAGTCAGAGAAGATCTTCAAGGTCTTATCTCTAAAGTAAACTGCAACATTGTTGCAGAAACTTTGAGAGCTCTTCAAGGACTGCTGGATCAGGGTAGTAGAGAGCTCTTTAACCACCGTGAAGTTTGTTAGGAGTGTTACTGGCAGATTATATTTTGTTAACATAATAGGAGGATTTGGCAGCCACAATGGCACGCTGCAGCAGTTTTACTACCTTCTACAGTGTGCTTTGGAAAGTGACCACTAGGTGGTCTGACCAACTTAAGGGGAGAATATCTCCCACCACCAAGGCCGAATGGTTGGCAAAAATTCCATCCAACATATGGCCTGCTGTATAGGTTGGGGACTTGACCCCAGTTGGGAAAATCCAAAATCAGTAATAAGTTCTAGAAAAGTGACAGCCATTGCACCCCTTATCTTATGGAAGTTAAAATCACCCAATATAGTAAAATTGGGGTTTGCAATGTAGGGTTCCACGACTTAGGCCTAGGCCTCAATAAACTGAGTTCGAGAGCCAAGGGGGACGATAAACAAGGAGCCCAGATAGAGAGAGTGCATTTATTATTAGCTTTACATCTAAACCACGCCACCTTGCAGGTGTCTTGTGAGTCCGAGCTAATGGGCTCCAAAGTGCAGTTGATGGAGTTTCTGGACATAATGGCCAGTCCCCTGGCTCCGCGAAGGGGTTGGTCAAACCTGGTAATAGTATAATCCTGAGGGGTGGGAGCCACTAACTCAGGTCCTGAGTCTTCCTATGCCCAGGTTTCATTGATAAACATTCTAGGTCCAGGGTTTGGATCCACTCATACTTCCACTCTGACCACGGAGCACACATCAATCAAAGCACATGAAATTTAGGTGTGAATTCCCTTCCCCATACCTTACATCTTTCCTTGCTATTAAAAGTAGACACTCCATAATCCAAGGTTAGCACTGGGTGCCAGTTACAGTGAGCACAACTGCTCAACGATGTATTGACTGGGTTAATATTGTCACAAACCTCTCCCGTCATTGGGAATAAGGTTCATTATTTCAGACCGAGAATATTGAAAACGCTTACCCTCCGTGTTCAAACGAGCTGCGTTCCTGGCCCCTGGCTCCATCCAGGTGCGGATGGGCGTAGGTGAGCTGTACTTTGGCGTGCCAGCAGCACTTCCGCTCATCGGCCCAATTTTTATGTGCAGTTGAGCACATAGCAGAGCCTGCACTAGAACGCTGACCTGTTCCTCCTTGTCAGCATTCCGTCCATCATTTGTTTGCTGTAACACTTTTTGCCCTAAGTGGGATGGGTATGCCCAGAAGTGGGTCCCTTGCCCACTGTGCCACTGGATTCAAGCTAGCCTAAAAAAGCATATGGCTGGGTCCAAACTGGGGTGGCGTAGTGGGCAAAAGAACAATGGATTTAACCCAGATCTTTTGACTGGGGGAGAATGTTTGCATTGTCAGCATTCCATCCATCATTTGTTTGCTGTAACACGGTTCCTCTCTGTGGCACATGCAAAATAGCCATTGGGAGAGGAAAACAGTGCGATTCCCCTACCTCTAACTAGTTCAGAAATACGTTTTAGCACAGCTCTAACAAACTATGCGTGAAGTGCCCCAAAGTATGTGCAAAAATACGCTTAGATTTTTTAAAATAGCAGTAATTTAATTTTAATTCCTTAAGTGAAAAGCTCTCCCCCATACAAATATCAACATCACACCTCAATCAATGATCAGCGAAAGGAATCAGTTTTACATTAAAACAAATATCAGTGATAACACTAGCGTACCAAGTGCTCTGATATCAGCTTGAGCATTTTACTGGGAAAAAAATTAAACGTTTCAACATGTGAATTTTCATTTGCTCTGCAGTTTTTTTTACATGAACATTTATATTTGCTTAGACTAAAATGGAAGTCACAAAATTTTGCAATCCGTTCTCCTGGAAACCTGCAACTGTAAGTGTTTCCAGGTTTACGTCTGTAAACTCTTGTGAATTTATGAAAGTCGTAAATCTGTACCTATTCAGTATTGTGACTTTCTTAAAGAATGGGGCCCATATTTGTTTAACACTGCCCTTATTGGTTTTTCCCTGAGTGGTGTTATTATTTCTTTACCTATTAACATTCTTCAAATGCTTTTAGTTGAATGATGCTTTGAAAAATGTAATTTTAAGTTGTCCTTCGAAGTGCACTATGGTTTCGAAAAACTGGTTCTTGTTCATTTTGAGGTCTCGCAGACCTGCGTTGCAGCACACATCCGCTGCTCGCATCTGCAAGACATATTGTGGGTGAGTATATTTCAGAAAGGGGCTTGAAGCCCCGCCCCTCATTTTCATTGGGTAGCGTCACCATTTATGGTAAACTGTGGCTTCCCATTGAAAATTAGGCTTCTCTGTTACCGCCCTTTGTCCTTTTGGGACGGGCCCATCCGGTCTGGGTCTCCTGCTTCACGGCTGTCGAGAAGCAATTTCTTATCTCAGGGCGTGTTATGTAAACAAGCCTCTGAGATCCAGTCCTGATGGGCTTCCCAAAAGGAGACAGGACGCCGCGTGTTTATGTTTGCATCGTGCTTTCACTGAAAGTGAAAGCGCGATGCAAATATAAACAGCGCTATGGCGAGCGCTTGTTATTATTATTTCAGGATTTCTGCGGCCCACCTATAGTTTCACCGATGGGTTTTATGCTATCAGGCGTACGTCATTAATCCATCAGCTGAGGTCTGCACTAAAGGGGCACCAGCGCCTGCACGAGCTGTTGGTCAGAATGCACTTTAAAATAATAAAATGTCCCATGGTCCAAGATTTTCAGACATATTTGGGATTTTGCACCCATGTCTTCTTTGAACCAGGTACAATTACTTTGGTATTTTTCCACCCTTGATTATTTATTAGATGGCAAAATTTGGTCGCAAAATGGGAATTTCAAAGCTAACACCATGACAGCAATCACAGCTGTCAGAAGAGCAGAATAAAGAGAGCAATCTAACATCCAGGAATATGAATTTGTGATCAG
This sequence comes from Triturus cristatus, assembly GCF_964204655.1. Classification (NCBI taxonomy): domain Eukaryota; kingdom Metazoa; phylum Chordata; class Amphibia; order Caudata; family Salamandridae; genus Triturus; species Triturus cristatus. The sequence continues at coordinate 1,004,683,124 of NC_140592.1, forward strand.
TGGCAAGCAGGCTGCCACCAAGGCTTGCAGTATTCCCATTGGATAGCCAGGCTTGATGAAGCCCGTGAACAGGCAATCACAATGTGCGCGCAGCTCTCAATTGCCAACATTTGTCCATAATTTAAAGCTATGCGCGAAAAGGGAAGTATTCACCCGAACAACAAGCTGCCATTTGACAAAAGTAACGTTTACACAACTTTTAACCCATTATGTCCTGCTGTCCTCTCCTGCCATTCCCTTTTCAAATTGAATACCTATATCAAATCTTATATTATAACATTGACACTTGTGAAAACCAGAACAAAGAATCAATAACATTAAATACACGTCCATTTTGTTGTTTTTCTTAAGGAAGCCTTTGTTTCAGGCACTTCACCTTCTCACTTACCGACACTCACGGATGCTCTTGTAGGCTTCAAAGGCTGAAAGGCATTTTGTCACAAGTCAATAACGCAATACTTCACGAAGCCAATGACACAATGTGCGTACAACGAGAACTTTCCACGGTGATGTGACATTCTATACCAGACGCGGTGTGGGACCATTTATTGACAGGCACCGCTATTATCAACAACTACACCACTACAATTTGCAGTAAACCTCTCAGGCTTAAACCATCAACATAATTAGAGGCAGCAAAGTTCTGTAGATAGTGCCAACGCAGTTCAGGCTTTGTGCACTGCGTGCTGTGACCGGATCGGCCGTTTCTCCTCTGTAGGGCCCAAGAAAATGCACAACATACATTTTCGCAAAGCATTGTAATTGCCTAGTCTGATCCAGAGCCTGTCTGGAAACATGAGATCCATTTTAAGAGTCTTTGCTGATGCCTTCGGCCTAGCAGAGTGGGTGAGTGGCAAGTGATTGTAGACCTGTAAATGCTAGCAAGTAAAGATACATGTTCTATTGTGATTCATGCCGTGTGATTTATGCAAAGCAAACTGAATACCTATGAGCACCGCGTAGAAAAATGCAACCCTTCTATGAATGTAATTCCCACAGGGCATTCGCACTGTTTACATATTTCTGCCCAGAAGTCACTGAAATGGCTCCTGTCACATTCAGTCTCATTGCCCACCTGCCTGCACTATGAAATAGCGCTTCTCTACCGATGACCCAGGAAGTACAACAGCAGGAAGAGTGCTTGCTTCAGAAGATTGCGGGTTAGAGGATGCTCCAAATGGAAAGTTTCCAGACAGGTCAAGACGTGCAAATGGAACTATGAATGGATCAACTGACGCCACAAACTTGCAATAGGGTTTGTTTTTTTTGTTTTATCTCAAAGGGCCTTTGTGGATTTTACTTTTTTATGAAGGTATCTGTTTTATTTTGATGTCCTAAAATATAAAAGTTTCATTTGGTGCCCCGTTATTTTCTTACTGTGCTTGCAAGTGTAATTTTTAGTTGAAAAGTCGACTGTATTTGCACAGAAAAATAGCACCGGTTAAAAGAGCATATAACACTTTTAAAATATGTTTACACCACCATACACTAATAAAAGTGGCTGTTATTCCACGACGTTAAAGATACATTAATGGAATTCTCATTTATGTATTTTTGATTTGTAGTCTGTCCCTTCCGTTCATGAAGATGATTCAGGTCGCACCTCTGGTCCAACAGATGACCAAATGATTGTGAATTGTAACCGGGAACCCGGTATTTCAGTGGTGGAATTGCAAAAAAGTCTAATGCTTAACAAGCATTTGCAATGCAATAGGACTCGCATTTGCGCGAGTTTAAGCTATTGGCATTGTAAATAACAATGCGTTTTATTTATGTTTCCAAAACCAAAAGATAAATAAAAGGCATTGTCATTTACAATGCCAATAGCAGAAACTCTTGTAAATGCAAGACCTGTTGCATTGCAAATGCTTGTTTCCTAGAGTTGCAAATATTTGTAGGCACATTTTTTGCTTTCAAAATAGAATCTCAAATCTCACTTCTTTAGTCTTCAGTTTACATGCACAGAATAATGGAGCAGTAAGTTTAGAAAAAATAATTTTACTACTACAGCAAAACTGCATTAAGAATGGTGTCAGTCTGACTCGCCATCCATCCAGCCAGTGCCTAGTTCGACCGAGAGGGAGGGGAGGATGCGCGTGTGCAGCCTCCTGCTCTTTTTTTTTTTTTTTTTTTTTTTCCCCTCAAGTGCACGCGCCTTTCTCTCTGACACTAGTTAGTCAAGGGCGGCGTCTGCGCTTGGCTGTCAGGTAACGAGACCAGACCCGGACAGGATCTCTCGAAGATACATCCACACCCACTTCAGATATGGCAGCCATTCGAAAAAAACTGGTTATAGTGGGTGATGGTGCCTGTGGAAAGACCTGATTGTATTTAGCAAAGACCAGTTCCATGAGGTTTATGTACCCACAGTGTTTGAAAACTACGTTGCTGATATTGAAGTCAATAGCAAACAGGTGGAGTTAGCCTTGTGGGATACAGCAGGACAAGAAGATTATGATTGACTTGGACCCCTCTCCTACCCAGATACAGATGTTATATTGATGTGCTTTTCAATCGATAGCCCTGACCGTTTAGAAAACATCCCAGAAAAGTGGACCCCAGAGGTGAAACACTTCTGCCCCAACGTACCCATCATTCTAGTAGGAAACAAAGATCTGAGGAACGATGAACACTCGCCAGGAGCTGGCTAAGATGAAACTGGAGCCTGTGAAACCGGAGGAAGGCAGGGACATGGCCAACAGGATTGGTGCTTTTGGCTACATGTAATGCTCTGCCAAGACAAAATATGGTGTGCGGGAAGTGTTGTAATGGCTGCGAGGGCAGCTTTGCAAGCCAGGCGAGGCAAGAAAAAGTCCACGTGCCTTCTCGTTTAAGCCCAGCAGCCGCTTTAGGCTGGGAGCACCATCAAGCACTCTTTGCAACAAGCGGCTAACCAGATTCTTGAAGTGATGTTTATTAATCTTAGTGTATGATTTTTCTTCTTAAGTTCTTATTTTAAACAGCGTTTCCTCTTGCTTACAGGTATTTAAGTCAATTGTAATTTCTCAGCATTTTATTTTGTTATACTGCCTTGTCACAATAACAGTTATGCTCTCAATATTATCTTAAACATTCCTTAAATGAACTGTCTTTGTACTACGAGAAGATGGTGGCAAACATATTGGGGGGAAAATAGTACATTACAAGAGTTTGTTTTAAAAAAAAAAAAAAACTGCATAAGAATACCTCAAAATTCTATTCTAAAATAAGTTTACAAAAGCAAATTTCCACAGCCTTCACAAAGCCGATTTGTAGCAATTCAATCTCACTACACGTATGTAACCTTGTGGGCTGTGGTTATGGTTAATCCCCTTTGTTTAAAAGTAGCACAAATGGAAAAAATAAATTGTTTAATGGGTGAGGCGCTCAAATACCTAAGTGTGTACTGAAACGGAGTATAGTAGGAGCCAACAATGCCACAGTCAGAGAGTGGAACATCAAAGCAGAAGACCCATGTTTTAAGGTTTTTCCTAAAGATATACAGTCCAGCTCATGCATAGCATGAATCATACAGAGATGAATATTATCCAGTACTTATTGCAATTATTGTCAAGAAAGGGAACAACGCTCAATATATTAATGGTAATACATTGCTTATTACACTGTGCACTTCTATAAAGAGAGACTGTCCTTGCAGCACTGTTGGGTCACTTGTTTGCCACAGGAAATACAGACTTACCAGTAGGGGTCTGTTCTGACTCTAGCGATTAGTGTGGTTGCAGCAGATGTACATCATTTTACAAAATTTTGAAAGCGTGCTGAAAGTGACTGCATGTCTTATGTAACATCTGCTTGGATTAGGTTCACTTCCACTAAAAAACTGCCATCACAACTGGCACGTGTAGTGGTAACAGTCACAGCTGAAATTTTAATAGAATCTAAAATGTAGATTAGCAGTGCTGACGGTTGTCCATGTGTCTTAATCCGGTCCCATTCACAAAAACTAAACAAAACCTCAAAAGTAAAGTAAAAAAAAAAAAATCAAATATTTCTCAGTTCGTGCTCTTCCTCCTGAATCTTCATCTGCAGCAACTTTAGTTTATTCTGGTTTGTTGTTCAAAACATTACCACACAGAGCTTTGAACTACACACGTGACAACGCAGAAGCACTGTACATCATGTCACAGGGCAGAGATGTAGCATTGGTTGTGCAATTCAGTGAATTGTATTTTTGAAAATGGGATTTTGTTCCTGCTGCGCCATCATCTCAAGACGTCTAATTTTGGAAGGATTGACTTCTTTCTGTGTATACAGACTGCACCTAGGGATCCTGCTTTCCTAGTGAGTGCTTGTTTACTAACTGTTGTGATTCCAACTAAGTTATATGGGATGGAGTGTTAGAAGTGCCTAAATCAGTATTTGATTATAGCTGTGGATTTTACTATGCTTTTTGAAAAGCAGTTCTGCGAACGATGAGTATTAACAACATAACATTCTCTGTTCCTGGCAAAAATGTATTTTATGCTTATAATGTTGTAATTGAATTTCTAGAGTGGTGAATGGTTGTCTAGCTTACCAAATGCTGTAGATAACTTTGCAAGCTGGCATGGAACCTTTTAATTAATTGTATGCCCCAGGTCTTGCCTTCTATTTATCATACATTCAGCTGATCTCTAAATATTGTAGCAATCGCAACTTCACATTGGGAGGTTATAATTTTGCTACAAATCTCAGTGACTTGGCAACAACATCTTGCTACATGCATCTGTGATTTTAAGGCTCACCTGCAGACCTTTTTAGCTCTTTTTTTTTTTGTAGACCTATTGCCATCTGTAATACAGTTTAGAGTGTGGGTTTTGGGCCTGCTCGTGATTGGATGCCTTTGTCTATCTTGGCTCCATGTTCTTTATTTAATGTCTTTCCTCCCTATTCTTGTGATTTTCCCACCCTAGAACATTTTTATTTTATACTGTTTGTTTGGCTGGCTTGTATACTTCCCCTGCTGACTTTATGGACTATTTTTTGTCTTGAAGCACTCCATGGACAAGCATTCCTTGCCACTCCAGTCCCCTGCGTCCCCTAGCTTTATTTTCTGTTATTTGTTTTAGGGTGGCTCCCGCGTGATTCACCCTTTTGTCCCCACCCACATTATTTCTTTTTTGTTTAATTCGTTTTGTGACTGCCGCGGAGCTGCACATTGTTAGCAGGCCGCTCATGGGTCTTTTGTTTGCGAGACCTTGTGCAGACACCTTGTATTAATTCACTGTTCAAAAAAGGCTGTTTGCTATCTGTGAATGGTAAATTAATTGGAAACTTAATAGCCTGCTGATGTGTTGGGTACACATGTTCATGCAGAAGAAGGCACCTTAGAATACAAAGTACAAGATGTCTGCCTGTGAATACACATGTGCTCACACATGGGTAACCATGTTGCAATAGTCTTTTTTATAAACTAAAAGAATAAGAGTTCCAAAATGGCCTGTTTTGCATGCACATATGTGCTTGACCATCTTCGAATCATATTTTTGTATGCACTTTACGTAATTCAAATAAGCATTAGCAAAACAGCTCTTTTTCCTCGTTATCAAATGCAAGATCTATTGGGTTTGCCAAAACTTGTTGTTTTTTTAGTTATTCTGCAGTGTGTCTAGTTTATGAATTCATTCAGTGTATGGTGTTTATATTAGCTGGTAAAGCTGTCCATAGGTTCAGAACCTTTTTTTGTTATGGGTAGATACTTGCACAGGCAATCAATCTTAATCCTATCCCACGCCCAACACCTTTGTATTGCTACCAATAGTCAAACCAGGTCATCAATAGCTTTTTAAAATATATATATATATATATATATATATGAGTGAATTTGAATGTATGCTTCTTATAATAAAAGTAGATAGCTGAGAAAGAGGTGAAGGTGACTTTATTCTACTAACTTTAATATTGTAACGTTAGTTTGATAAATGAATGAAATAAGCAAACTATTTTGGCATGGCTCGATCGTCTTTTTGCCAAACATTAAAATTCTTTCCAGTCCTCCTCTTCCCCCACCACCTCATCTTTTCATTTTGGCTTTGCTTTCTATTGTTTGCTGCCAGGCTTTTTCTGCAGATCCTGTTGGATGTAAAGAGCACTTAATATTTTCAGAATTGACCATGCAGGCTTTCTCAAGTGGGCCATGAGTTTAGACCCTGAGAGTAAAATCGTTAGGACTCTATTTCAGTTCTGGCTATGGTAAAACTGTCAGGGTTTAACATATGGGAGGTTATTTCCTGTCTGATATCTAATATCTTTTAACACACATTTATCAATGATTATCACTCCGTATCCAACAAGATCTATTACTTTAATAAAATATGGATTCATAATAAAGTTAATTATGTAATAATGGAAGGATAGTCTTGGAAGACAACCAGAGGACTTTAGCCCAAATGGTTAACAAGTTATGATCACAAACCGTTTTAGCAAATCTTAGTAAACTATTAGACCTGGCCCTTTTGACAGATTTATCCCCAAACTGTTTGCCTTTGACCTCCTATTTTTCTGACTCTGTATTTGTTAGCTACATGGTTCTGGGCACTTTAACACTGCTGATCAGTGCTAAAGTTCATATGCTCTCTGTATAAATTGTGATATGATTGGTTATCCACGATTGGCATATTTGATTTACTGGTTAGTCCGTAGAAAAGTGCACGGTGTTTGCCAGGGCCTGTAGATCAAATGCTACTAGTGGGCTTGCAGCACTGGTTGTGCCACCCACATAAGTCGCCCTGTAATGTGTCTTAGACTTACCACTGTAGTGTCTGCACTCAGTTGTAAGCTGCCAAGTTGCCCTGGCAAATGCACCCGCTTGCAAGGCCCAAACCTTCCCCTCTTACATGTAAGGTACCCCTAAGGTAGGCCCACGGTACACCCATGGGTAGGATGCTGTGTATGTGAAAGGTAGGACATGTACTGGTGTGTGTGACATGTCCTGATAGTGAAATACTATATATTTCGTTTTTCACTATTGAAAGGCTGTCTGCCCCATAGGCGTATCATTGGGGTTGCACTGTAATCTTTACATATGTAGCTTTCCATAGGGACAAGATGAAAACATTTGAGTTTAGGCTCTCTGAACACAGAATTTATTAACACACCTTTTGGTAAAGGTGGTTTTAAATTCTGTGTTTAAAAATACCACGTTTAGAAAGTGGGCATTTTCTTACTTTACCATTCTGTGTGCCTCTGGCTGTTTGTGTATTCAGCATCTGGTGTTTGAGTGACAGGAGCTGGGACTTGCATTCACTCTAGACAGTCACAGGGGTGGTTGAGGTGTGTTCTGCCTTGCCTGGGTGACTCATTGCAGGGCTGAATAGACCTGGTCTGCATTTGGAGTGGTGTGAGGGGTTTTGCTTGTACCTGGCCCTAAGCAACCGGGAAGAAGCGCGGAAACAACATCCCTGGAATAAGAGGACGTATTAGAAATAACAATATGTAAAGGAATGGAATAAAAACACTAATATTTGTAAATATATGTAATATTTGTGAACATTGTATTTGAAACAACACATCCCACAATGCCTCATAATGGGCAAATGGGAAAAGTAGTATAAATTGGAAATGGTGAACAGACTTCCCTAACAGTCGACAATTATGGTGAAACGCATTGGTGGTAGTGGTGAATAAAACCTCTGAAAACAGTATTACTGGAGTGCGACATCTCCTTGTTCTAATATGATGTTGGTTCTGGATTCCGCCCGTTTGATGTGAGCACTGGATGATTGAGCACGATGTCAATAGGAATCGTTTTGTTGAAAAAAACCAATATATATAATATGGAGAGGGGGGAGTGATGTAGAGATCTCTCTGTCTGTCGGTCTCTCTGTCTGTCGGTCTCTGTCTGTCTCTCTATCTCTCTATCCTGGTCTGGGTTACCGGATAACCAGACACATGCAAGAAACTCCCTTCTTGTAAGTAGGACTGCCAGACACTCCAAAGTACTGCAAAAATAATTTTTAATGGTACTTTGGAGTGTCTGGCAGTCCTACTTACAAGGAGGGAGTTTCTTGTATATATAGATAGATAGATATGTGTGGGTTTGCGTAAACACTTTACACATTGCTTCTGGGATAAGCCTGACTGCTCTGCCAAGCTACCAAGGAGGTGAGCAGGGGTTATCTTGTGTGTGTACAACTCCCTTACCCTGACTAGAGTGGTGGGTTCTGCCTGGCTTAGGTGCATACCCTAGCCAACCAGAAACCTCACTTCTAACAATGACATAATAAAGTTTAAAGCTGCCATCTGGTATACATTGACACACTTTGGGAGCACATTCACAAATTAGTAATTTTACTTGAAGTAGTTTGCAAAACTTGCAGAGATAATTTACACTGGGGAAAACAATTGTGCTACAAGAGGGCTATAGGTGTAGTTGAATAATGCATACATTTCGAAATTTTAAAAGGGTGTCCAGGGCTGTGAGAAAAAAGAACAAATATAAATGATTGCAAATAAAGGTGTCTAAAACTGTCCAGAGTTCACCAGGCTAAGCATACTTTGCTTCCATGGTGTACATTATTGAGCTATACTCCTCCTAGCAAAGGTCAAAGTGGGTATCTACGCATGTCACTGCTCTTGCGGCACATAGTTGGGGAGTGTATAGATGCCACTCATTCTTTACTGAACTTAGATTTTTTGCAATCAAGCGCTGAGAAAAGTCCTGTGTGTAGCTTGTGAGGTATTCCATAAGCATTATCCCTGCTTCTTACACTAAGCACGTTATATGCATATGATTCTGTTTTGTGTTTGATGTTTATAATGTAGGCCTGGCCCACCTATGAGATGTAATCTCCTATTGTATGGTAGTTCTTTCAAGGATGTAATAAGTTTCTAATTATTAACTTGTAATACCTTCTTTTTTAGATATGCATAGCCTGGAAAAGCTTCTTAGAGATGCCATTGTTCACGGACAGCCTCGTACGCGCAGACCCTGGAAAAAAATCCTTATTGTGGTAGAAGGAATATATAGGTATGAATTATGTGGATCCCTTAAGTTAACCTGGTTTAAGGTGGGGGGAGGAACTGCATAGAGGAAGGAGCTCATGGAGGTTGGCCACTGTTCTGGATGTATCATAGAGGATAGACATCATTCCTCAGTTCTGTGATAATGTTTCAACACCCACATGATCTTCTAATGGGGTTTGTTGTGCTTTGTAATACCCAGAAACTACTAAAAATTAAATCTGCAGATCTCTAGTTAGGTTTCAGCTCCTGTTTTGCATCTAATTTTGATAGCCGTTTTCTAGAATTATAATTGTACCCGTAGACGTTCCATATGGGGGCAACCAAAATTATGCATAGTCTAAAGCACTGATTCTGTAGACAAGAGGATGGATCCTCTGTGTCAGACTTGTAATCCCAGTAGAGATCCTGCACATTTCATAAGTTATTCGATCAGCGATGCTATGTATTAGACTAGCAATCTCCTAAAGAATCCTTTTCACTATGTATTAACTTGGTCCAATAATCTGCTAATGCACTCCATCAGATCTGTAAACCAAGCAGGAACATTGCAGGAGATTACATTACAGTAGTTCTCCCTGTGCATATGTCATGCCTTTCCGCTTCTTATTCAGTGCTGGGAATGTGGTCTGGATTTTGTACTACTTTGGGGTTTCCATAATGGTGCACCACATGCCATTTACTACAATGTGTAACCTTGCATTTCTCTTGCTGCCCTCAAGAACTGGAGCCAAGCGTTACTAACTGGCCTGGCTCACTTTTGATGCACATCTTGTGTTTTGCAAAAGTTGGTCAGTCATTGTAATGAGTGATTTTGAGTTGCAAATGTAAGTTCTTTGGAATGTACTGAAATTGCTGTCCTTCTCTATCAGCATGGAGGGTTCCATTGTGCGTCTGCCAGAAGTAGTGGCTCTGAAGAAGAAATATCGGGCTTATCTCTACTTGGATGAGGCTCATAGCATTGGTGCCTTAGGCCCCAGAGGCAAGGGTGTAGTGGACTATTTCGGATTGGACCCTAAAGATGTGGACGTAATGATGGGGACATTCACCAAGAGCTTCGGAGCTGCTGGGGGATACATTGGCGGAAGCAAGGTAAGAACAGAAACCGAACCAGTTATGGTGGGAAACATGGCTAGCAATGGACATACAAACCCTTGTCTGTGTAGAAGTGAGTATTGGGCTGATGAAGATCTGTTTTCTGGCAAGTGTTTGGAAGGCAAGAGACAGGACGTCTTATGGGGTGCAGAGTTGGAAGGACTGGGTAAGAGCTGACTCGGCCATCTAATGGTGATAATAGTGAATTGCACACATCTCTACCTGTCAGGAAGGATGTGTAAATAACACCCAGTACCTATAATGAAGCTAAGACTGTTCCAAACTCCTCTGTTATACAAGGAAAGGAGAAACAGGTGGTCAGCTTGTGATAATGTTCAGGAAAGACATGTATGCACGTATTTTTGTAGTGCATAATTAGATAGGAACAGATGCACACTCTTTTGTGAGGACAGGGCGTAGTAAATACAGACTTGGCTCTTTTGTGGAAGATCGCAGACCTGCATTTCCTTGAGGGAGGGGGGTTAAGGATAAAAGCATGTCACTGCTGCTTATTCATTGTGCCAGTCGTGTTTCTTGCTGGTGGAGTTAAGGAGCAAATTGCTTTTCCTTATAGGGGTCACACACTTGGTTGTTTTAGATGTCAAAAGGTTAGACTAAATTCAGTTTGTGAAACTGGATAAGTAAGTACAATCTGATTCCTTCATGGTGGGATGGTTAGGATAGAACAGACATAGCATCTGGTGCTTTAGATCGACTGTAGATTGTTGTACTCCGTAGAACTTTCATCCGACATTGTTTAAGATCTGGCATACTTATTGAGTACAACATTTGTAGCACTAACCATCCTGATATATTGTTTTCTAAAGTAAAGTTCAACGAAACCACGTGGTAAGAAGAACGGCACTAAAATGCTATTATATGCAACATCATAAGAGTTATATAAGGCTTTCTCGCACCGTTCTTGACTCTATAATAAATTAATTTATTCAAAGTTCATTTAAGAAATGGCACAGATCATAAAGTCCCGAGCAGGGACTGGCTTAGAATCTGAGGAAGATGGCAGTTATAGAGAACTTGTGTACAGTGAATTAACTTTCTAAAGCATTGAATTGTACCATTAATTTGTGTGTTTACATAACAAACAGTAGATAAAGAAGTCCCATTTGGAGTAAGGAATGAATAGGGAGTCCTTCACTGGTGAGGTGTTCAGAGCCTGAGCTTCCCTTCCCAAATCAAGACCTACTCAAAGAACATGAAAACCAATCATAAACTTATGCTATAGCTCCTAGCACAGTGTTAGCGGATGCCACAATTTGGGTATACCTGATTGCCTCTACACGTTGGAATAACCATTTCGCTCTGTTCAGTCCATCATGCTGCAGTAAAAATGTTTTCATTCGGGTTGTAATTCATGTTCAGGCATAGGTCTTCATGCATTAGACTTTAACCATTTTCGCTAATGTAATTTTGCAGAATGTTTAAAAATGTTTGTTCTGTAATTGTAGGTAGTATCTGTATCAACCTAGTAACAAAATAACTTTTCTTCCCAAGTGAGCACCTCTTCTACAGCTTACATTTCAGCAAGCCTGACATTGACTCAAAATCTGTGAAGGTTCTGGGCATCAGCTAGCTGTTGTGCCCAATATTTCTGATATTTATCCTTTATGGAGTAGACTGTACATTAGCCTATTGAATGAACTCCTGGCCGCCTTGTAAGGAATATGATATATATTGTTACTCTGCCCTCTACAAAGCTTTTTTGTTTTAATCCGAGTGCATTCCCTGCTTTCATTAAAGCCAGAGTCAACAAATCACTACATGGTATATCCAAAATAGTCAGTGTATAGGGCACTTTGTTCCATTGGCAGAGACCTCTCATCCAGGGGTGGGATATTTCCAAAGAAAAAAGGTGAGTGAATAGCTTGCTTAACATAGAAATGTAGTTATATGGAACCATCCAATATTGGTTTTCTGGATTTCTTTTCTAATGGTATGAAGAAATGTGCTTCCTGGTATCCAGGCTACTTTTTGTAGTTCTCTAGCCCTAACCAATTGCACATTCTCCATATTTATTTTTAATGTGGCTGAGATCTAGATATTATTTTATGCTTGAGCCCACTGTTTGGCATGCCTCACAGGGACGTTTTGGTCCCTGTGCGAACAATGTCAGAGTGAGAGATTGGTGTACCATCATACCAGTTTAGTACTTCAAAACAACTGATTGTTTTCCTTTTTTCAGATTTTTACCAAGCAATCCTGATATTTTGCTGAATATAGAATCTATCAGCAATCCTGTCTTTATGTGGTTCTCTGTATCCTTAGTTCTGGGATAGACTGATCAATGGTATCCTATAGGAGTACTGAGCTGCAGTTATTCTTTTAACCAGTAGTTCTAACAGAAGTGCATGTCCTTTAAAGTGTCAGCTGAGTGTATTTATTACCCATTTTACATATTTATCAATGCACTACTTGGCTTTTGCTGTTCTCATGTAATAGTGACCTGTATTCCATTCTGGATAGAGGTGCATCCAACCAGTCTTGATGAAGACCCTGCACTAGATTTCATTGGAAACCAGTTGAACTATTAAATATTAGACATGAAGTGTTATTTATTCTCAGCCTATGACAGTGCTGTACATTTCAACCAACATTCTTCTGTCCTTTTACTTTGCATTGATTACCATTGTCACAATTCACATGCAAAACCCCATTCTTTCACTTGGAACATCCTACTTTTTTCTGCAAAGCCCTATAGAACTTTGTCAATTTACCTGTGTATTTGTTCATGATTATTCTTCAGTATAAGATCTTTCATAGATTCACACTTTATAATCATTCCCCTTTGTAGAGTAGGAGTTCTCTGGTCTAACTGGAAAGTGAAATCAATACAGTATTATACGCAGTCTGAAGAGCTAGAAAACCTACAATTTAGTGTACTATACACAACATTTAAAAAGAACCAAACTTCGGTCAGACTGCAGCATCATGAAAAACCTTTCCCTCAGAGGCTACCATACTAAGGATTTTCTACTGCACGTTGTGTGATGAGTTCACCTGATCTCTGCTCAGTTTACTAAACAAAAAACCTAATTCTCCCGTATTGGATCTTTCATATATTTACTGGTTGAAATATGCCCCGTCATCAGGCTGGGAATCCCTCGATAAATAACAGTACACAGTGTTAAACTGGCCATAGGCCTCAACAAGAGTGTTGTTTTAGAGCACATCCACCTCATTTGAAGCAACCCTAACGTCACCCAATGAAGTACCAGCTTCACTACTCCCTTTAGTGACTACAATAGCTCATATTTCTACAGCACGTCATGTGAGAGGGAGTCCAACGCACAACTCTGGTCTAACCTTTCAGTGATCTTAATCTGTTACTTTTTCTGGTCTACACAGACAGAACCAGCCCTACGTTCAGCTTTTAGGTGAGTGTAAGTTGTTTTCAGGGAAACGTTCTTGTTAATTGGGACAGGGAGACCTTTTTGGCTACCAGCTGTCCCCATGGCTGACAGAGAGAAGAAATCTCTTTTCAGTGCCTTCACTACTTGTGATCAGAAAAAAGTTTATACTGAGGACCCTCGTGAGCAATGAATTTATTGTCTTTATCCTACATACAATCATTTGCCGTGCGACATTTGTAGTACCTTTCCACCAAAGACCCTAAAGGGCAGAGAAGGGAAATTGACACTGTGTTAGAGAAGAAAATGTACCTCCTGCTAAGGGGATGCCTCCTCATCAAGAGGCGATTCTGTGAAAAGTGCTTCTCCAGGCACTTCTACGAAGGTGGTGCAAAAAAGGGAGCAAGTGGACTTTCGTGAGCTGAACTTTCAATCTAAAGAGCCGGCAGCCATTTCCTCACACACACAGATGGGAGGTTTGTCAGAGAAATGCTCCAAACTTAAAGATCACAAGTCTATGCCTAAAAAATCAAAACCATCTGGGCCTTCAGCGTGACTTTTAATCTCTACCAGTGGCTCTTTTGACAACCCAATTAGGGTCCCTTATAACATCATTGTTGACAATGATACATACAACCACTTTGACGACCGGACCATCATCTACATAGAGACCTTCATCATTCACACCAAGAATGTCATTACTACTGATGATGACCCTTTCAATGCCAACCTTGACGTCAATACCACCGACAACCACATTGTTGATCAGTTTTTTACCTCACCACTCACTTTTTCACCTATTCAAGTGACCGTGAGTCTCCCTACGCAAATTCCCGACTCGAATTGGAAGGGAAATATAGTGACCAAATACCATAGACTGCTTACAGCCCCACGCAGCTGGATGTCTGCAATGTATCAGAATTTGAAGAGGATGTCTTGGATGAGGACAACGCTAATCAAGAGTATGATTACCAGCCACAGTATTGTAGGGCCACATCATCCTTGACAACCATCCTTATGGCTATGTGAAATCTTGAGATTTGTCAAGTACTTGTTGTATTTCTAACAACAATGTAACAGATGGAAACCTTTCATAGGCTTCTTTCTCAGCAACCAGCATGGAAACCCATGTCTACCCCTTACTCCACCACTGCCACTCCCTCTGGGTCCTCCACCATCACCACTGCCTCCCATGCCACTCCCACACCCTACATCTCAAAGAATCCAACCTCCAACTACAGTAACACTGACACTGGTGCCACTTACTTCTCAGGCGATGGGAAGCAATGGTTCTTCTGAATCCTCTTAATCCGATTTGGAGGAAGAAGGCAATTTGTTTCATGATGGAGGTCCCGACAAATGTGAAGATCACATGACACCCATAGAAGGTGACGAAACCCCTGTTTTACCAAAATCTTCTCCAAACGACATAGCCCATTTCCATAAATTAATGGAGAGCGTGGCTATAAAATTCAACCTGCCACTGACCTTCAAGGAACAGCAGTGCTGGCTATATGATTTTTACGGAACAGCTACATAAAGCTGTGAAGTCTATTCCTATCCTAGCATCCGCGGCTAAGGGAATGTTGAAAAACCCAATCACACCTTGCTCCTCACCACCCGGATAGGGACGGGAGATGCATGAACAATTTGGGCAGTAGATTTGCTTCCATGGCGGCTACGTCAATCAAGGGCGCAAATGCCTTTGTGGTTCTAGGTCTCTATGGCCTCCAGGTATGGTATGATATCTCATACAGGAGGAGATGCAAGACATGGCTAAGAATATTGTCGGAGAAGGTGCAACAATTTCAGCTGCTGTGATTGATGTAGCTATGGACGTTTCCAATGCCGGTTTTTGCCAGTTGGTGTGAGCTGCTGTTTTGAGAAGACATGATTGGCTGCAGTCCACTGCTTTCCAGCCTGAAGTATTAGAAAACTTTTTGGATATGCCGTTCAATGGAGCCACCTTATTTGGGAAGCATGTTGAATTAACTTTGAAGAATATAAAAACTGATACAGCAAAATTTCTGGGAGCTCATGAGTATCACAGGGAAATGTCTTGCCTTTTCATGGCTCAAAAACCTCTCAGACCTATAGAGTGGGTTTCCACCAATATGGAGGACAAAACTGTCCATATTACCATACAAGACAACCTAGAAACTACCAGGGTTATACATCCAGCAGAAACATACAAAACTATGGCAAGTCTTCTGGACGAAAAAGGAATGCCTTCCAGTCCCGCTCCCAGGACAAACAAAAATGTGTCTTGACTTCTCGCAGTTGCCCATGCTAGCATCTCTGCCTCAGCAGATGGGGGGGAAATTTCCATTTTTTCCCCCTGCATGGCAGTCCATAACAGTAGATCTCTGGATGAGACAGATTGTTGAGTCAGGACATACCTTATAGTTTCTTCAGAAACGTCATGACTTCCCACCCAGGAAGGAACATCATCTTCATTTGAGGGAGCTGCAACTGAAAATTCTCATTCACCTAAATGGAGCAATCAAATTGGTTCCAAAAGCCCAGAGGAATCCAGGACTCCACTCTGGATTCTTCCTAGTGAAAAAGAAGGCTGATCAGTGGGGACTCTCCAGGAACTCAGCAGGTCTTTTAGAAAGCAGGCCATCCGTACAATAGCATTCCAAGATGCTCTCCTGATTCTTCTGAAGAATTTCTACTTGACATCCCTGATTGCTAGGATGTATATTTTCACATCCCAATAGACTGGAAGCATGTCTTCACTTTGCAGTGGCGGGCAGCATTACAAATTCAAGATGCTCCCTTTCCAGCTCAAAACGGCACCGCAAATTCTCATCAAGTGCTTTGTGCCGGTTGCTGCTTACCTCTGGAGACAGGGTCACCAAGTATATCCATACTTTGATGACTGGATCGGCAAACCTTTGTCAAAGGAAAAAACAAATGCTTTGATGGTCGCCTGCTTAACTCTCTTTTACAGACTAGGATTTGTACTGAACATCGACAAGTCATTCCCAGAACCTTGCAGAAAGTTGCAGTTCGTGGAAACGATATTGGACTCACAAGTGTGAAAGGCTTTCTCCTCGGCGGAAAGGGTAAGAAAACTTCAGTCCATAGTAAACGCGTTCTCTGTCAAACGGATGGTCACAGTCAGAAAATGCACATCCCTGTTGGGCCAGAATCCTCATGCATAGTACATATACCTTATTACAGGCTCGGATGGGATTGATCCTCCAAGAACTGAACAGCCAATGGAATCAAGGTCATGGCGCGTGGACAAGACCGTTTAAGTTACAAGACATTGAAAACTAGCCCTACATGGTGGCAGATTCCTAGGAATCTCAATGCAGGACTTCATTCCATCCTTCATTGGATACAGTGGTGCCAATAGCAGATGCTGTTTTGAAAGGCTGGGGAGCAGACATGCAGGATTTCTCGACCAAAGTCCTGTGGTAAGATGTGGAATGGAAGTTCTACATAAACATCCAGGAGCTCCGAGCCGTAAGACTGGGTCTCCAAGCGTTTCTCCCTAGATTGGCAAGTAAAGCAATCCTCATAAGAGCAAACACCCAGCATCAATATTTTATGTCACCAAACAAAGAAGACTGTGGTCCCGGCCTTTGTCAGAAGAAGCGTTGTTACTGTGGGACTGGGCCAACTCCCATCACATGGACATTTTGAGGAGCATCTTCCTGAATGGCAAAATGATCAAGCTGACCCACTCAGTCAAACGTAATCTTGTGCCACGAAAGGCACCTCCACGAAGACCAAGTGAATTACATCTTCTACAAATAGGGTCAAACGAGTGCTGCAATTGTTTTCCATGCAATACAACAAGAAATGTCAGTATTACGCCAGCAGGTTTCTGGCAACAAGTTCTAAGTGCAATGCCTTTTTCGATCAGACGGTTCAGCGTTGTGGCCTACGCCTTTCTACAGTTTCATCTAACCCTCCGGTTCAAGAGGAAAGCGAAAACCAACCATTGTACCCTGATACTCTTTAGCCCAGCATTTCCAGTACTGGTTTGTGGAGCTGCTAAACATCTGAACACACCCTTCAGGACCATTTAAGATCCATCCCAAACTACTCTCCAGGCACAACTGAGATATTCCGTATCGCAACTTTCAGTCATTAAACCTAGCAGCATGGTACCGTATGACCTAGAATATAGTCATCTTGATTTCTCAGCAGAATGTAGAAACATTCTGGCACAAAACCGAGTACAGGCTACCACATGAACATACAATTTCAAAAGGTAACATTTTTGTGTCGGGTGCAACACCAACAGATTCAATCCAATAACTATAAATACATCTATATCTGCTAATTCTGTC
Source organism: Triturus cristatus (assembly GCF_964204655.1). NCBI lineage: Eukaryota > Metazoa > Chordata > Amphibia > Caudata > Salamandridae > Triturus > Triturus cristatus. The sequence goes on from NC_140592.1 coordinate 1,004,700,834, forward strand.
AAAGAACGCTTTGAGATATTCCTTAATGAGAATTCATCTGACAGCAGTGTCTCAGTTCTGGAGAATAGAAGACAATTCAGCCACGTTTTTTCCACAGCGAATGATAAAGAAATGTATGAAGGAACTTTTCAGAGGCTTCCTCCTGTTATGGTCCCCACTAGCACCCTGGGAATTAAATACCGCCAGAGGCAACTCATGTCCAAACCCACCCATAAAACATTTTGGAATTCTTTCTAGGAAATCTTTGCATCTCTTGGCCCTTACTTAAGCTAGACAAGTAGGAGAAATACATGGATTTACTGTGAGAGAACTCTACCTTTGTTTAACTGAGGACAGAGTGATCTTAAGGACCAATCCCAAGTTGATTCCCAAAGTCCCGACTGACTTTAATCTCAATGTAACACATGATTCTGCTGTTCTTCTTTCCAAATCCCATAACATTACCCAAAAGGTAATTGCATGTGCTTGATGTACGCAGGTGCATTAAGTCTTACATAGACCTAAGGAAATCTACTCTACTGACCAACTGGGAGCAGCACACTGTTATCAGTGTGCATCCTCTTCCGTAACAACAATGCTAAGCATCCACTCCTGAGGTGAGTGAAGGTGCATTCCACCAGAAGCATGGGTATGACTGCAGCACTCTACGGGCGTGTGCCTTTGCAAGACATCTACCGTGCAACTACCTGGAAAAGCAGGCACACATTCATGAAGCACTAAGGCCTTAATGGGAATGCAGAAGCAGACTCTGTGGTGTGAAAGGCTGTTCTTCATTACCCGTTTCAGTAAAGGTGAGCCTGGTTCCTGCATTTCTTTTATTTATTATGATTGTCATGTACTGCTAATCTGATTCAAGCATATGATTATACTAAAGCTCAAATGTTGGAGAAGAAATTAGTTACCTGTTTCTCCAGATTTCCACCATTTGTATTTTTAATATAGTCAAATGTGGCCCTACTCCTTTCATGCTTGTGCTATGAAATCGGAGTTGTAATGGCCTCTGGAGGGAGTAGGATAGTTGACGCTTACACCTCATTGCCTGAAGTTCGGGTTGCTTCAAATGAGGTGGATATGCTACTAAACAAACACAGCTGTTGAGTCCTATGGCCGTTTTAACACAGTTTACTGCTATTTAGGTTTACTGGGCATTCTGAGCCTGACTGCGGAGAATGATTTAAGCATATGAATATATGAAAAATACCAACGTTGGAAATCTGGAGTTACAGGTGAGTAACTAATTTCACCTTCAACTACTTGGATTATCACTAGACTTAATCTGTTAGAAGTCAATCTTATATCATCAATTGACTACAATCTAACAGAGCACCATGTCGGAAACCTCTTAAAGAAAAAATAGAAAGTCCTCTTTTGGCTTGTGGTACTTGTGGGAAGATGAGGCTACATTCAGAGAATCCCCAAATGATTGCATCTGTTACCTATACCCTTCTCTCAAAGTAAAGGACTGCAACATGTTGTTCAAAGACCTTAAAGACAGAGTATGCAGACTATTCATTTGGCTTTAGAAAGTCAAGGAGAAGGAAATCCCACTTTCTGGGGACAAATGTCACTGAGAGTACTTCAGAATCTACCAAGACCCTCACAAAAGAGACTAATTAGAAGGCCAACTCTCCAAACATCGGATAGCACGAGGACCGACCCCAACTCCTACAAGAAGTTTTCAAAAAGTTAAACAAGAGAGGCCTTCTATAGAGCAAAGCCTGTTATCTGAGCTCTCTCAATAAATGCAGAAGAGACATGTGTTCGAGGCATATGAGCTGCAGATTACACGCTTGTGCATAGATCGCCATCTGGTGTTGGGCCCGGATGTTTGCAGTTTGTTTTTCCTCTTGGAAAGTCTTTGGAAGTCACGAGGTCAGTGACTCCTCCTTTGGATCGTATTGCGCATGGGCTTCGGCTCCATCCTCAGATTGTTTTTTTTTGCCATCGGACTCGGATGTAATCTTCGCGCTCCGGTTCCGAACAGCTTCCAGTTCGACAATCGACGCGCAATCCTCAACCCAATTTGCGGTATTGTTTCGATCGCGATCTCCCCACTCGACACGCCTCTCATCGGCAAGACCTTCAGTTCCAGTCGTCGACTGCGGCCTTTGGGCCTACCCAAGCTCCGGTCTTGGCTAATGGAAAGGACTCCATTTAAAAAGTGCCCTCGATGTGGGTCCAAATTCCCCCACACCGATCTCCACGAGGTGTGCTACCTCTCCCCTGAACACGAGGCTTGCGACTGTCCGGCGTGCAAATCCTTCCGGTCCAAGAAAACGATTCGGGACCGAAGAGCCAGAAGAACCATGGCACACTCTTCGGCGATGCCGGACGACATCTTCGGGGAAGGCGTCGACGCTCCAGAACAACACACCGACGAGGGACTCGTCAGCGCCTCCGAAGCCGACGACTCAGATGTGGAGGACATCACCCCGGCGCAGAGGGTCGGGAGTACTACTCTACCTCCCCCCCCCCCCACACACCCTCCCCGGCACCGAAAAAGGTTTCGGTCACACCTTCGGGCCTAAGCAAGACCAAAGACACTGCTTCCCACACCGCACCTTCGGGACCGGTAAAGAAGCTAATTAAGCCTTCAGGCGGCTCGGGCTCGAGCCAGCCCATCGTCGGAGCCGATAAACACTCTTCGGCACCGAAAAAGAAAACTGCCTCCATCTCGACACCGAGCCCCGCACCGAAACACTCTGAGTCGAGATCCAGCTCCTCGGCACCGACCCCCATCTTCGGTACCGACAAAAGCACACAAGGCCACCGGCACCGACACTTCGAAGCCGAAATCCATCTCGGTGCCTACCAAACAATCGGAGCTTTCCAAGCATGGTTCCAAACAACGAACCAGCACTGACAAACCTAAGAAAACAACGGCCCCGACGCCTTCGGCGCCGACAGACAAACCAACCTCTCCAGAACACTTCACACCGGATCCTTTACAAAAAACATTAACTAAGGATCCCAAAACTGAACATTTGATGCTCTCTATCAAAAAGAGACAGTTAGAGAAACCTGCTCTGCCTCCACCTCCAAAAAGGAAGGACTCTGCTACCTCCCCTTTCAGAATACCTTCCCCACCTCCACCACCTCCTCCACCTTTCCCTCCTCCACCCCCACCTCATAATTCTCCGACCCCATCCCTGGATGATGATTATCAAGGGGATCCATACGATGACATGGGGGATATGCCCCAAGATATAACCACAGGGGACCCACCCCCACAGGATCCCCAGACCCATGGGACGATTATATTGTCCCTGATATCCCTAACGTCCCGCAAGACGATCTTTACCCTTCCAGACCTTCTCCACCTGAAGACTCCTTGGGGTTTAACCATTAACTGCAAAGAGCGGCACACTACCACGGGGTAGATTTACACACCGACCCAGTGGAGGAGGATTTCCTTCTAGACACATTTGACACCACACATAGGACCACCTCCCTATTGCTTATGCTAAAAGGTGTTATAAAACATGCGCCGGAGATCTTTAAGGACCCAGTTAGGGCCAGGGTCATTAACCTGCGCATTGAAAAGAAGCATAAAGCCGCCCCAGCAGATCCCTCCTACATCAGAGGGCCAGCGCCACTAGATTCCCTAGTATTATCCACAGCACGGAAAAGGGCCAACTCCCAGGCGTCAGGGGACGCACCACCACCGGACAAGGAGTCTAAACTCTTGGACGCATCAGGCAAGCGTACTGCATCTCAAGCGGCCAATATATGGCGTATCGCCAATACACAAGCACTACTAGCAAGGTATGACAGGACCCATTATGACGAGCTAGAAGCCATAATGCACCATCTCCCTGATAAATACAAAGCTAGGGCCAATGAGCTAATTCAGGAGGGCAAAACAATTTCTAACACCTCCATACGTTGTGCCTTAGATGCAGCAGACACAGCCTCTAGGGCCATCAATACTAGTGTCCTCCTCCGTTGCCATGCCTGGCTAAGGATATCCGGTTTTAAACTGGAGGTACAAGCCTCCATCCTCAACCATCCCTTTGACCAGGAACTTTTGTTTGGCCCCAAAGTGGATGACGCCCTAGAGAAAATGAAAAAGGACACTGATACGGCAAAATCCATGGGAGCCTTACAGAGCCTTACAGAGCCTTACAATCTCATCCTCCCAGACGCTCCTTTTGCCGCTCTTCGTTTCGGAGCACATCCAGAGGCTACTCCTCAGACACCACTTCCACTTCATACAAATCCCCTATTCAGTCCACCTTCACAAGGGGTTACCAAAGGGGCGGCTACAGGGGCAACAATAACAAAGGCAGAGGCAAAACAAACACCTCCCGCTCTGCCACCGCGCCTACCCAATGACTTCCCTCCGCTTCCCCCAGACCATCCCACTCCGGTCGGGGCAGACTCCAACACTTCCTTCCGGTCTGGACTACCATCACCTCGGACAAATGGGTAACACAAATAATTCGGTCAGGCTACTGCCTAGAACTAATATCTACCCCCCCAAACATTCCACCCAGACAACGCCCAATGTCACCAGAACATCTACTGCTACTGAAGCAGGAGGTAATCTCCCTCCTACACAAAAAGGCAATAGAATACGTTCCTACCAACCAACAAAATATGGGGGTGTACTCCCTATATTTTCTCATACCAAAAAGGGACGAGACTCTACGGCCCATCCTAGACCTTTGGCCCCTAAACAAATGCATACACTCAGACCATTTTCATATGGTGACGCTTCAGCAGGTACTGCCGCTACTTTCCCAAAACAACTTCCTCACAACTTTAGACCTCAAAGACGCTTATTTCCACATCCCAGTGCACAATGCTCACAGGAAGTACCTCAGATTTGTAGTGGACGGCCAACACTACCAATTCAAAGTACTCCCATTCGGAGTCACAACCACACCACGAGTATTCACCAAGTGCCTCGCAGTGGTGGCAGCACATCTGTGAAGACAACACATTGATGTCTTCCCATACCTAGACAACTGGCTGATAAAAGCCAGTTCATACAATCAGTGTGTACAACACACACACACACACCACAATCCAGCTACTTCACCAAGGCTTCACGGTAAACCACAAAGTCCTATCTACAACCATCCCACATATAACAATATCTAGGTGCCACTATAGACTCCTCAAAAGCGCTCGCCTACCCCAATCCTGCCAGGATTGCAAGCATTCGGGCTCTACGCGCAAAATTCATGGCACAACAATCCCTTCCAGCTCGGGTGTTTATGCAACTAATAGGGATGATGGCCTCTTGCATCTTCATTGCACCTCACGCAAGACTCCAGATGCGTCCTCTCCAAGAGTGCTTAGCGCGACAATGGAACCAGGCCCAGGGTCAATTAACAGATCTGGTGTTGGTAGACGGTCGCACCCATCGCTCTCTGCAGTGGTGGACCACCACAAACCTTTCCACAGGTCGACCGTTCCTGGACCCGGTTCCCCAGATAGTACTAACCACAGACTCATCGCTCTCCGGCTGGGGAGCTCATCTATTACATCTCACCATGCAGGGCACATGGACACCTCAACAAAAGTTACTCCACATCAACCATCTGGAGTTACTAGCAATCTTCTTAGCCCTAAAATCTTTTCAAACACAGATTTCAAGCAAGGCAGTCCTAATCCACACAGACAGCATGACAGCCATGTACTATATTCAAAAACAAGGCGGCAGACACTCTCCACAGCTCTCTCAGCTAGCACAGAGCATATGGAGATGGGCCACACCCCAGAAAATCTTTCTCCTAGCTCAGCATGTCCCAGGAGTCCAAAATACTATGGCAGATCTGCTCAGCAGACAAACGAAACAAATCTACGAGTGGGAACTCCACCCACAAGTTCTACACCCGTACTTTCAAATGTGGGGCCATTCACAGATAGACCTCTTCGCCACCCACGAAAACACCAAATGCCCAAGCTTCACCGCCAGATATCCACACCCATTGTCCAAAGGGAATGAGATATAGATGAACTGGTCAGGCAGATTTGCATACGCTTTTCCGCCTCTCCCACTCATTCCACTAGTGGTGCGCAAACTACAGTAACACTCCCTCACACTAATCCTAGTAGCTCCAACTTGGGCCAGACAACCGTGGTACACCACACGGCTGGAACTATCTGTAGTACCGCACCAAAAATTACGCCTCTCTCCACACCTCTTAACCCAGAACCATGGAGAGATCAGACACCTGGACCCAGCTCAGCTCAACCTTGCGATCTGGCTCCTGAAGTCCTAGAATTCGGTTATCTGAATCTTCCCCCTGACTGTATGAACGTCAAGGAAGCTAGACGACCCACCACTAGAGCGTGCTACGCCGCCAAGTGGAAACGTTTTGTTGTCTATTGTCACAACACCATCAATCCCCTAGAAGTCTCCATCCAACACATAATAGGCTATTTACTACACCTACAAAGGTGTAATCTAGCCTATACATCCATTCGACTACACCTCGCAGCTATAGCAGCTTATCTACAAAACAGCTAACATCTATCACTCTTTAGAGTACCTGCCATTAAAGCCTTCATGGAAGGCCTTAAAAAAATAATACCCTCCAGTGCCACCCTCACCTGTGTGGAACCTAAATATCGTTCTCACCAGACTAATGGGGCCTCCCTTCGAACCTTTGAACAAATGTGAACTCCATTCTTAACCTGGAAACCCGCCTTTCTCGTAGCCATCACTTCCCTCAGAAGGGTCAGTGAGATACAAGCATTTACCATTCAAGAAACGTTTCTGCAAATGCACCATAACAAAGTTGTTCTCCGTACCAACCCAAAATTCCTCCCTAAAGTCAATTCTCCTTTTCACCTAAATCAATCTGTAGAGCTACCAGTATTCTTCTCGCAACCACAAACTGTTGCTGAAAGAGCTCTACACACACTAGATGTCAAACGAGCCTTACTCAACTACATCGAGAGAACACAATCTTTCCGTAAGACCAAACAACTGTTTGTGTCTTTCTCTCCACCACACAAGGGCAACCCCATCTCCAAGTCGGGGATAGCTAGGTGGATTGTTAAATGTATTCAAATTTGCTACCACAAAGCAAAACGAACGCTCTCCGTTCCCCCTAAAGCCCATTCTACACGTAAAATAGGGGCTTCAATGGCTTTCCTGGGAAACATCCCATTAGATGATATCTGCAAAGCAGCTACATGGTCAGCACCGCACACTTTCACCAAACACTATTGTGTACATGTGCAAACTAAGCAACAAGCTAGTGTGGGCCAGGCTGTACTCAGAACATTATTTCAAACCACTGCAACAGAGACAGGTGGTCGCCGCTAACGGTGGGTACTGCTATATAATCTATGCACAAGTGTGTAATCTGCAGCTCCTATGCCTCGAACGGAATATGCTACTTACCAGTATGCATCTGTTCTTGGCATGTAGAGCTGCAGATCTACACACGCCCACCCGGCTACCTGTATCTGTTCCAGTTTATCTCATTTAGATGACGCACACATGGGCATCTTCACTGTTATTACTACGCTCCATCTTTCCCTGCTGGCGAAAAACAATCTGAGGATGGAGCCGAAGCCGGTGCGCAATACGATCCAAAGGAGGAGTCACCGACCTTGTGACTTCCAAAGACTTTCTAAGAGGAAAAACAAACTGCAAACATCCGGGCCCAACACCAGATGGCGATCTATGCACAAGTGTGTAGATCTGCAGCACTACATGCCAAGAACAGATGCATACTGGTAAGTAGCATATTCCTTTCTCAGCACAAGCCAGGACCAGAGGCTTCAACATCCTCAGACAAAGTGCCTTTCAAATATAGCAAACTATCATCAGCACTATCGACTGTTTCTCAGTCGTCGACGACAGTTCCATCAATAGTACTATCTATCCGGTAAATCGTCGCTGAAAACCACTTCGATGTAAGTGGGTTTTTTTTTTTGTGATTTTTCTTTTTCCCATCAATGACCGCCTTGTCAACAATAACTTCCACTTCACCATTGACGATACTTTCAACGGCACAGTTGATGAGAAGAAAATCACTTAATATCAGAAAAAGGCATTACAATGTCATTGTTACCAGAACATATCTCGCCCAGTAAGGTGTCACTTTTACCACAGCCATTTATTGGATATGGAAGATTAGGATGATGTCAAATTTGGCCCGGCCTACAGTCCAACAGATCTTCATGTTAAATGCCAGAAGTAAGATGATGAATATATGGAAGGTAAGTATTTTCCTTCTTAGGCAGCCACTAGAGAAACAAGCAAGATTAGTAGCCTATTCAATATCTAGAAGAGTATACGCCTTTTGAGCAAGAAAGTCAATAAAATGAGGAGACGATGCAAGTCCCAAGGACTTTGATTGAATACCTAAGGTTTATGTTCGAGGACTATTTCAGACCTTTCCCAGAGCCATCCAAACCCACATCGCCAAAACAACCATCCTTATAGCCATATGACCAGTTGTACAACTTCCAACCACTCGTACTTGCCCTTTATTTCCAAGTCCTAGATCACCAACCATCACAAACTCTGCAATCACACCACAAAACCACCAGCTAGCAAAGATACCTAATCTGATAGTGAAAGGGAAGAAGGTGAAGTACTTGATAATCGGGATGTAAAATCAGAATGGGATGACTACCTAGCTCCTGTTTCTCAAACTACTGCTCTGTATTCAGCTGATTCACCACTAAATGACATTGGTGGCGTCCAGGCACATTTTTAGAAAGAGCACCCAAGAGTTTTGGCTTACCAATCTCAGTCGAACAATCAGATTGCTCTCTGTATATTTCTAAAGAACTTTCTCGGACGTCCTATATCATCTGCTGCAAAACAGGTATTGCCTTATCTACTTCATCGGTCATAAGTAGGCCTTTCGCATAAATCTGTTAAAGTGCATTTAGCAGCAATATCATGTTTTAGATCTTCCAGTAAACCATCCTTGTGGTCAAATATTATTGTCCAGGAGTTCTTAAGAGGCCTTTTTAAAGCTGTTCCCCCTTCCACCCCTCCCCCACCCACTCTTGTTGAAGTGTCCTCTAACCCCATGGAAATTAAATACAGCCCTATCATAGTTGATAAAGACTTTTTGAACAAATACATAGCAGAACTTTGATATCTTTTCTGGAAACTGGCCTTACTGTTGGTATTAACATTGACAAGAAGAGTAAGTGAAATTAAAGCTTTCAGCATCAAAGAACCATATATGAAGTTTAGAGATGATCAGGTCATATTAAGGAGAAATCCTGGATTCATTCTGAAAGTTCGGTCAGAATTTCACTTGATTGAACCTGTAATTTTGAAGACATTCTTCAGAAATTCTAAAGATGTAGCAGAAATAGCACTTGATACACTTGATGCTAAAAGATGCTTTAAATTTTATATTTATAGAAATAACCTTATAAAGACAGATCAACTGCTAGTAGCAAGTGTCACTCCTCATAAAGGTTTTGCCATTTCAGAACAAAGCATAGCGCACTGGAATTCGGCACCCATAGTGTTCTACCATCATAAAGCAGGAAAGACCCTAAGACCCTTAGGGGGGAAAAGTGAAAGTGAAAGTGCAGTCTACAAGGAGTGTTTTCACTTCTACTGCTTTGTTTTCTGGTATGCCTTTACAAGACATCTCCAGAGCAGCAACATATATGTTATGTTAATGTTATGTTATGTTAATGGGTGACTTGTATAGCGCACGGCTACTCCGAGGAGTGTCCCGGCGCTTTCTGACCCATTACTGAAAAAAGAAAAAAGACAACAGAAACATAACAGAATTACTGATTAAAAAGCCAGGTTTTCAAGGCCTTTCTAAAGGCAAACAAGTTGGGAATGCGACGGAGATCAACAGGAAGGGAGTTCCATAGTTTGGGGGCGAGATATTTAAAGGAACGTCCACCTATTCTGACTTTCCTAATGGGAGGCACCATTGCCAGGCCAAGATTTTCCGACCGGAGAGATCTGGTGGGTTTGTAGAAGAAAAGCCGTTTCTGAATGTAGGAGGCCCCCACCAAATGGAGTGCCTTATGGGCCAGTGTAAGCGCTTTGAATGTGATTCGCTTCTTGATCGGAAGCCAGTGAAGGGAGGAAAGCAACTCAGATGATCTGGCTTGCCGGGGTAGGCCGAAGATGGCTCTTGCCGCAGAATTATGTACAACCTGGAGTTTATGCAAGAGATAGTCCGGCAAACCCAGGTAGAGGACATTTGAATAATCAAGCCTGGAACAGATCAGAGCTTGTACTGTCAGCTTCCTGTGGGCTAAAGGGAGCAAAGGAAGGAATTTACGCATCATTTTAAGCAGACCAAAACAGGTACCCGTGAGACCTGTGATCTGTGTTTTCAGAGCCAGGGTGTTATCGATTTTGACCCCAAGGTTTTTAGCGACCAAAGAGGAAGGGGGGGACATGCAAACCGGCCACCTTTCCTGCCAGGACGGTTCTGCCTGACAGCCGAAGAAGAGCACCTCGGATTTATCAGGGTTGCACTTGAGGCTGCACCGCTGAAACCAGTTGAAGACAGCCCCAAGGCAACCACGGATGCTCTCCCCGTCAAACTCCATGTCCTTCTTACAGGTGAAGAGGAGCTGGGTGTCGTCAGCGTATGATATGATCTGGGCACCCATCGACTCCGCCAGTATCGCCAGTGGAGTCATGAAGATGTTAAAAAGGGTCGGGCTCAGCACCGACCCTTGTGGGACTCCAACATTCATAGGCGGCACCTCGGCGGAGTACGGGGGGGCCCAGACCACTTGTCGACGACCCGCTAGGTAAGATCTCAGCCAGCTCAACACCGACCCTCTGAGACCGATCTCGTGAAGTCTTCTCAAGAGGGCCTCATGCGGGACGGTGTCGAAGGCCGCCGACAGATCCAACATCACCAGCATTGCTCTTCCACCTGAGTCGAGAACTTCCTTAATGGCTTCATTAACTTCCAAAAGAGCGGTCTCCGTGCTCAAGTTGGAGCGGAAGCCAGATTGGGTAGAGTGGAGTAACCCATGGTCTTCAAGGAAGGAAGAAAGCACAGAGTGGACGTGCTTCTCGACGATCTTAGCCAGGCTGGGCAGGAGAGAAATGGGCCTATAGTTAGCATGTATCTCTGGGTCAAGGCCTGGTTTTTTAAGAAGGGGAACGACCATTGCCTTCTTCCAGGCTGGCGGAACAATGCCGCTGGATAAAGATAGGTTCAGAATAGGAGAAATTAAAGAATTCAGAATCTTGGCAGTCCTGGCTAAAAAGCTCGCCGGACACGGGTCGAGCGGAGAGCCAGATTTAATCCTGAGTAAAAGATCCAGACAATTAGATTCCAATAAAGGAGGAAACTCCGATAGAATAGGGCAGGAATCAGGAGGTAAAGTCATCAGAATGGAGTCATGCAATGAAGCACTTGGGGCAGCTGGTGGAAAAGATTGTTGAATCAATTTGATTTTCGTATTAAAGAAAATGGCCAGCTCCTTTACCCAAGATTCGGAAAACTTATGCTGGACTGTGCTGGATTTAGGAGAGATAAACTCTTTAACAATGGTAAAAATGTCTTTACTGGAGTTAGAAGCAGACTCAATTCTATTTGCAAAATAGTTCTTTTTAGCCTCAAGAATGTCAGAGTGGTAAGATTTAATAGATAGTTTATAGGCAGACTTAGCTTCTTGGTCATATTGCTTCCGCCAGAGTCTTTCGGCTAACTTACAGTTACGCTGTGCCAGAGCAAGTGACTTAGAGAACCAAGGAGCCGAACTGCGCTTGACAGATGAAGAGGGGGTAGAGAGAGGAGCAAGATCATCAAGCCTTTCAACTAACCATTCCTGGAAAGTTTCAAGGTCCCTCTCCAGATGGCCGGATAGGATACAGGGATATTCGTGAAGCGCTTGAGCAAGACTCTCAAGGGTGATTTTATGCAAAGGTCGTCTGGGGTGCCTCAGGTGGTCAGGGTTAGTATAAGATGTTTTACTTCTGCCCTGAATTAAAAAACTAATCAAAGAATGGTCGGACCAGAGAACAGGGGTGGGACGGGACATAATAAGGGGAAAGGTGGAGAACACTTGGTCAAGCGTGTGACCCTTAACATGAGTCGCACTTGTGATGTAAGGAGTTAGACCAAGAGGAACAGTGATGTCCTTGATTTTGACCGTTTCACTGTCCAACTCAACATCCATATGGATGTTAAAGTCCCCTAACATTATGCAGTTTTCCACCTTCAAGCAAAGAGCAGTAATAGCAGACTGAAGGTCGTCAAAGAAGGAACCCCGCAGACCCGGAGGTCTGTAGACCAAAAGCCCAGAAAAAGATTCATGCGGGGAGAGTGCAATGGAAAAGGCGAGGGATTCGCAGCCAGAAATAGGCAGAGATGGGATAATTGTGCAGGCAAAAGATCTAAGAAGTGCAACACCACCGCCTTTACCCACTGTCCTATCCTGTCTGTAAACAATATACTCTGGCGGAAAGGCTGCCGCGATGTCAGGATTAGACGACTCACAGAGCCATGTTTCTGTGAGCAAGAGACAGAGTGGATTCTCCGAGGTAAGTAGCTCAAAGATGTCCAAAGCGTGCCTATGTAAAGAACGGGTGTTAAGCAATAAGCACTTAAACTGTTTGGGAGGGAGCGGACGGGAACCCTCAGAAGCCCGGTATATGTTGGGATACCATCCGCAACCTGGACAGCAGCATTTACCTTTGAATCGGCCGGGAAAGACATACCGACAGGTAGCGGTATTAAGGTTAAATGAGAGTAGATCCACTGCAGAGTAGGAAAGCCTATGGCCAGAGCCTGCCGCCGCGCCGTCCGCTGCCGTGTCGCGGACAGGCGCAGACGGGCAGGACTCTGGCACGACTCCGGCGCAGATCAGGCGCGCCCGCTGATCGCGTTCGCTGCGCGGAGTCATCCCTTGCCCGTTTTTATAGTACTCTCAATGGCGTCCCCAACCCAGCCCAACCCAAGATGGCCGCCAAAAACCGGCGCCCGGTGCTCTCAGCCGAGAGCAGAACCGGAACAGCAGGACGGGTAAGAGTAGACTTCTGGGTGCTGCTGGGGGGTCTCAGCACACCTCTAAGATCAGGTGTGGAGCAAAAACAGGACCAATACAAACGCTGCTAAAAACGAGTTACAAGCAATTTAAAAACACAGGGACAGACAGGAGACCTCCCGGCTTCCGCCTCAGGAGGGAAAAAGGTGCGTGCAGTGTCAGAATTGCCGAAAACCTGCACCAGGCGCCTTTTATAGTACTCTCAATGGCGTCCCCAACCCAGCCCAACCCAAGATGGCCGCCAAAAACCGGCGCCCGGTGCTCTCAGCCGAGAGCAGAACCGGAACAGCAGGACGGGTAAGAGTAGACTTCTGGGTGCTGCTGGGCGCTGGGGGGTCTCAGCACACCTCTAAGATCAGGTGTGGGGCAAAAACAGGACCAATACAAACGCTGCTAAAAACGAGTTACAAGCAATTTAAAAACACAGAGACAGACAGGAGACCTCCCGGCTTCCGCCTCAGGAGGGAAAAAGGTGCGTGCAGTGTCAGAATAAATAAAGAATAGGCACATAGTTACTCAGCATTCAGCATTACTGGTGCATTACTGTGCCTGAAGAAGCAGTTGGACATGCAATGTTGCATCATTTTGTCCAATAGGCAAGCCTCATTTTAATCTACTGTACCCACCATGGATGCATAATAGTAATAATAATTATGAAATATTGTATGACTGCTTACTATTCTTATTAAAGCATGGAAAACTATGAAAGATCTAATACTGAAGAAGAAAAAAAGTTACTTACCTGTAATTGAAGTTTTACAGTATTGGTATTTTTCATAGGTTCACTTGGGACTCAACTCCCTCCCCTTGAAGGCTCACTCATCTATGTGTTTTATTACTCTTTACATTGGTGTTAGAAAATCTGACGTATGGTAGCCTCTGAGGAATGTGGTTATCATGGTGCTACAGTTTGGTTCTTTTAAAATAATGTCAATAGGATACTAAAATTGATGTTTCCTGGCCCTTACACTATACTGGTTTCTAGTTATTCTGAGGAACACTCCCATTTATATGTCGGGGGAGGGGTGATTAAATCATGTGAATTTATGAAAGGTACCAATACTGGAGAACTACATTTACAGGTATGAAACATTTTTTCCTATATTTGGGGGAAGCATTAATTCCATAAATGGTTGGCATTTTTTGGTGATTCATTCTCGGGGGAAATCGTGATTGACCGTCAATTAAATTGAGTGTTTATGAATGAAACTTCAGAACCACTGTTTTGCTATTAATTAATTACCCATGGTTCATTGGTACACTGGGTTGTATCCCATTCTTAGATCTCAAGCCCCTGTTGCCCCAGCCCTCACTGAATCTCGGGTCCATCCCATTAATTCACAATATCAAGCGGTCACAGGGTGGGGAGGGTCACCAGGGGATGGTCTGGCTCCATAAAAGTGAATGTGTGCCCTCCACTATGAATTGTATTTAAAGTTTAGGTTTCTCTTTGGACAATTGGATCAGTCTTAAATAGTAGTTGTCCATTTTACCAGCCTTTAGCCCTCCAGTTTGTCAGTAATGCACATTTGCTATGCCTGCCATCCCTTGATCATTTTTTAGCCACCTGTTGGAGTTCATTGCCTAGTTGTTTTGAAGGCTTTTGTAGCTTAGAAATGTAATTCTTTGGGTCTCTCCTCTCCCTAGCTTATTTGCCCTGACATTTCCCCAGCTTAGTTAATTACCAGTTTAATCTAAAAGTAAGCATGTTAATTTTATTTTATGTGCTTGCATAGTTTGCTTCGGTGTCTTTAAAGATATATTGCAGTGTAACTTTGTCATTGATTGGCATGTATGAGATTTAAGTTTGGTGCAAGAGGCGGTAATGGCTGGACTCTTGCAAGGTGAAAGGCAAATGTATAAAGTTGTGATTTCACTCTTGGTACAGTCTCCAAAGACTTAAAAGTAGCACCAAGATCTTTGGTCTGAGGTTGTATTGGATATCAAACATTCAAACGGGTCATACTTTATAATGGGACTCCGCCAACATTAAGCATCTATATCCCCACCAAACATTACCTTCAGGATATTGATCTGCAACGTGGAGACAATGGCAGATGCTGGTGTTGGGGTGCAAACCAATTAACAGGGGGCCAGAATCACAGGAGAGTCTGGGGGTGAATCACTTGTTGGAAGGAAAAGTTCAACCACCCCTGATCCAAAAGGAGCAGCTGTATTAAGAAGAGAATAAGACAACCACCTACCTCTGTAATCTGGGATAGGCAGTTGGAGCACATTTCCAAATAGCTGACCTATAAGGTAACTAGTCAACATGCTCCTACAACTCCCCACAGGATAGGAAAACCTCCGTTAAGCCCAGCAGAGCAGTTTGCAAGCTGAACAGTGCAATTGAGGTCCACTCAATTAGGCCATCGGATGTGTGGCTGTTAGAAATGGGAGTCTCTAGTTGGCAAGGGCTTGCACCTTTGTCCAAATAGGGATCCTTCTTCCTAGTCAGGGTAAGGGAGTTACACTCCTAAAACAATTCCTGCTCACCCCTTTGGTAGCTTGGCATGAGCAGTCAGGCTTATCTTAGAGGCAGTGTGTAAAGCATTTGCACATAACCAACAGTAATACAGTGTAAGCACTACAAAAGGACACCACACCAGTTTAGAAAAATATCTAATATTTTTATATACTTAAGACCAGACCAAAATGATAAAAATCCACCATACAGTACTTAAAAATCTTCAGTTATCAAAATATGCTTTCAAAATAGTTCCTTGATGTCGCTAGCTCCGTCCGGGGCTATCACGTCGTCGTGAACAACCAAATCCAAACAGTTCTGGCTGACTGCGGTGTCGCGGGTCAGCTACGGTGTAGGGAAGACCCGCAAACCGTACCTTTCAGAAATGCAGGGTGTCAATGACCTCTCGTTGAGCTTCCAACAACACGTCGTCCGAAGGCATCTGTTCCGGAGGTCGGTGCAGGAGTCGTCGGGGCCCTCAAAGTCACATGCGTTGCAGAGCGAACTTCTCTTTGTTGAAGTCAGGAGCGCTGGCGGTGGCAGGCGCCTGGTGCTGTGGTGCGAAGTGCGTTACAACAAACAAATGATGGACGGAATGCTGACTATGCATACATTCTCCCCCAGTCAAGAGATCTGGGTTAAATCCATCGTTCTTTTGCCCAGTACACCACCCCAGTTTAGACATGGCCATATGCAAATCAGTCTTGACCCTGTGCCTCATGGCAACAGTCCAGACCGAACTGCCAAGCCATGTCTTCCCTGGACCGGAATCAAGCATCCTAGGACCGGTTTCTGGCTATCAGCCGTCATCAGCCAGGATAGCTTGACTCCAGTGGCGTAGTGAGCACGGGTCCCACGTCTGGGAATACCCATCCCACTTAGGGCGAAAAGCGTTACAACAAACAAATGATGGACGGAATGCTGACAATGCAGACATTCTCCCCCAGTCAAGAGATCTGGGTTAAATCCATCGTTCTTTTGCCCACTACACCACCCCAGTTTAGACATGGCCATATGCAAATCAGTCTTGACCCTGTGCCTCATGGGAACAGTCCAGCCCGAACTGCCAAGCCATGTCTTCCCTGTACTGTACTGGGGTGAATGTATGACATTGTTCTGCATTCTGTCCATCAATTGTTGTTTTTGCATTTGTCACCCCGAGTGGGAAGGGTATGCTCAGACGTGAGTCCCTTGCTCTCCATGCCACTGGAATCAGGCTATCCTGGCTGACGAGGGCTGAAAGCCCGAAACCGGTCCTAGGATGCTTGTTTCCAGGCCCGTGTGCTCGTCGCCGGAGCAGGATGCGGTGTACCTGGCGCAGCCCTTTGGCCCTCCACCTCTCCCAGTTACTCATTACTGGGGCTGTGTGATGTAACTTCAGGCAGCGCGCAGATCCCGGCCCATCAGCATTCCACGTCCCTCCGATCCCAGCGCAGCCTGCACGCCGCCGACGTTCTGAAGCGACCAGGCACTCCTGAGCTGGAATCGGACAGCCTCATATTAGAGGAGCGCTACGGGTACCTTCCGGCGTGAAGCTGACTCCCATCTTAAAGGAAGCATTCCTTTACGGGACTGTGACACTGTGAATCGGAAAAGCTCCATGCTGCTAAACTCCCCCTTTTGCAAGAACGGAGCACTTCCCTGAGAAGTCCAGGTAACAGATACACTCCTGCTGGAACAGCTGCATAAATCATGTGCTCTGTCCCGGAAGCAGCATTCGCAATCCTGCAGGAACAACGTTCATTAAGGATTTAGTTAATATCAAAGGGCGAGCATCATCTTCCTGCGGAAGGGCAGGACTAGATACACTTGTCTGCAGGAGGAAAAGCCGCCCCCTGCATGTACCGAACTCCCTTTGCAGGTTAAATAACAAGATAAGCAAATAGGCCAAGGCGCTATCCTGTACGCTGCAAGGACCCCGTTCACTCCTTCAGCAGCAGAAGACAGCCAGACCGTGCTTTGCAGGAGCAGCACGTGCTGTTTGCGTAGGTCACATCACATCCCTTCAGTCTGTATAGTAGTCATATGTCCTCAGGCACAGAAAGGCTCTTTTAGGAATAGACGCCGCCCTGATGTAGCCAGTGCTTTAAATGGGCAGCTACAGTCCGGTACTGAATACCTGCGCTTATTAGCACTGCTGCAGTACATTTAATGAGAGAATATCGACAACCCTTGTTTACTAGAAGAAATCACCCGTTTAGGTAAAGCACAGTATCTTACAGGAAGAACCTTCTGGCAGGCATCTGACGCTCTTGCAGGACGCACTACACCTCATTTGAAGAGTTTATATAAACGTATAAAACATAAATGAGGTGATGCGTCTGTAATGCCTGTGAAAATAAATGTGGCCCAATAAAATATTGTTTCTGTAAAACTGCATCTCCTGAGTCTTGGAATGAGGGGGCATGATAATTCTCTAGAACTGAACGCTGCTGCTTCAAATGGACCTTTGTAGTGCGATTGTTCTTTGAGTTAGCTTAAATAACTATCTTTATAACTAGAGCACTGAACGGGCAGCATGGTAAAACCATATTTGTGTAATGGTGGCAAGCTTGGCCAACTATGCCTATAACAGACAATTTACTTGGTGCACCCAGTAAAACCTTTAATTTATAATTTTTACCTTTAAACAGACCCAGCAGATGCGCATGAATTAAACACTCAGACACATCCCCATGAAATCCGTAGAACTACTGTGCGATGCTGAAACCCTGTAATCCCAATAAAAACAATTTGACAAAAAAATTCCTTAACTTATGAAAAGCGAAACTTGAGAGATACATTTTGGAGATTTCGTGCAGTCTGTTGGGGCCGGCAGGGGCTTCGAGTGGTGGGGGTCGCTATGGCTGTCTGTGTTCTTCATTGAAATGCCCATAGAGTTTTGCCAAAAGGTTGGCGGCACTGAATACCCCTCATTTCAGCATGAAAACAGAGGCTAATGTGTCCCGTGGAGACATCTCGAATCTCAGTATATAGTACACCACTGAAGTCACAAATTATTCCTGCTGTACATGTCGATTCGCTCATATTGGAAAATACACTTCCATCACAAAGCCATATGAAGCGCAAGCTGTGCAATATAGATTTTTTCTGCCAACAGCATGACATGACATGAGATGTCAGCTTCTAGTTGTTTAAATTGGGACTGCAGCCTTACAAAAAAGATGAACTGCTTCAAGGCCTATGCATTTTACAGTAGCTTTTGTATTGTGATGATACCGGCGACGTAGTCGGGAAGCTTCCTGCAGGCCTAATAATTGGCATTTGTTGTGCATGGTTTTAAGAATGTGGATTTTTTGTGTGGATAATGGTGGAAGAGCTTAAATATTGTCCTTAAGGCTTGGAGGCTGCCCCGTTCATGTTGTAGCATACCTGTAACAGATACTTCCTATCTTTGGGCGGTTGTGTGAGAAGTTATCTTGAAGCTTCTTTGGGTTGGTTTGATGTGGGTTCATTATCTGACCTAAGTGGAAAGCACCACTCTGCTTACATCTCACTACCTCACAACATCCCCTCCCTCACTACATCACTGTTTCACTACCTCACTCTCTCTCACTACATAACTCTCTACCTCACTACTCCACTCTATCTCACTACCTCACTATCTCACAACTTCTCTCTCTCAAAACATCACTACCTCACTCTCTAGCTCACAACCTCACAACTTCACTCTCTCACTCACTACCTCAATCACTCTCTATCTCACTACCTCACTCTTTCTGTCTCACTAACCCACTTTCACTCTTTCACTACCTCTCTCTCTAGCTCACTACATCACAACATCACTCTCCCTCACTACCTCACTCTTTCACTACCTCACTCTCTCTATCTCACTACCTCACTCTCTATCTACCTCACTCTCTATCTACCTCACTCTCTATCTACCTCACTCTCTATCTACCTCACTCTCTCTCACTACCTCACTCTCTATTTCAATACCTCACTCTCTCTCTCTATCTCACTCTCTCTCTGCTAAAGCAATAGGTATCACATATGCAAAAAAAAAAAGGTAATGCCAATAGAAATGACTGCCATTTATTTAGGGATACAAAAATGATAAAAAAATAATGAGCAATACCAATAGCTCTACCTATAATATTGCCGAGACCATTGCATTGTAAATGCTTGTTTTAAATAAAAAATAAGACGCCTTGTTCTTTCTGGTTTTGTCAGTTGTCTGCTTTGAGATTTTGGTGTGTTGAATAAACTAAAGGCTTAAATTCGAGGTGCTCCTTTTGCATGTGAGCAGAAGCATTCTTCATTCTGAACTGCAGGGTAGGCTCCAGTGTGTACCCTTGCACGGTGTAACCGCCCTCTTACCAAGGCCCAGGCAGGCTGCAGTGTGAAGCATGAATGAGAGCCGATTCACCCTTTCTCTTGTGTGACAGCACAGTCCTCTGTGTGTAGCGCGAGTGAGAAAAGATACTCAAAGACTTCGTTTTACCCTTGTGTGCGGTTGACTATTGGTGAGCATTGTCTCACTTGAAACCTCATCCTGAATTTAGCTCCAACCGCTGGTTTCTTTCTACTGCCTCACCAGATGCTGATTGACTACCTACGGGTACACTCTCACAGCGCTGCTTATGCCACGTCGATGTCCCCTCCAGTTGCTGAGCAAATTATTAGCTCCATGAAGAGCATTATGGGAGAAGATGGAACCACATTTGGTAAGTCAGTTTTATTTTACGACATTATATAATGTTCTTGAGCACTAAACTCGCTCTCTACATGTAGCTTTTGAAAGTTCATATAAAAGCTCTTGAAACGTCATATAAAAACATGAGTGCTTTGAAATTTGCTAGCAGATTTCTTGGCTAATCTCACCCTGTTCGTACAGCATTGTTGTGACGTGCTGTAATGTTTGCTTTTTTGAGGCCAAAAGTATAAGTGGGGGGTCCATACCTTAATTTGGGGCGATGGAGAGTTCCAGAGTTGAATGTCCTTAATACTCCAACTCCTGCCCCCTGTGCTAGATAGGCCAATGGGGCAAGGATGTAAGAGACCCTTGTCAAATGGCATGAGTGAGCTCTCCCTGTCGGGAAGGAGACTTCACTGTTTCTCCTCTTAAAGTCCGGTAGCTGAGAGCAGACGTGAAATTTAGGTTTATATTTTGACCACAGGGGGGCGGTGTGCGCCTACAAGTGCTAATGTATTTGCTAATTGTGTATATTCTGCCCTGGTGGAGTACAGCACAGAAAGATCAGATCAGTAGAAGCCCAGCAGAATGTTTTCACTTAATAAAAAAAACACTCAGCAGCCGCCTATTGTACTTTATTGATCGGAGTCTAAAAATCGCTGTTAATCTGATTTATCCGAGATGTGTAGCATGTGCCGCTAGGAGACTCCGCTGGTGCAGCTGACAAAACTTGGTATTTCACAGACCGAGCCCCCGTCACAGAGACCTGTGCGAGCTGCCTGCAGCAGAGCTCCAGTGAAGCGGCATTCCGGGAAGCTGCTCTTGGTGATTGTTCAGCAGCTCAGGGCGGGGTACAGACCGTCTTTTCCTTCACACCGGAAGGCTCTGTAAAAGAGACTAGCAACACACCATGCAGAATTCACTGGCTGATATGCTATGTTTTTTCCTTTACCTTCTCAAAATTATCCACGTGTTTTGTTTATGGAATGACTGTCCGCGTCCGGGAGGCTGGGTGTTCTCCTCTTAAAGGCCGACCAGCCTAGTTTGACGTGTGCCGTGCTCTCCAGGCAAGGGAGTCTGCTGCTTCCTTGCTCTCCCCATAGGAGACCATAGCCACTGGCTTCTGCAGATGCCTAGGTGGCTGCTTGCTGTATTCTTTAGAGCAAAGAAAGATGTTAACTTGCTCTCTGCAGAAGATGGCTTGGCTGCTAGTTTGTGTGCCTAGAAGTCTACTGCTAGCTTGTTCACTAGCAAAGGCAGTGTGTTTCTAGCTTGGATTCCTGTGAGCAAGGTTTGGCAGCTCTTTTATTCTCTCCTTGGGCATCGATACGAGTGGGCAACTAGCGTGTTCTCTGCTGAAGGGAGTCTGGCTGCTATCTTGTTATTGTGGAGAATGGTGCTAGCTCATCCGCTTAGGGGTGTGCAAAGTGTAGTTTGCAGCAAGCATGCCCTGAGGAGAACCTTTTGCTTATTTGTTCTCTGCCAAGGTGCGTTAGGTTGCTCCCTTCCTTTCTGTTGAGGGGAGCATTGCTGCAAGGGATTCTCTGCAGATGTTTGGCTACTTTCCACAGTGCGGCCCAGATGCCTCTAGAAAGCTCTGTATTTGATATATTAAGATCTACACCTATCTTGTCAAATCATGACATTAAATTCTTTTATACAGTTGTATTTTGGGTGACTTCCAAATTAAACTTGATTATGGCACAGTACCACAATTCTATCCATCGCACTTGATGGAAAAATGGACCTGAGAGCTGCAGCATGCAGTAGATGCACTAAAGGTAAAACTATGGAGCTTTCGGGAACCATACATTTGCCCTTATCCACACTCTTCTGGTATTGCCTACTGTGTGCCACTGTTCCACGTCTTCTGAATACGAGTCTAAATTTCATAATCCTGAATTTAGTAGAACTGCTTGCTGAACAATTCATCCATTTAAGGTCCATCTAGACCGTGCATGCGCTGTCTCTTCGAGACAATTTTTTTTTTGTAACAGTGCGTTTAGAGGCCGCCCCTTGCTTACAATGGTTGACTGCATTGCTACTCATTTGCTTGCTTTTGTATTTTTCAGCTGCCTCCTCTGGAGCATGGATGCATTACATGTGTCCTTGCACTGCTTTTTTTTTTTTAAGTTCTACTTTTTTCTTTGTGTTTAAACAGTCCACTAGAGTGTTTTCTCTTCAGCTGGCTCCCTCATGTATCCCCCCCACCCCTTTATGCTTCTCTCCTTGTCTTTGTTGTTGCTTGCCCCCACCAGTCCGCTCTCCCTCCCTAGTCCCTGTTGTTGCTTGTCTCCGACCTCACTCTCCCTTACATCCTTAATCCTTATTTTTGCTTGTCCTCACCCTCCCACCTCTGTGTTGCTTCTTACCTCACCCACATCTGTGTTGTAGCTTCGTCCGTGTTGTTGCTTGCCCCCCACCCAACCTCACTCCCTCCCTAGCCCATGTTGCCTGCTTTCACCCTTCCTCCCTCGTCTATGCTGTTGCTAGCTTCCCTGCCCCCAACATCACAAAAAAAGTGATATAATGCGGACGTTGCTGGCTTGCTTCATAGTGGTCCCCCCCCCCCCCGCACCTTCCATCTTCTGTTGCCTTCCCAATCCCTCTGTGTTACCTCCCACCCTGCCCTCCCTTCCACCAACAATCTTTAAAAAGTGCTATGATGCAGCAAACGCTGGCACATCGCTTAATCTTTTTTTTTTTATATAAACTTTCAGCCATGTTGCATGGCAGTTGAACTGCTGTACCAAGTGGTTAAGCATTGACAAAGCCAGTGGCTCTGGTTGCGTATGTGAGCCCTATTGGCTTTGCCAATGCTTGTTTATTAATTGGTTTAGGGAGCTTGAAAGGGGAAAAAATGGTCCTCAATGAAGTTTATAGGACTTAATGGATTTATAAACATGCAAGTAAAGCCGACTCGCCAGCTACAATAGCCAGGGAAACGTGGACCTGGTTTGGCCTAGTCGTCCAGTATGTCCTAAGTGTGTGTCCTTGAAGCCCCCTGCTGCAAGTGCTTTTCAAGCAGTACCTTTCCATCCCCGGTGTTGTTGAACCATTGTCAGACACTTGCGTAACTAATGGTGCGCTGCGGCCAGACACTCCTTAAGGAAGCAGGCAATTGTGCTTGATGGGGCTGATGTTTTTACCATTTGTGCTTTACTTTGTACCCGAGACGCGTACTCTGCTAAGTAGCTGAGAAGCATTCGAACTCCAGCTTCATGCGGTCATGCTTTAAACAACTATAGTGACATCCTGTGTGACTGCAGTTAAATATCAGGCTATTTGGCAAGCCTTTGAGTCCTGCTGAAGCATTCAAATGCCAAGAAATCTTAGTGCACTAGTCCTCCTGTTCAGGCCTGGACTCCTTTCAGTTTACACTTCGCTCTCGTCATTGCTTCCACACAGGCTGCATTGGTCCATTTTAAAGATGCCTGCTTTGAAATGTATGTGTGGTTTGTGCTTGGACGGTCTCCATTATCACTTCAGCTTTAAATGGTTGGCTGCTGTTCTTCTTTCTTTTCCGTGCAGTGTTTGTCTCTGGAGCCATTAGACTGTATGTCCTGCAGCACAGGGAATACCACAGTTTTCTCTTGCGTGGTTATGAGGTTTTCTGCCTCTGCCCTCTTTCAAGGTTACCTGACCTGGTAGCGCATTGAAGAGTACATACAGCACACAAGTCCAACGCCCTAGGACGGTTTTCGATTAAAGCCATCTGATTTATAGAAAGTTCCTTTTCAATTACCAAAATAACTTTTTTTCCTTTCGTACCTCAGAGCTGATCATAAAGCTTCTCTTATGACGTTTAGTATATATACGTTCAGTATATATGAAATATTAATGAAATAAAATATAAAATGACGAAACTTTCTATCAATTTCTGAAGATTTTCGTAAGCAGAAGCAAGAAGACCAACAAAAGGATTTAGAAATGCAGATGTGCCTTAACCATGTGTACCGCTGATGTCAAGAAAATCCTGTGCTTGAATGGAGCAAATGCGGAGATTCTTGTGCTTCCATCCTCTTTGAGCAGCCAGCCACAGACCCATGGAAGCCCACTCTGTACACCTACAAAGAAACCGGCATTTGGCCGCCAACTTTTTGGTTTTCCCAATTGTTGTTTTCTTATTTCTTTTTGTAAACGTTTACTACAAAAACAATTTTGTGTCTTCAAAAAGCACAATACAACAAGTGGCTAAGCTATATGTGTGCGCAAACTAGTGTGTTCCTATTTTTAAAAGTTCAAAAAATCTTTATGCACGGTGCTCCAAGGAGATGAAATGGCCATCACACTCCAACACAGGGAAGCATCGCTCCCCACAATAATGTATAATACTCCTGAGCTCCGTAGTGTGAATTAACAAAGAATTCAAATTCATTCCAAATATAGTCCGTATAATTTTCTTTATTTTCGTCTTCTTTTAGGCATCCAACAAACGTTTCAATTCTGTAGCCAACACGTGTTTTGTAATTGAGGTGCATCAACCAATGATTTCCTCAGGGCTACAACAATAAATTAAAAATAGTATTTCTGGTTATTGCTGATTCCGAAAACACTCTCACGTTTCTTTGTTGCGTAAGACATTTGGCAGTTTTTGAGGTAGAGCACGCGATCTGCAGGAAACCGACTGGGTTTTGCAGTTCATTCTTTATTTTCAGCAGTGATGTCTTTATGCTATCTGTCGGCTGCATTTAATGACAGAACGTGCAGACTGTTGTCGAGAGAGAGATAGATATCTCTGTAAAAGTGCCATGGAGAAGTTGGAAAGATGTTCACAGAACCTAGAATTTTTAAAAGTGATGGTGCTATTTCGGTTGCACTAAGACCGATGGGGGGGGGGGGGGGTGGGGGGGGTGTGTGTGTGTGTGTGTGTAGCTTTTGTCTTTATGCGTGTTGTGCAGAGGTTCCATCTACATTGCGCCAGCTACCACAGCTGTGGCATCAGTTACGATGAAGTATATATTTGTGCCTGTTTAACGTTTAAAAAACAAAGGTTGGAAGAAAAAAGGCGCTTGTACATTACCAATCGTGCAAAGGAACCTCTCCGTTGTTCACTAGTTCTTAAGGTGTCTATTTTACGGAAAATATTTTACATCTTACAACCATTTTGACTTTTGTGTGGTCAGATTTACTGTTTGTCTTAGGGAGCAGTTTCTATTTATTTATTGCCACTAAATACTTCACTATTGTCTAGCACGTAACCACTATTTAAACAAGCATAGCCAATAGGTCTCGCTTTTGGGACCATGTAAGTATTTAATTATGCAGCTCAATGTCCTTGGTGCAACATCAACTGTTGCATAGCTAAGCACTTATAATGTTCCAAAGGCGAGACCTATTGGCTATGCCAATGCTTGTTTAGGACTATGACTGACTGATGTTGATTTATCTGTTTATCTGTTTCCTACAACTGTACACTAAGGAACAAGAGATTTTACAATTTTAATATAAGAAAATATGTGCACTTGTAAATCATGAATTTATCATAGATCTTTGAGGCAAGCTCTCTCCTCCTTTCCTCTCTTTTTTTCTCCTGACCCCCCCTCACCCCTCCCCGTTTCCTTCTCCTGTCCTCTCTTCATCTTATTGGGTTATAGGAAATATCACGGACTACTTGGACAGGCATTTTTGTATTGGGACATATATCTATATTTGGTAAGCATAGTAAGAAGATTACATTGTACTTCTGAATCTTGGATTTTGCTCAATGACATATGCACTTCGTTGTTATGCGATATGGCGGTTATATAAGTTTGCTTGGACTCTTAAAATGTTCTGACTGGTCTAAGTATGCGACACGCTAGGAGGCGGTATAGTATAATACACACATTAGGATGTTGCCAATATGTAATATTATTTTTAGGTCTCGCCCGACCCAGCGCATGCGCTGGTCTGACGAGACATTTAGTAGGTGGCTTTTGAAAGTGCTACCCACATTTTTGTGCTGGCGACAAGCTAGAGTGCACGATGGCATGCACGCGCACAGCTGCTCCCCGCATTCCCCCTCCCTTCTCGCCAAGTCATCTGCCTTTCCTGCGCCAGCCTTCAGCACCATGCCCCTCCCCCCCGCTGCTGAGCGCACATCCCTACAACAGATGTCACGGCCGCGCTTGTTCTTTATAGTGTTCTCTCCGGTTCTCCTTTTATCTTGTTTATTACGTCTGTTGTCTGTCACCTTATTATTTCCTTTTCATGTTTTACTGCAAATCTATATTTTCCTCGCGCTTCATTTTCGGCCCGCTCCCCCGCCCTCTTCACTTCCCTCTCTGACAAGCACTTTTCCCGTCTCCGCGCCTTACCTCCTCAGACCGCCCGCAGCCCCGGGCTCCCGCCTCTGGCAGATCTTATCTTTGGGTATGCGCACCTCAATAGGGAAACACAACTTTAAAGGCAGGACTTCAGGGAGGCTGAGACAGAGATGGCTCATCAACTAAACGAACAACATATTCAAATTTCCGCTGAGTATAACAGAGCTGTTCATTTAATTTTTCAACTCTAACACGGGGAAGATGCGTGTCTGTTTTCGTTTTAGCCTTAGTTATTGTGTTGAAAGATCACTGAGTCAGCACATTAAATGGCTGCTATGGAATCGCATGCAGACATATGCACCCATACAGATGAAAGCTACTGAAAGGAAATCAATAACTCAATCCTAGTCTTTGCTGGATTCGTTAAGCGCAACCGTACTGTAATGTTAAACTTGCCTAGCGTAGTACATTGATTTAGCCCACTCCAAAAGCTAACTGCGCAGCTTAAAGCATATAGCATTCATGACTCATGAGCTCAGAATAATATATTACCTAGTTCTAAAAAACAGCTGTTAAGATGTGAACCTATCGGGCTCAGCATATTTGTCCTCCCCATCAGGGTGAAAACAAAAATCTTACCTCTGCAGCAGTGTCACCCTTCACTGTCTTTGATGTATCTTTGAAGAGAATCGTTTTAGTTCTTTCACAGACTCATCATTTCAGAACTGAGCATTTTTCATTATTATATGCAACAAAGCCTTAGTTGTTGCTTATTTATCTTCCGCAACTAACAACCATTGACAAAGCCAATAGTTTTATCTGCTATTATAGTAGAGTGCTGCTTGATGGAGCAATTGCAAAACTCCTCGTTTTTACCTGCATTTTTATTTTTCAATTTTAATTTCTTTTTTTAAATACAAGTTTATCGATGTTGGGGCAATTTGTAAGGAAATTACATGTGTTTTTAGTCAATGAAGCCCTGAGCACTTTACATAATCTGCAAAACTACTCAGTTTAAAAAAAAATATGCATTCTTATCTTTGAATCTTGGCATCTTTAAAAAAAATTGCTTCATCTATTTTGGAGGCATTGTGAGGGAAGTGAATGTGGTCTCAGTTCTATGGGGAAAACGAAGCGCTAAACACTTTGACCACACAGTCCTAATCATAGAGTTGCCTTGAGTGGTTGGTGCTCTAGTGGTGGGGGCTACTCATTGTCAAAATACTTTATTTCGAACACACAGATCAACAAAGTAAACAGGAATTGGCATAGCCAATAGGTCTCGCTTTGGGACCTTGACGTCACATTGCAGGTGTTGCTTTGCTATTCCAGCCTGTGGTTCTGCGATAAGGGGCTGCCAGTATGCCGTTTCCGTTAAAAGCACAATAACCATGCAGTTGTACACTTACAGTGAGATCAAACAATCCCATCTCAGAGGGTGCTGCCTCGTAAGGGTCGATAGATCTCCTCAGCCTTCTGTCAGCAGAGCCCTCGGTAAAACAATGGCTCCGTTTTGCGATTGCTCCAACAGTGAAGTGCGCTTCGGCTTAAGATGTTCAAAGCTAGAGCAGAGGTGCCGTGATTGTAACAAAATAAAACAAATAGGAAAAAATAGGGGCCGGACATTTTTTTCTTCTATTTATTTACTTTTGTTACAATGGCGGCACCCGTGCTTTAGCTTTAAACATCTTAAGCTAAATCATGGGTGCAGCGATTTGTTCAAGAATTAAAGAAATATAAAAAAAGCATTGGCATAGCCAATAGGTCTCGCTTTTGGGACCTTATAAGTGTTTAGCCATGCAACAGTTGATGTTGTTGCACCAAGGATATTGTGCTGCATAACTAAATACTTTTAAGGTCCCAAAAGCAAGACCTATTGGCTATGCCAATGCTTGTTGTTTTTAGAATTGGTTCTGATTTTCGAGACAGGGTGTTGACCCTAATGTACAAACAATATATTACACAATGGCGGTGGCATTACATCTGCTGACCTTCTGGTTTAAAGTCAATTTCTGGACATGGTTCCCAGGCGATATGATTATAAGTTTGCTTGGGACGTTTGCATTGATGATATTTTTAGGATACACACTAGGTGTTGGATAATGATTATGGTATTAAGAGGAGAGAGTTTGGATGATACCTATGCGCAATACTATGGTTTCATAATACTCTGCATTTGTTATATAGGACACAGTGATTCCGTGAATGACTGAATATTTAAAGAAGGCAAGGATTTAAATATATGTACATTTTGTTCAAGTTCGTTATTGATTTTATGTATGGTAAGGGACTCCGAGTAATAAATAATGATAATTGGTATTGCGTGGAGAATTCTTTTTATATATGTATGTTTGCTGGTGAATTTAACGATCTATTTAATGCCTGGTTCTATAACATGGGATTCAGGAATTCTAGGATTGTGAAATTCAAAGATGGCGCTGATTTTTAAACCTAGGAATATTGCGATTCAAGTCCATTGTCAAATGTATGTATGAATAGGTTCTCTAAGTTGGCGTGTATTAGAAACACCAGTCCCTGACACGAGTTGGAGTACTTTCCTACGGTTTGGGGAGTTTGCTTTCTGTAGACTGTAAACGGTTGGTGGACTGATGGGTTTTTACATGAATATAAAGGGATATGGATAACGTTACTTCAGAATTAGTCTTATTATGAACCTGTGCTATGAGACTAGTATGACTTTAATTGCAACTATAGCTTGTTGCATACTATTGAGGAGCAATTACTTGTGTGGCAAATGTAAACCTTGCGATATGGGGCATGCAACACGGTTGTTCTACCAGTAAGTTGAGTCCAGTGAATAATGCACACGTGTTTGTAGAAGTGTACGGACAATGCAATACGGTACACGACAGGCCACTAACTTTCCTTATAGTGGTTAATATGGAAATATGTACATGTATATAGATAGGAGTTTGTGCAGGACTCAAACTTAGTTTACCTAATGGTAATGTTTTATCAACTGTATTATCTCGATGAGTATGTTTCTATTGGCTGTAAGGTAGAACGGTTACCTTATTCTATTTTGCTCCATAGATATATGATTTACTGAAGGAACTTTTCTATTTAGGAAATACGTCGGGTGTACTTGTACACTAGGTGGGAACTATGGATATGAGGGTACCGTTGAGATAATATTCTTTGGGGGTGGGGGAGGTAAATGTGGTTACTGATCAGGTATTTGTATTGATCTAGGTGTGAGATACTGGACAATACTGTTATTTTGGATCCTTTCTTTGAGATGCAATACTGGATAGTAGCACTAGGTAAGAGCATTGTGTTGCTGTGGTGATTATGGTGTTCCCTAAGATTTCTTTCCACATTTTATATTTATTTTGTGATGGTCACTGTAGGATGGTCACACACGATTTCTATCGGGATATAAGGTAGAAATGTTCTTTTCTTTTTCATTTTAGATTACGGTTACTTTGGGGTTTGCACACAGATTTCAACTTTCACTTTTCTCTCTTGTGATGTGTACCCTTTTGTCCTATTCAGATGGCCTCTGCAACTTTCCAAAGAAAATTACACCATTGGTGCGGTAATGGGGAAAAGTTTTTGTTTAGTAGTGATTGAAGGTTTGTTAAAAGGGGAGACGCTAGCTCGTTATCTCTCTCTCGTTACTAGGCGTTTTGGGTAAATGGGGCGGCCTAGGTGTCAAGGCAGCTGGTAGGGTGTTTCCGAGGGTCGGTAAGCGGGAACCGTGTGCTCGCCCACGAGATTATTCAGATATGTTTTCGGCGTGTCAATTACTCTGGCGGGAGGCATTACATTTGTTGGCAGGCAGCTCGAGGTGTTTATTTATAGCTTGTAAACGGTACTCTGGAGCACGTTTACTGCAAAGTTATCCAAGAGCAATGGCAGATATTGCGATGCAAAGTTAAGCATTTAGTGAAAGCAGATGAGGACCAAGGTTCACTTGTCCTTTTCTCTGACGCGTTGTGATGCCTTAGACCGAGCTAGTGACCCCGGATGAGATGACCATCTTGTCCAAACATAGTAGAATTATTAAATAGGGAGAGAGAAGAGAGAGAGAGACCGGGAGTGCTGCGTGCGTGCGTAGTCTGCTCATTTTCAAGCACTGCACTCGGGCTTATGGCGCACTGCTGCGCGTTCCCGCAAGGTGGATGCCGCCACAAGCACGAGTGTGTGCTTGAAATTGACCAGTACAACGGCTAAAGGTCCTCCTTAGCAGCGCATGCACGCTGCGTAGGCGAGACCTAAAAAGCACCCTGACATTAAAGGGGGCTACTTTTTATGCAAGTCCGCATTGTGCAAAAGCAGAATGGTATCCATTAGAGTGAAGTTAGCTAGTGTTTCCCTATGCTGTAGTGAGCAGAATCAGAATGTGAATTATTTTTTTTGTTTTGCATATTTATATAGCGCGAACTCGACCCGAAGGTATTGGAGCGCTTTACATGAGCACCGTATTTACACTACACATTCAGGCACGGGGAGATTAAGTGATTTGCACAGAATCACAGGATGTGGACGCGACCCCGAGGCTCCAACCCTGGTTTTCAGCACCAAAGTCTGCAGTCTAGCCGGCGGACCACACCCTCTGACACAACACCATACCAATTGATGAAAAGGCTGGTTGAAAGCTCTTTATAATCAAAATGTTTTGACTGATACCAGACCTTGGGAGTTCTGTTCTCTGTAGACATTACTTTTTCAGCTCAAATCAAAGCTGTGGTTCAGGAAGTGAATTTGCACCTATCATTGCTCTGAAATATCTTGCCCATACTCCACTGCCCCCGTGTGCATAATTGACAAAATCCTTGGTAATGGCAAGCTGGACTGTTGCAATGTTCTCTCAGATAAATGACCTAAATAGTCTGGCAACTGTAAAATGGCCCTGCAAGAATGTGCTTAAACCTCTTAAAACGTGAACCTGTTAAGCCAGCATTAAAATCACTTCACAGGCTACTGATGGAATAGCGTATTGTGTCGCTCGCAGGCTCTGGATATTGGTGAACTTACTGCCCGTGCCGCTGACGTGATTACCGCCTGGGGCTGTGGACTCTGTTTGATCTTACTGGCTGTGCCCTTATCGCTGATGTGATTGCCGACTGGGTACGAGTGAAATTTTAAACCCACGGGGATTTTAATCTGCAAACTCCTACACACGGGACTGCGAGGACCAGGGTGCTTTGTGGTTCATTCATCTCCCGCACCTGGCTCCTCTTCCCGGCTCCTCCCCTTGTCTATTTAATCTATACCTCCCCTCGCGTAAGCGGGACGCGTGTGGGGCATACTCCGGGGCGAAGACCGGGCAAAGAGCGGGCCGTTTGAGGCCGTTCGAGAACGGACGTGGGCCACCCCCCTTCTATCGCCCTCACTGGAGTCTCTTTGCACACAGCCAAAGATCGTACTCCAAGAATGACCTCGAGAGAGACAAGAAGTAAGACCTCGATGGCTGCTGGGAAGCCTCAATGCACTTTGGACAATTATTTTGCGAAGGCTGGTTCATTACTTATTGAAGACATTACAACATTAGAACGACGTATCTCCCAAGAGATTGAGTGGGTAAGGAGATCGTCTTTGGGCCCCCTAGCCACTGTAACTACCCCTGATCAAAGACTTGATTTTAGATCATCGATAGCTGGGAGCAGGGGCCCAGATGACATGCCCGATGGGTTAAGTAGCTCTACTGCACTTGACGTAGAATGTACAACTTTGTCCCCGGCAGATCTAAGCATAATACCATTACCTCTACCAAAGCCTCCACAACTTAAAATTGCTCCAAATACCACTTTGTTTGTCAGGGAGGGAAATACCACCAGGGCCTACACACCGGTATTGCATAAGTTGGGGGAGAGAGAGGGAGCCATCCCAAAAAGAAAGAAGAGGGCTCAGAGTCCACGTGGGAAAAAACGGAAAAATGCTAAAAACCCAATCACTCCAGAGGGGGAGAATGATACAACTAACAAAAGGCAAACCCCACTACAAAAAAAAGGGTCTCTACCATCTCACGCACTAAGCGAGAAACCTCATAACATCTGTCCAACTTCTGGGGAGGAGGACATTACCCTTGCTGACATTCGTAACTTGTTGAGGATAATGCTCAAACCGCTGGAAGCACGGTTAGGAAAGATTGAAACTTCCTTGCAGATTATTGAAAAGGAAATGGCTTTCTTATCAGCTGTCCGTTCCAAACATAGCAGTGTGTTAGATACAGGGTTGAGTAGCGAGACAATAAAAACACCCCCCCCCAGCTAAAAAGATGAGCCCTGCTATTGACCTCATGAAATCCCAACCCCCTTCCCTACAACCTAATTTACCGACTGCAGGCCTGGTACCAAACAGAAGCGTGAGGGAGAAGCTGACTGCGCCCGGAAATGAGGGCTCAAGCAATGGTACTATTAGCAAGCAAAGGACAATTAATTTACCACCTGAGGCCAGCCCATATATAATCATTTTGGCAGGCATTCCCGAATTAAAAGAACCTAAACAAGAATCGGTGGAAGCCCTTAAAAATAAAGTTATTAATTGGCTCTCCATTAATAGACCGCTCCCTGAAGGAATAAGGAGTGAAGTCTTGATGGTTAGAAGAGTCTCGTGGCTCGGTGGTACAGGGAAATCCATCGATGGAGACTGTGTCCTGGTCAATTTTAGGGACCCCATGACCGTCTCCTATATATCCAACTGGCCTTACCGTGACAAGGGAACCTCAATCCAAGTCCTACCTTTAGCTTTCTTCTACCCGCCCATACCACAAGATCAGGCAGAGGGAGGTTGGGAACTAGTCCAGAGAAGAGGTAGCAGGTGGGGTAATAGGGAAAGGAGAATTCCCCGCCCGACTGGAACATCGTACCTTGACTATTTTCCCACCCAGAATAAATATAGTAATTTAGATAAGGTAGATTGACAGTCCAGGAAGGGTAGCAGAGAGGTTAGTGGTATACCTCTCCCAAATGAGGAAGCTAACTTGGGGGAGGTCGACACTATTAACGACATAGCTAACCGCTTTGCTCCCACCATTGCTCCTGTTAGCGAGGCGGGGATTCCCCAAGTCACTAATTTACACACTAGCATATTTTCGGTGCATCAATTGTGTAGGGCCTCCCCTCCGAATGAACTTACTGATAGCATTACCCTCCCCTCACTAAAATTATTATCGTGGAATGTGGCGGGCCTAACTAGTAAGTTGCACTGCCCAGAATGGAACACATATGTTAAGAGCAAAGACATATGTATGTTCCAAGAAACCTGGGCACGTGAAGAGGTGATACATTCAGGATTCGCCACATTTTCTATACCGGCGAAATGGGGGGGGAAAGGGACGCCCTTCGGGCGGACTTGCAATTTGGGTGGCAGTAGATCTAGGATGCAGCGCTGCTTTATACCCACTCACTAAGGAGGACATTCTCGTTGTATTACTGGAATGGCCAAATTTAAACAAACTCCTCTTGATAAATGTCTATTCCCGCCCAGTTAACCCCTTCGACGCGCATGACGGAACGGTTCCGTCATGCACGTCGGTTGCGCTGTGCGCATGACGGAACCGTTCCGTCATGGCCCCGCCCGCGCACGGAACCTTCAGCGTGGCGCGGAAATCCGCACCGCGCTGAAGGGGTTAAAACTGGGCATGAATCTCGCACTATAGAGGAACTCGAGGACGTTCTAAGAGAAATCCCTGTAGGCACTCCTTTTTTAATCGGAGGAGACCTAAATTGCCATTTCGAGCCACTCTATGGCTCACTGGATGATTTGGCCGATGAGGAGGATGCACTCTGGTCTATACCCCCCTGGAGGCACCGGGTCCAAGAGTATGGACACCTTTGGCTGTCCAAATTACAACATTGACTCTAAATTTGCCGTCCGGGCCTGTAATGGCCGGATAAAATCTGATATCCCACCAAAACCCACGTATAATAGAAGTGGAAGGGAATCAAGACTGGATTATATCCTCATTCCCTTAGCATCGTGGCCACTCATTAAGGATTTTCGGGTTCTTCCAAGGATGGATAGAGACCATGATGCTCTGGAAATGGAATATAATCTCCCCGTTCATGAGACCAGGAGGGAACAGAGGTCGACATCCCAGACGGGCCTAGTTCTCGCGAGTAATAGACGCAGAGTGAGATGGGAGAGATTAGTCTCTAAACCAGAGAATTTACCTAGGCTTTATGCCCATGTTATCCCCATACTCGCAAAAGCTCTCGCAATTATAGAGGATTACAGCACCACCGACATCAGGAAAGTGTGGGGTACGCTACATGAAGACCTAACTTTGGCAGTGTCTGACATTCTCTTTTCAACTCAACAAGGGATTAATAGATGTCCTCCCTGTCCCTCTTGGTATAACTCCACATGCCGGAAGGCTAAAACCGACCTTCTGGATGCAATGAAGGAGGGGAAGGGGATTGAGGATATTAGGGCTAGGCGATCGGCCTATAAACACCTGACCGGTCATGCAAAAAAGGAATGGGAGCACGACAAATGGGAGAAACTTAAAATTACTCTGGCACGAGGAGACTCCCGTACATTTTGGTCCCTTGTAAATACAGGAACCGAATTCCAGACTAGCGCAATTGAGCCGAATATTTCAGCCACTGTATGGCAAAATCATTTTAAATCTTTATACAGTGTATCCGACGGTGTCAGACCTGACCCAATCATTTCTGTTAGAGATGAGTTAAAAGGGCCTCCATTCACATTAACTGAGGTCCAAGAGGCAATAGCCAGGCTAGCATCAGGAAAGGCACCCGGTTTAGACGGTCTGCCTGGAGACCTATTCAAACAGGAACCTGTTGTTTGGGCTCCATACTTACAGACCCTATTTAATTCTATTTTAGGTGGTATGGAGGTCCCAAATACATGGTTGGGCGCAGAGATTGTCCCAATATTTAAAAAGGGATCCCCTCTGCTCCCTTCCAATTATAGACCTATCAGTCTAATCGATGTTCCTCAAAAATTGTTTGGTAGACTGTTACTAAATCGCCTCCAGGCCTGGATTGCAGAGCGGGAAATATTGAGCCCGTATCAAGCCGGGTTTAGAGAGGGTGTGTCAACTACAGACCAGATCTTCCGCTTCAACCTTTTATATTGGAAGACTGCATTAATTGAGGGCGGCACTCTGTATACGGTCTTCGTGGACTTAGGAGCGGCATTCGACCTGGTACCGAGGGACAAATTATGGATGGTATTAAAAGATTTAGGCGTCCCGGCTGACATCTTATCAATGTTGATGAGACTGCACCAGGGCAACTTTGCCAAGGTTCGGTGCGGCAGAGGGGGAGCCCTTTCTGATAGCTTCCCCGTAAACACTGGGGTGAGACAGGGTTGTGTGCTTGCACCGACCCTGTTCTGCCTCTTCGTGGATGGGGTCATAGATTTTCTGATAGGGTTAAGTAATACCGATGCTCCGAAGCTGAATGGCAGCAGGGTGCCGGCAATTATGTTTGCTGATGACACCCTGCTGCTCTCTAAATCCCCCATGGGCCTGCAACGGGTGTTGGACGGGTTTACGAACTTTTGTGAGGGGCGTGGACTGGAAATCAATGCGACTAAAACTAAGTTCATGGTTTTCAACCCACCCCTCTCATCCCGTCCTAACCCCATGATAGGGACTGTCAGACTAGATCGGGGTTTCCACTTTTGAATACTTGGGGGTGACCCTTAATCAATCTATGACCTGGGTCTCGCACATGATCAAGGCGAACTTGAAACTTGCCCAGCTAACGGGCTGTATATGCAGGATGACATCCAGGTCGTCTTATAAACCCTTTGGCCCTCCCATCCATATTTACAAAACTCAGGCTAGAGGGGCAGTAATATATGGGGGTGAGATATGGGGGCATATAGCGAACCAGAAACTACAGATAACTGAGAATAATTTCATCAGACAACTGACTGTATTACCATCTAGCACCCCACTCCTCCCGACTTGACCTTGGCCTAAGACCAATTACAGAGGAGTTGGGACTTAAGCCTCTAACCTTTTGGCGCAGAATATGGAGCTCGCGGGAGCTATCTAGTTATAGAGCCGAACTTGCAGAAATTTGCGCCTTCCTAAAGCGTTACAAATACCTTGGCTTAAATACATCCAGCACTCTTTCGAAATGATGGGGAGACGGGAAATGTGGTTTGACCCGGAAAATGCTTGTACCAGGATCGCTCGTAGATCCTTAGCAAAGGTATATTACGAGTACAAGCTGCGGGTCATAACCGAGTCTCTACGCCAAGAATCCCTATCCAAACACTTCCTTGATATTAAAGATCATTATTATTTGGAACTAGTCTTTGATGATGTAGGCCCACCAATAACAAGGAAGTTGTATATGCAGTGGCGTTATGGGACTCTTCCCCTGAGGGCATATACTGAACACTGGTCTAATACACACTCCACAGTGAACTGTCAAGCATGCCCACTCTTGCGAGAAAATGAACTACATATTTTTTTTTGCCCAGCATATAACATACCCCGTAGATATTGGCTTGTCCCACTCCTTAGAAACTTAGGCTTTAGGAAATATTACCCTGCATATAGAATTTTAAAGTCAGACTTATTGTTTTTGCAGTCGCTAAATTTTTAACGGGAATGTGGTTTATCCGTAATCGATTCATTATGTCCAATAACGCCATCTGTTAAATGAGAAATGTTTTTTATTGAATGTTTTATGGCTTTTTCTATTACTTTATTTTATTCTTCTATGTCTAAATTACAATTGTATTCACGTCGCATTCTTTTATGGTCCATAGTGACCGAAATAAAGATTTTGATGATGATGATGATGATGATGATTAATCGTGTTTAAGGTTCTCTGTGTAACAAAGCATTTTGGAAGACTAGCCAGGTATACAGGCTGACACTTACCCCGTCGCATTCCAACGAGGAATCTACAACACACCGATTCACCCAATACATCTTCCTAAAAAATATACAGACACAGATCCCTAGGAGTTCAAGGTCCAAAGTTGTAAGACACTCTGAATCGAACCTTGAGGGCAGAAACTATCCTCCTTTCAGTATACTCCTAAAAACAGAAGTATGAAGATTAACCTTTGATTCAGACACAGGCTTGATGGAGAGGAGTGAGGAATACCTGGTTGATGTCCTTTCTGTAGTTGATTGGACTCAACAAGCCAGAAAATTAATTTGAAATATAGAGTGCTTTGAAGAATCAGTGAGTCTACATGCTGCATTATATTAAACTTAAAAATAAATAAACAGCTATGTCAAACCTGCAAAGACTCCACTGTTCTCAAAGTTCTCTCTCGTGTGAAAATGTCTGTCTTCATTATAGTAGTTCTCTGACCTAGGTAGATGTCTGAGTCACATTATGCAATGACCTGAAGTCAGAGCCTTCAGACAGTTACCAAGCACTTAATAATCTAAAGTGTAAAATATCGGTAAAACTAGTTTATCCCAAAAGGACATGAGAACTTTCAAATCGTACATGCTATTGACTGAAATGCTGTTTCAGCCTTGCACCGTGTGAGGACTGACAAGCTGTTATTATCATATCTGCTGCTGCTGCTTCTGTTAGTGAGGAACATTCTTGGACTAATCACTGATTGACGCAAGTCCACAAAGCAGCTTCAGCTTGACCAGTCATTTTTCTGAGGGTGTCTATTCAGTTACTCCTAAAATCAACATATCTGATCATTTGGTGCCAGCCCTGCTCTTCGGTGTAAAGTTAGCTGAGAATGCTAATCTGCTATTGCTCGCTGAACTTGGCAACCACTTGCCTTCCGAGCCAATACTCTACATTAGTCTAGATTTTGGTAGAAAATTTGCAGTACAAGCATACCCCATATTGCTGCTTTCCATCAAGGATCGTACAAACCTAGAACTTGGAGAAGACCAGCTTGTAAGAAGAGTGGCTAACCCCTACCTTGTATAGTGTGGGAGGTTTTTGACCCTGAAAGCCAGACGACTGAATTCTGTGTTGATGCCTAATCTGGGGCCAAGCTGGTCTAGAAGCCACGGAATGGGCACTTCTTCGATCATCGGATATAGGAGCAGAAAAACTGTTCATCCTCAAAATCCTACACTTCTGCCTAAACTACAGTTATTTCGAATGGGATGGACAGTTCTACGCACAACTCACTGGAACCTCTATGGGTTTTTCAGGAGCACCAGCATATGCCAACACATTTATGGCACTTTTCGAACATGAAAACATCATGTCCAATCCCAATTGGTGGGACAATATACTAATGTACTGTCGTTACATTGACGATATATTCATCCTCTGGAAAGGCACTATAATCCAACTAGAAACCATGATAACAGATTTGAACACCATTAACCCAAGGATCCAATTCACTTGGAACATCCAACAGCACAAGATTCATTTTTTAGATGTACTCATTACTAAAACTGAAGATAACAACAATTTTGAAACCTCAGTGGTCTTGAAACCAACAGATCGCAACAGCACCCTACACTATACCAGTTTTCACCCGAATAGTCTACTCAGGAACTTGCCATTTTCTCAATTCCTTAGAATCAGACGGATTTGTTCAAACTCTGAAATTACCAAAAATAAAGAACAGGAATACATCTCTCGTTTTCAAATTCGGGGATACCCAGATAACGTTCTACAAGAATGTCTACAACGGGCACAACAACAGGACAGAACTACGTTGCTTCAAAAACAAATACAAAAATCAACTGACCGCACAGTTTTTGTGTCAAAGTTTTCTACAGCTGCAAAAGAAATAAGAAACATCATCAACACTAGATGGAGATGTTATCGTCAGAAGACGACTTCAACAAAATTTTTGCTACTAAGCCTTTATTCGCGTATACTCCCGGTAAGAATCTCAAAACACTTCTATCCACGCCATTTACTAGCCGACCTACTGCACACTACAAAGGGATGTCCAAATGTAACAACTGTGTGCATTGCAACAACGTAAATATTGGTAACACCCTGACTCAGTGCTTTAAGTGGGGAAAAAAAACTGGGGGTGCTCTAAAAGGGGCGTGGTTAATGTCTTGAAGGGGTGTGGCCTATCCGAGTAGGGGCGTGGTCTAAATCAAAATAACTAGCACTGTGTGCTTAAGAAAATCATGAGTACCGGCACTTCTCCGTGTTCTCCCATTGAGTACCGGGACTTCTCCTTGTGTTAAGAGGGTACCGGTACTCCTAGTGGCATGCTGTGGTCAGTCTCTAGGTTATGGATGCTTGACAGTTAATGTCGAGTGGATTCCGGTGCTAGGTTGCGGCTGCAGCTCTACACTCCGAGCCAGCATTTGATAAGATAGCGCCTTAGGCGGAGAGAAATTTGGCGCCCTTGCTAATAGAGACTGAAATGCGGCAGCAGGGGGTCCTTTTTGAGTTGAGCTAAGCAGTGACTGCCCCCTGAATCCAAACGCCTCGGGACCTCCCCAGCTCACCTAAATCACCGATAGTTTAGCTGCCTCACGGTGATGGGTCTGTTGGTGTGTGTATCAGCAGGGGTGAGACGGTGAAAGGAGCGCGAAGAAAGGGACAATGAGGTGTTAAAACAGGCCGGCCCTGCTCACACCCTGACAGCGCAACAGGACAGGAAGACACCTGTGTTTTTCTAAGCTAGAGGTCTCGACATTGGAACTGTCGCGCTGTGAGTTATAGGGAAAGTTTGCAGATCCGTTGTCTGTCAGAGTGCCTTGAAAAAAAAAAAGTCTGCTTTCGCGTAAAACTTCTGCTTCTCATGTTAATGCCCTCGGGCTAAGTTCACGCTATATATAGTTACAACAAACGCTAATTACACCCTGCAGCTATGGGCAGAACTTGGCCAAAGGCACTTTGAACATTGAAGAAGAAAATGCTGATAGTGTACAAGGCTGCCTTGAAGCCACGCCCCCAGACACGCACCTCCCAGGCTCACCCCTATCAATTTGGTGAGTACCGGCACTTCTCTTTTTCCATTTAAAGCACTGCCTAACAGTGCAGCAACAGTGGGCAGAGTCTGAGCACCGGCAGTTTTTTTTTTGGGCCCTCAAAACGGGTCTGAAAAAAAATAAAATAAAGAACGGACTACCTTTAGTAGCCACGAAAATAGAGCCCGATAGAGACCCGTTTCGAGGGCCCCAAAAAAAACTGCCTATGCTCAGACCCGGACAGACCCGGCCCACTTAAAGCCCTGCCCTGACTCATCCATCTTCCGGGAAACCAGTCACCTTGAAACACTCGTACAATTGTAATTCCATGAACGTAATATATTGCATCAAATGCCCGTGCGGCAAAGCCTACCATGGCAAAACGGAAAGAAAAATCAAGGTGAGAATTACAGAACATAAAAGTAAAATCAGGAACTGTAGCACTTCTTCTCCACTTGCCACTCATTGGAATGAATTACATCATACTATTTCCCAACTGAGATTTCAGATAGTTGAACTTACCAATATTACTCCAGGCATTGACACATCGCAAAAACTGCTGCAAAGAGAAATATACTGGATCAAATATCTTAACACCTTGATTCCATCCGGTCTTAATGACCGGATTGATATGAGTTGTTTCCTGTAAACATCCGCACATCCTAATCAGACACACTTTCTTTATTCTCGTACCAAATATGACCCTTATCCATTTCCTTTATTTTAAGTATCATGGGGACAAATTTTTACATTGATGTCACTAAATTTGTATTTATGTTCATGTACATATGTTGAACTGTTCATTTTGTATTTGCATATAGTAGAAGTGTTCAGTATGGTTAACCTGTCAGGGCTCACACATAGAGCACTTTACTAATCCATGCAGCCTTCATTTCTCTAACTACAGCACACCTGTCATAATTTGGACATTCATTTTGCCTGTTCCACAGGAACATGCCGATCGGTTACATCCTTTTTGCTTTCTCGTTATTGTTACATATTGCCATTTCCGAGTAATTTTTTCCTTTTATTACGGCTCTGCTTGCCGTTGCGGTTTTTTATCCATTACTCCTCCATTTCAAATTACATTCCCACAACATGTTTCATTATGTTTATTATTTCATCGGTAGTCTTGTTTCCTTGGTATATCGGGGAGACTTCTTCCCTGTTTACTTCTTTCACGTGACACATTCACAGCCGCTGATCCTATTAAATAACCGGGTTACATCTCCCAATCACCTCGCTCGTTACAGCACGCACCTCGGATGACAGATCTTTGCTCCTCCGCCTCCCGGTTTATAGCTACAGGTATTTTTTCGTACGCACTGGGCTAATACTTATCGCTTGTCTTTCACATGGTCAGCATCTGTTTCAACGAGGATTCCTCTTTTTTCAGGGTTCTGCTCGTAACACGGGCACAGTCAATCCTTACCAACCGGAAGCACCACTTGTTATTATCCTGTAAAGATCATGCAGCGCTGCCATTTCACCTTCTGTGAATAAGGTAAACGTAGAGTCACACTACGTGTTCAATCTCTTCTTGAATCTTTACCGCTTTCTTGTGTAACATACAAGTTTTCCATTTATTACGTTTTTTTGTTATAGATTTATCGAATCCTCGTTTCAGTTTCATTCGCTTGTGGAATCGGTTTGTGATATACGTAGCTATCACGTGTCTTCAGGTGAGCTGCATTGAAGCACGCGTATCCTCTTTAGTTTGCATTCCTATTTATCTAAAGTTCACCCTTTGGGGCCCATCAGTTCTTGTCTTTTGAACGATCATACAACATTCTCTATAAGAATGCTTTCCCACCAGTTTATCTCTCCATTGGCAAGCACATTATTTATGGTCTATGCTCACAGTATTCTTCACCATATTTATACATGTGCACCCCCATACCAGTTGTTCCTTTTTAACCACAAACCTGGTTCAGAGCCTTCAGCATGCTGTGTGCCATTATTAACCTCCACTTGAGCATTATCGTATCCATATTGTTTCAATGGTTTCAGAATATGAAACATTCATAATATTCACATTTTGTTTTAGGTTGGCTCCTGACGAAGGGACTTCTATAATCCTGAAATGCATTGGGCACTTTCCATCAACAACTTTAAACCATTTCACCATGTATAATACAGCTACGTTTGGTTGACAGCTAATAAGTTAATTTGTACATTCAGTTAAGAAATTACTAACTTGTTGTACTATTGTATATTTTCACTAAGTTGTCCCTCAGGACAAAATGGTCTAATACAAAAAATTGTTTTGTTTACTCAAATATGTGTATGGTTTTTCCATTTGGAATTGTCATTCGAAACAATTTTGATTTAAATTGTATTCTTGGGGGGATTCCCCAAGTTTGTGAACAGTGCAAGGTACCAAGTGGGTTTTCCCACTTTCCCTAATCTGGGGCCAAAAGCATTTGTGAAGATCTGCATTGTCTGATTGTTGAGGCTGTGCTTAGACGATTAAAGGGCTGCTGGAGCTGGTTAGCTTGCACTGCTGGAGCTGGTTAGCTTGCACTGTCACTGTGTTTGAAATATGAATTTGCACAAGCTAGCATCATTGTACTTCTGTCGTGATCGTGAGAATGACGCTGTGGATTTTCCTTTCACCCCAAGTCCGTGGGTGTGTTCTATTGGCTGGGGTAGTTTGCTTTATTCGAGGTCTATTTGACCCATCTGTCTATGACATAAATTTCTGTTGATAGCACAGCCTAAAGGTACAGCAGTGCCGTACACCTAACTCTTTGTCCCCTGGTTGCTGGTAAGAACCTGTAAATCTAATGGGTTCCCCAGATCCTCTGGTTTCCCATGCCACTGAAAATATTGAGCCCAGATATTTTTAAGATCAAGAGCTCATGTTTGTCACTTTTCAGCACCCTACTGTGGGCAGTAGGTCTTTTCCCTTCAGTAGTTGCTGTCCTTTTGGAACATTAACACTTGGGACTGGTTGGGCCTGTAAATGGAACTTTTTACCTTGCCAGTTGCCACGATCCCCCACCTCTGGACCCCCAGTAGCCCTGGTTAACGGGAGTTTAAAAATTTGCCATTGGGACCAGTTTGTTTAGACATCCAGAAATCTGCTTTTATAGGTTTGGAATCCCAGTTCAAATTTGGGATTTTTCGCACGTTTTCAGAAGCCTTGGGGCGACCCCATTGAATTGCCTTCTCTTGCACTCAGAGCCACCGAGACCCTATGACACAAGTTACAGTATAGCACATTTTATGCATTGGTAGCATTCTGTGTGGCACCTACAGCCATCGAGGAACACTGCATATAATTGAGAACCGAGACCAAATGTTTCCAGAAATTTCCAAGAAATGGTCTCCTTTAGCCCATTGGATGACATTGTTATTTAGATACTCTTACCAAATGAAAGCTTTAAAACTGTATTCGGTTGCATCTCGGCATCAGAAGTTGCAAGGATCATTACACTTTTTGTGTTCTTTATTTTAAGCGTCCTACTTTATCTAGCT
The DNA here is from genome assembly GCF_964204655.1 of Triturus cristatus. Classification (NCBI taxonomy): domain Eukaryota; kingdom Metazoa; phylum Chordata; class Amphibia; order Caudata; family Salamandridae; genus Triturus; species Triturus cristatus. Next base: position 1,004,744,477 of record NC_140592.1, read on the forward strand.
GTAAATAAAGGCCTGTTCTTTGGAAAAGCAGCATTGAGTTTTTTTGGGGTTTAATTGCTACGTAAAATTGCATCTGCCTTTCAAACCTACTACAGCCTCCTGAATTACGACTTAACAGCTTGACTTAGCTACTCTTTCAGAGTCAGGTGTACAAAGGGAGTTGCTTGGTTTTTCAAATAGAGTGCAGATGTACCAGAAACACGAGTTGCAAATGTACCTACCATGCATGCTCCTAGTAACACCTGACGGACCCATTCTCCATTGCTTGATGTTGGAAAAGGTAGCTCACGATCTTCCGTCTACCCTGAAGACTGCTGTCCAACCACAAAAAATGGAACAATTATTCAAGCACTTAATTGCCAGACTCTCCTTCTTGGGGGAAGTTTCACTGAAATGCTTTCCACTTTCAGGGCTGTCTACTGCCGGCCCTCCTGGTTATTTAAGCATTGATTGCCCTGGTGGAGCTCACTGACCAGGCCGTGTGCCCAGGTTAGCTTGCTTGATCGTCCATCAGCACGCTTTCACTTAAAGAGCCATACACAGTGTTACTAAAGAGCACGGTGTGGCTCTGAATTTTTATTGCCTGCCGAATATGTTCATTTCATTTCAGACTGGACCAAGGGATGTATGTCCTGACATTATTTCTAAATCCAGTGAGGCAGAAAATGAATACCAATATATACATGTTGAATACTTGATTAATTTTTCTCTGTCCTGTACAAAAATGATTTTCGGTCATCTCATAAACTGTGGCATTTAGGCACACTGCAGATGATCTAAAAGAAGTGGATAAAGCCTTGGTAGCGTAGCGAGTTGTGTCTTGGATCTACAAGAGCTGTTTGATTCAAGATAATCTTGACCCCTGGATGCCGTGCTTGTGGATTTTGTCGGAGGGGCGATTTCAGGGCTGAAGCCAGAAACCGGTCCCAGGATGCTTGTTTCTGGTCCAGGGAGGACATGGCTTGGCAGATCGGGCTGGACTGTTCCCATGAGGCACAGGGTCAGACTGATTTGCATATGGGCATGTCTGAACTGGGGTGGCGGAGTGAGCTAAAGAATGATGATGGATTAAACCCCGATCAGCTGACTGGGGGTGAGTGCTTGCAATGTTCAACACTCCGTCCATCATCCCCTTTGGTTTTGCTGTATTCTGAAAGTGGTCATATAGGTGACATTGACTCAGACATCATTGGATGTCGTAGCTGCCCATCCTATTACCTCTGCTCTCACCAACAACAGTACATAACACATGGGACTCTTCTGAGTAGAACGAACGGTGTTGGAAAGTAAGAGTAAGCAGAGGTTGCTGAACCTTGAAACGAGAAGTCCTTTAGTCATGCATCCCACTTTCAATCCCATACTCCTGTCCATAAATATACCTGTCGTAGGTGTTCAGAAGAGGAGTTGTGTAAATGGAACATGCGTATATTTGACAAGGCCTCGTTTTTTTTCTCAGGGTGCTGGTACAAAAGCTGCTGAGTTGTCCAATGATATGGATTACCCCAGTTGTCTTCGAAGGCATAACACTCCCGTATTGGCATTAAACAGTAGGGTGTGGCCCCACACCCGGAGGGAACACCCCGAGGGATGCCCAGCCGGCGCATTCTTGTGAGCGCACCAGACACTAGCACCAGGTTAGAACATCAGTGTCTTTGAAATTAGGTGCCCTCACTCTGGTAGCTCATGACACGCTCCGATTGAAAGTGAGGACACGATTATGGTGGAGCGTTTGTGTTGTGGGTAGTTGGCATCAAAGGGTGTGCCGTAACACATTTTGCACCAGTACTTATTGGAATTATTTTATGTTTCTGGTGTTTTATACAGCGCAAACTTGACCCGAAGGTATCAAAGCACTTTATATAAGCACCAGTTGCTGTTACAGACGGACACCTTCATTTTGTTAGGCATGGGGAGATGAAGTGATTTGCTGTAAATCACAGGATGTTGAGCGTCCCTCCCGAGACTAGAACCCGGTTTCCCAGTTCGCGGTCGGCCGCTCTAGCCATTGGGTCACATCCCCTCCCCATCTCTTTGGATTCTGTGCACATTTTGGCCATCTTTGCTGTCTGAAAGATTTATGTCCATGGACACTTCTCATGGCCAGTTTTACCGTCTTGCATACTAATTTTGCAGTTTCGCTACAGATTACTTCAACTACCTGCTGCAATGTGGCTGCCATCTGGAAAGGACGAAAACTTTCTTTCTTTATTTTTGAAATTGTTACCTATTGCCAACGTTGTAGACATCTTGAAAGTATGCATAATACACTTAAGATGCTTGGTAGCCGCCATTGGTTTTGGCAGTGCCTGTGCAATTTTAAAATCTTTGACAAAGCCAATAGTGGTGACTTAACGAATTTTCAAAGCACGGCCAGTTGCCTATGTCAATGCTTAGCTTTTCATAACACCCTTTCTGCCCTCTTTCCTGTATCTTTTTTACTTTAATCAGTTGTCTCATTCTAGCCCACACTTGGGTCCATGTGTTTTCTTTTTTGTTTTTGTTAGGCACGGGGAGATTAAGTGATTTGCCCGGAATCACAGGATGTTCAGCTTCATTACCGAGACTCGAACCCAGTTCCCCAGATTCGAGGTCGACCGCCCTAGCCGTTGGGCCAACTCCTCTCCCCACTTGGGTCCATTTTAACCTTTTCTGCACATGTCTTCGCTCTTCCATCTTTTGTCGAATAGATTTGCTCTCTTCCTTTGTTCTCCCTTTTCTCAGCTCGTATATGAGGGATCACATCACACTTATGTTTTCTCGCTTGTTCTTTCCACTTGTGCTGCCTCTTGCCTCCATACATGTGTAGTCGTTCATTGTCCCTTGCTTCACCCCACACATATCTGATCACCGTCTCCAGTCTCCTCCCCCAAGCCATGTCCCGTCGCTCACCCCCTCCCAAATCATGTCAGCACGTTCAGCTGCTCCACCGGGTCCCGTCATCCCATTGTTGGTTTATGTTAATTGTCTACAAACAGTTAATCTGGTGAATTAGGTCAGGCTGGGGTTTTGTGTCGTTTTGTTTGTAAATTTAATTAAGTGATAATGTGAAGAATGTTTGGGTTGGCCTTAAGTCAGTCGCGGCTCTGAAGACGGGGATTAAAGAGGGGTAGATCTAGAACAGGGTGCAATTGAGGGGTGCTCTGGAAACACTCGTTACCTTGACAGTCTCTAGTTCGCCATCTGAAGCACAGTAAATTTAAATTCCGCTTTCGCAGATGGTCTAGCGAACGTTGACGAGACGGTAACTAAGTACAACAGAGGCTCGGGGCTGCACGAGGCCCTAATTGCATTAGTCAAGCTAGTCTTAAGTAGGTGTAATATTTTTACATCTTGCTTGATAATGGGCTTCATTTCTATACATACAAAGCTTTTGGGACACAAAGCGATGAGTTGCCGAGGATGCCACATATAAACTGAATGGAAACGCTGGGATTAAAAACTCTGGTGTCCGTTGATGTATAGCTGAACACTTGGCATATTTCCCTCAATTGAAGTTATTGATATAGGGATATTGAGCCTGGTGTCTTTTCTCATTTTTCTGGGCAGCTACGGATTATAATAGGGCCGTTCTGTGACTAGGACCGGGCGCGGCGTGGTTCTAAAATGCATGCAACAGCTCCTGCTCCAGGAGATTCAGCGCTTCTTCCCAGGGCTAGATCTCAACACTGGTGCCGTCTAGAATAGCCGACTGCATGTCTTTCCTCGCAAGGCCCGCCAAAATCTGTCTCGCTCCACTAAAAGCAGTTCTGCGTGCACAGCACGTTTCATCTCTGGGGCCAAGAGGTGTGGCTATCTTTGACCTGTTCTGTTAGCGCTTCATTGGCTGTTAGACTTGAAACCCTTGGTGTGTAGTCCTCCAACTTTTTCCCTCCTATTTTGTTGAATTCGTTTTTGTTGGCTTTAGGACACTGTCCACTTTACCACTTTTATCCAGTGCTAAGTAGGGGTGGGTGATAAATTCAGTTACGCCTGTGAAGCTGGTGGAGTTTTGGCCACTAGTTTCGGCCAAATTCCGCCAATCGCTGTGTGGCAGTTTTTTTTTTCTCATGCGCAGCTCGCCATCGATTAGTTAGCGATCAAGATTTAGCAATCCCTGGCGGGATTTTCGTTCGCTAGGAGGGTACCCAGCAACATTTCCCCAATGCATGCGATCGTTAGCGGTCAGAAAGCTGCCGCTTGAGTAGAAAATCGACTTGAGCGGCAGCAAAATCAACTCGAGAAGCAGCGCCACATGGTGCTGATCATGCTAATTTTTAAAAGCAGAACAAGCTTTTGACTCTGAAAATGAGCGCAACCAGATAAACGTGCCTTATTACGCCTGTTCACGGAACTCCCTGAAATCTAAGTTTTCATGTAACTCCGTGGATTGAAACTGTGTTCTGCCGACCCCTAGTGCTAAAGTGCTTGTGCACTCTCCTCAAAATATATTTGTCCTACACCTAATTGGCACATTTTACTTCACATTTTGGTATAAAGAGCCACACGTGCCCCTACATAACTTCACCCTCTCCTCAGAGGCGACTTATGATCCCCTTTTCCCCACGCAGGGTCATCACTGTATATAATATGTGAACCGTGTCAATAACAGACCAATGCTCAGTGTGAATTAAACGCTAGGTGCAACAAATACCTTGTGTCTCAGTCTTGATTTTGTATTTATGTTGTGAATTTTAAATTGTATGGTCGCTTTCTGGGACCACTGTTCCTATGGACTGTCCTTTACCCAGGTCCCAGACACTAGTATTGGGTTTACCCTTCTTAGGTAACTGATCGGTAAGCCTGACCAATGTTGTGCCAAGCTACCAGAGGGTTAAGCAAGGATTAAACCCATTACTTTTTTTTGTGGTTCACCCTGAGCAGGATTGTTTATTATTTGAGTGGGGCTTCTACCCCTCTCAACTCATTGCCCCAATTTCTTACATTGGCAATATGTGAAAGGGTCTTCCTCACTCGCTGGCTCTGTGGCCGCCAACCTGTCCTACTTTACTACGAAGCTCAGGGGCTTATTGGTGCAGTAGCACCGGGACCTGGGAGCCTTTCGTTCCCATTGAACCCAGATAATTGGTGCACATTACTACCCCAAAAACAGTCAAAGGGATCTTTTTATTGTTCTTGCTTGCACTAGGGCCGAAGACCTCCTTCCTACGCCATTGGCCAAGCTGAAGAAATCTGGTGGGAGCAGACCTCACAAAATGCTGAAGCTCTGCTGCTAGTACTCCCAAACTTTAAAAAGGATCAGTTTATAGCACAATCCTTTTCAGGGAGTGCTGCCAGAGTTTGGAACACATTGCCTGCGGGGTTACACACTATCATCTCGCGAACGATCTTCAAACCCCAAATGAGAGTCCATCTGTTGACAAGACGCTTCAGTTTATTTCTCTCATTGAACAACCCTGTGACATATTCTCATTTTCTAACTGATTGAATTAACTTGGATTCTTATATATTGTTCTGTTTCTTTTGTAAAAAGCTCTAATGCTTTTGGAAAATGTCTGCGTAGAATAAGATTACATAAATAAATAAAGGTGGGAGCCATAATGTAGGACTTAGTTTTTTGGCAAAGGGTAGGTCTTTAAGTGGGTCAGGTCCTCCCAGTGCTCAGCACTGACAATTCTATAAAGCAGGTGCTGGGACGGGTCCTTATCGGACTCTCCATCTATGCCCTCATCCCCAGAGTGGAAAAATAAATTTGACTCTGCAGCAGTACATCTGACTTTGCTGTGAGGTCAAAGAGACTCGTTCTAGTTCGTTCACTGTCTCATAATTTCACAACTGAAGTATTTTCAATATTCTATACAACGAAGCCATATTTGTTGCTTATTTAGCCTATGCAACTAACAACCAATGACAAAGTCAATAGTCCTGGTTTGTTTTAGGTGTCATGTTACTTGTATTATTATATCTGGGTGCACTTTCTGAAGAAGCAAAATAGCAGTCTGGTGGCACACTATGCCAAGCACCAAGGCTTTAAGTGGGGTGAAGAAATTGTCTCTCAAAGGGGCGTGGCAATTGTAATTAAAGGCGTGTCTTAAACACATAAGCTAAAAATCTGTGCTTGGCATAGTGTGCCGCCCTACTTGTATTTTGCTGTTTCTGTCTGCATCCAGATATGATACAAGTAACATCATACCTACAACAAGTCATGACTATTGGCTTTGTCAATGGTTGCTAGTTGCATAAGATAAACAGCACCTATGGGTATATAGTTTTGAAAACGCTTCAACCTAAAGCCCTGGTGACACCATGACAATGTTGCTGCGCCGGAGTTTAAGTAAAAGAAAGGAAATCCAGAGAGAAAATGACTCACTTTAAAGTATTTCCCTTCCCCCTACAAGCTCACCTGTCATGACGCCATGCCGTAACTTCTCCACTAGTGAGCCGTGTACATCCATGTGCCTGCTGTCACTGCAGGCCGGAAAGAAACGGTCCGCCTGTGCCAGAGCACAAAACAAGAGCCCGATAGGGACCCATTTTGAACCTCCCTTTAAAAAACTGCCACTGCTCAGCACGGGTGAGACCCGACCCACTTAACCCCTTCGCTGCGGCGGAAATTCCACCGCAGCGCTGGGGGGTGCGGGGGGGCAGCGCGGTGCTCATGACGGAGCCACTCCGTCATGAGCCACGGTTGAGCTGTGCTCATGACGGAGTGGTTCCGTCATGACTCCGCCCACGGCGCTAATCACCCGCACAGGCGGGGAATTAGCGCCGCGTGGGCGGCACGGCCGCAGCATGACGGAACCACTCCGTCATGAGCACACGGCAACCGTGGCTCATGACGGCGTGGTTCCGTCATGAGCACGGAACGAGTTAAAGTCCTTCCAAGCACAGATTTTTAGATTACTTGGTTTTAAGCCACACCCATAATTACATCGGCCACGCCCCTTAGAAAGACCTCTTTGTTTATTTTTATCACACTTAAAGCCCTGGCTAAGGGAGATCACGTGTCTTGTAAAGGCTGTTGCAGTTTCAATGCTGCACCAGATTACGGCGGTCGTAGTATTTTATGCCTGGTCAATAAAATGCATTGACAGCTATCCGAGCCCTGTGTAGTCGTGGCTGCGCATCGGCAGCCACGTTCTAAGGGAAGGTAGACGCAGCAGGTCCCATACTGCCTCCTCCCGCACGCGTAAAATGAGGTTCAAATCCCGAGTCGGCGCGGAGCTGGGCCCGAGAGGAAGGTCTCCAGTGACGGACTGGGTTAATGATGCGTTAAATCCTCACCTGCAGAGAGCGGGAGGGGCTTCGGCCTCGGAAGGGTTTTTTTTTCTTTTTTTTATTATCACACTCCGCATTGTGAAGTGGCTGCTCAAGTGGGACATGGGAAGTGTTGGAAAAACAAACCCTGTTAGGGGTCATAAAGAGTGAGCGCTTCCTGCCCCCGCTCCCTGGGGGGTTGACGGCTCTTAACAGCTCCCATTGTGGGGCCAGCGGTGAGCTGTGTGCCGAAGGAAGGGGCCGCAGACCTCCGACTCCAGCCCCCGCCACTTGTAGGCCCCGCCCTCTGCGTTTTAGAGCCGTCTGTGGCACGAGCAAGGGCTGTTACTTGGCGAGCTGCCAGTAACCGTATAAAGGCCCGCCGCCGACACGGAGAGGGATACGATCAGAACGCACTGCTTGGTCATAAAAGCCATTGAACTGAGTTTATCCATCAAGCCTGGGCCTCGCGTCTTGTAGATCTGTGTACACTTGTGTTTTCAGAACTACCTTCCCGTCCACAAAGGAGCTGAATGGAGGCTCGGAGCGGGTGCTGCATATCCACGGACTCTGTGTTGGCATGCCCGATACCTGCAGTTCACCCTCGTGTCACAAGGGGCGCACTTCTATGGATTCTGGAGCACAAGGGCAGCTCCAACCGCACGAAGGGCAGCTCTTCAGCACTGCTTGCCACAGATGGCAAGTACACGAACCCCTCTGGGAGCTGCCGCCAGCACACTGCTTTACAACACCCCAACAGAGATGGGGGAATCCTACTAATGTTTCTGTACGGAGTTGCAAAAGCAGTGAAGAAAAAAAAATGCACTCAGTTACAGAATTGAAACATTCTCGGTTCTAAATATTCACAGCAATAGCATTGCTGCCGTGACTCATTTATCTGATGCCACTGACGAGCATTGGCGAAGACAATGGGTGTGGCTTGTTGTAGGCTACTGGTGGTTGTATGATCTGTCTAGGTGCAATAACGGGAAGCCGGCAGTCGCCCAGTGCAAAGCTTCTAGTTTGGGATACAGCTGCATGTGTTTTAAAATGCATTTGTCCAAATGACCAACAAAAGCACTAATAGGACGTGATCTCATTTGGGGCAGGGGTTCCCAACATGTTCTATGTCCTGCAACCCTCAGGAAATGTTTGAATAATCTTTGCACCCCTACACAAGTCTTTGCTGGATTCCTATTATACATACGGTACATACTTTTACTCTTTGTCGCACCCCCTGAAATGCCATCCTGCACACCCTGGGGGTGCGTGTACGCCGGGTTGGTAACCCCTGATTTAGAGTGACTTATTTCAAGATGATCAGCGTTTTTTAAAGTCCTTACTTAAGAGAATGCTCCATTCTGTCCCATCCACCCTGTTACCAACGCACAAACACAACTCCAACTTTTAAGTAAATGGGTGTGTCTCTTAACAGGGCAGTGCCATCCTTCTTGCCACTGTTTCGTGGCAAGACCGAATCCTCGATCCCGATTCGTTATTCCTTTGCAGTGAATCAAAAACGGGCCTCGAAAAATCCTCAAAATATGATTAGACCTGCGGGTCTAGTGACGTAATCTGCTTTACCCAGTTGTAATGCTCTTGACCCATGAACTGGTTTCAAATGATGTGATCGTGGGCAAATATTTGAATTCTCAAGCCGCCATGTTCTTCATTATCACATACTAGAGCACCTTCAAATATGCATGATAAGCATGTCTGTTGTACAAAAAACTTTTGTTTGCTTTAATAAAAAAAACTTTTGGTCCATATATAATACAAATCTAGCAGCATATAGGATAACATGACCCCCGACTTGCCTCTTCATTAACCCCTTCGCCGCGGCACAAATTTTGCCGCGCCGCTGGGGGGGTTTGGGGGCAGCGCGGCGCCCCCATGCTCGTGACGGAACCACTCCGTCATGAGTCACGGGCGCACTGTGCTCATGACGGAGTGGTTCCGTCACGACTCCGCCCACTGCGCTAATCGCCCGCACAGGCGGGGAATTGGCGCCGCGTGGGCGGAGCGGCCGCCAACGGCCGCAGCATGACGGAACCACTCCGTCATGAGCACACGGCGCCCGTGGCTCATGACGGAGTGGTTCCGTTATGAGCAGGGAAGGGGTTAAGCATTGTCATCAGGGCAGGGGGCAGGCATGTTTCTCAAATCATATCTAAAACGTATCCCTTTTAATAAATACATAACTAAAGTAAGAAGTGGTATGTGCAATCGGCAGATTTTATATTGAAATGGCCACAACATTTCCCACTGACATGCTGTTTTAATGATAAAACTATATAATGTAAAAACAATGTTTGGAACTAGAGTTTCTGTAAATAATTGTCATTTGCGCACCACCAAGTAAAGTGTTCTGATATTTTTTGTTTCTATTTAAATCTTTGTTTGTATCACAGTTCTCAGTTACACACAAGTGCTTTCTTAATACCAGATATATTTTTAAATATTTGTACTAATCATTTACAAGCTATTTAAATGTGTTGGAAAAAGTGACATCCTACAGCCTTTTGTTTCACAATGATTGTCAGACAGCTTACTTCAAAAACCTCTAACTGTAGTAGTGAAAAAAATATAAACTCAAATTTTCAAGCATCAATTGGTAAAAACAAACTGACATTTAACCTCTTTCCTTGAACAGGCCACAAATGTGTCGAGATAAAAACAAGATTTAAAGGTGTCTTTATTGCTCATTAACTCTCTGAATGAACAGAATATGGGTTTCTTTCCTGATTATGTTCACTTACCATAAAGGGCCAGTAGGTGCTAAAAATAGCTCGACCTGATAAAATTCTATTGGCGAGTAGATTTTTGGAGGCCTGTAAAAATAAACATTTTCTTTATTGAAATGAATGAACAACATAATAAAATCCAACTTTCTTTCCCAGTAACACAAGTGATTTTTTTTCTTCTTCTCAACATTCATTCACAAAAGGCAAACTTGCTCCTTCTCATTACTCCTTTTAATTGCTTCATGTTGCTGAAGGTGAATTTCGGTCATTAGGCCTTCTTTAGGAAAGCTATCTCAAAATGCATTTGTCATTTTCCTTTAGAAACCTCACATAGCCTTTAAGGTCCTATCGTTCTGATGGATACTTGTAACTGCAGATTTCTCACCGTTGGAATCGGGCGCGCAACACCCATTGGACTCAAAGGGCTTCAGGCCCCTCCGCCCCCCTCCCCCCCCCCCCCCCCCCCCCTCAAAGTGTGGCAGCCCGGGATGAGAGAGCTTCCCGGGCGGGCGCACACACAGCCGCACCCGAGCACTTCACAGGTCTTGAAAAGATCATTTGCATGTTAATGAGGCCTTGCTGTTGTTTCACCCCTTATAAGAGCCCCTGCAGCTCCACTCTGCCTATTGCTTAAAGATTCAGGCCCCCCCCCCCCCCCCCTCCTGAAATTTGGCTCTAGCTGTGCCTCTGGTTAGAATATCCTTGGGGGCAAGAAAGGATCCAGAGAATTTCAACAGCAGATCAACAGGTGGCAGAGTTCAGCTCTGCGCTGGCTTCGTACCACCCCTGAAGTGACAGAGTGAAACTGCATTAGCAGAGGCCGCCCTCAAAGAAGGCATAGAGGAGGGCCGGCGCATTAACTGCCTGTGGTCTGGGAAAACTAAGTTCGAGGCATATGAGCTGCAGATTATACACTGTGCATAGATCGCCATCTGGTGTTGGGCCCGGATGTTTGCAGTTTGTTTTTCTTCTTGTACAATGTTTGGAAGTCACGAGTTCGGTGACTCCTCCTTCGGTCCGTACTGCGCATGGGCTTCGGCTCCATCCTCAGATTGTTTTTTTCCGCCATCGGGCTCGGATGTAATACTTCGTGCTCCGGCTTCGAACCTTTCCAGTTCGACCTTCGACGAAAAATCCTCGTCCATTGAGATTCTTCAGACAAAATCATCTTCTTTATCTCTCTCTTCGGCACTTCCTCGATTCCAGGCATCGGCAGCGGCCTTCGGGCCTATCTCGACTCCGGTCTTGGCCGATGGAAAGGACTCCCTTTAAGAAGTGCCCAAAATGTGGGTTTAAATTTCCCCACACCGATCTACATCAGGTGTGCAACCTCTGCCTCTCTCCCGAACACGAGGCCAGAGACTGCCCCGCCTGCAAGTCTTTTCGATCGAAAAAGACTATTCTGGATCGACGAGCTCGACGCACCATGGCGCACTCATCGACCTCTGCTCCACCTGACATCTTCGGAGAAGACATCAGAGCTTCGGGACAGCAGCACACCGCACAGGAAGACGACCTCGTCAGCGCTTCCGAGGCTGACGACTCCAACATGGAGGAGATCACACCGGCGCAGAGGGTTGGGAGTACTCTACCCCCTCCCACTCCCGCGCCCATACCAAAAGAGACTCCGGTTACACCTTCACCTCCGGGCCTAGGCAAAACCAAACATACCGCTTCCATCACCCCACCTTCGGGCCCGGTGAAGAGGCATCACAAGTCTCCCGGCGGCTCGGGCTCGAGCCAGCCTACTAGCGGCGCCAAAAAACACCCTTCGGCACCGAAGAAAACCACACCAAGCTCCGTTCCGAAGCCATCGGTGTCGAAACCTGGCCTCTCGGTGCCGACCAAACATAAATCCCTCGGCACCGACGCTTCCGTGCCGAAGCCTGCCTCGGCACCGAACAAAAAATCGGAGGCCCCGAAAAAGCATGGCACAGATAAACCGGAGAAGCCGTCGGCCCCGAAAACATGGGCGCCGAGATGAATCGGTGCCGGAGGAGCTCTTCACGCCAGATCCTCAACAAAAGACTTTAACAAAGGATCCAAAGACTGGACATTTGACTTTGTCTTCAAAGAAAAGACATTTAGACAAGCCAGCTCCTCCTCCACCGCCAAAACGGAAGGACTCTGCCACATCCCCTTTCAGAGTACCCTCCCCACCACCTCCACCTCCCCCATCTCCGCCTCCACCTTCTCCACCCTTGCCTCATTGCTCTCCAGACCCTGATGACCAAGGGGATCCCTACTATGATCCAACAGATGCCCCACAGGACCCCACTCCTCCGGGAACACCAGACCCATGGGAAGATTATCATAATCCAGACGTCCCAGATGTGCCTCAGGATGATCTTTATCCATCTAGGCCATCTCCACCAGAGGACTCCCTGGGGTTCCACCACTTGTTACAACGGGCGGCACATTATCATGGGGTGGAGTTACACAGTGATCCAGTTGAGAGACTTCCTACTTGACACTTTTGACATCGCAGATAAATCTACTGCCATATTACCCATGCTTAAAGGGGTGACCAAACATGCAGCAGAGGTTTTCAAAGACCCATTCAGGGCTAGGGTCTTAAACCCCAGAATAGAGAAGAAATATAAGGCAGCCCCCACAGATCCTGCCTATATTAAAGGACCTGCGCCCTTACTCATTAGTGGTATCCACAGCTAGGAAGCGATCCAATTCTCAGTCATCGGGTGAGGCTCCACCACCCGATAAGGAGTCCAAGCTCTTAGATGCGTCAGGCAAACGCACTGCCTCGCAAGCTGCCAATATGTGGCGCATCGCCAACACGCAAGCGCTGCTGGCACGGTACGACAGAGCGCACTATGATGAGCTGGAGGCTATCATGCAACATCTCCCAGAGAAATATAAAAATAAGGCTCATGAACTGATACAAGAGGGAAAGATCATTACCAACACCTCTATTAAATGTGCACTTGACGCAGCAGACACAGCTTCCAGGGCTATAAACACCAGTGTTCTGATTCGCCGCCACGCCTGGCTCAGAATCTCCGGCTTTAAGCCGGAGGTCCAAGCATCTATATTGAACCACCCTTTTGACCAACACTACTTATTTGGCCCAAAAGTAGACGAAGCCCTGGAAAAAATGAAGAAGGATACAGATACGGCGAAGTCTATGGGAGCATTACAATCCCACACTCCTAGACGTTCCTTTCGCCGTTCCTCCTTTCGAGGCACTGGCAGGGGTTACTCTGCCGATGGCGCCTCTACGTCCTACAAGTCCCCTCCTCAGACTACCTTCTCAAAGGGCTATCAAAGAGGTGGATATAGAGGGAACAATAATAAAGGCAGGGGCAAAACCAACACCGCCCGTTCTGCCACACCGCCCACACTGACTTTCCCCCGCTCCCCCCAGACCATTCCACTCCAGTCGGGGTCAGACTACAAGACTTTTTTCAAACCTGGGAGACCATAACATCAAACAAATGGGTGACCCAAATTATTCGGTCAGGGTACTGTCTCGAACTAACATCTACCCCCCCAAATATTCCACCCAGGCACCGTACAATGTCACAAGAACATACCACACTGCTGAAACAAGAGGTAATCTCCCTCCTGCAAAAACAAGCTATAGAGCAGGTCCCCATCAATCAGCAAAATTTAGGGGTCTACTCTCTGTACTTTCTGATACCAAAGAGAGACGAGACCCTACGGCCCATTCTAGACCTCCGGCCTCTAAATGCATACATACATTCAGACCATTTTCACATGGTAACTCTCCAACAAGTTCTCCCACTCCTCTGCCAGGACGACTTTCTCACTACACTGGACTTGAAAGACGCATACTTTCATATTCCAATACACCCTTCTCACAGAAAGTACCTCAGATTTGTGGTGGACGGCCAACATTATCAGTTCAAGGTTCTCCCCTTCGGGGTCACAACCGCACCAAGAGTGTTTACCAAATGCCTAGCAGTAGTGGCGGCACACATCAGAAGACAACACATTCACGTCTTCCCTTACTTGGACGACTGGCTAATAAAAGCCGCGTCCTACAACCAGTGTGTGCAACATACAAACACTACCATCCAACGACTCCACCAGCTAGGTTTCACGGTGAACCACCAAAAGTCCCAGCTGATACCGTCCCACACAAAGCAATACCTCGGTGCCACTATAGACACCTCAAAAGCTATAGCCTATCCCAATTCAGCCAGAATCGCAAGCATACAAGCCTTGCGCCAAAAATTCATTCTTCAGCACTCTCTCCCAGCAAGAGTGTTTATGAGGCTAATAGGGATGATGGCATCTTGCATCTTCATAGTGCCTCATGCAAGACTCCACATGTGTCCACTCCAAGAGTGCCTAGCACGCCAGTGGAACCAGGCCCAGGGGCAACTGACGGATCTGGTGTTGGTGGACGGTCGCACCCATCGCTCTGTGCAGTGGTGGAACACCACAAACCTTTCCAAAGGGCGACCGTTCCTGGACCCGGTTCCTCAGGTGATTCTAACAACGGACGCATCGCTCTCCGGCTGGGGAGCGCACCTATTACACCTCACAGTGTAAGGTATATGGACGCCAGAACAAAAGTTACTCCACATCAACCATCTGGAGTTATTGGCGATCTTTCTAGCCCTGAAATCCTTTCAGAAACCAATCTCAGCCAAAGCAGTCCTCATTCGCACAGACAATATGACTGCAATGTACTACATTCAAAAACAGGGGGGGACTCGCTCTCCCTAGCTCTCTCGGTTAGCACAGAGCATATGGAGATGGTCAATCCCACCAAAAAATCTTTCTCCTGGCACAACACGTCCCAGGGATACAAAACACCATGGTAGATCTGCTCAGCAGACAAACGCAGCAAATGCACGAATGGGAACTGCATCCACAAGTTCTTTACCCATTCTTTCACAAGATAGACCTCTTCGCCACCCACGAAAACAAAAAATGCCCAAGCTTCACCGCCAGATACCCACACCCATTGTCCAAAGGCAATGCGATATGGATGAACTGGTCAGGCAAATTTGCATACACCTTTCCACCTCTCCCACTAATTCCATTAGTGGTAAGGAAGCTACAACAGCACTCCCTCACACTCATTCTGGTAGCTCCAACATGGGCCAGGCAGCCGTGGTACACCACACTACCACAGCTCTCGGTGGTACCACACCAAAAACTGCACCTGTCCCCATGCCTCCTAACCCAGAACCATGGAGAAATCAGGCACCCGGACCCAGCTCAGCTCAACCTTGCGATCTGGCTCCTGAAATCTTAGAATTTGGATACCTTAACCTTCCCCCTGATTGCATGAACATTATCAGGGAAGCCAGACGTCCTACCACTCGAGCATGCTATGCTGCAAAGTGGAAGAGATTTGTGGTTTACTGCCGTAACAATACAATCAACCCTTTAGATGTGAGGGGTTTAGTTGATGAAGGAAGAATGGCGCTCAAACATAACACACCAAGGGTCAGATAGTGGACTGGTAAGTACGGTGCTGCAAGATCAGGGGAAAACAAACCCTGGCAAGAAAAAGAACCCCTGCGATTTGGGGTGTAGGAGACACCCACTACAAATGGAAACAGGTTCTGCGCACACGTTTAAAAGTAAACACAATGTGGTGGGACCGAAGGGTAAGGTCGAAAGTACGAAGGATGTCTACACCAGAAATGTCTTTGTAGATTTAATCGTGCGTATCATCAAATGAAAAAAGGAACATGAGAACAACCAGCCGACACGTGTTTCGTCAACGGGAAACAACCCGTGACTCTTCAGGGCTGGGAAGGACACAAAGAGAACAAACATACAAATAATATTTAAACGATAAAGCAAACAAAAAACGGTCAAAGGCGGAGGAACATGAAGTGGATGTCCTTCTGTAAAAAGAAAAGAAACAAGGAACACAAAAGAATGGCACAGTGAGAGAGTACAGCCGGTCCGTGAAGTGGTACATGCGGAACAAACCGCGCGGCAACTATTGTGGAGGGGCCAAATCATAGTTGTCAGGCAACATTTGGGTCATGAAGGGGTAACAATAGTACCACATGTATGAAGGTAATGCAAAGGGGACTAAAATGCCACACAGTACGTAAAGGTTATCTAACATAATATCAATTGGATCACAGTGTGTCACAACAATGAGATTGCCATTCAAAATGTGGAGAGGGATGAACGAAACTGAGAATATTAAAGAAAACTGAAGCGAAAGAAACAAACGAAAAATTCCAGGTAGTCGGTACAAAGGTAGGAAGGCTATAAGAGAGGAAACACAGGCATACAGAACATCGGTGCAGTGACTGATAAACATGCGTATTTGCGAACGAGCACCCCACGGGTGAAAAAGGACTGAGAAGGCGTGGAGAGGGTAAACCACTGACAGTGAGCAAGAAGTAAAGAAAGGGAGGTCCGCGAGAGAAGGAAACGGATGGGTAGAGTGACAGAGAACAATGGAAGAATCCAACAAGTAAGCGACTCAAGACGCGTAAAGTGTAAACGAGCCAGGTACAGTGCAAGAGAATAAACATGGATGAAATGTGACCAGGAGCGATATGGAAAACGATCACAAGTGACAGGCGTGAGAGAAATCTACCTGAAAAACATAAGGATGGCAGATAGCCAAGTGGTAGTCTCGATGGGTGGAAAGAGGTGAGGATATCACCGTAACGGCCGCGGTATGCAGGAAAGTGGAAAGCTTCGGAATTGGCGCTAAAAAGAAAGGTACAGGAGTAAGGACAAATGCCGGCCAGTAACATATGAAAAGGCCGAGTGGGAGTTGCTTACCGTAAGCGCAGTAAGAACACCAAGAAGTCTCTTGCTCAAATACGGCAGAGATAAAGGGCGGGTAAATCCGTTGGGATGCGTGGATGACGGGTAAGTCACTCCACAGTGAAATCTGTGGGAGGTAAAGGGAGCGTGTAAGAAGGTCTAAGTGAACAGGGGGGGGTTCAAAGAATGGAGGGCGGAGGTGGAGTGCTCACCGTGAGGTCCGGGCAACGAGCTGGAATCGTCTCGCGCTCAGCATGGTGGAAGCAGGAAGTGAATATAAAGGAAACGAAAAGGACTAGAACGTGAAGGGCCCACCAGGCGGACCGGAAGTGAGGATAAGAGCATCCAAGGTGAAGACGATTACGGGAGTGAAAAAACTAACCAGATGAATCCTTAGTGGTGATAGAACACGCCAGACACAAGCACGGGACAAAGTTAGAGAAGGGCATTCGTGACAAAAAAGCACTCTTAGGCGCCAGAGACACAGAATTAAAGTATTGTCAGTGGTGCACAGAAAAATCCGAAAACTCGCTAGTAGTGCGAGAAAAGGACGATCTTACAAAAAGGCATACAAAAGGAAAAAGGAATGGAGTAAAGTTAATAGACGGAAAACAGTAGAAAGACAGGAAGGGGGGAGTGGAAACAGTAAGAACCGATGTATCAAAATGCAACAAAGGCAAAAAGCACACGTTAGTGAAAATAAAGGCATACATATAGCAGTGTCCAAAAGCAAAAGGGGGCATGTCAGAAACAAGGACGTAAATTGATAATGGGAGGACTGCATAAATCAGAATTAGGAACCTAGAAAGTACTGTAACTCATGGTCAATGTTCAAGCCGTGTCGCACGGTATGTAGGCGCATGATGCAGATTGCTTCCAGGCGACGTAGTTTCAGTTCTCAGTTACCACCTCTGACATTCTGTGGTGTAGTGTCTATTCCAAAAAAGGTAAGTTTCTTCAGAGTGCCCTGGGTCGGGCAAGACATCACATGGCACATTGAACTAAGGCACTCGTACCACGCTCCAGGAGGACTTTGACGCGCTCACACGACACTTGTCAGTGTTCTTGCGCTTTTAAAACTTTAGGTGGTATTTCTGGCAGCGCTTAGCGTTTTTTAATATTATTCCGTATTTACGGTGCAAATTGTGTTTTCGGACCTGACATATAGCGCTTACCCCCACATAAAAGATAATAAGCACCGCTGTTGGGAGCGGACTCACTTAGCTCTCTGGACACACTTTAGAACGGCGTCCGCCATCTTGGGTGAGGCAGGGACTCCTCGTGGTGACACTCGGCCAGCGCACTAGTTTCGCAGACCGGACTCCACGCCCTACTTAAGGTGAGCTTCGAGGTTCGCTCTGCCTTGAACTAAGGCACTCGTACCACGCTCCAGGAGGACTTTGACGCGCTCACACGACACTTGTCAGTGTTCTTGCGCTTTTAAAACTTTAGGTGGTATTTCTGGCAGCGCTTAGCGTTTTTTAATATTATTCCGTATTTACGGTGCAAATTGTGTTTTCGGACCTGACATATAGCGCTTACCCCCACATAAAAGATAATAAGCACCGCTGTTGGGAGCGGACTCACTTAGCTCTCTGGACACACTTTAGAACGGCGTCCGCCATCTTGGGTGAGGCAGGGACTCCTCGTGGTGACACTCGGCCAGCGCACTAGTTTCGCAGACCGGACTCCACGCCCTACTTAAGGTGAGCTTCGAGGTTCGCTCTGCCTTGAACTAAGGCACTCGTACCACGCTCCAGGAGGACTTTGACGCGCTCACACGACACTTGTCAGTGTTCTTGCGCTTTTAAAACTTTAGGTGGTATTTCTGGCAGCGCTTAGCGTTTTTTAATATTATTCCGTATTTACGGTGCAAATTGTGTTTTCGGACCTGACATATAGCGCTTACCCCCACATAAAAGATAATAAGCACCGCTGTTGGGAGCGGACTCACTTAGCTCTCTGGACACACTTTAGAACGCCGTCCGCCATCTTGGGTGAGGCAGGGACTCCTCGTGGTGACACTCGGCCAGCGCACTAGTTTCGCAGACCGGACTCCACGCCCTACTTAAGGTGAGCTTCGAGGTTCGCTCTGCCTTGAACTAAGGCACTCGTACCACGCTCCAGGAGGACTTTGACGCGCTCACACGACACTTGTCAGTGTTCTTGCGCTTTTAAAACTTTAGGTGGTATTTCTGGCAGCGCTTAGCGTTTTTTAATATTATTCCGTATTTACGGTGCAAATTGTGTTTTCGGACCTGACATATAGCGCTTACCCCCACATAAAAGATAATAAGCACCGCTGTTGGGAGCGGACTCACTTAGCTCTCTGGACACACTTTAGAACGGCGTCCGCCATCTTGGGTGAGGCAGGGACTCCTCGTGGTGACACTCGGCCAGCGCACTAGTTTCGCAGACCGGACTCCACGCCCTACTTAAAGCTCGCTATGACGATGCGCAGCGGAGATGCGCAGCGGAGTCGCCGGACCCACGCCGGAGTCCAGCCAGAGTCCTGCCCGTCTGGGCTCGTCCGGGCTCAGACGGGCTTAGGGCATGGTACTATGTCAAATTCTCCACTATTGCGTATCATCTATTCACGAGATGAGTTACTTGCATTACGCATTAATCCCCCGGAAAAGTACCCTGTTACCAACTTGGGTGCGCGGATACTCCCCCCACGAGGATTGGACGCATTGCTTCATCCTCCTCCTGATACAAGTACTTTACTATGGGGCATGCTTAATTGCAGGTCACTTCCGTGTCATGCCGTAGAAATTAACATTCATATTCAAGAGCACGAACTAGACATCTTGTTTCTGTCGGAAACGTGGATTACTTCTAGTTCTGATGCGGACATTGTACTTGCCCTCCCTCCAAGTTACCTTATCGGTCATTTGGATAGACCTGAGGGACGAGGGGGTGGACTTGCCGTTATCTATCGTGATAACCTTAACTGCAGGGTCTGGAGGGGCTTGGTGGCAGATTGTGAGAGTTGCCACTTTTCCATACAGGTATCACCAACGGTTACATTGGCTGGCCTGCTGATTTACCGACCCCCGGGTAAGGTCGGCAACTTCGTAAGCTCTGTGATGGAAACGGTCACCCTCTTGGCAACATCCACATCTTCCTTCATTGTGCTAGGGGACCTGAACCTGCACTTTGAGGACACTGCGGATATGATCGCGGCAGACCTCAAAGGAGATCTATCTGCTTGTGAGCTCCGGTTAGTCAACACAGGAGCCACCCACGTGAAGGGCCATTTGCTGGATCCGGTATTTTCGAACATCCCTCGGCTGAGGGCCAGACCAGCTCTTCCGCTCCCATGGTCAGATCACTCCTTAGTGTCGATGGAATGGCAAATCAATCTGCCCTCTAAACCGACATTTCAAGAGGTGGTGGTGGACCGTATATGGTCCAGACTACCGATCGGTGACTGGACTCAGGCCCTGGCAAATTCACAACCCGTAGCTGAGGCAGACCCGATTCAAGGAGACGCTGACCTCTACCGATGGTTGACTGCCTCGCTTGATGGTTTCATACCGGTGAAAACCCTACAGAAGAGGGAGAAACGAGTGGGTTCCGCCCCCTGGTTCACGGCTGAGCTCCGCCTGCTTAAGAAAGGATGTAAGAAACTGGAAAGGGCCTGGAGGAAGAAATTTGATGCGGCCAGGCGTAAGGACTACTGGACAGCGATGAGAGCCTATAAAGCGGCCCTCCGCCTGGCAAAAGCACAATTTTTTGAGGAGCGAATACAGCTTGCCTCAAACTCCTCCAGGGAGACCTTTAAGGTGGTGCAAGAACTGCTAAAAGTTCCTGAGCCAGCAGTCACCCATGACCCTGAGAGGTGTAAGGAGTTGGCCAATTTTTTCCACACTAAAATAGTAAAAATACTAGACTCTTTACCCCAGGTTGCTATATTTCATGGGATTCAAGAAGAACCCCTCCCTGTGGGGATAAAAGAGTGTCCTTTCTCCCTTGACATGTTCGGCCCAGTTTCAGAAAGTGAAACATTAAAAGCTATAGTTTCCATAAAAAGCGGTTCCCCTATGGACCCTGTCCCTTTCAAAATCCTAAAACAAGCGGCATTCGCTGTGGTTGGTCCCATTACGAACTTGATCAACGCCTCCTTCTCTCGTGGTCTGGTGCCACCCACCTGGAAAAAAGCCGTGGTCAAGGCTCTTCTAAAAAAATCTAACCTTGACGCAGCTGAGCTGGCCAATTTTAGGCCCATTTCTCTGTTGCCAGGTCTCAGCAAAATTGCTGAGAAACTTGCTAACCATCGACTGTCCAACTTTCTGGAGTCAAATGGTCTGCTCCGAGACTCGCAGACCGGCTTCCGTCCCGGCCATGGCACCGACACGGCCCTCCTGGCGGTCGTTGAGGAATCGAGGCGCATCTTAGATTCGGGAGGATCAGTGGCAGTGATCCTCCTGGATCTGAGTGCGGCATTCGACACCGTTGACCACCAGGTGTTGACCCAACGGCTGTCAAAGGTGGGTGTGGCAGGTGTCGCCCTGAAATGGCTCTGCTCATTTCTGGAAGACCGTTCCTATCAGGTCTGGGAAGGAAGCAACAAGTCTCCATCTATTTCTCTCCAGTGGGGGGTGCCGCAGGGCTCGTCCTTGAGCCCGACATTATTCAATGTCTATATGGCCCCCCTGGAGGATGTGGTGACCCCTTATAACATCAAAATCATCAGCTATGCTGATGATACTCAGCTTGTGGTCGCCCTTCCTCAACTGGTGGAGAACCCGGACTTGTTGTACGCATGTCTGGCGGACGTCCACACCTGGATGAGCAGTTCAGCCCTGAAGCTGAACGGCTCTAAAACAGAGATCATGCTGCTTGGAAACAAAGTGCCACCACTGTCACCTTCATGTTGGCCAAGCTGTATGGGTGACTTTCCAACCATGAAAGAGGAGATCAAGAGCTTAGGAGTCTGGCTGGAGCAAGATCTTTCCCTCAGAACTCACGCCAAAAGAACTGCGGGAGTCTGTTTTGCCCTGCTGCGGGCTGCGCGGAAAATCCTTCCGCTTCTTCCTTTTCCATCAAGGAAGTTGTTGATTCAGGGTTTGATAACATCTCGCCTTGATTACAG
This sequence comes from Triturus cristatus, assembly GCF_964204655.1. Taxonomy (NCBI): domain Eukaryota; kingdom Metazoa; phylum Chordata; class Amphibia; order Caudata; family Salamandridae; genus Triturus; species Triturus cristatus. The sequence continues at coordinate 1,004,766,251 of NC_140592.1, forward strand.
CAACAGTCTGTTTCTGGGCGCCCCTGAATCGACTTTTAACAAGCTTCAGCAGGTGCAAAACGCGGCAGCTAGACTCCTTATGGGTATCCCCCGAACAGAATCCGCCAGACCCGCTCTCAAGGCACTGCACTGGTTACCGGTGCGGGAGAGAGTACAGTTCAAGGCACTGTCCATCGCCCATAAAACATTCCAGGGCGGCGGGCCTCCTCTTTTAGGGAGCCTGGTAGTACCCTATAAAGCGAATAGAGCACTGAGGTCTGACCAGAGGTGTCTGCTCCAGGTCCCGAGAGTAAAAAGATCACGCACGGGAGGGAGGCGATTCTCTGTGCATACAGCAATGCTCTGGAACTCCCTCCCATTAAAACTCCGAGCTGAGACCTGTACCCTGCGTTTTCGCAGAGGCTTGAAAACACATCTGTTTCCCCTGTGAGTCGCTATCTTTATTCCATGGTCCCACGGTTGATGCACTGTTCATAGCGCCGGGATGCCCCAGGGTAGCTGTGCGCTTTATAAGTTTTAATAATAATAATAATAATAATAATAATAATAATGTATGGCCATAGGATATCTGGCATCACCATTGCGCATTGCTCTTGCATGTTCAAAGATGCGTTCTTTCAACGGTCTGATGGTGCTCCCTACGTACTGTTTTTTACACGTGCATTCCAAGATGTAAACAACGTACTTGGTGTTGCAGTTAATGTTGCCCCTGATTTCAAATTTTTGATTCACTGCACTAGTGAACTTGTTGATGCCATGAAGTGCCCATTTGCATGCACCACAGCAGCCACATTTGAAGAAACCTTTGGTGTGTTGAGTGAGCCACGTGGTGTTTAAGGTGGTGCGTGGGACTGTGGGACTGAGTCTACTTCTAAGGGTTCTCCCACGTCTGAAAGTGATTTGAGGCTTGGTGGTGATGAATTCCCTCAATGTCCTGTCTTTGAGTAGAGTGTTCCAGTGTCTGTTGAAACTGTTTCTAATCACAGTACTGATCTCATTGTAGTCAGTGATGAGTCTGACTGGTTGGGACTCTGAATCGGTTCTCTTTTTGTTGAGTAAGGTTGCGTTTCTGGGGATCTTCCCAATTCTCTGGGCTGCCTTCTGAATGGTGCGTGGTTTGTAGCCTCTGTTGATGAATCTCCCTCTCATATCTCTGAGACAGGCCTCAAACTCACAATCTTCACTGCAGTTTCTACGTGCTCTAGTGAATTCTCCGTAGGGAATTGCCTGTATTTGATGTAAGGGGTGGGAGCTTTCGGCATGGAGAATGGCGTTACAGGAGGTAGCTTTACGGTGAAGACGGCTGTGGAGAGTGTTGTTGCTAACGTATAGTTCTACGTCCAGAAAATTGATTCTGCTTGTGCTGGAGATGCACGTGAAGCTTACTTAATGGTAACTTTAATAACACAATACTTTAATTCTGTGTCTCTGGCGCCTAAGAGTGCTTTTTTGTCACGAATGCCCTTCTCTAACTTTGTCCCGTGCTTGTGTCTGGCGTGTTATATCACCACTAAGGATTCATCTGGCTAGTTTTTTCACTCCCGTAATCGTCTTCACCTTGGATGCTCTTATCCTCACTTCCGGTCCGCCTGGTTGGCCCTTCACGTTCTAGTCCTTTTCGTTTCCTTTATATTCACTTCCTGCTTCCACCATGCTGAGCGCGAGACGATTCCAGCTCGTTGCCCGGACCTCACGGTGAGCACTCCACCTCCGCCCTCCATTCTTTGAACCCCCCCCTGTTCACTTAGACCTTCTTACACGCTCCCTTTACCTCCCACAGATTTCACTGTGGAGTGACTTACCCGTCATCCACGCATCCCAACGGATTTACCCGCCCTTTATCTCTGCCGTATTTGAGCAAGAGACTTCTTGGTGTTCTTACTGCGCTTACGGTAAGCGACTCCCACTCGGCCTTTTCATATGTTACTGGCCGGCATTTGTCCTTACTCCTGTAGCTTTCCTTTTAGCGCCAATTCCGAAGCTTTCCACTTTCCTGCATACCGCGGCCGTTACGGTGATATCCTCACCTCTTTCCACCCATCGAGACTACCACTTGGCTATCTGCCATCCTTATGTTTTTCAGGTAGATTTCTCTCATGCCTGTCACTTGTGATCGTTTTCCATATCGCTCCTGGTCACATTTCATCCATGTTTATTCTCTTGCACTGTACCTGGCTCGTTTACACTTTACGCGTCTTGTGTCGCTTACTTGTTGGATTCTTCCATTGTTCTCGGTCACTCTACCCATCCGTTTCCTTCTCTCGCGGACCTCCCTTTCTTTACTTCTTGCTCACTGTCAGTGGTTTACCCTCCCCACGCCTTCTCAGTCCTTTTTCACCCGTGGGGTGCTCGTTCGCAAATACGCATGTTTATCAGTCACTGCACCGATGTTCTGTATGCCTGTGTTTCCTCTCTTATAGCCTTCCTACCTTTGTACCGACTACCTGGAATTTTTCGTTTCTCTTTCTTTCGCTTCAGTTTTCTTTAATATTCTCAGTTTCGTTCATCCCTCTCCACATTTTGAATGGCAATCTCATTGTTGTGACACACTGTGATCCAATTGATATTATGTTAGATAACCTTTACGTACTGTGTGGCATTTTAGTCCTCTTTGCATTACCTTCATACATGTGGTACTATTGTTACCCCTTCATGACCCAAATGTTGCCTGACAAATATGATTTGGCCCCTCCACAATAGTTGCCGCGCGGTTTGTTCCGCATGTACCACTTCACGGACCGGCTGTACTCTCTCACTGTGCCATTCTTTTGTGTTCCTTGTTTCTTTTATTTTTACAGAAGGACATCCACTTCATGTTCCTCCGCCTTTGACCGTTTTTTGTTTGCTTTATCGTTTAATTATTATTTGTATGTTTATTTGTTCTCTTTGTGTCCTTCCCAGCCCTGAAGAGTCACGGGTTGTTTCCCGTTGACGAAACACGTGTCGGCTGGTTGTTCTCATGTTCCTTTTTTCATTTGATGATGCGCACGATTAAATCTACAGACATTTCTGGTGTAGACATCCTTCGTACTTTCGACCTTACCCTTCGGTCCCACCACATTGTGTTTACTTTTAAACGTGTGCGCAGAACCGGTTTCCAACCCTTTAGATGTATCCATACAGCACATCATATGCTACCTGCTCCATCTACAAAGGTGTAACCTGGCATACTCATCCATCCGTCTACACCTAGCAGCAATTGCTGCTTACCTGCAAAACAGACAGCATTTATCACTTTTCTGAGTGCCTGCTACTAAAGCTTTCATGGAAGGCCTTAAACGAGTAATTCCGCCCAGGGCACCACCCTCACCTGTGTGGAATCTAAACGTAGTTCTTACAAGGCTCATGGGTCTACCTTTCGAACCAATGCATAAATGTGAGCTGCAGTTCCTTACTTGGAAAACAGCTTTTCTCGTAGCTATCACTTCCCTTAGAAGGGTTAGTGAAATACAAGCGTTCACTATACAAGAACCCTTTCTCCAGATACATCACAGCAAGGTGAAACTTCGCACAAATCCAAAATTTCTGCCCAAGGTCATTTCCCCCTTCCATCTCAATCAATCGGTGGAATTACCGTTTTTTTTCTTGCAACCTCAATCTGTTGCGGAAAGGGCTCTCCATACACTTGATGTTAAAAGGGCTTTACTTTACTACATACAAAGAACGCAATCTTTCAGAAAGACTAAACAGTTGTTTGTCTCGTTCTCTCTACCGCATAAAGGCAACCCCATCTCAAAATCAGGGATAGCTAGGTGGATTGTAAAGTGCATACAAATTTGCTATCACAAAGCAAAAAGAACATTATCTGTTCCACCTAAAGCCCACTCTACAAGAAAGATAGGGGCTTCTATGGCTTTTCTAGGGAACATACCCTTAGATGACATCTGCAAAGCAGCCACATGGTCAACACCGCACACCTTCACAAAACATTACTGTGTAGACGTGCACTCCAAACAACAAGCTAGTGTGGGCCAGGCTGTACTAAAGACACTGTTTCAAACCACTGCAACGGATACCGGTGGTCGCCGCTAGGGTTGGGTACTGCTATATAATCTATGCACAGTGTATAATCTGCAGCTCATATGCCTCGAACGGAATATGCTACTTACCAGTATGCATCTGTTCTTGGCATGTAGAGCTGCAGATCCATACACGCCCACCCGCCTCCCCGGCTACCTGTATCCGTTCCAGTCTCTCTTATTTAGATACAACACACATGGGTTTCTTACTATTATCACTACGCTCCATCTTTTCCCTGCTGGCGAAAAACAATCTGAGGATGGAGCCGAAGCCCATGCGCAGTACGGACCGAAGGAGGAGTCACCAAACTCGTGACTTCCAAACATTGTCCAAGAAGAAAAACAAACTGCAAACATCTGGGCCCAACACCAGATGGCGATCTATGCACAGTGTATAGATCTGCAGCTCTACATGCCAAGAACAGATGCATACTGGTAAGTAGCATATTCCTTTTCGCTACAAAAAAGGTTAGGAGCCCCCCACCTTGGAAACAGATGGGGGGGTGGGGGGGGCAGGAGGGTAGGAGGGTAGGAGATCGGCAAAAAGAGTGCCAAAAGGAATGTAAAGGACACAAAACCTGGGGGCCAATCAGGCCCGGTATTTTTTGAATCTCCCTACGAGGGGGTCATAAAGCAACCCAAGATAGGGGGCAGAAGTGGTTCTAATCATCGCTGCCTCTTTGACCTGCTCACCGCAAGGATCAGGGCAGGCTGCTTCAGAGCTGATAACCACGCACAACTGGAGAAGAGTCAATGTCGCAGGCCTAAGAATGAGGAAGGAGCTAAGTCAAGGAGCAAGTGTTAGTAAAAGGGCACAGCCCGGCATGGCGGGGTGGCAGATGGACGCCGCTTACCTGGGGATGCTGTATGGCAGGGTAAGTCAGCCGACGTACGCGCAGCATGGTACTCTCAGCCCAGATCCTCCAGACAGTACGGCTAAAATGGACAGACCAGGTAGCAAGTTGAGTCTAACAGCAGTGAGAGGCTACCTCCTTCCGCTTAGAGGATAATTCCAACACACAAACTCAATTTACCTCCTAAATTGACGTGTGTGATTGATTACACAGCAAACATTGAAGGGTGATCTGATATGACATGATTATGACCAACTGCCATTGATTTATGGCAGGCCACAATTTATGACTCTGTCAAAGTGATTTATGACCCTCAAATGATGGGCACTTGCCAAGCATACATGGTAATAAAACTGCGACCAATAATTCCAAACACAACCATGCCTCATGTCTTTGTAATGCAAGTGCATCATAATGGTAATGTTGAAGTGGGCCAATTGCGAGGGTTAATCAGCACGTCTTCTGCACTGTGTCAGTTCTTTGCTTTCCATGCCTTCTGATTAGGATCCAAAGCTCTGTTACCAACGTTTGTCGTTCTTATGGCGACTCCAGAACTTTTGGAGTGTTCTAGGGAATCTTGTCCTTTCTGAAAACTTCAGTCTTCAAACTGTGCCAAACCTGCAGGAAGCAGATGTCGGCCTAGGACCCGAATGAGGTGTGCCTTTGATGCCTGTGCTCTGGTAACAACTGTTAAGTTGTGTGACGTGTGCCCTCATGCACGTTAAGGCGATCCAGCAGGCTTAGCTCTACACAGCCAAGTACAAGAAAAGGTTGTGGTTGAAGCACAAGTCTCGCTCCTGTTCCAAGTCACAGACCTGGACACAAGGCCGTTCCCTCAGACAGTCCGCTTCCTGCTCAAAGCGCAAGCCCATCCCACCACTCTAACTCAAAAGAGAAGGCCTGAGGACCTTGCAGTCCTCTCAAGACTCCGGTTTTAGAACAGATTCTTCAGCTGGCTCCAATATGCCCAGAGTTTCCCAAGTCCTCGTCAACCCAGCAGCAGATAGCAGCCTTCAAGAAGACCATGCTTAATTTCTTAAGAGCAATTTCTCCTCTCTGGTGCTCCTTTAGGCCCCATTAAATCACAGAGGCCCCAAGTTGGATTACCGCCAGTGGATCGCCCCCCCCCCCCCCCTCCCCCCAGCACAATCTGTTACCTTGGGACCAGTTCCTGGGCTCATACCAAATCTGCTACAGACTTCCTCACTAGCCCCACGATCCATGCTGGCTGCCTAGGTACTGGCTTTGATGCTGACTCCACTGGCACCATTTGACGTCAGCAAACCAATTCCCCCCTCAGTTTAGGACATTTAGAGGCTGTTCCATGGGCCTCGCCTATAGGCAGAGTCAACTTTACTAATCAGTGGTATGGCCGACAATCCAGTACTTTCAGGGCTGGGGATGCAGCACTGGCAGACACCCCACAGGACAGCATGGTCAACAGTCCTCCTTTCCTTCCTTCCCTGCTGGAATGGCTGCCATCCAACTTTAGTTTGTCCTCAACAGTTTGTTAGACCTGTGGGCGACAGGATTCAGCATTTCCTCTCAGGCTGGAGCTTCATTACATCAGACAAATGAGTTTCAGATCATTCATGCCCTACCATTCATTTCCTCCCCACCCAATCTTCTTCCTTCTATGCCGGAACGAATTTTAAAGGAGCACTTCGTTATTTGTATGAAGGATGTATATCTTTTGCTTTCCGAAGTTGCCATCCAACAGACACTGGACTCCGAGACAGGCGAGGCATGCTATTCATGCGACTTTGTCATTCTGAAAAAGAATGAGGGCTTTAGGTTTATTCTGGATCTTTGCCCATTTAATTACTTTCTGTGGAAGGGCAAATTCAGGGTGTTTACGCTGGCTCAGATTCCATCCTCCCTGGACCCAGTAGACCAGATGGTGTTCCTGGAATTTCAGGACTCCTATTTCCATATACTCGTCCCACAGGTGTAAACACCATTTCAAGGTGGACCAGAAACACTCTGTTTGCCATGCTCTCCTTCGACCTTATCTTGACCATTCAAGTGCTCTCAAAGTCAGTGGTGGTGATCAGGAGTACGTGTATTCCTGTACTTCGATAGCTGGCTGCTGAAGGCTGGATCGCCGCTGTCAGTTGTGGACTACTTGACGACTGTTTAACTCTCGACATCGTTAGAGTTCAACATCAGTGTCCCACATCAGTCGCACAAAGAGACATCAATTTGTTGGGACAATTCTCAACACCATAGTGTTCAAGGCTTTTCCTTCACCATGGCAAATCCAGGACTTTCAGGGTAGTATCCTAATGTGTTGGAATCAGTCCTGGATCTTGTTGAGGATGTCTCCGAGACTTTTTGGCCTCTTAGATTCATGCATCCCCTTTGCCCACAGTGCCAGTTAACATATGCAAGCTGTCCATTAGCACTTCAAGCACCAGTTGGCTGAGCATCAGGGCTGTCTCAGACTACATTCAGGTCTCAAGTGAGACTGCTCAGAATCTGGGATGGTGGCTGTCGGATGCCAGTCTGAACTTCAGCAACCTGCTCTCTCGTAACCACCCAGAGCTCATAGTTGTGATGTACGTGTTGCTGCTAGGTTTGTGTGGGAGAGGAGGGCACATGGAGGAGATCATGGGGCCTCTGGCCTCCAGCAGAGAGCTGGCTCCACATCAACCTGCTTGAGCTGTGGGTGATCCATCTGACATTCAAAGCTTCCTGCCATCCATCAGAGCTAGGCTGGCGTAGATTCTCATGGACAATACTATCGCTCTTTGGTACTGCAACAAGGAGTGGAGTGGTTACTGAGCTCTGCGCCTTTGGAGATGGTTGGTGCACCAGAACATCTTCCAGTTGCCACCCACTTGGTAGGGTCAGTGAATTCCAGAGTGGATGAACTGAGCTGGGATCATCAGACCGATTAGGAGTAGTGTTTTAGTACACTGTGGGAGCCCTGGCTTGAACTGTTAGCCTCTGTCATGAATACGCAGTGCCTGCAATTTTAGATGCAGGCATTTCCTCCAAGTTGCTAATTAGGAGATGCATTCCAGGTGGAATACATAAAGAGATTCCTGTACGGCTTCCCACCAATACCTCTTCTGTCTCCGGTACTGAACAAGATCATCAGGAAGGACCGGGCCAAGTCCTCCTGATTGTCCAGACTAGGTCCGAAGAATGTGGTACCTAGAGTTTTTGAGCCTGAGCAAGCATCCTATTTTGGAGGGCCTCCCGTCTCATCAGCAGGGCTAGGTCCTGCATCCAAAACTACTCAACTTGAACCTCCATTCATGAAGATTGAACAGTGGTAGTTAAATTCATTTGGATTGTCGAAATGTTGTTGATGGTCTCTTTGCTGACAGGTGCACTTCCACAAAGTCCATCTACACTGTGTGTTGGGACAGATTTGTTGCCTGGTGTGTGGTACATGACAGCCACCCTTTACAAGACACATTTTTCAATGTTCTTTGTTTGTTCCGTCTTTAGCCCCACAAGACCTTGCAGCAGACACAGTGGAAGATTATTTATTGGTTCTATCAACCTTTTCCTGTTTACTTAACCCACCTTCCTTAAGTTTCTGGTTATGATGCGTTTCATTGAAGGTTTGACCCATTTCTTTCTGCCCAAACCATTTGTATTTCCCCTCCGAGTTCGTAAGCTGATCTTGACATTCCTTATATTCACGCCCTTCGAGCCTATGCACCGCTGCTTCTTATGGCTCTTGATGCTGAAAAGTCTTCCTTATCACTACCATGTCGGCCAGCTGTGTGAGTAAGCTACAGGTGCTGTGGGAACAACTGCCCTACACTACCTTCTGACCGACCAAGTTGAGGTTGTGGACCCATGTGGCTTTCCTCCCCAAGGTTGTGATGCCCTTCCATGTTGGCCAGTCACTCACTTTGCCTGCATTCATCTCTCCACCCACCTCATCTCTCAAAGGAGGAGGAGCGGCTCCATCACCTTGGTCTAAAAAAAGAATTTTAAGCTTTTACAGCGATTGGCTGAATGATCACCGGGTAGACAGTGAACTGTTCATTGGTTTATCGGGTGCAAACCATGTCAGGGTGGTGCAAAGAGAGCCTTGCAAAGGTGGATGGCCCTCTGCATTAGGATCTGCTACACACCAACTAAAAAGCAGTAGTCCCAAGTGCATTAGAGTCTACCCCTTCCAACAGGGTGAATGCTGCTACAACCGAATTGGGCATGAGGGGTGCCTATTCTTGATATGTCAGGGAATGACAGGGGTGGCATACATATGTTCACAAATCACTACTGCCTTGACAACAGGTCTGATGAGGTCACTTCACTTGCTCAGCCCTGCAGGATATTTTCGTCTGAGTACACACCCCAGACCCTCCACTTTTGGAAGGCACTGCTTTGGTGTCTATTGTAAAGGTGAGGAATCTACGATTAGAAGTATTAGCAAGAGAAACCGTTACTTACGCTTGGTAATGGTCATTATGAAGGATGCCATATCTAATCCCCCTCTCACCTCCTTGTTCTGTGGAGTAACCTCTTTAACATCTAGAAAGTTCCCAAGTTAGAGATTGGCAGACTGTTATTAACACTATTTCTGCGCTCAGCATCTGTGGGCGCAGAAAGGAGGACAGTCAAATTGATGTCAGGGAACAGGAATAGTGCTTGTATTTATCTTTGTTCGGTCAAATGAGCCGCACAATGCCACCAGTGTGCAGAAACCCTGCTGGGTAAATTCTCCAATCCAATCTGGCGCCCAAAGATTTTCGGACGGTGAGGAACCTGCAGGTAGAGTACTCACCAGAAGGAGCGATAACAAAGATTAGAAACGTCTGTTTTGGGAGCCATAGGGAAAGTTTATACGTTTATATTCTAATTGCTTCCTTGGAAAATGATGACAAAGACTCCTGCCCCAACCTTCCCGTTCCGGCTGCCCTAAGCAAAGGATGGTGGTGTGGGTGGGGTCACAAGGGAGGGGGGGGGGGGGGGCGAAATAAATAATTTAAATTAAAAAAAGAAAACATACTTTTTGCCCCCGGCCGCCTCCAGCGTCACCTCGCACCACCTTTCCTCTTCCTACCTCATCGTTCCAGTAGTTCCTAAGCAGACTCTGCCCAATGGGGATTAAAGACATCCTGCTCAGACCAGGAAGTCCGTGGTGTTTCTCCTGCCCAACTGCTCAATACAGTTGGGCTGGAGAAAACCTAAGTGCGCATGTGTTTGTTTTGGTCGGCTGAGACGGTCAGCCAAAACACATATACACACTTAGCGAGTGTAGCACTCCTCTTCCTCCCCAAAACCCCACCCCCTCCCCCACCCAGCTCCTCCCATTCCTACTTTTGTCTCTTATTTGCATTTAAATACCACATACATTTTCAATAATTTCCAACAAAAATGTATTCATTTTTTTGGGGGGGGAGAGTATGTGTACATTGGCATTACACTTGTATGTTCATGTTCATATACAGCCAGTAGATCCAACAACCTTTGTACAGCTAGATAATACATACCCAATATGCTATTCTGTATCATAGTCCTGATAAGTGTGTTCCATGTTTTAAAAACGCTTCCTGGCAACTCGTAGTGATACCACAGTCGCGCTCACCATTTATCAATATTTAGTGGGCTATTGTTATTCCATTCATGGCCAGTGAAAAAGAAAGCAATAGTTATAATTGCAAAAGTAAAAGGAGCGATGGGGTTATATATATTGCGTTCTCGGCCTAATAAAATATTCTGGGCCAATATTACCTTTTTTATTGTACTAAATAGGAGATTGCCTTGATTATCTTTGTGCAAAAATAAGTTAATTTGTTGTACTTAACAAACCTATGGATATCATCTACCCCTTCTATTTGGCATTGAGGGCAATTGGAATTGGCTCTTATACCCCATTTGTACAACTGTATTGTGGTAGAATACAATATGTTTGCATTACCCAGCCATACAAGTCCTATCATCCAAGGTGTCTAAGATGAGTTGACCTATTTCTCCAACTTTTACCCATCTCGCAGCTTCTAATACTATTCCCATCTTACTTATCTATGTTTGATCATCCTTCAGTTTTTGAAAGTGTTATTTGTAAATACTTGAAGAAATTCTTTGATAGCTTTAAAACTCTTAATTAAGTTAAATAGTTTAATATCCATTCCAAAAACAATTGGTGTACTTTGAAATCCCTGAAATTAATAGTCCAACGAGACGTAATTTGCGTGGATTCGTTTTATTTTAACGGATGTGTCTTTCCCTTGCAAAGAATTGATTTATTATTATGGTTTGTTCGAAATGTTTGTTGCGCAGCATTAGCTTTGTGCTTACTGACAAAATAAAGGTGAGAATGTAATTTTAACATGACCTGATACACTTAAAGCATAATATTGTAGGGCTGCAATGTTTTTTGTGTGTCTTAAAACCTCGTTAAGGTTCTAGAACTTGGTTTGCTGGGTTGAAATAGGAGTTTGATAGGCTGCTTTTGCAGACCAGCCATTTCAGTGTGTGGCTTGGATATACTAAATGCTGTCTTTATATATAAGCCCCCAGTGATCCAGTGCTTGCATAACATTAGCTATGGATCCCAGCAGGCCCTTCCTACCTGCGCACAGAGGAGCTCACTGTGCAAGCTTCACTGAGTACCCCTGGCTCCATTTCATGTTTTTTGCAGCCTGCAGTTTTTGTTTTTTTCTTTGCCTAGTTTCGCAATAAATGAATAGCTGTTTAGGTGAAATTAGATAGTGTTTGTACACGTGCCAGTTATACATGGGGGTGGGTTTTGAAAGCAGCAGTTTGCCAGCTCTTTACTCTCCAAGAGTCTCTCCCTTAAATAGTGTTCCGCTTCAGATTTGTAGGTGCGCCCCACCTAGCTCCCCTGCAAATCAATTTGAGTATTTTCATGTTTTATCGGTTTGAACAAGAAACCTCCAGATTTCTAATTGGTTTAGATTTCCCTTGACCAAATCTCGAGATAGTTACTTTTGGCTATGTGGTGGCTACCAGTGTCTTTTGTACACCGAAGTATCTGTATTTGTTGTACGAGTTACGTTTCCTTTGGGATGTGTGCGTTGGATGACAATGTACTCATGGGCACAGGTAGTGGATCCAAGTGTGCTGGTAGTACTTTTTGGTGAACCTGCGAATCCTTTAGTTGCTTTTTTGGTGGTGGTTGTTTTTCCCCCAGTGCTACTCTTTTTTTAGAACCTGGAAGGGTATGAATGTGGATGCATGCTTGTGTCTGTCTCCCCCAAGACTATGATGCAGTACAATCTCAGACCTCGAACTGACTGTCGGGCGATATTTTACCTGATACCGTCCATCACAAAAAATCAGTAATACATTCCTACAGAACATAACGCTATTTACTAAGCATCCACACGACATAATGCGTAATACATCACCAATGCACAGAGTACCGCCCTCAGTGATTTCCCAAACTCACATCACCACGTAACCTGTGCAATACACCAAACTAATCATTTTACCAAACCCTTAATATCATACTAACTCACAGCTAATGTAACTATGTACTACACAATATGCTTTGCACTAAAAGCTACATTGTTCGAAAATGGAACAAAATACAGGGCACCCCAGATGATCTCAACACCCAAGACAACATTGAGTCAAACCAAGCCTAAGCAAACCACTGTTTCAATTTGAGACCAATCTTAACATAATTCACTAATCAGTAAAACATCATGCTAAGGAAACCAGCATTGCACATATCCAGTCACCACACAACACTCCACCCACACCAACTATTACAGGCTACAACAACATGCTACTTCATGAATTCAGTAACTGACCTCTACAGCTCCTCACTGCAGTTTCCTTCACATCTGCGCTAATGGCAACACGATTTCCACCACACTTCATGAAGCATAATGCTGCACATCACTAATTACCATATCGCAACAATCCAGATCACATCCTGTGCCAGTAAAACAAGTTGCCACAACATACCACAATCCATCCTACTTGCTTATTTCACCCATCAACATTTTGCACCACACCAAATTAACGCCCTCTAACTGCCTACCCCCACATCACTGACATACTAGTCCTCCACATCATTCCATATTGCACTAATGCCACATCACTTTTGCCACATACAGATTTTATAGCATTACACCTCACAACACTCAACAATGCTGTATGCTCACGATGACTACCTCACATCTCCGCCCTTGAACACGCCATGCAGCATGACACCACATTACAGTATACTGCAGATATCACACTGTCTTGCACTTGCCTTCACACACCAATGTCAAATCACTCTCCACTCCCCCTCCTGAGAAGTCTGACTGCACAATACAGCTGCACGCCACCCTTGGCAACACCCACATCACATTGCACCAGACCACATTGATCCAGATGAACATGAACAGTTGCATCTCCCTCCACCAACCACCCAGACCTCTCCTCAGGACTCCTACTCGCACACATACAAAGAACCAGATCAGAAGGGCAGGCCTTCTCTTACATCGTTCCTAAAGTGTGGAACAACCTTGCACTCCAAATTGGGGCCTCCTCCTTTCTTCTTGAATTCCTCAAGATGCTGAAGACCTGACTTTTCAATAACAAATCTACGCTATAGAGAGCTACGCGTGCACACCAGCTTAGCGCCAGGATACACTTGCAGGTGACAGTGTGCTTTGCAAATAACATAACAACTTGGAGCGCGTAACACAAAATTTAAATTTTACTTGTGGAAAAGCCTTTTTTTGAAGGCTGAGTGGCCTGGCAACAAACGGCAGTTGCCAGGCCCTCCAAAAAGAATAAAAATGAATGTTATTTTTAGGATCGCAAGGGGTGAAAAGGCATAGGAGGAGGTTGTGGGAGGAGCAATGGGGAGTGGAAGGAGGGAGAAGTGCAGGATTATTATTCCAGGTGTGGTAATTAATAAAAATGTAAAGGTCTGCATGGCAGACAGAATGGTCAGGATGTAGGAGAGAGCAATACGGAGAGTGGGAAGTGTAGTGGCAGGTTATTGATTGGTGGAAGCAACACGAGAGAGCAAGAAAGAACATGCGCTCTCATGGAGTGCTTATCGATAGTGAAAAAATAGTACCCTAAATGTGAGCAGCGGTAGGATAAAAGTCATCCAATCAAAAGGATGGTAAAGAAGCTAGGCTCCAGTGGAGTGATAAATATGAGGAGGAAGAGAAGCCATTGGATAAGAAGCAAGCAAATGAGGCAGACAAGATGGTCAATCGAGGATTAGCAGTGGCCTGATATCTAAACCAAGTTTTGGTATGGTCTACTGAGGTTTTTCAGAAATGGAGAGCTAAAAGCTGTCCGTAGGTGCAAACTATTCCATTCACAGTGTATTTTGTAGGAGCCACCCATCAGTCTGATATATCAGGGCACATTCTCTCAGATAACTGTACTTGACATGGAAGGGGGTGTGCAGTTACAGGGGTAGAGGGAGATTGGTAAAGTTGTATCCACCTTGAGCTGTAATCTCATAGACCTTGCAGAGTGGCTGCAAACACCAGTATTAATCAAGAGACCACCATGTAACCTCTATGTAGCTCTTCTTGTGAGCAATCAAAATTCCTGGCACAGTCAGAACTACTTACTGGACCTATGACAGTTCTTGAGTGTTTGTTCTACTTTGTTACTTCAGATGTTTTTTTTCTTTTTTTTTTTTCTCTGAGTTTTATATAGCATAAAATTGACCCGAAGGTATCCGGTATCAGAGCGCGTTACATGAGCACCAATTGCATTACACAGGGACACATTCATTTTTTTGTTACACGGGGAGATTAAGTGATTTGCCCAGAATCACAGGATGTTGAGTGTCGTTGCTGAGACTCGAACCTGGTTTCCCAGATTAGATGTCGACTGCTCTAGCCGTTAGGCCACATCCTCCCTCTTTTTGTTGCTTTTCCTTGTATATAAAACCCAGAATGCTTGGTCCCTCTGAATGCATGCCATTGGATGATGTGCAAACTACTGTTCACTGCTTAGTCGTAGACAGTGAGTGAGTGTAAGAACACTGCTTTTGCTGCTGAGTCGCAGTTCTTCTTGGCTAGTGGGCGGTCGTATGACCAATTTGTTTGGCCCCTCTCATTTTCATGTCACTGACTAGAGGGAGATTGTTAGAACTGCTTGGTTCAGTACTTAGTTTGAGTTCCAATGGTTGACTGAAGCCATTGGTATCATCACTGAATTATCGCACTTGTGGTTCTAACTGTGGAGTGAAGAGATGACATGATCCACTGCTTACAGGTCTCAATCCCAATTCTAATCTTAGTTTTGTGCTAACTAGTGGTCAGTGATGCTGCGTTTGACAGTCTGCACTCCGAAACAGTCTTAGTCACCAACAGGTCCTTGATGGCATGACAGACTAAGTTTGGTGCTCATCACCAATCCTCGTGATTGGTAATTGCTGATGGGATTTCCAGAACTTGCGTCACAGGCGAAGTCCTGGTCGCCAACACTAAATGAGCGTGTCCTTTCAAGTCATTGTTCAGATGCACTCTTGAATACACAGCCTCATAGGCAAGAGAATTATTTACTATATTCATCACTCAGTTTCAGTCCAAGTCACTGACCGGTGTGCGATGATTTCGACCCACTGTGTTCATTGCTGAGGTGGAATACTAGAAACTCATTTGTGGGGGAAGGTGTTAACTATGGCACTCTGCTCATCAGCACATTCCTGGTCACTTCCTGAGGCCGATTGTACAGTCTACTGTGTTGTGTTCAGTCCTCCTCACTGAATCTCTCCCCCCTCCCCGCCCTCAGTCACTGACTTCTCTATGACCTAGCCATTGAAGGATCTGATTGCATGCTTCTCTTGTGGGACATAGGGACCCTGGGCTAATGGAGTGCTTTAATCTTCATCTGGCACTACTTGTGGTCTGTGACTATTGTGCCGCCAGAGTATTATATCAGACACACAAATGGTGATGGGAGGGATGCTTGCAAATAGTTCAAACCACTGACAATTGCACTGGGTTGCTTTCCAGTCGATTGTTTTTCACCCTCTGCCACTCTACGCCTAATGCAAATCAGTACGGACTCTGCTCCTTAAGGGAACATTCCATCCCGAAAGATGTGTTCGAATGGTGCCCAGAGCGATTACAAGTGGTTTGGACTATTAACAGGCATTCCTCCCACCACCTTTTGTGTGTTTGGTGCCTCCATGGTAACGAACAACTGTACCTCGTCCTTTTTGGAGGACCTGCTAGCCCCTGGGGAGGAGATGTTTTTGACTGCTGGTCTCACTCACCCCTCTGAATCCAGGCCAGGTTTGATGCAGAATGTGCCTGGAATTGTGCCCGAGATTTGATGCTGTCGGCAAAGTAACGCAGCCGTTAAGGCCGATACCATAAACTGCTGAGCTGCATTAGATGTTTGAGGGATGAGTAAGCCACAGCAAAACCAACTATTGTGCAAGGAGGGCAGATGTAGAGGAAAAATATGTATAGGCTGACCTGTTGGCAACTTTGTAACTAAGCACATGTATTACACGCTCTGTGTGCCCACAGGTCCCCAGGGACACCATGACGATTACATTTTTATTTTCATTGTTCCACTTAATGCCGAACAGATGTCGGAGCATCTGCTGTACTTGGAAAACGCAGTTATGAAATCGGCTCCACAACTTGTTTTCTTCCTCAATGCGGTGGGACTCTGGAGTTTTGGGCTGATCACTGTTCCAATCTAGTCACAGAAACTTGCTGATTGGGGTGGGGGCAGGTGGGTGAATATCCACCAAGTGGTCTAATTTGGGTGGCTTTCATTCTGCAGTCTCTTTAATCTCTTGTAGGATGTAGCCATGAATATCTGAATCCTCTTGGGTTCCGATGGTACTTGGAAATGGGATTATGCAGTGATTTAGGTGCTCATCGGCTTGTACGCAGTGCTTTCGGTGCTCACCAGTTCGATTGGTGCTGTAAATGCATGCATACATACGTTGAACTTCACTGTTTGTTTCAAATAAGCATCTTTCCATGCTTATGCATAGATGGCCCAAAGTTAGTGGTTAGCATCTTGTGCAGGCCTGTTATTTACTTTACACTTGTGGTACTGAAAGTCCTGCATTCGTTATGGGGAAAACAAAAAGTACCTGATGTCATCCACCACACTTCGAAGGGCATAAATTGCATTATTTTCAGCCAACATAAGCCCTTTTCATGTAGCAATCAACAGAGCAGGCTTGTTTCTTCTTTAGCTGCCTCTCCCTCTCTCACTTCATGGTAAAAGAGTCCCTTCTCCCATTTCTACCTGCATCAACTGAACAGTTCAAGGATGGACGTTTCTTGAATTAAGCCTGGGAACTGTTTTGAGGAAATTAAAGCTTGGGAGCACTGGCTGATATGTATTTATTGAGGTGTATTTAGGTCGAGCCCACCAGACAGCACAAGCGGTCTAGTTGGAAAAGACCTATTGTTAACTTACAGCCCGCCCGTTGCTTCCCATTGGTTCGCTTTGTCACTCATTTGCTTGCTTGTTATTTGATGGTTTGGTTTCCTTCTTGTGTCGTATCTCCCCTGGAGCATGGATCAAGTACTGCTTCCTTGCCCAGGGTCCTTCCACTGTGTGCTTTTGGAACTACTTTTTCCTTTTAGCTAAAACACTACATAAGAGTGTGTGTTTGGTGGCCTCCAGCCTGTCACCCCCCCCCCCCCCCTCCGTCCCACATCCTTGTGTACTTCTCCCCCTCTGCAGCACTTGCATAGCTCTTTATCAGGACCTATGATTTTACTCCTCCCCATGTGCTCATCTTTCTGCACTGCCCCTGCTGCTTTTTAGGTCTTGCCTGACCCAGCGCATGCGCTGGTCTGGCGAGACTTATTGAGAGTGCTCCAAAAAGTGCTACCAGGCCAGCCTAGAGCTACAGTGCATGTGCGCGGACGCGCGTGCCGCGCTTTACTTTCACTTTCGCGGCCGCACGGCCGCTTTGATGTCTGATCGTGATCCCGCACGCCCGCTTTGCATAGCCAATAGGTCTCGCTTTTGGGACCTTATAAGTATTTAGTTATGCAACTGTTGCATGGCTAAACACTTATAAGGTCCCAAAGGCGAGACCTATTGCCTATGCCAATGCTTTTTTTTATATGCTTCTCCTCTCTCAGCTCCATGTTGTTCTCTTTAGTCTTTTTACTTTCCTGCCTTGGTGCTCCGTGGTGCTCCTTCAACTTTTTGTTGCTCTCTGCTCCACCTTCCAGCTTTTACTTCTACCCTTACCGTCCCTCATACCACCTGCGCTTCTGTTGCTTCACACCCCTCCTTGTGTCATCAAGCACAGATTGTGTTGTACCCAGCGTGCTGCAAATATATGCCCTTCCTCCCCCTGCATTGTCACTTGCCCTGTCCCCCTTTCACATTGTTGTGCTTGTTCCACCACTCTTGCCTGCTGTACATCCTGGCTTAGACATTGCCCAATCCTGTATCTCTTGTATACGCAATACCTATGTGTTTTGCTAATGCTTGTTTTCTTTCTCAGTCAGAACTCAATGAGAGCGCATGTGTTTGTTTTCTATAGATCTCCCTCATGTTGTGCTTCCCCCTACTCCATTATTAACCCCCTCCCCAGCCCCAGTTTTTTGTTGCTCCCAACCTCTCTCAGCTCATCTGTAAAACCACAGCAGTATGGATACTTTTGCTGAGGTATGGCTGAGGCACAGACTTTACGGTTTGCTTTTGTTTTATTTTCAACATTTCACATTTTACACGAAGGTACAACCTTTGGCACACAAAGGTTTTTATGGTGTTGGGGGAAGGGCTACCTGCTGCACTCACTCCGGTGGTGCCTGGGGCAGAAAGTGTACTTTGCACAGGGCACGAGTCAGGGGTACACTTGGGTGGACGGCACCCACCCACTATTTTTATAGTGTGAACGCTGTCCACCCTGCCAAGAATTTGGGCCCCACTGAATAATCTGCTGAACTCGTCCCGGTGTAATTTCCAAACACTAGGCCACTTTCAGCCGTGCCTGCAGGGTGTCTTTTTTACATCTGCAACAAGCAACAATGTGCAGGCTGAGATGGGGCTTTCTTATTTAAGACTCCTGCTGGGCCCATCATAAAGCCAGAATGTGAGGGGTCATCAGGCATCCTTTTGTTTAAGTCTCTTGGCTGGGAGCAGTCAGGAGCCTTACAACTGATGCAAATGAAGCGGAGGGGAACAAAAAAAGCCTCACACCTTGTTAGCACTTCACCCATACTTGAGAGGCAGCTTTTCACTTTGTTCAGGTGTGTTGGTTTTGCCCAGTATTTACACAAAGCAAATTGCATTTATATAGAGCTTACTACACCTGAGAAGGTGTTAAAATAATTTGAGTACCACTATTTTTTCTTTTATAGCCCTTCTCATTCCAATGCAGGGTGTCGGATTGCTTTACATGAACACGTGCATATTACATGTACAATAAATTATATACGTTTGTAAATGAATGTACAGGATGTGTTACATAAAACTGGGGGATTGCAAGGTGTAGAAGTTGCATATCCTCTTCCATAGCTCACTGTGCTATTATCCTCGGAATGAGCACAAAGTACACATGACAGACCTGCTAAATATATATGTGAGGGCTTTAGATCTGATGTCCCATCTTGTGAGGCCACTTCCTGTAAAGTTGTGGCTTGTGATGAAACTTTCTATGATGTCAATTCCTTTGATGCCATGTGTGATGTTGAGCGCCGTGATGTCGCTTGCATACTGCCTAACTAGGTTCGTCCCCCCCCCACTTCTTTTTAGGTCTCGGCTGGCGTTCGCAGCGCACATGCGCTGCATCGCCATGCGAGGCTTTTGGAATCTATACGGTTTGCGAAGTTCACTTTAGGTTCCGGCTGTAATTCTCATTGTTGTGGTCATTTGACGTCACCAATTATGCTAAACGGGGTGTACTGATTATTCAGGAGGCTTTTTAGTCCCTCATGGTTACCACCCTGTCCGTGTTTGGCCCCGCCCACCAGGATTGGATCTTTTATGGGCGGATTTACACTTTCCTTTAAAGGACAGTAAGCACTTTTTTTTTCATTTGCAGCGCCGTCCACACGCTTGTAATGACCGCTTAGACAGCCTCTCCTGCTTCAGCCCCCCACCCTCGCAAAATGTGGAATTCTGCTGCATCAACTCACCCGATCTCTCAAAGATGGTTTCCCCACACACCTGTTTCTGGACTCTTAAGTTTATGTCCTAATCTTCGAAGCCAGGTTTGTCACAATCCCTTCCTTGTTCAGCTCGTGATGGTTTAGGCTGCTGTCTGTTGAGTCCCAAGTTTCTAACCCCTGACATCCGCTTTTCTTTAATTTGCTAGTTTTCTTTCTCTTGAGAAAACGCCCACTTACCTTTGTCACCTTGGCTTGCCATACAGAGCGCAAGATATTATCCTGCTAAATCCTCTCCCCTTTCCCTCGCCCTTTCCGTTATCAGGACCCCACCCCTCTCAATGTTCTCACTGATCTGTGTTTGTCCCGAGCACCCGTGGTTAAGAGTTAGTTAAAAAAGATCACTGAAAGTCTTACGCCCAATTGCTGTCTTCTGATGGGTATTTCAAGGTTGGTGTGTGATTTTATTTTTAAGGCCAACCCCCTCACTTCCTCCAAGGAGCCCTCTAAAATGTGTTCGCTGCTCAGTGTTCTGGCAGTAGCATTTTCTGGTGTCAGAATCAACTACTGGAGGCTTTAAGCATGTGAACAGGCAGCCGAATTAGTTTCGCTTTAAGGGGCCTTTAATGTTCACTGACTCATCTTGTTCCATTGTTCAGGGGGGAGTAATTTCAGCTCCAACCGAAAAGTTCCTTAGCATTAGTCAATAGTCGGACTGGTATGAGACATAGGGTTACTGGGCTTTAAAATATGCACATGACAAGAATTTCCTTGGAGCATGGAGACTTCCCACGGGTATACCACCCTCCTCACACCAACTGATGAGGATGCCTCATCCTTGCTGTAAGGCTTTTCTTGTCACCCAGGATATGCTGTTCATTATTGTACCTCAGTAGAGGTTTCTTGTATTTAATTAATATTCATTTTCGCTGCCAAAAACCCTTTTTTTTTTTTTTTTTTTTTTTAATGCAGGTTTTGTTAAATAGTGTGTTGCAGCATTTCGACAGTTTTAGTTTCTGTACTTTGAAAACTGATTACGGTAGCACAGTGTTCTAATTGCATCAGACAGTTTTCCTTCCTCTTTGAAAAATATTGCATTTGCCTGTGATACACTGGCTACTTGCTTTGCATTTTCCTGAACTTGGTGCCACAGTAGCGCCACAATAGCTACCATGGCTGTTGCTCTGCAATAGCCCTTGCAGGCGCTTATCTTTATTGATTTGTTTTGTGTCCTGTCCTTTCTTCTGGTATCCACTTTTTGGAAATCTTTTCTCGTTCTCTTTTGGAACATCTGAATACTGCTTCTTGCAAGTCTTCTGTGATGGTTTCGACAATGTTTTTATGGTCACTTTACCCAACTTTCCAAAACTGGCATGCTTCCCTTGCCACTGAAGCCTATCCTGGCTAATACGATTCATCTCATTCTGTGTCCGACCTGAAAATGTCACTTTACCTGTTGGATTATCACTTGCTTTTTATAACTACATTTAGTTTCATTTTTAAGTTCCCTTTATTCACTTCTGTCAAGAAATGATCACCACATTTGTGACCTAGAAAATTTTCTGTAGCTGATAGCGTTCTATCGAGAGATGCATTTGAGTGTATGTATACCATGAGGTACATCCTGGGCCACTGAATTTATAAGATTGTACAGCTGCGGTGTTTTTCACAGAATCATAGATTTGCAACAATCCATCATCTGCGGAATAATCTGCAGATTCTAACACAATTGTTTCCAGCTCATACAGATGAAAAGTTGCTAAAAGCGCAGTGACGCGTGTTGCTGCGTAGCAGAAGGCCCTTTTGCAATGGGTGATTGGTCACCTTTCTGTGTTGCTTATTGTTATATTTGGATATTAAACTGGTACTGGTGAGGGGCAACCAATACTCTGTGTTAAGTTTAACGAGCATTGAAAATGCAATAGGTCTCGCCTTTGATTAAGTTAAAGCCATTTGCTTTGCTAATGGTATTGTATAGCAAAACCAATGGCTTTAACTTAATGAAAGGCGAGACCTATTGCATTTGTAATGCTTGTTTTAGGACTTGTGCCCTGATTTAGCATGACACTTACCCTGGAGCCCCGAGGCCCATAAATCTGCTCTGGAGGCAAATACAGCAGACTAAGTGGCTGAATCCTGTGTAAAGTAAATTGGGCATTGGCGGGTGTTTCCCTTTCCTTCTGACACTCACGTATTCTTAAAATCTGTTCAGAGTTTCAGGAGTGAAAAGTATTTGAGAAAGAAACCATGCCATTTATGAAGATGGAAAACGTTGAAATAATTGTACAGCTTGAAATACCATGAGATGGGTTTAGTTTTCCCCCAGTGTTTTGACTTTTTTTTTTCTTCATTGACTTTTATTCAAACAGTACTTTAGATGCACATTGGCAGAGCCAACAGTTCGACACTCCGATTATATAGGCGAGACCTATTGGCTGTGCCAGTGCATGTTAATATAGCAACAGCCGATCTCCATTTTGCCACGTGAGAACACGTTGAGACTGTGTAAAACTACAGAAATACAAAAACCAATAGCTGATGACATGGTGGACCGATGCTGTCACCATGGTAATCTGGTATGTTTTCACATCCGCTGTAGCACTTGACCCTGGGGTTCACATACTTTGCGACATAAACCAGAGGCGAACCCCCCCCCCCCCCCCCCTCCCCCCTCATTGAAATGTAAATTCTTTGTTTATTGTATTAGGGCTGTGGCGATGTCTTGACTAGATCAGCCCCTGACCTCTATATATTACTTTGTATGTACAGAGAGTGACCTGCAGGGCCTCCCTTCAAACAGGTCAGCCATGGTGTACTTGGACTTTCACCCCACGCCCTGCCTCCAAGTAGCTAGATGATAGCCTGCTGCCTTGTAGTAGGTAGGTAGGTCAACGTACATAGACGTCCATTGGCTGGTGGCCAGGATGCGACCTGCAACAGTGTATACAAATCACAGCTTGAGTGGGGGGAGGGGGTTTGGAAGTTACCGTGTGCAGTAGGGCCACGGTCTGTAGAAGCTGCTGGTCTGCAGGGCAGTGTGGCAGCAGGCATCTGATGGCATTCATATACAAAAGCCTGCTGGTGGGCCCCAGGGTACACCGGCTGCCTTTAAGGGGACAAATCTGGGATCAGGTACGTGCGAAAGCAGATGTGTGAGGGTAAAGGGCACCTGTTGGATAAATCGGTGTTGTATGTAGATGGGTTAAGCCTTAGAGAGCGCCTTGTACATACACGAGGGTGTGTTATGTGAAGTCACCTCAAAGTAGTAAAAAAACACATATTGGATTAATCTCACGTGGGCAACTGGGCAGGCATGTTTAAGGGGGCATATTTTACTGTTTGTCAGAAGTTTGGGGGTTTAAGAATGAAACATAAATAAATACCATGGCTTTCTGATCCGCAACGTTAGTGTTCTCACCTTGTTCGAATTAAAAGTTCTGTGGTATGCCCTCTAGCTCTCTTCCTTCCTTGATGGACTGATGATGTGGGGTGAACCCTTACGGCCAGCCATCGGTGTCTTATGTAAACAAGCAGGCCTAATAAGGCCAGTGTCTTTCTTTGAACTTGTTTTCCTGATGGGGATATGCACAAACCTCCAGGGCATTCATTAGCTGAGCAATTTGCTACGCATTCTTTCTGCCCAAATCAATCTCCCTTTACTGGAACCAAGCTGAGGGGACGGTTGTCTCAAGGAGCTGCTGAGAAACACCGCGCTGTGGAGGAGTTCACAGAAGCGAGGGCGCGGCGCCGCTGGGCCTTCCTCGCCTGTGAAGGGGGGGGGGGGGGGGGGGGGGGGGGGAGCCAGTTTTTCACCTGGGCCTGACGTATCCTGTAGGATGAGGGAATATGTCCGAGGGGTCTGTGCATTCCTCCTAATGTTAGATGCTAGACTTGGAGTAAGCTGTTAGGATGGTAAAGGGGGGCGGGGGTGTCTGAGGGACTGTCAGTCTTCTTGCTCGAGAGGTGAGGTAGGCATGGGTGTCGTATTGTGTAAAGGCTGCTGTAAGAGGGCTCAATAAGCGAGTGATTGTTTATAGGAATCGTTATAACTTGCGTACTTAGTTGTAGCGAAATTTCACGAAGTTACAGCATAATTATGCAAGATTACATAGACCGGCATGAAGAGTGTAACCCTGCATTTAGCACTATATTGACGCAAAATGCGCCCTCGCGACCAAAATTGACCGAGGATCCGAGTGAGCTGAGAAGACCGTGCTAAATGCAACCGAGCAGGAACAGCAGGTGCCGCCGCTCGTGTGTTCTTGCGGTAGGCATTTTTGCCCTACATTATTCGAGATTACGTTAACTGGCATAATCACGTAACTTTCAGTAATTAGTCAGATGACTCTAGCGTAATAAAAACATTTCCCAGGCCTTGATGTTAAGCAAATGGAATTGTCTCCAGGAGACGCCAATCTGTGCTGAAATTGAGCAGCGGGAGAAACGTTGCCCTGCGGTGATCCTGCCCTGTCCGACTCCAGGGCTACCCGGCATCTTCTGCACAGCTCCTCTCTGTCGGCCCCTGTCGGCCCCTCTCTGTCAGCCCCAGGCTGCATCATCACTATTTGTTCCCCCGACCGTCAGCCCTCTAAGCCGCCCATTATGGTTATGAAGATAAAGGGTAGCCAAAGGTCGATCCTTGATGTGTAGGGTAAGAGCAGGGCTTTAGGTGAGCCGGGTCCTGCTGGTGCTCAGCACCGGCTGTTCTAAAAAACAGATGCTGAGACGGGCCCCTGTCAGGCTCTCCATTTTTGTCCTCTCCCTCGGGGTAGAAAAGAAAATCTGAACACTGCAGCAGTTCACTGCTTTTGATGTAACTTTTTTTGGCAGTGCTTTACATGAGCACCAGTTACAATACACAAGGGCATATTTAGGAGATTAAGTGATTTGCCCAGAATCACAGGATGTTAGGCTGAGGCCCAGACTCGAAAATGCGTCAGCAGCTCCGGCCATTACGCCGCACCCTCTCCCACAAGAACGAAACCATGTTCGATATTGTATTTGTACACCACGAAGCACCAGGTGTTGCTTATTGGCCCTGGCTTGTTATAGGAGTGATGTTACTTGTATTATATGCATCAGGATGCAATGATACGAGCAGCAAAATACCAGTCGTGCGGTACCCTATGCCAAGCACGCCTTTTTAAGAGCTCCCGCTCCCCCCCCCACACCAATTTTTCATCCCACTTAAAGTTCAGTTCTGTCATCTCTCGCTTTTTTGTGCTTGCGTCCAGGTTTGTTTTAAATAATTACTCTCTCAATTATTTTGGAGTTTGTGGGCGGCTGATATCTGAATGTTATCGAAGTTCCCTTACCACAGTAGGAGCGGAGTGTGCGTGTTTTTGAGTGCCTGCGGTATGCACCCTCCGGGCAGTGGCAGCGTGCGCGTGCACTGTGGAGCGGCGTGGGCTGCGCACGAGGCAGCTCAGACCGCGCCGCACGCTCTGCCATGCCTGGACCATGTGCTCTGGAGTGGCTGCGTGGGATAAGTGCTTTCAGATGTCGGCCGCAGATATTTTTGCTCGATCTTTCGCCAGCTCACGTTTCGGTGCATTCCACAGAGACTTCATTTCCTGAGCGCCATCCGAAATGAGAACATTGTGCTGACCTTAAACCTGCAAGAAACTTTCTGAAATCGCTCCGCCTGGTTTTGTATTTCTACCAGCCCAGCGCCCTCGAGACTTCATATTTGTATGTGCCAGACCTGCAAAAAATGAACTAAGCATCGGTCTATTGCAAAATCGCGCCTTTCCAATGTCAACTGCACTTCTAGTTAACTTTTGTTAAAATAACCGGAACGCTACAAATGGCTTGTTGGACAGAAAACACATGCAGAATAATCGTGCACACGGGGTGGATTTCAGTTGGTTGACATAATACTGACCATTTGAGCAGCACACCAGAATCTGGTTTCTTGAATCTTTAATCCATGAGGTTTATTGCGATCTAGATCAGTTGGGCTTTTCTTCTACTCGGGAAGGTGAAAGGCTGAGCCGATCTTTCTGAGATTGTAACCTTTCGCACAAAGGTTTTTCAGACTTATTTGTGCAGCAGGTGCAGAATCTTTGCTATCATGGTCCGCCATTGCGTGATGTCCCATCTCCGTAAAGGTGTGTGTGATGGAAATAAGCTCTACTGTGCCAGTGGCACCGTTTCACTCATATATGCTCACCTCTGTCCAGCCAATTCTTCGGCCCGTCCGCCCTTTCTGGATTATCCCCTATGCCTTCCCACAAATCCCTTCATTTCTTTCTTGGGTCAGACTTTTGCTGTGAGCATCTGGGATTTAAGTGGTTTAGAAAAACAAAGAGAAGCGTAATTTACGGATGGAGAAACATTTTTAAATAAACCTTGGAGCCTCAAAGAACAAGTCTGGGGTCACGGTTAGGCTTTGGTGAAGAGATGTGATAAACTGAATCTCCTGGGTACACGTTCCTTGCTCCTTCATCCCATCTCTCACGTGGCCGAGACATTTTAGAAAAAAGAAAGAAAAAAAAATAGCAAGCAGTAATGTTTGCTCCATTCAGGTTTCGAAACTAAGAAACTGATGGCACATTAGGGCCGCTGCCATCTATTCGGCACCTTGTTGCCTACCCTGTATATATTGATCCTGCATCATCTCCAGATTTAGAGTTGATATCTCAGTACTGTTCTTCCTATGCTGGGGGTGGGGGTGGGTTGGGGGGGTGGAGGGTGGGGGTGGGGAGGGGGGATGCCTCATTTGTTCACAACCCTTCCCCAAAAAAGTGATTATTCTAAAGAGGTGTATATTAAAGTAGCTCTGGGATGTTCCAGGAGGTTGTAGCCAGGCTAGGCATTATTAATGTACTGTGTGCAGGTAATCCAACTTCTCACATGTCTTACTTATTGATTAAAAAAAAAATCCAAAATAAAGAAATGAACTGTAGATTATTCAATTTAAGGAGGGAAGTGTTAATAATAAAACATATCCCTAATCCGTCCTCGAGAGTCTAAATCGCTTGCTCACGGAATCCTTCAAGAACTACCCCATACCTCTGATGAGACAAACAACTAAATTACCACTTAATTATAACATTTAAATTTATTGTTTGTAGCTTCTACCATGGTTACACAAAAAGTCTGCCAGCAAATAAATCTGGCAGGCGTACCATTATGGTGGCGCTGAGGAAACTCCATCGCTTTCGCAATGAAGTATCCTTACTACCAACATATGTCCCTTAATCTCTGTCTATCTCAATTAATTTCTCATATGTACTATTTGTCATCTCCACTGCCTGACACTTAACTGCCCCTTCAACTGCCACCACTTTACAACGTGTCATTTTTGCTCTGCCCTAACTTCCAGGTCTGAGGCTTAGCATTAAGTCAGTTCTCGTCTAAACATACCTTCTTTTTAGCTGTACGGTGGTTCTTTGTCGGATGTCGTTAGATTTGTGGCTGTCTTTTGTTGTAAGTGTACATTGTGTGGGACACATATAAAACGTATAAGGAGAACGAGTGCATCTCGTTGTCAGGGCTTTGATTATGTGGTACAGGAAATACTCCAAGCAGTGGGTCTTTTTAACCTTCTACAGTTTCTTTCCCAACTGCCTTCATTATATCCCTGCCCTCCACGTGGCCTTCCTACGGACTATGCATGGTTGTTTACTTGATCTACCCTGCATCCTGCATGTGACCTGTGGACTTGCCTCACTGTTGATCCTACAGTAGTGATCCAGCATCGAGCTCCAGATGTTTCTCCTGTGGTTGTCCTCCCTGCCCTGCTCCAGAGGTTGCAGAAAAGGTCAGACACATATTATTTGGCTCCCCGAATTCATGCACCCGGCAGGAGCCAGACCATGAACTGTCCTCTGTCTGGATCAGTTTCAGGAGGGCTGAAGCCTCCGCACCCATCTCTTGCTGCTTCCCACCCCCTTAGGGGTGGATGAATCAATCCTGAGATTGGAGGGGTTGAAGCAGGCGGTTCATCATTCTCTGTGCGCACCAGTATCCTCCTTTCAGATCTTGAGCTTTCCGGTACTGTGACACTTTCATAGCACTGTTTTTAGAGCCACGGGGTACGTCACATCAGCCCTACTTAAAAGGCTGTGGGCAGAGCAGATGTTAATGTTGAGTCTCCGGTCCTCTGACAGGGGAGGGGTCTGCAGCCTGAGACGGCTCATTCGTCTTGTGAGCAGTGGGGGCTTACGTTCACAGGCACCCTGGGTGCATTCACTGGCCGTAAACACAGCTTCTCCTGGGAACGCGGTAGGGCATTGGGTTACCAGCGCTGCTCGGGGTCCCTGTGGCTATTAGACACTGCCTTTAGACTCTTCCCTCTCCAAGGTAATAATGTGTCCGTCTACTCCGGCTGCGCCAGATTCCTAAACATTTAAAGGTTGTCATCATATATCCGTAGGTGAATTACGTCGCCTTGTTTATATGGTGCCTTCATGGCCAGAGACCAGCGCATCAGGAACAATAATGCTTTGCAATATGACACTGTAGGGGTGAGTGAGAATCGTGTCATGTTCAGAACTGTCAATGTGGGAAGAGGAGCTAATGGGGAAGAATATACCATTTCGTGGCACTTTACACCTTATTACATATTTGTGGCATTTATTTTTTTATTTTCGTGGTTTTATAGAGCTCAAACATGGCCCAGGGGCATCAGAGCTCTTTACAAGAGTACAGTTGCCAACAATCATCGCAAGGCGATATTTGCCATACAGCACAGGAAAAGTGAAACACAGGCGTTCGAGTGTGGGAGATCATAGATCAGGCCCAAGTTTCATTCAAAAAGAAGATTCTTAAGTTCCTTTCTAGAGGGTAGCATGGCAAAAGGGTCATATGGACGGTTGGAGGATGGGAGTTCAAGATTCTTGTACCACTTCCTGAGAATGATTAGTTCGTGTATTCTGGTTTGAAGGTGGGAGACTCCTGGAGAAGGGACTGCATTTCTTGAACCTCTTTTTGGCCCGAGCTTTATGTTTGGTAGATGAGCAAACAGAAATGCATGGCTTTTTGTATTGTGCAGACAGTTTTTAATTGAACGCTCATTTCAATAGAAAGCCGATTGAAAGACAGTTGAGGAATAGCAGCATAGGTGTGATCTGGTCAAATCTCTTGTGTCCAGTAATAAAGCTGCTAAAAGAACAGATGATGGACGGAATGCTGAATCAATCAAACATTCACACTCAGTCACAGATCTGGGTTAAATCCATCGTATTTTTTTGCATGCCACGCCATTCCAGTTTAGACTCAGCCATATGCAAATCAGTCTTGACCCTGTTCCTCATGGGAAAAGTCTAGCCCGAACTGCCAGGCCAGGTCCTCCCTGGACCAGAGACAAGCATCTTAGGACTGGTTTCAGGGAATCACCCCTCATCAGCCAGGATAGCTTGAATCTGGCGGTGTAGCGAGCACAATACATTGTGTACCCACATACATTTTCTTTTTATTGTTTAGTCCCAACACTTCCACTGGCATCATCTCCGCTTCCTGGATATTTCTGAAGGTGACTACTGCGGTGGTCGCAGCTCATCTTTGCAGGTCAAGAGAACACCTACTCCTGTACATAGATGACTGGCTGTTGAAGGTTGACTTGTCTAAATCATGGACCCCCTACGGACTACTGTTTCCCTGCTGTCCTATCAGGGGTTCTCGATTAGCATGCCAAAATCCCATATTCATCTAGTGTAGAGGATTCCCTTTATAGGAGCTGTCCTGGATACAGTGTGGTGCAAAGCCATTTGAACCCTGCAATGAGTCTGGGACATTCAGATTAAATTACTGTTTTTTTGAGCTTGTTATTGTATTATTATGTGTATGGGTTTGCCTCATTCCCAGTATCTCTGCAGTGGAATCTCTGCCTTCAGATGGCTGAACACTGTGGAGTTTTTGTGGGCAACTTCAGTGTTTCAGAAGAGATGCCCCAGGAACTTTGGTGGTCGCTGAAGGATGCCAAAATGACTCTTGGACGCGATTTTGGTACTCTGAGCCGCTACGCTTTAGCATTTGCCCTCCCCTCCGTCTACCTCTTTCTAAGGACTTGCATGGAGCTAAGTGCAACCAGGTGCCAGGTTATGGCCAACCTGCAGATGTCGTTTTGGCTGCTTGACGCTTGTCCACCAAGTCAATATATTGAGGCTACTGGGCAAACTTTGCCGCATGGTGTGAGGACCATTAAGTTGATCTGCTTCAGGTGAGGCTTTCTGATGTACTTTTGTTTGTCCTGGGCACGGCAAGACCTTTCCATAGGCACCAATAAAGATTACTTATCGGTCTTTATACGTTTGCCTGATCAGCACTCCTGGTTAAGTTTCCTGTTGTGTTTTTTTGAAAGAGTTACATCCGGCACCCTTTATTATGCCTCACTGGGACCTTAATTTGGTTCTTATGCTCCAGGTAATCAGGTCTTTTGAGTCAATGGACAGTTTTTGGGATGGTAATCATGGTAAACAGACATGTACCACTGACCTGAGTGCCTGACTGCATGTGAAACTGGTAGTATGACTTTTATTTTGGTCTTGGCGCCACGCTAATCTTGCACTAATGCAGAGGCTTGTCCCTGAAAGTGTAAGGTCCAGGATCTGTCATTTGACCTGGAGAGGGAGCGCCAAAGGTACCCTCATATCAGACACTTTTTCAGTTTGTTTCGCTATGCAATAACATATTTTCTATCCTCATCCCTGTGTTCTCTGTAGGCTTTTGAAAGTCACACCCTAGACAACCATTGTGTTGTGGGATTTTACAAGCAAGCTGCATAACTGTTCATGTAGCCAAAATGATGATGTACAACGTCACAATTGCAAACTATTACCAATGCAGACAATGCTATCCTGCAGGTGGTCACTGCTTCAGTATTTAAGGCCAGTGCCGCAGCTACTTGTGGGTAGAACGGAACACGCCTTACCAATGCCTGCTGTAACTTTGTTTTTCTTAAATAGGAATCCCAGAAAATCTTTCCTAAAGAAGTCATTCAAGTTTTTAGTGTTGACTCAATATGTGAGAGTTTTAGGAAAATACTTGACCCTGGTTTCATGTTGATAGGACTCTTTATATAGTCGTGGCAGTGAGTCAGAATTGTGGGTCAGTAGCATTCAGTTTGTTGCCACTAAGAGTTATGGTGTCACCTTAATTATTAATGTCTTGTGAAAGCTGTTACCCAGTGCAATGATACTGAGTGTTTAATTATACTGAATTCATTAAGTGAGCCTGCTTCAAACTATTCAAACCTGTGATGTATGCGTTACCCACAGATTCCAACAGCAGGAGCTCAACATGTTGAGTGTTTTTTATCAGCAGGGTCCATGTTAGAACGTGATCTGGGTCATCCTGGTAATGCGTTTCAAACAGTAAAAAAAATAGCACCTGCACATGGCTGAGTAATAAAGGCACTCTCCCATTTCACTTTAAACGGGGCTATCAACTTGGCTACATTTTAGCAGGTCACAAGTATTCTAGCTTAGTGCTACTGTTTTACATATATTGTTTTCAGTTGTAGTCTTATTGGTTCAGTGGGAGCAAA
Source organism: Triturus cristatus (assembly GCF_964204655.1). NCBI lineage: Eukaryota > Metazoa > Chordata > Amphibia > Caudata > Salamandridae > Triturus > Triturus cristatus. Next base: position 1,004,797,626 of record NC_140592.1, read on the forward strand.
CTGACACTACCATTCCCATTACATTTTTTTTTACGTGAAAACTCAGTTTAAAGCCTGTATTCCCTCTGACATGGAGCGGGGGTGGCAACCTTGTCTTAAGTGAGTTGCTTTAGTAGGTAGTTTGATGGACCCAGGTCACATAGTCTGGGTTGATGGTCTTGAGTTCCACTACGGACGATTGTTTTGTAGATTTGTTTGTGGTATATATTTATTTAAATTGTTTTGCATAGGGAAAGCATTTACCATTGGGGCACCTGGAAACACTTGGAGACCACGTTAAACTACAGACATAAGCAGCCTCAGCATTGTCCATCATGTATTGGGGTGTTGATGTCTTGGGAGCATTCATCCTGCTGTCATACTTGCAATAGGTACAAATAAAACCACCTCACACTACCATCACGATCTTCTAATCTGTTTTCACATCCGTTTTACATGGTGACCGTAGCGCAACAAATACCCCAATGGGTGTCCTGGTATTAAGTGAATGTTGTATCGACATATTCATGAGAGAGTACCAATAATTTCTGGATAAGGCTTGACGGGTAAGTCCTAGGTCAAGTCTTTAAACTATTCCTAAACTGTAGTAGGAAAGGAATCTTCCACAAAAAGGGGGAGGTAATTCCAGAGTTTAGCCGCTCTAACTGAGATGTTTCTGCCCGCAAGACCAACAGCTGAGCATCAAGGGGTGCAGCCAAAGTAAAGTTATAGAGTTGATGAATTTTTGTGCTAGATAGTACGACACAGTCTTGTGCACTGTTTTAAAATGTGGCTCAAGGGCTTGTAAATAACTCTTTTCCCCTGGAAGTCAGTGCAAAGATTGTAAAGACTCGAATGCAAAGAAGCGTGGGAGTCCTAATGCCTTCGAGCAGCAGCATTCTGTATCCTCTGCAAATCCCTTAAAAGGCCCCATAAAAAGAGTTGCAGTGATTCCAGCGACTGAGTATGGTCACTTGAATCACCACTCACTGGATATTATTTTTGGAGGACATGCAGAATCTTCTTGCGCACCTACAGAAGAAACAAGCATGTGCAATGCAATAGGTCTTGCATTTACGAGAGTTTGAGCTATTGGCATTGTAAATGACCATGCCTTTTATTTATGTGTTTTTTAAACCGATAAATAAAAGGAATTGTCATTTACAATACCAATAGCTTAAACTCTCGCAAATGTGAGACCGATTGCATTGCAAATGCCAGCGCCCATGCTATAAAAAAAAAAAAGCATGAGGAGAGAGCATGCCCTGCCTGCTGTGCTGGGAAGCTGTAATTAAAGCAAAGCCTACCAAGTAACAACACTCGAAACAGGGGGTGTCGCCATGGGAAGTTACAAATTGAGACAAGGTGGTACTAAGGAGGGACTACTAAGCCTATTGAGCAAAGAACAGCCACAGTCTACAGTGGACAATGACACAAGCCAATGAAAAATATGGGCGGGGAGGGGAAATACGCCACACCCACCCAGGAGTGGAACACGCTACACCCACCCAGGACGGCAAACACGCCACACCCACCCAAGGGGGCCTGGTCCGACATGGCTGCGGCTCAGTGGGGCTGTCAGAGAGAGCTGTGAGGTGACTAGCACTGCCGGAGACCCACGTGCCCTGCACCTCTTTTAAAAGCAGCTCCACATACGGGCCGGGGAGGAGACCTGGGAGGGCGAGGTCTGGAACTTTTCGCCCGCATTCTAACATATTGAGTCAGCCTGGCGGCGTGTTGCCTGCGGCTCGTGCCCAGTAGCGGCGCGTTCGGACTTCGCCGTACTTTAATGACCGGCTGAAGACGCGAGACCAGCCGAGGAGCAGCACAGAGTCTCCACAAGAGCCGGTTAGTGGTGTGAGGCATGCTGTAGGTGTAAAGTGAGCCGCGCTTGGAGCGCCCGTGCACATTAAAAAAAGAAAGTAAAATTGCATGAGGCTTGCGAGGACGGAAGGGGGACAGGAGATGTGCACATCGCGTGTCTGTACGTGCGTGTTCACGGGCGCATTCACAATTGCAGTCCGTCCTGCACGTGCACATCTCCTGTCTCCCTTACAAAGCAAGTCAGTAACAATAGGTCTCACTAGTGACATCGCTTTCGTGCTGCGTCGCTAGGCGAGACCTAATAAACCAGTTGCAGCCTTCTGCTTAACCTACCCAGGTAGGGAGAGATCTTGCACCAGTTATACCCCCAGATTCTTAACCATATTAGCTGGGACATGCAAGACGGGCAGAAAGCTGACTGCAGAGCCGATAGTGTTTTATCCAAAACACCTCCATTCTTTGTGCGTATTTTTGAAGGCATGCTTAGATCACTGCCATGGACAGAATGAAAGGTTGCAAAGGGTCAGCACTGACCTATCTAAAGTGATAATAAGCTGAGTGTCTTCAGTATAGTTCATACACCAAACGCTAAAAGGTTTGACTAATTGCACTAGTAGGCATGTGTAAATATTGAAGATATACTGCCTGTGACCTGTCCATTAAGTATGATCTGCACCATAGTGCCCTACATGCAATACGTTATCTCCTCCAGCCTGGTGAGTAAGATGGTATGTGATACCTTTTTTGAATGCTGCAGATATATCTAATAGTTCAAGGGCTGAATGCTCATCCACGCCCAAAATCATACAAAGGTTTTCCACCGCGGAGGCCATCTGAGTCAACTTTTTTCCACCACCTAACGGTCCCCTAACTCTTACAGCACTCTGAATTCGTTTTTCTTAACTCTGTTCCTTTATTGTAATTGGCCCATGGTGATATTGAAACCGTGTTACCACTTGACACCAAGTGGTGTGCTCAACAATGGCTTGTAGGCAATGGTGTAAATGCACGGCCACTAGGCTCTAAACCACTTCCTCCTCTAAAAAAGGCCTTGAGCTTGGTAGCATGATGCCACGCTACCCAGAAAACTGACAGTAGGAAGTGCCTATGACCAGATAGGCCACAGTATATACAATCTATGAATTGTATTGGTTCGAGGTAGCATGGGACTACCTGAAAGCAGGGTGGGCCTAGCTGCACTCTAAGGGGAGATCTGCAGGTAAGTCTGGGTGTACACAACTAGGGCTTGTGAGGGTAAGAGGCAACAGGGTGTGGTAACTGGAAGTAGTTGGGGTACAATGTAATCTACCTCAGAAATATCTGCAGAGAGTCCTCAGAGCATGGAGTGATATAAGCGCAGACTGCAAACTTATCAACTCTTCTGTCCAATATCATTGGCAGGTCACAGTGACGAAATTTGATCTCTCCACTTCAAAAGAACGTTTGAGCCTAGCATTACTGGTGTCACCTAGCTGCTCTTGACATGACACCTTGTCAGTTCTCAAAGGCCAAAAGAAGTGACACAGGATAAGCCTTTCATATCTGAGCAACACTTTTGGCCATGCTGCTTGCTGACATAAGGAGTTATTTTCATTGACTTGAGTTATAGCCCACTTTCAGGGTCTGTCGCTCTTTTTAAGATCTGTTTGATGACAGAAGCATCATGTATGCCTGGCATCTTCTCCACCTAGGCTCTATTAAAGGATAGGCTCTCAGTGTCTTACGAGGGCCGATGGCTTCAAGGTTGGCCAGAACAAAAGTACGAGTATCCGGACACTTAGAGGTAATCAGAGAAAATCTATCCAAAAACATTTGGGCTCAACCAAATGGTGCATGACATGGTGGCCGCTCCTTTGGTTTGCGCTGTCATCTGTAGTCAGAAATAAGTATTGTTTAGTATGAAATCTGTGAAAGACGGTCAGCCTTACTGAGGGTTTGGCAGACTGGATACTTTGTCACAAACGTGAGAGATGTCCCACCTGCCGACTTACAAGTGCATTTTAGCCTATTGCACTTGTTAAACAGTGGAAGGGTTATCAACCAAGTTCTGGAGCTAGTCTGATACTGCAAGTCTGATATGCATTGCTCATTTAAAGGTTATTTATTGTTGTCAAAATCTTGCATGTCTCCGTACTTTTTAGGTCTCGCCTGGCGTTAGCAGCTGCCATGCACTGCTTTCGCCATGGCGAGGGCCTTTTGGAATCAATACAGATTCCAGATGTGCACGCGGACGGACAGGACAGAAGATGTGCACACGGCGACTGGATGCTTTACTCGCAGCGGGAGACATGGCCGCACTATATTTTTCACACTGGCGACAGATGTGCACGCGCGCATGGCGGCGTGCTTTCGCTTTCCCTTTCCCTCCCTCGGTCTCCGACTTTCCTGTTTTAAATGTTGGTATGCATGGTCCTCGCGCGTGCATGGCGGCGTGCTTTCGCTTTGTTGCCCCCCTCACTCTAAGGTGCCCTGTGATATGCCTTCCTTCGTGCTGCCGCAAAACCTGTCTCTGCTATACTATGACGTGAGGGATATATTTAGAGAGTGAGTCTCCTCTGTCACTCACTTCTTGAGGTGAGGGACATACTCAGATGCGTTTCATATGTCTCTCTCACTGTGTGAGGTGACGGACAGACTCGGACCACAACCCCCCCCCCCCCCGGTTTCTCTCCCTCCTTGGGGTGAGGGTCTCTTTGACCCCACGCACCGTCGGCCTTGTAATGAAGGATAAACTCGACGGACCAGGACTCTCTCCCAGCACTGTTAATCTTGTAGCTGGCTCTGCCCCTACTTCAACCCTGACTTGCAGGAAGCTCACAAATATCCAGTAGGCGCCTCAGCCCACGAGCTCTATGACTTTAAATTAGTTTAGGACTTGCTTTAGCGTGCACAGAGAAGCTATTTTAACATCAAAGGTAAACCCACTGAGAGTCATCCCTCCCTTGCAGAGTATACTCAGGAGTGCAGCATGTATGATAACCCACTAAGCTACCTCACTGAGTAGGAATCCATAACCAACGCTGCCCTGTAGCCATTCACAGTGGCCCACTGATCCGTGGTAATGGGACAGAAGCAGGAGGCCTGCAGGGTGTGCACAGACATGTGTTCTAGGAGCTGTAACCCTCCGAGCTGTCGTACCGACCCTTAATGTTACATCCAGAGTTGCGCTGCAGGTGCATTAACCCAGTAAGCTATCCTACTGGAGTTGAAACCTATGCATGTGGATTCCACGCAGGCACAGATCTTTGAAGCAGACGAACGAACCCACTGAGATATTGTAATAGGCACACCCCTGACACCTGAGGTTACACACAGTTTTGTGTAGTACACAAATATATGCTGTATGCACTTTAACTCACTACGTAGTCTTAGCAGGACTAGAAAGTATATCCTGGGAGTACATCGCTGTAGTAGGAGCTCTAAACTACCGAGCTGTCTCGCTAGGGCTGAAAAGAGGAGCTATATAAAGGTGTATACAACTGTTATTTCGCTAGGTCACTGGAGCGCATGTTGATAGAGAACCTTACCAAGCCCTCTCCTGGGAGAGTGGTGGTGCTTAGAGAAGGAGATGCCTTGACCGGGCTTAATTTGAGCAGGTGTCTGCCGGAGCTCAGCCTCATACTTCATTTTAGAGCATCTATACGTAGCTAAGGTGGCTGTGCTCTGATTCCCTGGTTTGTATACGTTTGATATGAAATAACAGCTGCTCTGACCAGCTTTACTAATTGTGAGAGACCCGCACACATTTTTATTTCAAGTACGAACCTGCTAGCGCGGAAGAGATGTGGGGTGGCAGTGGCACCCACGGCTTCTCCTTCAACAGGGAGAGCCACTGGTTTGCCTTCCCCTGGCTGACATGAGCCAGCATGGGCGGGATCAGCGATTAGAGTGACCACCTCATTCCAGATATTTATGGACCCCGTCTCCAGGTCTCACCTCTTCACCTACAAATGATTGCTTTTAGGTTTGTCAGTCTAATTAGTCCAATGGGAGCAGAGCAAGACCACGACTCCCAGAATGCATTAGGTTATCACACAAATCTCCAAGGCTAGAAACAGAGTCCATCCGTGTGTGCCCTTCCCCACTCTGGTAAACCATGGCTGGAGACACTGCGAATCATTAACAATCATTAAAAATGCAATAGGTCTCGCCGTTCATTAAGTTAAAGCCATTTGCTTTGCTATACAATACTATTAGCAAAGCAAATGGCTTTAACGTAATCAAAGGCAAGACCTATTGCATTTTCAATGCTTGTTTTTTTATATCAGATCAATTGAAGCTGTAGAGCATGTATCAATATCATGATTAAGTTAATCAATAATAGTGTTCATCACATAATTTCTTATACATCCACAATGTATTTCGCACTGTAGAGCCCTACCTCAGGGAGTACATCAATTTAATCATAAGCACAATTCTCTGGTTCAGAGCTTGAAGAAAAGCAAGTTCAAAACATCTCCTGTCTGTTCGGCACATGAAACCAGAGCATTTTGCTTCGAGCAAAGGGTTTATAACTAATTACATGTACCCACTGATGAAGGACTCTTAAATAAGGTAGCATGTGTAGTAGTACTGACGTGCAGTCTCTTTCCTGCAAAATAATGTTGGCCACTAGCCAGTCATCTGACCATTCCTGCTCTCTGTGCGTTCTTGAGGAAAGAGTTCTTTCGTCCTCAGAGCTGAACGTGCTTGGAAAGTAGGTTAGTGGTTCATGAATTCGAATTTGTGCTTGGAAAGTAGGTTAGTGGTTCATGAATTTCTAGAGTTGGAAATCTTTACAACTCTGCAAACTTAGCAGAAATAAACTTTCTGAAGCTTTTTCTGCTGTAAATAACTATATTTTTCTCGCCAGGTCAAGAGTGTGTGCAGATATTGGCGGAGAACACTCGCTACTTCAGACGACGACTAATGGAGATGGGATTCATCATCTATGGAAATGATGATTCACCAGTTGTGCCACTGATGCTCTACATGCCGGCAAAAATTGGGTAAATGATACAGTGCTTTTTTACCTACAAGTTTACTACCCTAAATGTGCAGGAGGAAGAGGTTCCCTGCTTTGGACTTTGGCTGTGCTCGATTTCATGTAAACTTTCATAATGGAAAGATTTTGGACTACATCATTAGATTCGGTAATTAAAAGTAGGCTTGAAGTTTTCTTGCAGACCGTTTGCGGGCATGCCTCCATTTCCCCTGCGACTTGCAGCTACAGTCCTTAGGTTGGTCCCATGATTGTGCTGATGTCCTCCTTTTACTGTAGAATGCTTTGGATTCAGACAAGCCGTTCTGGCAGACACATTGTCAAGGTCCAGCCAAATAAAGTTTGCAGCTTGGTTCCTGCTGAAAGGGAATGGGCAGTATGAAACTCTGTGTAGATCTACACAGCTTAACTGGAAGTAGCTTTCTAAATCTCTAGCACCTTGAGACCAGTTTTATATTTCTGGTGTGCTAGGGAAAAGGTCCAGCTCTCAATAAGAGAGTAACTTTGTTTGATATTTATATAACTGGTCAAGCAGGAAAATTCATATCTGTACACTTTCCACTTACACACTGTGTTCACATTGTGAGAAATCCAGATTTGAATGTACCTATTATTGGGTTTTTCATTTTAAAAGGCCATATGCACAAAATAATTTTTATGCAGAGTTTTTGGTAGATTTATAGTGGTAGGTTTGTTGTCATTTTCAGTACTAATAAATAGTAAGTAATTGCCTGAAAGACCTGGAGTCTATGAACTCACTGAGTCTGGTCTATCTCATGGTTAGGGGTAGTGGCAACGTAGAGCCAGAACAGGCCTCTATGTTGGGTCTTGATGGTTGTGGTCTGGAATTTCCAGTTCTATTCAACTGCATATATTCCGAACTCCTTGCGTTCAGAGTTGTGAGCAGCAGTGGAGCATTAGTAGGGCCTTCGGTGGTGACCGTCTTGCCATCAGACCTCACATTTAGCTGAACAAATATGTTGCTTTAACTAGGTGCTTGTTGAGATGGCAGCCCAGTAGGTAAAAAACCAGGATCCTGCATATCTGCAACACTGGGCACTCAAGTTTTAAACATCTGAGGACATGGCTCTTTTAATGGCATAGAGCAGCTGTCTGGCTATCAAGCGCCGAGATGTCCTTCCGAGGACGAGTTTTGTGCTTTACTAAATTCCAAAGTTCCATTCCAAACTGGTGCTGGACCTGAATGCTGCAGCAAAGGTAAGTGAAGATTGACCAGGTGCAGAATGGTGCATGATTACAGACACTGGGAGGGGTCCAATGTCACATGACCAGTGGCTGTAGTGCCTAAGGGACCTTGGGAAAAATGGAAATTTTAAAGCCAAACAAACCTCCTTTGGCAGTTGACAGTGCCATGGTGGTGTTTCACTAGCGCTTTTTGCACAAGCTTGATTTCCATCCATGGTTGAAGAGCTTGTTGATCATTTGCATGGTAAGTATGGGTCAACAAGATTCGTGCATTGCCATTTCACTCCTCTGCACTTGTGACTTCTCTAGTGGACTTTCAGTCGAATAACTTAATTTGATAGATGGTCTGTCATCTTTTCTTGGTAGCCTCGCAGATCTCTGGAATCTGGTCAGGTAGACTATGACTCTTTTCACATATAATGTAGGTGACCACCTGGTCTTCTCTCATAAAGTTTTATCCCGTCCTCAAGATGATTCAGTGTACCGTTTTCAAGTGTGCAGTTCTTACAAAGGCTTGGGTATTTTTGGATGGGCCATATCTCTGTTAGATAAATGATTGAAATGACCATATTTTGCGAGGTATTCTGCCAGACTTTTGCATTGACTGATTATGGTGCCAGAGAACTCTAAATACTTTATTTCTGCTAGCCCCTAGTAAAGTGCTTATGCTCACCCTCAAACTTGACCAGATTGGTATACTCCTGATTTGCACATTTAATTTGTTCATATGTCTCTAGTTTATAGTACCAGGTGTACCCAGGGTCTGTAAATTAAATTCCAATGGGCGGCAGCACCAATTTTGCTACCCACTGCAGTATCACTGGAAAACCTGCCTCCCATTGTTGCCTGGCTGTGCAGTTTAAAAAAACTACAAATTCGACCTCTTAAAATAACCCCTTCTAACAGACCCAAATCTTCCTTTTAAATATCACTAAACCACCTCTTTGTAGTCCTTGTTGCCCATAAGGCCCGGTGTTCGGTATTTCAAAGTAGTACATCTAAAACTTTAATGTTAAACATGTTCTTACAACGCAGAGGCCTTAAAAGCTATGTTCGAGGCATATGAGCTGCAGATTACACATTATGCTTAGATCGCCATCTGGTGTTGGGCCCGGATGTTTGCACTTGTTTTTGTCCTGGAAAGTCTTTGGAAGTCACGAGATAGGTGACTCCTCCTTTTGATCATAGTGCGCATGGGCATCGGCTCCATCCTCAGATTGTTTTTTTCCGCCATCGGGCTTGGGTGTGTTCTCGCGCTCCAGTTCGGAACCGTTAACGGTTTTCTCTTTCGACGCACAATCCTTCCCTTCTCGACTGTATTGTTTTGATCGCGTTTTCCCAATCCACGCGACCCTTCAACTTTGAAGTCTTCGATTCCGGTCATCGACTAAGACCTTCGGGCCTACCTGGGCCTCATCTCCGGCTCATGGAAAGGACGCCATTCAAAAAGTGTCCTCGATGTGGGTTGAAGTTTCCACACACCGACCTGCATGAGGTGTGTAACTTCTGCCTCTCACCAGAGCACGAGGCCAGAGACTGTCCAGCTTGCGCCTCCTTCCGCTCCAAGAAGACGATCCAGGACTGACGAGCTAGAAGAACAATGGCTCGCTCACCATCTTCGATCCCCGACGACATCGTCCAAGAAGGCGTCTATGTTTCGGAGCAAGGTCGGGTCGAAGAAGCCATCATCAGCGCCTCCGAAGCAGATGACTCCGACGTCGAAGACCTCACTCCAGCTCAGAGGGCCGTGAGTACAGACGTCGACCCCCAACCAAACCCCCCTCGACACTATCGTAAAAGGCTTCGGTTTCACCCTCGGGCCCAGGTGCACACCGAGACACTGCTTCCCATGCCCCGCCTTCGGGTCCGGTAAAGAAGCTTACTAAGCCTTTAGGTGACTCGGGCTCGAGTCAGTCTACACTCGGTGCGGAAAAACATACTAAGGCACCTAAAAAGAAGACCTCCTCTTCCTCATCCACGCCGACCGCTGCTTCCACATCTAAGCACTCGGCGTCGAAGGCTAGCACCGGTTCCTCGCCACCGACAACACCCTCGGAGCAGACCAAAAAACGACCACCAAAGGGCCCCGAATCCCATTCTTCGAAGTCAAAGACCTCGGAACCGAAAAAACAGGTTCCATCGGATAAAGACACTGAAACTGCACGTTTCCAAAACTAGAACTGCTACAGAGTCGGCGCCGAAAAAGCTTACGGCACCGAAGTCGTCGACTCCGAAGGTTCTGCCTCCCACAGAAGAACTGTTTCATCCAGATCCTACCCAAAATACTCTTGTGAAGGATCCTAAGACTGGTCACTTAATGCTTAGCATCAAGAAAAGACCCTTAGAAACGCCTGCACCGGCACCACCACTGAAAAAGAGAGACTTTGCTACCTCTCCATTAAGGATCCCTTCTCCTCTTCCTCCTCCCCGCCACACCGCTCTCCTACACCATCACCTACCCCAGTAGATGATGATGACAACACTTCAGATGATGCAGGGGGAGCTGCGGACGATCAACTCCTTGGGGACCCTACCTCTACTGGTTCCCCAGACCCCTGGGATGATTACAGTGTCCCAGACGTCCCTTACACCCCACAAGATGACATCTATCCCTCCAGGCCTTCACCTCCGGAGGACAATATCGGCTTCAACCAGCTCCTTCACAGAGCTGCTCAGTACCATGGAGTTGCCCTTCATACAGACCCAGTAGAGGAACATTTGCTCATGGACACTTTCAACACCACACAGAGGTCCACCTCCATTTTACCCATGCTTAAAGGGGTCATTAAGCATGCACCAGAGATCTTTAAAGACCCAGTCAGGGCTCGAGGCATCAACCCAAGAATAGAAAAAAGTAGAAGGCTGCTCCTACTGATCCAACATACATTAATGGCCCGCACCACTAGACTCCTTGGTAGTCTCTAATGCTAGGAAGAGAGCCAATTCCCAAACATCAGGTGAGTACCACCACCAGATAAGGAATCTAAACTCCTGGACGCCTCTGGCAAACGCACAGCGTCACAGGCAGCAAACACATTGCGCATTGCTAATACCCAAGCGCTGTTAGCCAGGTATGAAAGGGCACATTATGATGAACTTGAGTCCATAATATAGCACCTCCCTGTATAAAAACAGGGCCAATGAACTCCTACAGGAAGGTAAAACAATCACTAACACCTCTATCTGTTGTGCCTTGGATGTAGCAGATACCGCCTCCAGGGCAATAAACACCAGTGTCCTTTTGCGTAGGCATGCCTGGTTACGCATCTCAGGTTTTAAACCTGAGGTCCAGAGTTCCATACTCAATCAGCCATTCAATGAGCAACACCTATTTACCCCAATGTGGACGTATCATTTGAGAAAATGAAAGGATACAGACACGGCCAAATCTATGGGAGCCTTGCAGTCGCAAGCTCCCAGACTGTCCTTTCGTCGCTCATCCTTCAGAAGCACCCATAGAGGGTACTCCTCTGATCACCCCTCCACTTCTTACAAGGCTCCCACTCAATCCACCTTTACTAGAGGTTACCAAAGGCTTCGTTACAGGGGGAACAACAGCAAAGGCAGAGGCAGGAACAACAACTCCCGCTCTGCCTCCACCCCCACCCCATGACTTCCCTCCACTTCCCCCAGACCATTCCACTCCAGTCGGGTTAAGACTCCACTAATTCCTCCCTGCCTGGGCAAACATCACTTCAGACAGGTGGGTGCAACAGATAATTCAATCAGGCTACTGTCTCGAACTAACATCTACACCCCCAATCATACCACCCAAACAGCATCCAATGTCACAAGAACATCTGTTACTGCTAAAGCAGGAGGTAATCTCCCTCCTACAAAAAAGTGCAATAGAACCAGTTCCCCTGCACCAACAAAACAAGGGAGTTTAGTCCCTCTATTTTCTCATACCAAAAAAGGACGGCTCCCTAAGGCCTATTTTAGACCTCAGACCCCTAAACCTATACATACACTCAGACCATTTCCACATGGTCACACTTCAGCAGTTCCTCCCTCTGCTATCACAGGGCTACTTCCTTGCTACTCTAGACCTCAAGTATGCCTATTTCCACATTCCCATTCACAGCGCTCACAGAAAATATCTCCGATTCGTAGTGGACGGTCAGCACTATCAATTCAAAGTACTCCCGTTCGGAGTCACCACACCACCAAGAGTGTTTACCAAGTTCCTAGCGGTGGTGGCAGCACACCTAAGAAGACAACACATCCATGTCTTCCCATACCTAGATGACTTGCTCATAAAAGCCAGCTCATACAATCAGTGTGTACAACACACTCACGCCACTATTCAACAAATTCACGACCTGGGGTTCACAATAAACCATGCCAAGTCCCAGCTGCAACCGTCCCACACGCAACAATACCTCGGTGCTACAATATTCACCTCCAGGGCGCTGGCCTATCCCAGTCCTGCCTGGATAGCAAGCATACAAGCTCTTCTCACAAAATTCCAACCACAACACTCTCTTCCAGCTCAAGTGTTCATGCAACTCATAATGGCCTCTTGCATATTCATAGTGCCTCATGCAAGACTCCAGATGCGCCCTCTCCAAGAGTGCTTAGCGCGCCAATGGAACCAGGCTCAAGGTCAGCTAACAGATCTGGTGTTGGTAGACTGTCGTACCCATCGTTCTCTGCAGTGGTGGAACACCAAAAACCTCTCCAAAGGGGCGACCGTTCCTAGAGCCGATTCCTCAAATAGTTATGACAGCGGACGCATCGCTCTCCGGCTGGGGATCTCACCTACTACATCACACCATGCAGGGCAGGTGGACACCTCAACAAAAGTTACTCCACATCAACCACCTGGAGCTACTAGCCATATTCCTAGCCTTGAAAGCATTCCAAAAACACATTTCAGGCAAAGCGGTCTTAGTCCGCACGGACAACATGACAGCCATGTATTATATACAAAAACAAGGCGGGACACACTCTCTATAGCTCTCTCAGCTCACACAGAGCATATGGAGGTGGGCCATACCTCTGAACATTTTTCTAGCCCAACATGTCCCAGGAGTCCAAAACACAATAGCCGATCTGTTGAGCCGTCAAACACAACAAATCCACGAGTGGGAACTTCATCCACAAGTTCTTCAACCGTTTTTTCAGATGTGGCGGCAACCACAGATAGACCTCTTCTCCACCCAAGAAAACGCCAAATGCCCAAACTTCGCCGCCAGGTATCCTCACCCATTGTCCAAAGGCAATGCGATATGGATGAACTGGTCAGACAGATTTGCGTACGCTTTTCCTCCTCTCCCACTCATTCCACTAGTGGTGCGCAAACTACAGCAACACTCCTTAACGCTCATCCTAGTTGCTCCAACTTGGGCCAGACAACCATGGTACACCACATTGCTGGAACTCTTCGTAGTTCTGCACCAAAAATTACACATCTCTCCACGCCTCTTAACCCAGAACCATGGAGAGATCTAACCCCCAGACCCAGCTCAGCTCAACCTAGCGATCTGGCTCCTGAAGTCCCAGAATTCGGTTATCTTAACCTTCCTCCTGACTGTATGAACGTCATTAAAGAAGCTAGACTGCCTACCACTAGAGCATGCTATGCAGCCAAGTGGAAAAGATTTGTAATCTACTGTCATAAAAACAACACTGATCCCTTAGATGTGTCTATCCAACACATCATAGGCTACTTACTACACCTCCAAACATGCAACTTAGCCTACACGCCTATGAGACTGCATCTTGCTGCCATAGCAGCATATCTACAAAATAGACCACATCTATTACTTTTCAGAGTACCTGCCATAAAGGCCTTTATGGAAGGACTCAAAAGAATAATTCCCCCCAGAGTACCACCTTCACCTGTGTGGAACTTAAACATCGTTCTCACAAGACTAATGGGGCCTCCATTCGAACCTCTACATAAATGTGAGCTACAATTCTTAACATGGAAAACTGCTTTCCTAGTAGCCATTACTTCTCTACGAAGAGTTAGCGAACTACAAGCACTAACCATTCAGGAACCCTTTCTGCAGATGCATCATAATAAGGTTGTTCTCCGAACTAATCCTAAATTCCTCCCTAAAGTCATTTCTCCCTTCCACCTCAATCGAGCTGTGGAGCTGCCCTTCTTCTTCTCGCAGCCACAAACAGTCGCAGAAAGAGCTCTTCACACCTTAGATGTCAAAAGAGCACTGCTGTACTACATCAAGAGAACACAAACTTTTCGTAAGACCAAACAACTATTCGTGTCTCCTCATCACTCAAGAGCAACCCCATATCAAAGTCTGGGATAGCTAGATGGATTGTCAAATGCATACAAATTTCTTACCACAAAGCAAAACGTACATTATTTGTTACTCCTAAAGCCCACTCTACACGAAAGATAGGGGCTTCAATTGCATTTTTAGGGAACATTCCCTTAGATGATATCTGCAGAGCAGCTACATGGTCTACACCGCACACATTCACAAAACACTATTGTGTCGATGTGCAAACTAAACAACAAGCTAGTGTGGGCCAGGCTGTACTCAAAACACTATTTCAAACTACTGCAACAGATACTGGTGGTCGCCGCTAGGAGATACTGCTATACAATCTATGCATAGTGTGTCATCTGCAGCTCATATGCCTCGAATGGAATATGCTACTTACCAGTATGCATCTGTTCTTGGCATGTATAGCTGCAGATCTACACACGCCCACCCGCCTACCTTTATTTGTTCCAGTATTATCTTACTTGGATACAGCATACATGGACATCTTTCTTGTTTCTTACAAAGCTCCATTTCCCTGCTGGCTAAAAACAATCTGAGGATGGAACCGATGCCCACGTGCACTATGATCAAAAGGAGGAGTCCCCTATATCGTGACTTCGAAAGACTTTCCAGGACAAAAAACAAGTGCAAACACCCGGGCCCATCACCAGATGGCGATCTATGCATAGTGTGTAGATCTGCAGCTCTACATGCCAAGAACAGATGCATACTGGTAAGTAGCATATTGCTTTCACTGTAGCAGGGGTGACCTTTCCATGAAAAAAGCATTGGCATACAATATTCAGTTTAATAAGTGTTTTTTTCTTGCTAGGAAACCGCTACAAATGTCCCTATTGGACTTTTTGAAATATTTATTACAGGCCCACTTCACTGGTGATCTGGTTTATAATATTTTTTTTGGAAAGGGGTCTTTTAGAAAGTCGCCTTTGCCCTGCCTGAAGAGCTGAATCTGCATTTTGCTCTCTCACTTTTGCCAACCAGTAATTAGCATATGAATAGGAGTGAATGAGGTGTGACCTTGCTCCCAGTAGCAAACAATAGGCTAACCCGATTAGGCAGACATGACCACTCTGAACCTCACAGAATATGCAGGGTAGGGCTGTGAGGATCCTTCCTCAATATTAAAGTGTCGTCTCCTGCTTGAATGTCACATCCTGCTTGACTGGTCTGATGTTTTTTTTCATGTGATACTTGGGGTACAATTTAAAGTGGCCTCCCTGTCACAGGCAAATGTTAGATGACACTTGTCCAGCCCTTCTTTTGACCTATCCTCCCCCAACCAGGCAGGCCCCAATCACAGTGAGCATCCTTTTTGACATTACAATGTCAAAGCCTAAATGATAGGTCTGCTGGGCTTACATATTATATTCGAGGCACTAAATTAAGGAAACAGGATGCCAAAACAATCCACTGTCTGCATGCTGTAAACTCATCTTTAGGTCTTCCAGAATTCAGTCTCTGATGTTGTTGTGGGTACAGGACCTGCCTCAAACTGGATTTTAGGGTTTGATGGTTAGATTTGGGAAGACACAAGATTACCATAGTGCACTAATACACTTCCTCACCCCCACGCACACAGCCAGACTCCGAGCCCAAGTTTTAGTGTGGCTGTAGACTTTTGCCTTCTCAAAATGCACAAAGTGGGTAGGGTTATCCATGAGAACCTTTACCCCATTGGTTAGGGCATCCCCGGAGGTCATTCCCACCCACGAGCTTGTGATAAGCATAAATGTGATATCTCGAGGCACCCAATTCAGAAGACTCCTGGACCTGTGAAAGATATGAAAAGGATAGACCTGCTGTCTGATACTTTAAAAGAGCCTAGAAGACTGTACCTGCTCTCCCTCTCGTACCTAGTACAAAGAAGTGGAATTCAACATTCATAAGGCTGACCTCCTATCAAAGCTTCAGGGACACAACAAGCTACAAGAGGGTTTTTCCTGTAACTGAAACTGGACTAAACCCTGCTGTGGCCTCTGCCCGACACCCTTTGACGCTCTAAGAGCCTCATCTGGTGACCTGGACTACTTCTGTGGTGGATGGGGACTTAAAGGACTAAAATCAGAAGGTAAAGTCTTTGACCAGGGAGAACCTGGTTAGTGTGTGCAGCCCTCTCTTCACTCCGGTCAGTGTCCAATTGCTCCTAGGTCCTGCTTTACCATTACCATGGTCTCTCATTGCCATTTTGTGCTTTTGGCACTATTGCCACTTAAATCTTTATAAATTCATAACTTCGGTTCCTGTTATTGTGTGTTTTTTGGTTGTCATTTTGATGTAATTGTGTTTCTATATGTTGCTCTATTATTCTGATTTGTTTTGGGATATTTATTGTTTTGCATTTTGACAAGGTGGTGTCTGGAGAGAAAAAGCATGCATACGCAGGGTATGTTTTGGGCTACCTAGATGTGAGCTTCCAAATGACTCATGGATCCTTCTCAAAGAAAAGTAATTCATTTATCGCCACACTGTCATGTTGAGGGAAGTAGGTTTCCTTTATGTGCGGCATGGAGAATTATCCTCTGTACCAAGCAGCAAGGTGTATGTGATAGACATCTAGCTATAGATTCCTTACCTTTGAACTTCAAGGCATCTGGCTGGATCCAGAAGATTTTTGATAGCAGTCCCCCTGCGAGCCGGTAGATAACATCGGTCGACTCTACGTGACGTCGTCTGTCGTTGTTGTGACATCCACGCCATCAATATAACCGCCCCTCTGGTGCACTGACGTCCGTTCTTTTCTTTCTGCACCAGCCAGCGCAGATTCGTCTGAGAGCTACCCCCGGCACTTTTGACAGACTTTTTTTCTACTTTTGTCGACTCTGTTGGGTTGCTAGGGATGTCTAGCAAGACCTCTGGGCTCAAGCCGTGTTCCGCCTGTCATCGCGCCATGTCAGTCACGGACCCCCACCTAGGGTGCCTCTGGTGCCAGGAGCACAACACAAAGTCGTGCTCCAAATGCCAGGCCATGGTGCCAAGCGGCTTTGAGGGAGTGGTCCCTAAAACTGATCGCGGGCCGGCGCCACAAAGATCGCCTAGTCTATCTCATTCCCAGTCAAGAGGAAGGTCCTGGCACCGCTCTTGCGGATCGAAGTCAACGCGGTCAGGCAAGAGGCACCACAAAAAGTTCAAGAAGTCGAAGCGTGCTTCAACTTCGCACCGTCAGTCACGCAACAAGACGGCGGAACCTCGGCTTTCAAGGCCCCAGTCTGCCAAGCAGGTTCCTGGGCCGGTTGTGTCTCACTCCCTTTCTGGGGCCGGGAGCCACCCCCACCCACCTAAAGGAATTTTATGATGCCATATGCGCCATATTTGGGCGGCCTGACGCTGCATTCGGCTCTGGTCCCCCGGCCTCCTACTGGACCCGTTCCTGGGTACGGACTCGCACTGGTCGTCTCTCAGCGTCCTTCCATGGCGCCACGCCCAGCGCCGAGGTCCTTGGCACCTCTCCAATCATCATTCCGGACGACACGGAGCTTGTCGGGCATCAACTGACGCTGAGACAGACGCCGACGGAGCCCTGCTGGCCCATGACGTTCAACCTGCCCTATTCTGAAGGGTTAGGAATAGATGAGGAGGATTGGGAGGGGGAGCAGGATCCCTTAGAAATCCTACAACTTCAGGATATGGACTGTTATGAGGAACGGGGTTATGCCAGTGGCTTGGACACCTCCCCCGATTCTGGCATGCTGGCTACGGAGGAGGGGGGCATCATCTGCAATGGTGGTGCGCAGGTCTTGGACCTGCAGCTTCCTACAGTGGCAGACTAACTTCTTGGCAAATGTCCTGTGGCCTGGTGTCTCCAACTTGGAACCCTTGCTGCCTTTCAATGAGGCCTTGACGGACGTTCTTCTGGGCACCTGGTCCAAGCCCAGCACAGGGGCTCCTGTGAACAGAACGATTGGCCATCGCACTGCACCGGGTGACCCAGCTTGCCTTACTGCCCACCCCAATCCACAAAGCTTGGGGGTCCAAGCTTTCACTTTCCGTGGCGCGTTCCCTTCCGCACACACGGACAGGAAATCCAAAAGACTGGAAAGCTTTGGGAAGAAAATGTTCCCATCCACCAGTCTTGCATTGCGGTCGGTGAACACGGCATGCCTTTTGGGCTGTTATTCTCATTGGATAAGGGATATGGTTGCGCGGATGCTGCTCAGAGTCTCGGAGGAGGACAGAGTTCTGCTCTCCCAAGCTATTTCAGACAGGAGAGACGCATTAAAGTTTGCCATCCGCTTTGGTTTGGACACAACAGACTCGCAAGGCAGAGTAATTTCCTCGTCAGAGAACACTGCGTGCAATGACTCTTTCAGCAGTGGGAAGAGCCTTGTTCCAGTCTGTTCACCTCCGAAGATAACACTCAATGTCAGAAGTTTCCAAGGCGGCTCTTGCTCGGCAACGCTTTTCATCGCGAGCGGAGCTCAGGCCTCCTGTACGCCTTTCTACCCCTACGACTCCTGCCCAGAGTGCTCAAGAAGATCAGGAGTGACCGAGCACAAATCGTTCTTGTGGCTCCGGACTGGACACAGAGAGCCTGGTATACCGAGCTTCTGGCAATGAGCATCGACCCTCCAATCAGGCTGCCCCTTCGCGAGGATCTTGTGTCGCAGCAGCAGGGGAGGCTTTTCCACCTGAACCTCTCCACTCTCCGCCTTCTTGCGTGGAAATTGAGCGGCAACAGTGGACAGCTTTAGACCTTCCTGCCGAAGTCTGTGAAGTTATCCTGGCAGCCAGGCGTCCTTCTACGAAGTTGGAAAACGCCTGCTGATGGAACACGATTTGTAAATATTGTACAGAAAGGTCTATTGACCCCTTATCTGCCTCTTTGTCAGATGTTCTTCTATTCATTCTTTCAATGACCCAGCAGGGCTCTGCTCTTGGCACTCTGAATGGCTACCTTTCGTCCCTATCTGCATTTCTTCAGCTGCCAGATCAGCCTTCGCTTTTTAAAACCCCACTTGTGAAGAGATTTTTGAAGGGCTTAACCCATTTGTTACCCCCTTCCCCTTTAGTTATGCGACAGTGGGGCCTTAATATTGTCCCTACCTTTTTGATGTGAGCGCCGTTTGAGCCGCTACACAACTGTCCTCTATGGCTGCTCACTTTTAAAACCGCTATTTTGGTGGCAATCCACTCTACCAGGAGGGAAAGTGAACTGCAGGCATTGTCATCACAGCCTCCTTACCTGACCATCTTTCTGGATAAATTGGTACTCCGGACTAGGGCATCTTTCCTGCCTAAGGTGATACCACCCTTCCATCTGGGACAGTCTGTTATTCTGCCTATTTTCTATGCACCTCTGCATCCTTCTAAGGCAGAGGAGCACCTCCACCACCTGGACACAAAAAGAGCGTTCTCGTTGCGCCTTGATCGCACCAAAGAGTTCCGGTGGATGACCAACTGTTTATAGAGTACATGGGAGCAAAGAAGGGGTGTGCTGTCCAAAAGAGGACCAAATCATGCTGGGTTAGCCTCTGTATCAAAATATGTCACGCCTTAGACAAGAAACAGCCTCCTAAAGGCCTTAGAGCCCATTACATCAGGGCAAAAGCAGCCACCACAGCCCTCCAGCTGTGGTAGCCTTCAGCTAATGCGGATATCCGCCAAGCGGCCACGTGGGCATCTCTGCATACGTTTGCCAGACACCATTGCCTGGATTCTCAGGATCGCAGGGAAGGCCTGTTTGGCTGCTTTGTTTTTAAGGATTTCCGTGTTTAAAGCTTTTCCACAGTCCCCCCTCCAGGGAAGGTATTGCTTGGGTATCTGTTCAAAGGTAAGGAATATGCAGCTAGATATCTCTTATCAGATGAACAAGTTACTTACCTTTGGTAACTCTATATCTGAGAGACATGATTTTAGCCGCAGATTTCTTACAAACCCTCATGTCCTACCTGCACTGCAGAATTGGTTTCTAGTGCCCGGGTTGGTCCCCTGCAGAGCCCTAGTTGCTTTTTTTTAAAACACACAATGGTTAATTACTTCATGGCTCTGTGCTTTTGGTATGGAAAGTTGTAAAAAGTACTGACGTCAGAGCGCCGGAGTGGCGGTCAGATTGACAACACTGACATCAAACGACTAACATGATGCCACCGACGTCACATGAAGTCGACTGACACCATCTACCGACGTGCAGGGGTACTGCTATAAAAAATTCTTCTGGATCCAGCCTGACACCAGGAAGTTCAAAGTAAAGTAATCAACGGCTGGATCATGTCTCTACCAGAAAAGGTGTTACCGAAGGTAAGTTACTTGTCCATCACTACCACTGCTATTAGACTCCCAGATACCAGGGAGTATCCCCGCAAGACATCGGGTGACATTACTCGCAGCAAGAACTATGAGTATATTTTTGGTACCCCCAGCAAGTAGCACTCTGTGACTTCACTATGAGGTCAAGCAGTACAATGGAAATAATGAAATTCTGGGCTTGCATGTTGCAATTGCCCCAACTTGTGCTTGTTTTCCTACTAAATAGTTTCCCTAGTGTCATTGTTGCTTGGTGATATGGACCGTTTTCATTCCATAAGAGTGGGTTCTTTTTCCAGCCTTTTTTCTTCTACCCATAGTTTTTGATTTCCAGGTGCCCTGCAACGTTTTAAAACAACTGATTTGTATAAAAAAACATTAGCAATGCCAAAAGGGCTGGCTTATAAATGAAAGTACCTTTTGTATCATTGATTGGGTGTAGGTACTCAGCAAGTCATCATACATGCACTAACTCGGTCACTCCTTGCATTTGTGCATCCATTCACCCATCCACTAATTATTGCATTTACCCTCTGGCACAACCACTGTAAACATACACAACACAGCAGTATTTTCAAGGAAAGTTAAAAGAATACACAAAGGAAATAGAAAGCATATTACCATCAAACACTGCAGGCAAATACTTGCATTAACAAAATTAAACATTGCAGGGGGTGTCCTTGCAGTGGCATTGTACATAGTCTATTTCCAGCATGGGTAGCACGTTTAGAGCGGATATGTTGACTTGTTTGCAATGATAAAATAATGATACACTGTTGACAACAGTATTCCATAATGGTTGTCTGATTTACAAGTGGTGACCACATGGGATGCAGAGAATTGCAGATAAAATGATCAGCAAGCTAGCGGCTCATTAGCACTGCCTAGGTAGCTGTAGTATTCGCTGAAGGAAAATTAAATTAAAAAGAGAAGCAAAGAAATGAAAGGGGTACTAGAAAAGGAGAAATTTAAAGGACCAGTCAACCAACCCTGACACTGAAGTGCACTCATTTTCAGGGAGAGGGGCACATGTGATCAGAAAATGTCCACATTCACAGGGTATGAGAGCCAATGGCTGAGAGGACTGAACCATTACCCTATTAAGTACAATGTCATAAACTGAAGCAGAGTATAAATAACGCAGATTGATGAGATCTGTCACAGAGACCCTCTATGGATTTGTATGGGTGTATAATGTATATATGCATTAATCGTTTTTTATTACAAGATCCTGGCAGACAGCTAAGACTATCCAACTTTCTGAAGCGATTCTACCATGAATCTACCATTAGGGAGTGTCGGAGGTTGTAACTATGCTAAAATCTTCCCTAGAAAGGTAGTATGTGAGATTTTATGCAACAGAAGAACTGACTGCAGGCTGTGACATGTTATGTTATGTTATTTATTTTTGTATAGCGCACAGATGCCGCAGCAAAGTGGCGTCCTGGCGCTGAGGAGATGATACAACATAACGGCGAAGAAATACTAGTCGTAGATGAGGTGAAGGACCTAAACCGTGGCAAACAGGAAGGTTTTCAAACATTTCCTGAAAGGAAGAAGATTAGGGATGGAA
Organism: Triturus cristatus; assembly: GCF_964204655.1. NCBI lineage: Eukaryota > Metazoa > Chordata > Amphibia > Caudata > Salamandridae > Triturus > Triturus cristatus. The sequence continues at coordinate 1,004,819,689 of NC_140592.1, forward strand.
CGGAGCGAAAGAGGGAGGGTGTTCCATAGTGAGGCGGCTAGCACCGAAAAAGAGCGCCCACCCATTCTAGCTCTTTTGAAGCGGGGGACAATAGCCAGATTTAATCCCGCAGAGCGAAGCGCTCTGTTCGGGAGATAAGGGGAAATGGTCTGGGCAAGAATGGGAGGAGTGGACAACTTTAGAATTTTAAAAGTAAGGCAAAGTGCCTTAAATTTAATCCTCTGCTCCACCGGGAGCCAATGCAAATTTTGGATGGTTTGGCGGGCAGAGCAAAAACTTGGCAGGCCAACCAGCATCCTGGCTGCCGCGTTTTGAATGTGCTGGAGGCGAAAAAGCTCCGCTTTGTTAAGTCCTAGTAGAAGCGAACTAGCATAGTCCAGTCTACTTAGGACCATAGCTTGAACTATGATTTGCCTGGTGGTAGGGTCGAAAAATTTAAAGATTGGTCTGAGACACTGTAGAGTGCCAAAGCAGACCCCAGCCAATCTTTTAGTATAGGGAATGTAGGACAGCTTGTTGTCGAACCACACCCCAAGATTTCTGACCTCGTCAGCAGGCACCGGAGCAGGACCAAGCTCCGGGGGCCACCACTGGTTACCCCAGAGGTCGGTGTTTTTTCCAAAGATTAGGACCTCGGTTTTTGAGGCGTTCAGCTGCAACTTGTTGTCCGACATCCATCCCATAACTCCTCGTAGAGCGATCTGAAAGGCAACGGCGTCCATGGCGTACTCACCATTAAGTGCCACCGCCAGCTGAGTGTCATCGGCGTAAGACACCATGGTGAGACCGTATCTCTGGGCTACCTCGGCCAGTGGTTGGACATATAGGTTGAACAAGGTTGGGCTGAGAGCCGACCCCTGAGGAACACCTTGCAAAATAGGACGGGAGGCGGAGACAAAAGGCGGTGTGGACACCTGAAAGGATCGGTCTATAAGAAAAGACCGAAACCAATCGAGAGCCAACAGGCCGACCCCGGCTTCCGAGAGTCGCTGGAGAAGGACAGAGTGAGAGACGGTATCAAAGGCAGCGCTGAGATCTAACAGGATCAGCGCTACCGTTTATCTCTGTCAAGCAACTTTCTAATTTGTTCCACTACCGCAAGGAGAGCGGTCTCAGTGCTGTGGTGCGCTCGAAACCCATTTTGAGAAGGGTCGAGGATGTTGGCTTCCAACAAATGGGAAGACAGAACGCAATTGGCATGAGATTCCGCTAGTTTGGAAATCCAGGGGAGAAGGGAGATGGGGCGGTAACTCTCGAAGGGAAGGGTCCAGGGAGGGTTTTTTCAGGATAGGAACAACGGTTGCTTGTTTCCATTTGACTGGAACACTTCCTGTTTCAAAGGATAGATTAATAAGATCAAGGATAGCCGGGTAACGGCACTCTTCGAGCTCTTGGAATTGTGTAGGGCGCAAAGGGTCCGTAGGGGAACCTGATCTAACTTTCATAGTTAATTTTTTGAACTCCTCTGGATTAGGACCACGAATAGAAAGAAGTTGTTGAGGAGCAGTATTAAGCTTGATACTAGAAGGATACTGCGCCCGAGAGTCTTGGGGAAAGGATCCATAGATTGCCTCAACCTTTTCTACAAAAAAAGTGGCTATTTTTTCACATTGAGTCAGTGTAGCTTTAACAGGAGTAGCGGTCTGTTTGCTGGTTAGCTCCTTACAGATTTGGAAGATAATCTTAGTAGGATTTGGGCTATTTTTAATTTCCATCGCATAATAAGTAGCTCTAGCCTTGCAGATAGCCTGATGGTAGTGCCTCGTACAGGATCTGTAAGCTTTTTGAGCTCAACGTGTGCACAATCAACCTATAAAGGTCTATTGGCTTTAACGTGTGTTACATAGTAAATAAATCAGGCCTTCTGCCTTTGTTGTAACATTTAATAATAAACAGATCAGACCTAGTGAACCAAGAAGGCCTTTAGATGATGCGTATGGCTTGTCAAAGCAAAAACAAGGAGATGATGGACGGAATGCTGAACATTTTCAGACACTCACCCTCAGTCACAGATCTGGGTTAAATCCATCATCGTTCTTTAGCTCACTTCGCCACCCCATTTCAGGCCCAGCCATATGCAAATCAGTCTTGACCCTGTCCCTCATGGGAAATAGTCCAGCCCGAAATTCCAAGCCATGTCTTCCCTGGACCGGAAACAAGCATCCTGGGACCGGTTTCGGGGTAACACCCCTCATCAGCCAGGCTAGCTTGAATCCAATGGCGAAGTGAGCAAGGGAACTACGTCTGAGCATACCCTGCCCACTTAGGGCAAACAAAGAAAACGCAAGGAGATGGACAGAGCGCTGAAACTTTTCAGGTAATCTTCCCCCTGTCACAGATCTGTGTTGAAACCATCATCGTACTTTAGCTCACTTCACTACCCCAGTTCAGACCCATCTATATACAATTTAGTCTTGACCCTGTCCCTCATAGGAACAGTCCATCCCAAATTGCCTGGGGGTGAGTGTCTAAGTTTCAGTGCTCCATCCACCATCTCCTTGTGTTTGCTTTGTTTGCCCTAAGTTGGCAGGGTATGCCCAGACATGGGTCCCTTGCTCACGTTGCTACTGGATTCCTGCTAGCCTGGCTGATGAGGGGTGTTACCCCGAAACCGGTTCCAGGATTCTTGTTTCCGGTCCAGGGTAGACCTGGCTTGGCAGTTCGGGCTGGACTGTTCCCATGAGGAACAGCGTCAATACTGATTTGCATATAGCTGGGTCTGAACTGGGGTGGCAAAGTGAGCTAAAGAACGATGATGAATTCAACCCAGATCTGTGACTGGGGGGTGAGTGTCTGAAAAGATTCAGCGCTCTGTCCATCATCTCCTTGTGTTTACTTTGTTTGCCTATTGCTTGTCGTCATACCAAACTCAGATCTACTATTCTTCTACGAGGCAAGCATCAGACATACTGTAACAAAATTACAAATATGTACAAAATTACAGTTGTTAAAACAAAATGAAATCCCTCCTGGTAAACATTAACATAATGCAAAAGTGCAGTCCCAATCGTTTGTTTGGGTGGGGTCACCAACACCAAAACTCTTGCTTACTGCGGTAATTTGATTTTCACAATAAATCAGTCAGCCTATTTGCTTTGTCATACTTTTTCATCATGAACCGATCACACCAAAGGAATCTGACACAACATTTCCCAGTAAAGAGATAAAGCCTATACCCTTTTCAATTGGGCTGACACTAGAACTAACACAGGCCTACTGAAGTGAGCATATGCTGGCTGCAATCATGCATAATCTTATACATTACTAATATAAACTCAATTACATTTCACAAAACAATATACATATAGTCTCAAAAGTGCCTAACAAGAATCATCCCAGTGAAAATCGTCTACTTCCAGGGTTTGTCAGAGTAGGTAACCAACATAAAAAACCTTGCCTACTATCTGGTTGTCAGTGAGTTAACATGTAACAAAATATCTGTCTAGCTCCTGTAACAGTATCAAAACAATCTCCCGTTATAGGCCTAATGGCTTTAATAAATGCTTTCCACTGCAAAAAAGCCATGTCTTCTGTCCTTGTCATTACTTTTCATACTAAACAGATTAGACCTGTGTCATCTGTCACAACTTTTACAAGAGCACAACTCAGGCCTATAGTTGCTATTGTTGGCTTGTCACCATAACCAAGACAGGTCTGCGGTACTCAGCGTAATATTTACCACAAGTCAGCCGCCAGGCACACAGTAATAGAATTACTAAGTTTGGCTATTCAAAATACTTTTTATCCTAACAAGGATTCTCACTGAGAATCTTCTATATTAACGGTTTGACATACGGGATCACCAACACTGAAATTCTTGAATTCTATGGTAATCTGCCTGAGGCACACAGTGATAGAATTACAAAGTTTGGCTTTTGAAAATGATTTCTGTGTTAACAAGAATTCTCACAAAGCAAATCTTCTATTTTCACGATTTACACTAAAATGCTTTTGACTACTACGGTACTGTGTGAGAGGCCATCGAACAAAAATCCTTCTCTATATGCTATTGTGAAGTTAACGTTGATATTAACATAAGCTTTTCTCAATAAATAAGTCACGCTTTCTTACTTTTTTGTAAAATTTAATTAACGAGATCGGGCTTATAGCCATGATCATTAGCTTGCCAACATAACAAACTGTGTCCTGCTGTATTGAGTAGAATCTTTGGCATAAGCCAAAAAGTAACCAAAATCTAGGGAGCCACTCAGTTTGCTTCGAAATAATCCTCCACAAGGTGAAGAAAGCACACTTTTTTTCCCTATATAACCTTCACCCACCATGGTTGTCCCTTGGTGGCATGCTTCATCGGGTACGCTTCAGAACGAGGCGTGCTGCAACCTACGATTTACGTAGCAGCACTTATAGATGCATTAGTACGGTGTAGAATGATAATCGGAGTGGGTAGTTTATTTAATGTGGATAGAAAACCATAAAAATACCTGGGTAGTAGTTGAACTAGTATATATTCTGTCTTCTAGTAGGTATGATTAAAAACGGAGAGAGGGAATGGTGGATAACTAGGAACATGCCTTTCTAAGGGTCAACATGTTTCAATGCTTGGCTTTTCATCAGTACCGAGGATCTACTGACTTGATGCCACTTCTGTAGTGCTGTTGGCATTGACTCACACTCAAATACTCATGCTACATATAAAAAGGGGATTGTACCTACTTGGTATTCACTGTTTTGTAAAATTATTTAGGCAAATGCTTTGCGTCATGGATCTGCCGGTGCTCAAAATGAGCTTACATAGACACTTATATCAAAGCATCCTCTCGGCCATTCACCTCAAGGACAGATATATGCGTTTCTATAAGAAAACAAGTGTCTTTTCTTCACCTTGTTGAGGATTATTTCGTAGCTCCCCATATTTTGGTTACTCATTGGTAGCAGGACGACCCTCTCTCTCTTCCTCTTATCTTTCCCTAATTTTTGAGAATAAGCCAAAAAGTGTAATACAAACACTCTTTCAGTAGAAGCACACACCTTTTGGACTAATCAAATCCTGTACACGGCGGAGCATGTGATTGGAGCCTAATCCCCTCTTTCAGTAGTACTCAGAAAAATCTATTTTTATTTGTCTCTCACTTAAAGTTTGACAACCGCTGCTTTGTAAAGCCAGCCCCAAGTAGCGTTTTTAAGAAATGCATACATTTTTAGGCTTAGCCGGAAGCTGCAGTCTAATTCTCAATGGCTGGAATTGTTAGAGATTATTGTCCGAATCTATTCTAAATCCTGCTCTACACTCTTTAACCCCCATCTCTACAGGGCCTTTGGTCGTGAGATGCAGAAGAGGAATATTGGGGTGGTGGTGGTGGGCTTCCCTGCTACTCCCATCATCGAATCCAGAGCTCGATTCTGTGTCTCTGCGGCTCACACCAAAGAAATGCTTGATATAGTAAGTACATTGCTTTATTTTCTCTCCTGTGAGTAAACCATATGCTGAATGTGCTACATGCAGGTCTCTTGGCTTTTCAGCAGGTCTCTGTAGCCTTTGAATACCTTGTGCTTGTAATAATGCTCTTTTTGTTCATCTGGTATTTTTTTTTTTTTTTTTACTTCGATTCTCCCATCCTCTTCCATATCCTTACTCTTTTAGTAGAATCGGGCAACACTAAATAGGCTCTTTGTCCACCTCTTATCCTTTTCGTCATAGTCCATTTAGAAAGTCACCTTCCTCCGATATCTTGTGTTGCTATGGATCGAGAAACTCTGGTGCGATAATTACCTGAGAAGAGGAGGCGAGATTCTGAGGAGTCGAAATTTCTGTTAAGTAATCACAGCATTTTCTTGTTCCTTCTCTTAAAGGTTATCCCATAGGGGCACGCTTTCATGCTTATCTCAGAAAAGAAATAGCTGCCCACCATTGTTAGGTGCATGACATGACTGTGTTAATTCTCCTTGCCAGAAGGGAAGCATCTATCTCTCCTGACCTGCAAAACTCCACTGGGAACCCACTCCTGCCTTGCTGACCTCTATCTTGTGGAAAACTCTTATGAATGCACATAACTGCATAATCATGAACACCAGCCACATGTGTTTGTTATACCTATAAGGCATAACCCCTGCTGCACAGCAAAGGTAGAGCATTGGTTTTGTAGAAAATACCCTTAATTCTGATAGTGTATTGCTGAGGATCCAGCTTCTCTAGGTGATTAATAACAATGCAAAACCACCCATGTGTTTAAGAACAGTGCTAGACTCCCAGTGACTGAGACCACAGTTGTAAAGTCACCCCTTCACAACCCGAGCAATCTTATGAGTTGCTCCCTGCTTGGAATAAAAATAAGATGCATTGGGTCGCCCAGACTTAAAATACACAACTTTGCCCTCCGAACCTTAGATTGACAGTTTTGGTTAATGTTAAACAAAGTTCGCTAATGCCGAGATTCCGAGGAGGATTAAGTAATTTAGTCATCATTTCTACTGGTACCAAACACACTAAATCAGCTGCAGGTGTGAGTTATATAGGTCACAGGCTTATGTGACTTGGGTTCCTACCATTCAGAGTTGACCAATAAGTGGTTAATAATGAATAATTATGATAATCCAATAAATTATGCCCTGGCTGTTGGGACTGGAGATTTAGGAATCCTCTCTAAGGATCCCAGCTCTTGCACCTCTTGACTGCTAAATCAAGGGAGTCTCCATGATTTTAGCTCAGAACTCCGCTTTTGGTCTATATAAAGGTTCCTCTAGAGATTATCAAATGGACATATGATCAGGTATTTGCAAGCGCTAACCTAAAATGGGCTGGTTAGCTCACCCTTTTGCTAACCATCAGACCTGGACGTTTGTCAGATTCTTATGAGGAGACAAACCTGTAGAGCTCTATGGACTGCTTTCTTGGATTTTGTTAGTCAAAGATCCGATTCTCCAGGCTGTGGTTTTTGATCAGACTGCTTCCCTAATTCTGATTGTCCTTGTTGAATCATGACTAGAGCATAGAATGAGAATATGTAGGAACAAGGTACCTTAGCTGTAGCCAGTGATGGATCAGAGCACCCTTGGATCAATGTGCCCCTTTAGTCTCTACAGGAGCATCCCATTAACCAATGCATACAGTTGACATAATCCTGCATTGTAAGGAGTAGATCACCAACAACCTACTTTATTTGGAATCCACCAATTCAACATCCAGCAACTGCCAAAGACCCATTTCTGCTATGAATTGGTCCCTGACTTGCACAGGGAAACTGCCTTCACAGTACTTTGAACCATACCATGACTGATTGTATGAGACAACACAGGCTTGTAGTGATAACTTGAATTCTGCAGTTAGGCCAACAGCTGTTTCATCACTTCCTCACCTGAACCGTCATTTCAACTGGATGTTGATCACTCTGAATGTATGACTAATCCAACTAGTAAAATCCTTAATTCAAATAGGACGTCAAGGTTCCATGACCCTGGAAACCTCTTGTGACCTGACTTGATGAGAAAGAAAACATCCTTCGCACTTTTGTAATAGGTGAACTTCACCCCTGGTTACCTGCTAAGAGTTGATGCGGTTTCTAGTATCCACACTATGTAGCCCAGACATGAGCTGGTTGGTCCCGCCCTGCTGGTATTCACATCTAAATATATCTGCCCTCTCCTGCTTCAGATAAATATCTGTTCCTCAACATTGTACGCTCAAGGGAACCAAGAAAAGTGAGAACGTAAGTGAGAGAAAATCTGAACGAAAACTTCCCTTCAGGCACCTGCTATATCCATGATCAATGTCGGAGACTAGGTCAAACTTATCTAGATAACCAAAAAGGGGAGGATACAAAGTGGCACACTCTCACTCCAGATACCAGTTGCATAATTATCCAACCCAAAACCTTAACTATCTTGTTGATGAGATGGCACCATGAAGAACTTTGTGCTGCAATAGACTAGACAGGCACACAAATAGAGGGCCCACTTTTATGGTTGCTGAACCCTCTTCATCACCATGGTCAGATACCTGAAAGTGGATTGCAACTTGGCAACACCCTACTTGACGTGCCTGCCTGTTTCTTGGGTAATGTTCTTCTGTGGTGTAAATTGAGTTTACAAAATACTTCCTGGGAAAATAGCCTGTTAGCCTGCAAACTCATGAAAAATTAGTAGGTGTAGGAAATCTAATTTTTCTGCACGGTCAACCTATATTTAAGCACCTTTTTTAGAACCCTATATTTTTGCTCCCATTATAAATCTGTGCACTTTTACCCTTCTAACCAGTAGTAAACTGCCTGTGCTCACGTTTTAAACATGGTTGAATTGACATCTTCCTAATTGCTATATGTAACCTACCTATAAGTCATTAGTATATAATAGGTGTCTCCAGGTCCTGGAAGTTAAATGCCCCTAGTGGTCTGCAGCACCTATTGTGCCATCCACCATAGTGGCAGTGCAAACATGGTTTCAGTCCTACCACTGTAGCCTGACTGTTACAGTGAACAACATGCACTGCAACCTGTCAAAATAAACCCCTTTTGATGGGTAAAAACCTTCCTTTGAAATATTAATAAGTCACTCCTTTGTAGCCCACGAGGCATGTTGCATTGTGTTTCAAAAATGGACAGGCAGAAATTTAAATCTAGCATCGCCTTATAGTGACTTGCTCCCCAACATCTATTTTCATTCTAGGAAGGCTTCCTGGCCCATAAGAAACACTGGGAAGCAATATTAAATAGCAATACTGTATCTCTGGAAATGGACCAGCTACAAAAATAATGAAACCTACATTTTTAATATCTATTAAAACTCCGATTCAATAGAGAATTCAGATTTTTAATAAATATTAGGGCAAAGTAACTTGGAGGAAGTTGCCCTTTAAGTTCCTGAATTGTCAGAAAGCTGATTAGCATAATACTCTGCCATGTCCCAGGCAGTGATTTAGCTTTTGATTAGGTGTGAAATGCCTCCTAGGAGCAAACAGTAGGCTAACCTGCATAGGCAGAGATGACTACAGAGCTCAGCAAAATATGCAGAGTCGGCCTGTCGACCGCCTTTTGACTGGGGAGAGCAGGAGTCCAGAAGATGGTGGTCTGACTGCGCATGTGTGTGAGGAGCGTTGCTCCTCACTCACATTCAAAAACCATTAGGTATGCTGCGCATGCCTAGTGTAGCGTGCAGGCCTCTGAATAGGATCCTGCTCGGGCGGTGATGCGTTTTTCGCAAAGTCGCCCCATGCCCTATCAAATGCCAGGGTACAAAGTAAGTAAACAAGGGTCAGCCGCCTCCCGTCACACCCAGTCTCCTGATTTGGCAGTTTAGTATGCAAAAGAAAAGAGTGGGGAGAAGTTAGTTCCACCTCGTTGCAGAGGAGATGCGCGGACCGGAGGTGAATGGAGATGCCTGGTAAGTTTATTTTGTTATTGTATTCATTAAATTAAGGGAGGCCTACTGGCTAGAAAGTGCTGCCTCAGTCTACTCTAAAGCCCTCATTAGTAGGGAACTCCATTAGTAATACCGCACACCCGGGAGTAACGATACCACGAAGATGGGTGTTTCCACGTTGCAAGATACTGGGCCCCTATTATGTGCTCGGAAATAACTTCATGAAACTCAGCTTCCGCACCAATTGCAGCAGGGATTCCCGCCATGCTGGCCGGTTTTCTACATTTACATATCACCAGAAAAACCACAGTTGTGATTTAACGCACATTTTGTAATTCCAATTAAGGCAGAGACTTTTGTTTATGCCCGCATCCGAATTAAAATGGAAAATAGAATATGGGATACTGAAAGAAGTTACTAGAACACGATCTTTAAAAATGTGCTTTGCTTTCTCAGTTGAAGGTATTTTCTAACATGGTTTGATTTTTCGTTTTTGGTTTGAAATGATCGGTTGCCGTCTCACTCGCTTAAGGCCACTGGCTTGTAACACGTGGGTATATTAGTGGCCAAGCTTTGCTCACTTGTAGCAAGATCTTGCACGTCAAAGGCTTTCCGTACAAAAGACATGTTTTATTATAACTTGCAAATGAGCCAAGGTGAAGGAGAGTGGTGTCGTGACATGATGGAAGCATATTGTAATGTCAGTGGACCTTTGAAGCATTCTTTTTTGGGCGAGAGTTCAAAGTCCCAAGTAATTATTGAATGTAATGCAGTGGGCGGCTTAATTGAAAAATCATCTCTCTACGTGTTTTTAAAGCATGCTAACAGGTACACAAAGGAGCCAATAGGGAAGGGTAGAGTTGTGAGAATATCCAGCTGGATGAACCTAAAATGTAACACTCTGCAAGACAGTTACCCTGTCGTGTAGTACAACTAACTAACTAGCTAGTGCCCCGCCACTGCCCAGCCCCAACATGCATTCACCACTTATTAATTCACGTTCCCACGCGTGACCCTGAAGGACCGCTGCAGAATGTGAGGAGAGGGTGGTGTGGCCAACACCGCCACCGGCCCCATGCGTCACAGGAGACATGGTGACTGCGCACTACAGACACCGGACCCAAGCCAAAGCACCGCCATGAACCGCATCCCCACGGATCCTTGGTGCACAGATGTACATCCTGACGAGCAGTGCACTTGCGCACAAACGAGCTGTCTGCAACAACTGGGCGCATATTGTAATCCGACACATACAGCTTAAGCTGAATCTGTGATCCTGGACAGATCACTACATTGACCAGTTAGTTTAATTACTTTCGTCCTGCCACAACTATAACAAGTTAAAAGCAAGTTAAACGCAGAGACATAATGTGACCGATCGGTTTCTTCCAAAGAAAGGGGGTAGTTTGCAATAATGTATTAGTACCACACGTCACAGGGGACACTATGCTTGGGACAGCGCTGGCCACTGCCTAGCAGGCTAACGTGGGTAAAAGCACCGCAGTATGAGAAGCCACCACGGGGCACCACAAGCTACCATTACTTATTTATAAGAAATCATTGTTGTTACTCATTTATCTTAAATAGCTAACACCCAGTGACCAAGCCAATCATAATGACAGGCTTTAGGCGTATGTCAGTTGCTGTACCATTTATCTGAATAAAATTACATCTCGGAGAGAAACCAAAATACTGGTCTGATGGCACACTATGGGAATCACAGATCTGTATTTGGCATGTTCCTTTATAGGGAGCACCCACTTTTTTCTTCTCACTTAGACCTGTCTGCACATATTTCTATATGGCTGGTTGTAGCTTCGGGTTGCAGCTGTGGGTGCTTCTCAAAATCTGGTTAGAGCATATTTTTCCAAAGTTAATGCTGCATGCAGTGCAAGACACTGGGCAAGTATACATTTTAAAGGGCTAAAGTTGTCATGCAGAACAATTTACATATTACAGTAATTGTTGAACAAATTTAATGCAAGAAGATACAGGGCAGTTTTTAATGTGTTTTAATATTTCAAGACTCTGTTTCCATTGCTTAATTAGCCTTGCTTTATCGCTGCATTCATTTGCTTTAAAATGCACCATTTGCCAATATTTAAACAAAAAAAGAATTCTCAGGAGAGGGACCCTCCCTAGACCCAAGGTCTGTCCATTGAACTTGTTCACATCACTAACTAGTGTTTTCTATTGGAAAGGTTAGAGCCAAAGCAGTCTTGCTTAGTACCCTATCCCTCTTCAGAAGTCAGACTTGCTTGGCAACCCAGAAATTCTCTGAAATAATGTAGGAGTTTTTTTTTATGAATGCCTAGAAGAACTGAATTTTTAGTCCATTTATCACAGAAATAGAGCTGAAAATCTCACCAAAAAGATGCAATTTTTATTTAAATTTCTTCTCGGGGAAGAACCCCCCGAACCTCCCTTATTGCCGTCGTGCTCGCTCGCTGCGCTCACATATGTTGATTTGTTCTGCATACGCCTCACCAGTTTCAAATTCCACCAGCCGCCACTGCTTTCTGAACGTTCAGAAGGAGATGGACCGGTTACCTCTTATCTAGGGTAAATAAGTGAATTTCAAGGGCTGTCCGGCTGACCTCCTGATCAAGCCACATGAATACAACAAGAAGCTGTTTCCAGGAAGTACCCAGCTGATAAGTGGCAACTACACCTGTACCAGACTCAGCTTTTAGCCTCTGTCTGACATATGGTGGGCCTCCAAGGGCCTCCCCTGAAGCTATAGAAGGGTACTCCAATGGTGGATTGAGACATAAAGGACTTAAGTCAAAAGATAAAATATTTGACCAAGATGAACCTTGTTGGTGTGTCGGACTGGTACTCCACCGCAGACCGCCTCAAATTGCACCTAGATCCCAGTCTACCGAGACCATTAGCTAACCTTGGCACTTTGTACTTTTTGCTTCTATTCATACTTAAAACTTTAAAAATGTATATCTCCTGTTCCCCTTATTGGGTTTTTGTCAATTTGTTTATTCAGTTTTACTCTTTTATTTTTTTTAATTCGGTTCGGGATTTTTGTTGTTTTGCATTTTGACTTGGTGCTTTATAAATAGTTTACACACTGCCATGGGTTAAGTCTATCTACTCTGTGCCATGGCTGCCAGGGGGTTGAGGTCAGGTTAATTTAGTGATTTTGAGGATTCACCCTGACTAGGGTTGTGACTGTTCCAAATAATAATCCAATTTCTTACAGTAGGCCCAGCAAACCTTTTGTTTGATAATACCAGAGTAGGTCTACAAGAATCAAACACCAATACCACCATCTCACTAATTTGGTGTGGCAACCTACAATTGAAATTCAGGCCTACAGTTCTATGTGCACTGCTTCACAACAGCAAATTTTAAACACACTTTCAAGTCATCAGCATTACTCTAGCTTAGCAGGTTGCTTCTGTTTTCTGCTGCCTAGCCTTCCCAACCGTAGGCTTGCCAAGCACAGGGCCAAGCACAGGGCCTCTTGTCTGCAACTGCTTGCATCACAGGCCTGCTGCACCTCAGGAGTGTCCTCTCTGACTGGCTCTAGGTGCCCTGTTTAGATCACCATCTCAAGACTTCGCTTATTTTAAGCTTAGGACATGCACTTAAGGTCCCTTTTCCTGTCTGCTGCTGTCCCCAACCTACCTTACAAAGGAGTGACTTACCTGGTTTGACTGGGGCATGCCATGTAGCCCTGAATGTTGCCTTTCTCCTCAACACGAACCAGTATAATTTCTGGGTTATGAGAGGTGCCTAGCCCTGAATTGCTGCTGACTGTGCTGTCTCTGTTGTACTCCGTTGCCACCAGCACTGTTGAGAACAGAAATGAAGCAGATTGCTTCCCCTGAGCAACATTAGCCACGCTTTACTTTGCCCTCTGCTTGTAACGCAAAAGAACCAACACTGGTAGAACCATATGTATACGGATAGGGTCTCTATGGCGGCAGTGGACTTTACCAGCTTCATCCTCATAGACTGCTTTCCCTGCTAGATGGTCCACTTACCTGTACTCTAGCTCAAAAGGGGCCTATATAAAATTAGGGACCCCCTTAATGGGCCTCAGGACAGTGGTTTGCTTGGGGATGAATGACTTTCCTCTAGGGAAAAGAATGAAAAGTGGCATTGAAGTGCCTCATGTAAAGGTTAATGCGCCTAAAAAAGTAAATAATGCAATAAGGAAGGAGACGAGGAGATAATTGTTAGTTTGCTGCAACATGTTTCAAAACTACAATCCAGCCCAATCCTTTCGCCTGTCCCTGCAGTTCATCCCTTAAATGGGATTTCTTTTCCTGCAGGAAGCATTTGTGCACTGCTGCCATGCAAGGATTTATGGAGACCCAGAAAAAAATGACATTTTATCTTTAGGTTGCTTTTAATTGGGTGTACGTCCTTGGTAGGATCCCTTTCTAAGTAGACCTCAACTTTTATTGCAGAGATTGTGGAGGTTGCTGGTTGGGTAGTTGAGACACAGAAAAGATGTTTGGAACTAGAGCTGTGTGAAATTTGTGTTATTTGCTTTAGCGTAACTATGCAAAATGCAAAACCAGTATTCAGTTTTGTTAGTGCAAAATGCAGCCTTGCTTCCATTATGTTCGCAAGGAAGCATTTCACACTGAAAGAATAGTGCAAAAAAAAAAACCTCCCTGAACAACAGCCACTTGCATTCTGTCACTCGCATTTTTCCCATTCACTAGTGCTATATTTTTACAGGAAATGGTGCATAATTACATGATGCCTTTAGTGGCTCCATGTACCTTTTTATCAGTCCCTGACCTACTGCTAGTACTTGCTTTACTTAGTACTCCAACTTTTAATGCATTTACATTTTTTTACACATTAGGCAGCTATCACTGTTGTGTGGTTTATGTCCTGATGATGACCTCCAGTAATGAATGTCGAAACGCTGTCAACTTGCACAAGCGAAATTGGGACTTCTTTCACTTGGGTTGTTTTTAATGTTTTTCATGAGCACAAAGTGTTAAACTTTTCACTTAGTACACAACTTTAAAGCATGGTTGAGGCTGCATTTTGATTTGTGACATTTAACTTGTATGTCTTTGCTGGCAATATAATTGCATTCAAACATGCTCCTGGGACTGTAATTTTTTAATGGTTGCTTTGTAATTAACTTGCGTCTTGAATTTTTGTCGCATCATTGATTCCTGTTCAAACTTTGTTGAATGTTACTAATTATATGATGTGGCATAATTTCGAGAATTTTGTGTATCAAGAGTTATGCAAAATTACACAGGATACATGGGCATAATGCAAATTTCGCCTGAGCCTAGTGAAGAAGCAGTTGGAGTGTAGTGAGTGGAGTATGTGTGGTGACCAAAGGGAATAACGTTTTTGGGGAAAGTTTAGCATGTGATCTTATCATTCTTCAGATTTTCAAGACATACGGCTGAGAAGTGAACCTGGAGGTGATAAACCTATGGATAGTTCCGGGTTCCACGTTCAGGAAAGAAAACAGGCTTCCGATCATACAATGCTCTGCGGTCACTCCTGTCATAGAAATGTTGTTTCTGAGAGATGAGGGACAGCAAGACCCAAGTCAGTGTTGTGTTTACTCATGAAAAATTCCATATGACAGCTCATTAAACTGCTTATTCAGAGGTAGTGATGTATGATACATTCTAGTCTGAATTACCAGTTTGTGTCAAACACTTGTGCCGCAAGGTTGGTGCTATTGGATACTTCTATTACCTTATTCCACACCTAGTGAATATCATCCAGGTGACGGACTGGCTCCTGAATACTTGAACTCCACCAATAGTTATCCACATGTCATGTGACTTCCACTGCCCAGGATATGGTTATGACAGGCTATATATTGCACTGTATGGGGTGCTGGCATCAATTCTGGTTCTTCCACACCTTACCAGTCCGGGTCGCAATCTGCTCTTTTGTGTCAAAATTAGTCCGCGATTTCAACAGCTGCTAGGTTAAATGTCCAATCCTAAAGTCTCAGTGTTCAAACCTTGCTGACACTGTACAAAGGTGATGTCTTTATCGGCTGTATGTAATGACACTTCAAAACAGTTCCACTGCTCTTCCTCAAGGAAACGGCCGTCATTCTTTGACCGGTCAGAGACTTAGTAGCCCTATTCCCCAATACCCGTCTTTCTCATTCTCCTTGGAGAAGATTCAGGCTCTCTCAAATTTTAAACCAATTTTTCAGACTCCATTTGCCAACCCCACACAGATGGGTTTTTTGGGCCAGTGATATTGGATATATTCAGGACTGCCCCATAACTCTTAGCCTGATATTTACAGGTCGGTAGCTCCTGCCTCTGTGCTGCTTCTAAGGAAGCCGGTGACCACTGAGATGGCGACCCATATGCCTTCATTGCTGATTAACCTGTGAACTCTGAGGATATTCGAGGGGCAAGAGAAATGTTTGACCCTCTTTTGAGGACCCAGTGCCTAGTGGAGCTTTTTCCTAGAGCCCAAAGAATTGCTTGATTGGATTTTTTCTTTGGCTCAGATTTTGATGCCGTAGACATGCCCAAGCGAGATAGATGGTGGGCGCGTGGAGGAGAAGATTTGGATACTTACATTGCCTTCCACACTTAGGCAGATGCTGGACTCTACGGGACCTGTAAAATGCTTGTGGTTTTGACACCTCTCCAAAAAGTAAGAATTTCTACCCTTCTGGCTCTTTTTGAGGATGTCTGATTATTACATCTGGCAGTGAAGAACAATAAATTTCCCTTACCAACAGCGGAGTCAAAATAATAATAAGTGAAATTTATAAAGCACACGGCTACCTCCAACTGAGGTGTCCCGGCGCTAAAATGCAAATCCAGTGATGAGAAAGGTCGTAACTAACTACGGGAGGCCAGGTTTTCAGCGCTTTCCTAAATGCCGGTTCTGACTCTTATCATATGAAGATGGACAGGCATGGAATTCCAAAGTGACGCAGTTCTCACTCAGAAAGCTCAACCGCCTATCCTAGCCTTAAAAAAGCAAGGAATCCTGAGCAGTTTCCGGTGATTAGATCTCAGAACCTGGCCTTAATGGTAGTTTTGGAGTCTGTTTCAAGTATCCGGTGCCCCGATCTCTGGTGGCTCTTTAGGTGATAGTGCGCACCTTGTACTCAATCCTCCTCTTGGCAGGCAGCCAATGGCGGCTCTGCGGGGGGGGTGGGGGGGTGGGGGTAAATGTAGTGGCGGAACGGAAAATCCTAACTGAAATCCTGCAGCTGTCTTAAGCATTTTTGAACCAGCATCGGCTACCTGGGAGAACCTTTTCTGGCCTGTCAGTAAAAAATGGATTGCACAGCATCATAGTCACCTTCACTACTCAGTCCCATCACCTGTGAGTATTGTTTTGGGTTTCATTCTTAAGGTGATAAATCTGTCCAAAGAAGTATAGATCAGAAGTAAATGTTAGTTCCCTTTTGTAATGATATAGATGATGAATACTACATCTTCTCACATATTCCTCACTGCCCTCACTCATCCGCTTCGGATTCCAATCCCAAAGTATGCAGAGGTGTTGCTATTATTATAGTGTCTGTCAGGAAGATCCCTCAGTTCCTCGCTGCGCACCTCAGTGGAGCAGAGAAAAAAAATGCAAGGAACCAATGCAGTCCACCACAAGTGGCCAAATATAGCCCGATATCACATCCAGAGTTGGCAGATCTAGCTGTCAATTGGGTGGGTAGGGGGAATTTCTGGATCGGTTTGGCAGCAGCAGACTATTCAAAATGTCAGCAGTCTGTATGAAGATAAAGGTATCCATCATAATGATCGCTCCTGAAGTTAAGTAACTTTTTCTTCATGAATTTAGTACCTTCTTTTTGGGAGCTTGTTTCTATTGTTGCTCCTAAGACTTCTCAGCTTGCCTCTGGGGGTGATTTTATGCTGGTGAACACATCCTCTTGCAGTGTTTTTCCAATGTAGGCATTCAAATGTCTCTCTCTTGGCCCTGTACTGGCTTTCCTCCGGTCTGTACTTAATTGTGAGGCTCAACTCCTAAAACATGTATTTTTTTAAAACCATGTACTTTTTTTTGGAGGCTGGGCTTTGTGTATGATCTAGACATTTACAATCAATACAGAGTACAATACTCCAGGTATGGTATCCCGAATGACGTGCAGTGTTTCAGGTGTAGCCTCCAGAAGTGGGCGTATTCTTTTAGATGTGACTACCGAAATGACCATGTTACTCAGATGTGCCCTGCAGAATAGACATGTTTCAGATGTGGCCTGGCAAAATGGACACATGGTTTCAGATGTGGCATCAAGAAATGGGCATATTTATTCAAACGTCATTGCTTCAGATGTGCCCGCTGGCAATGGGCACATTCCTTCAGATGTGGGGTTGATGGGTTGGACAAATTGTTTCAGGTTTTGCCTGTATGAGATGCATTGCTTATGATGTGGACTCCAGTAAGGAGCACATTGATTTAAATATGGCCTCCAGAAATTGACACAATGCTAAGAATGTGGCTTCTTGGACTGGACACAATACTGAGGATATGTCCTTCGTATCTCGGTCTCTTCCTTGCCCGACTCCAGCACCCCCCCCCCAACCCCCCCCCCCCACACAAAAAAAGCTTGCTGAGGCAATTTCCGATGTCCTGTGGTGTCTTCACACCTCTTAATGGACGTCTGATGTTAAGTCTGTGAAAACGAGCTGGAAAACCACTATTTACAGTGGTTCCCATCTCGTTTTCCCTGTCAACGTGTGATATCGGCTTCTCACCGGGAGACCGTGTGATCGAGCCCCGTATCATGTGTCACACGGTGGCACCGTGCAAGTTGGCATGTTTGAGTGTTGCACCCAGTGTTGGAAAGGGGGGGGGGGGGATCGGCGGGGCACAGCATGTCCCAAATTCTTTTTTTTTCAGTAGATTCTGTTCCCCTACTTTTTTTTTATTTCAAAATACTTCATTGAAATTTTTCGGGAAGGAAATACATATACTAAATAATACTGTCTCAGGGTTAGCAAACAATGTAAGTGTGAGGCAAAGTTATCACATGACAGTCGCATAGTGGTGTTAATACGCCTACATGGATAACAAGAATCTAACCCAAGTGAATGCTAGTAGAAGAGGGAAAGGAAAAAAGACAAAGGCAAGCAAAATGAGGGGAAAGGAGAGGAAGAAGGAAGAGAGGGCTATGGTATTTCAAGCAGTAACATATATGTTCGAGGCATATGAGCTGCAGATCACACACTTGGCATAGATCGCCATCTGGTGTTGGGCCCGGATGTTTGCACTTGTTTTTGTCCTGGAAAGTCTTTGAAAGTCACGGGATAGGTGACTGCTCCTTTGGACTATAGTGCGCATGGGCATCGACTCCATCCTCAGATTGTTTTTTTTCTGCCATCGTGCTCAGATGTGTTTGTCGCGCTCCAGTTCGGAACCATTACCGATTCCACTTTCGACGCACAATCCTTCACCCTTTTGACGGTATTGTCTCGATCACGAACCCTAATCGTTGCGCATCTCTCCAAATCCAGGTCCTAGATTCCGATCGTCGACGAAGGCCTTCGGACCTACCTGGGCCTTGGCTTCTGGCTCATGGAAAGGACGCCGTTCAAGAAGTGTCCTCAATGTGGGTCGAAATTTCCCCACACCGATCTGCATGAGGTGTGCAACCTCTGCCTTTCACCAGAGCACGAGGCCAGAGACTGTCCACCTTGTGCCTTTTTCCGCTCCAAGAAGACCATTCGGGACTGATGCGCTCGAAGAACCATGGCTCGCTCGTCGACATCAATCCCCGCTGACATCTTCCAAGAGGGCCTCAACGTGCCGGAGCGAGAGCGGGTCGAAGAAGGCCTAGTCAGCGCCTCAGAAGCCGATGACGTCGAAGAGATCACTCTGGCGCAGAGGGTCATAAGTAAGAATGTCGACCCCTACCCCCTCCCTATAACATCAAAAAAGGCTTCTGTCACACTTTCGCCTTCGGGCCCAGGTGCACACCGAGAGACTGCTTCTCATGCCCCACCCTCGGGCCCGGCAAAGAAGCCTACTAAGCCTTCAGGCAGCTCGGGCTCGAGACAGCCTGCCGTCGGTACCGAAAAAGAAACCGCCCTCTTCCTCCGTGCCGACAGCTGCTTCCACATCCAAGCACACAGCACCAAACCCCACAAACACCGACTCGTCGACACCGAAAAGACATTCGGAGCTGAACAAAAAACTACTCCCGAAGGGTTCGGGTTTGGATTCGAAGCCAAGGAAAGCCTTGGAACCGAAAAAGCAACAAGTTCTACAGGCCACAGAGACTGTAAAAACACAAGGTTCCAAACCAAAACAACACCGAACCATTAGAGTCGGTGACGAAGAAGCCTATGGAACCGAAAGACCAACCTCCAGCAGAAGAACTGGCCACACCAGACACTGCTCAAAAGACTCTCATAAGGGATCCTAAAACTGGTCAATTGATTCTTAGTTCTAGGAAAAGACCACTAGATGCTCCTGCACCGGCTCCACCACCTAAAAAGAGGGACTTTGCCACTTCTCCTCTAAGAGTCCCTTCTCCAACTCCTCCTCCACCACCACACCGTTCCCCTACACCATCTCCTACACCAGTAGACGATGATGACACCTTGGATGACATAGGGGAGGGTCCTGACAATGTGCCACTAGGGGATCCTAGTTCACCTTCTTCCCCAGACCCCTGAAATGATTATAACACACCAGATGTCCCTAATGTTCCACAGGATGGCATCTACCCCTCCTGGCGTTCCCCTCCAGAGCACACCAAGGGCTTTAATCAGCTCGTCCACAGAGCTGCCCATTACCACGGGGTTGACTTGCATACAGACCCCCTAGAGCAGGATTTCCTAATGGATACATTTGACACCAATCAAAGGTCCACCTCAACACTACCTATACTTAAAGGGGTTATTAAGCATGCACCTGAAGTCTTTAAAGATCCTGTTAGGGCTTGAGTTATTAACCCCAGGATCGAGAAAAAAATATAAAGCTGCTCCTACTGACCCAGCTTACATTAAAGGTCCAGTACCCTTAGACTCCCTGGTAGTTTCCAATGCTAGGAAAAGGGGCAATTCTCAGACATTAGGTGACGCTGCACCACCCGACAAGGAGTCTTAACTCCTGGACGCCTCTGGCAAAAGAACGGCCTCACAGGCGGCTAACATATGGTGCATTGCCAACACTCAGGCGCTGTTAGCCAGGTATGATAGGGTACATTATGATGAACTAGAGTCCATAATGCAGCACCTCCCAGATAAATACAAAAACAGTGCCAATGAGCTCATTCAGGAGGGTAAGCTCATCACCAACACTTCCATTTGTTGCGCTCTTGACGTGGCAGACACCGCCTCCAGAGCAGTAAACACAAGTGTCCTTTTGCGTAGGCATGCCTGGCTACGCATCTCTGGTTTTAAACCTGAAGTTCAAAGTTCCATCCTCAACCAGCCATTGGATCTGGAGCACCTATTTGGTCCAAATGTAGATTCAACCCTTGAAAATATGAAAAAGGATACGGACACAGCTATATCTATGGGAGCCTTGCAATCACAAGCTCCCAGACGTTCCTTTCGTCGCTCACCTTACAAGGGCACCCCCAAAGGCTACTCCTCCGGCAATCCCTCCACCTTTTACAAGGCTCCCACCCAGTCTACGTTTACTAGAGGTTACCAGAGAGGAGGCTACAGAGGCAACAATAACAAAGGCAGAGGCAATACAAACAACACCCGCTCTGCCTCCACCCCTACCCAATGACTTTCCTCCACTTCCCCCAGACCACTCCACTCCTGTCGGGAAAGACTACAACAGTTCCTGCCTGTCTGGACCAACATCACTACAGACAGGTGGGTGAGACAAATAGTTCAATCGGGTTACTGTCTAGAACTTACTTCTACCCCCCACACATACCACCCAAACAACTCCCAATGTCGTCAGAACACTTATCTCTGCTAAAGCAGGAGGTGATCTCCCTCCTACAAAAGGGTGCAATAGAACTAGTTCCCCTGCAACAACAAAAAACAGGTGTTTACTCCCTGTATTTTCTCATACCAAAGAAGGACGGCTCTCTCAGGCCTATTCTAGACCTCAGACCTCTAAACCTGTACATACATCGCACCACTTTCACATGGTTACACTCTAGCAGGTCCTTCTTCTTTCACAAGGCGAATTCCTTGCTACTCTAGTTCTCAAGGACGCCTATTTCCATATTCCCATTCACGCAGCTCACAGGAAATATATAAGATTTGTAGTGGACAGCCAACATTATCAATTCGAAGTACTCCCTTTCGGAGTCACAGCAGCTCCACGGGTATTCACCAAGTGCTTAGCGGTAGTGGCAGCCCACTTAAGAAGACAACACATTCACGTCTTCCCATATCTGGACGACTGGCTCATAAAAGCCAGCTCATACAGTCAGTGTGTACATCACACTCACACCAGTATCCAACTACTCCACAACTTGGGGTTCACAGTAAACTACGCAAAGTCTAATTTACAATCGTCCTACATACACCAATACCTCTGTGTCACAATAGACTCCTCAAAAGCATTAGCCTATCCCAACCCGGCCAGGATAGCAAGCTCTCATAACCAAATTTCCGCCTCAACACTCTCCCAGCACGAGTGTTCATGCAGTGAATAGAGATGATGGCCTCTTGCATACTTATAGTACCTCATGCAAGACTCCAGATGCGTCCTCTCCAAGAGTGCTCAGCACGCCAATGGAACCAGGCTCATGGTCAGCTAACAGATCTGGTGTTGGTAGACAGTCACACTCCTCAATCTCTGCAATGGTTGAACACCAAGAATTTCCAAGGGTGACCGTTCCTAGAGCCAGTTCCACAGATAGTCATGACAGCGGACGCATCACTCTCCGGCTGGGGAGCGCACCTATTACATCACACCATGCAATGCAGGTGGACTCCTCAACAAAAGTTACTCCACATCAACCACCTGGAGTTACTAGCAATTTTCCTAGCCTTAAAGGCTTTCCAAAAACAAATATCAGGCAAAGCTGTCTTAGTCCGCACAGACAACATGACAGCCATGTACTACATACAGAAACAAGGCGGGACACACTCTTTGCAGCTCTCAACTGTCACAGGGCATATGGAGATGAGCTATACCCCAGAACATCTTTCTCCTAGCTCAACATGTCCCAGGAGTCCAAAACACCATAGCCGATCTGTTAAGCCGTCAAACGCAACAGATTCACGAGTGAGAACTTCATCCACAAGTTCTTCAGCCATTCTTTCAAATGTGGGGGCAACCAGAAATAGACCTCTACGCCAAGCCCGAAAGTGCCAAATGCTCAAGCTTCGCCACCAGGTATCCACACCCATTGTCCAAAGACAATGCGATATGGATGAATTGGTCAGGCAGATTTGCGTATACCTTTCCACCTCTCCCACTCATTCCAATAGTGGTGCGCAAACTACAGCAACATGCACTGACTCTCATCCTAGTTGCTCCAACTTGGGCCAGACAACCATGGTACACCACTTTACTGGAACTGTCTGTAGTGACGCACCAAAAACTACACCTCTCCCCACGCTTCCTAACCCAGAACTGTGGAGAGAACCAACACCCGGACCCAGCTCAGCTCAACCTTGCGATCTGGCTCCTGAGGTCTTAGAATTTGGTTACCTTAACCTTCCCCCTGAAAGCATGAACGCCATTAAAGAAGCTAGATGTCCCACCACTAGAGCCTGCTATGCAGCCAAGTGGAAGAGATTTGTAATATACGGTCAGAACAACAACATCAATCCCCTAGACGTGTCTATTCAACACATCATAGGTTAATTACTACATCTCCAAAGGTGCAACTTAGCCTACACATCTATTGGGCTGGTCCTCGCTACCATAGCAGCCTATTTATAAAATAGACAACACCTATCACTTTTCAGAGTCCCTGCCATCAAAGCCTTTATGGAAGGACTCAAAAGGATAATTCCCCCCAGGGTACCACCCTCACCTGTGTGGAATTTAAACATCGTTCTCACAAGACTAATGGGTCCTCCCTTTCAAACTCTCCATAAATGTGAGCTCCAGTTTCTAACATGGAAAGTTGCTTTCCGAGTAGCTCTCACTTCTCTCAGAAGAGTTAGTGAACTGCAAGCGATAACTATTCCTGAAACTTTCCTACAAATCCATCACAATAAGGTTGTTCTCGGAACCAATCCAAAATTCCTCCCTAAAGTCAATTCTCCTTTCCACCTCCATCAGTCTGTAGAGTTGCCAGTGTTCTTCTCGCAGCCACAGACAGTCGCAGAAAGAGCTCTTCATACCCTTGATGTCAAAAGAGCATTGCTTTATTACATTGAAAGGACACAACCTTTTCGTAAGACCAAAGAAGTTTTTGTGTCATTCCTGCCACCACACAAAGGCAACCCCATATCAAAGTCTGGGATAGCTAGGTGGATTGTCAAATGCATACAAATTTCTTACCACAAAGCAAAACGTACATTATCTGTTCCTCCTAAAGCCCACTCTACACGAAAGATAGGGGCTTCAATGGCAGTTTTAGGCAACATTCCCTTAGATGACATGTGCAAAGTAGGAACATGGTCTACACCGCACACATTCACAAAACACTATTCTGTGGATGTGCAAACAAAACAGGCTAATGTGGTCCAGGCTGTACTCAAAACACTATTTCAAACTTCTGCAACAGGTACTGGTGGTCGCTGCTAGGCATGGCTACTGCTATACAATCTATGCTAAGTGTGTGATCTGCAGCTCATATGCCTCGAACGGAAAATGCTACTTACCAGTATGCATCTATTCCTGGCATGTAGATCTACACACGCCCACCAGCCTCCCCAGCTACCTTTATCTGTTCCAGTACTATCTTATTTAGATACAGCACACATGGCCATCTTTATGTCTCTTACAAAACTCCATCATTTTCCTGCTGGCGGAAAACAATCTGAGGATGGAGCCGATGCCCATGCGCACTATAGTCCAAAGGAGGAGTCACCTATCCTGTGACTTCCAAAGACTTTCCAGGACAAAAACAAGTGCAAACATCCGGTCCCAACACCAGATGGCGATCTATGGTAAGTGTGTGGATCTGCAGCTCTACATGCCAAGAACAGATGCATACTGGTAAGTAGCATTTTCCTTCCACAGTTTTACATATGCTGGTGCGGAGGCAGACTCTTCTGGTAGGTCTAGCCGATACCCGCCTGGTACAAGTAATAACGAATGCATACTGATAAACAAGTGATACAGAGTAAGGCACAGGTTATGATATAAGGGCATATGTTGGGGTTCATGGAGGTTCATAAGAGTCAAGGTAACTTTCCAAAGTGCTCCACATCATCCTGGTTGAGGGTTTCCACGGCGAGTTTTGTAATGCAATGTTATCTGCCCCTCTTAGTTGGGTGATCCAGTTTATCCAGCCTTTAAAGGAAGTTCTGCTAGTGTCCTTCCAATTGGCAAGAATCACTTTCACCAAAGATGTTAGTAACAGGTCAAGTAGGGCTTTATCATAGTTGTTTCTTAGGTTTGCGTTCAAGAATGCCATAGGTAGGGTCCCACCAAAGGAACAGATATGGCCTACTTTGTTGATTTTAAACATTCATCCCAGGACGGCAGAAACCGCCTAGGCCTGCAAAGAAGGCTTGGCACGTTCGTGGCCGTTCGGGGACGGAGCTTGGCGGGCACAGGAGGAAAAGGACTCTTTTCCTTCTTGCCCAGAGAAGACCAGAGCACTGTGCTCGTCTACTCTCTGCTAGCAGCTGCCCCCCTCTTTCTTCCTCTTATTCCCTCTGTTTGTCTCGCTCCTCCTCACTTACTGAAAACAGTGACTTCAAGAAACGTTTTTCACCCGCTCTTTCCTCTTTTCGTTTATTTGTTCCCCTGTGAAATGGATCCAAAAACAGAATAAACACTTTGGTTGTCTTTTTTTGACATTTTTGTTTTTCACAGTGCAGCCTCAGGAATAAAAGGTTCAAACGATGAAAAATAAATAAAAAACGAAATAAAGCAAGCCAGAGTGCTCGCAAAGTGGCCAGATAGATTTTATTCACACCCAAAAACATTAGCGCCACTTTTGTTTTCTTGGTTTTCTTTGAACAGCATTGTTTTCCCCGGGTGGAGAAGTGCACCAATCCTTAAGGTACTGCAATGCCTGATTGATGGGTGAATTGGTAACCATGTTGTTCCTGCTTACATTTCAGAGGTTTTTCGTTGCTTTTTCCAGAATGTTGGTATTTTTTTTTTAGGCAGCATATTGCTCTCGTCTTGTGCGTAATTTGAATTGAGTCTCATCCTGGTGTTTATAGCGGGGCACAATTGGGTTGTAGTTGAAGGCAGTGAGTTTCTCTCAGTGGGGCCGTATGGTGGGGGAGAGGATGTGGCACTATGGTCAGAGCTGCCGAATTTGGAACTGGGGAACCAGGTTCAGCCGTCATGGCCAGTTACCCAGATCACTCTCCTGAGGGAGCACATTACCGTGCTTGACCATAGATGGCCCCGCTAAACCTTAGAAGCTGTGGCGTTTTAGCACTAGCAAGTGGACCCTAGCGGTGCCAAGTGTAGGTTAACCTTGATGCCTGTCCACCACAATCCATACTGAAGTACACCTCCAGTGTTGCAGGCCTATGAAGCAGTACACCCTAGAGCAACAGTGACTCGGTCACAGGATCCTTTTCAAGGCTACTGTCACCTAAGAGCTGCATGCCACCTGAAAGGTATAAATTGGAGCAGTATGTTTTTTTCCCTAGTCTTTGATAATCCTAATGTTGCAAAAGGTGTTCACTCAGATGGAAATCAATACTGATTTTTAAAGAGAACCCCCAACCATGGTATTACGTTTTAAATTCTCAATTTGTGTTTTTTCTAGACCAATCACTAGTAAACTGTTTTGCCTACCAGTATGGTTATCATGTGGCTCCTACACATTGTAGTCCTTTGTCTTATGTAACATTTCCTATACAGTGATATAGACACGTATAATTGATTGTCTCTGTGTAATGTGTGTGATGTAAAGTGCTGTGACACCCTACACTGGTATGAGCGGCATTGTAAATCAAATTAAATGCATCTGAGCGAGAGTGTAGTTATGGAGACTTGAGGGGCACTGTTAAAGGGTGGTAGTGAGGGAATCCATGGCGAAGGTGGTCATTGGGGGGCACCAACATACATTGTTGCACAGGGCGACACCAGCGCTAAAGCCAGCCCTACCCTTGAGGCCAGTCCGCCTCACCCATTAGTACCTCCATTGGCCTGGTTTCAGCAGTAGTAGCTGCAACTCACCAGGAATTGGCAATGCAGGATTTGCATGCACACCAAACTGAGTTCGCAAACATCACATTTTCTCTGCTTCATGCACAAGCACTTTTAACATGTCTTGCCTGCTTTTGGGGTCAATAGAATTATGCAGCAAAGGAGGACAAATTTATGCCAGTGTTGACTAAATTATGCAGTAAAAAAAAGGCTGCAGCGTAACGCACTATAGTTTCTGATACTTTATTATTTTGACATTTTACACATGCTAACAGAAAGATTTTGCCTTGTTAGTACCATTGTAACATACAAATACAGCAGTGAGAAAGGTGATCAGTCAACCTTTGTGAAGGGCCATCCACTTTGCAGCAACATAAGTCACATTTTTTTTGTAAATGTTGATCCATTTGAGCCGCATTTCTGACTCCGCCCACTGATCCAATCCTCTGGTTATTCCCGCCCTCTGATTCTCCGCCCACCGTTACCCTACTCCCCCCCCCCCCCCCCCCCCCCCCAACACCACACCAGTTCAGCCTCGCACGGATTGTGCATATATGTTGCCTTCGTTCTTTTTTGCTTCCCGTACCAGAGGGGGGCATTTTGCTGTAACTTGGGAGTATCTGGTCATGGCCGATGCAGATATCCATCCTTTGGCCACGTACCTTCCGTCTGATTGATGATCCTGGCACTGTCACGCCCGCGTGGCCTTTCTGTTTGTTGAAGGGCCTCCGTAACCTTAAGCTGATGAAAGATTCTCTGTGGATCAAACAAAGCACATTAAAATAAACCCAACACGGGCCTGAGAAACCACATTGGAATGTAATTCCTAATGCGATGCGAACAATACCGACCGTCTCTGGCCTGGCTCTGCTGCAGGCCCCAGCCCGCTCTTTTGACCGGAAAGTATGTTCCTCCCCCAGTTTATAACTTTTGTGTAAACAAGAACTTTTCTGTTAGTTGAAAATATTTTGGCTGGGGATCACAGAGGAGCGCCTCCTAACCCGATCCCCCTCAGCGGACCCGCCGCTTCCCCGCGCCGAGGAGCTTTGCGCTTTGTCGTCGGTGCCAGCCGCGCTCCTGCCGGTCCGCCTCCTCGGGACGCGTCGAGTTCACACGGATGTTTCTGATTAGACCCTACCTCTTTCGAAGTTAATAGAATCATTTCTCGAGCTGAAGTTCAAGCGACGGGTGAACGTTTTCTTTCAACTTGGAACGAAATGAGATTTCAATAATTTCCAGCTGGGTTCTTCGTCCGTGAGGTGCCCGGCTCTGGTTACTGAGGCCCCGGACGTTTCGCGGGTGAGATTCTGGAACAGGGGCGCAGGCTTGCTGCGAGTGAGCAGGCAGCACTGAAGGGAAATAAAGTGCCCTTTCATTCAGCGTTCCCCAGGTCAGGCCCTGCCTACGCCGTCCTACTGAGTTCTACCAGCCTAGGCTGTCACGCGCAGTTCTGCCAGGCAAAGCAGTCGCGCGCCTGGAGTTCTCTCGCGCGAGCTGTGCTAGTGCAGGCCATCTTGTGTTTAGCTCACCAGTTCACGCCCATACATAGAGACCTGTCTAAGCCCTAACCTTGCTGCACTCCGCCACCCCAGCACCTCACAGCCTGCGCCCAGAGACTGTAGACAGTTATGTAGCACTCTACCCGTACAGGCCCTCTTGTCTTTAGCTGACCTAATCGGACAAGCCGAATGTTGGCCAGTGTAGGTGCCCATACTTTCTGACATATTCCAGTTTAGGCCCACTAAGCCAGAACTCACGTTTTAGGAGCTGTTCTCAAGCAGAACTGTGCCAGTGTTGGCCCTCCGGTGCTGGGCTCCCCCGTGTGAAACTCCTTTACTGCATTCCCACACATGGTGAGCTCTACCAGTCTAGGCCCTTACATCCACCTTTAACCAGTTTAGGATGATATTTTCAGCACTCTACCAGTCAAGGTGTTCACTTGCAGAGAGCTACCAGTATGCGCCTTCGGGTGCAGCACTCTTATCAGTGTAAGCCCAAACATTGGCAGGTTCCCCCATTCTAGACCTTCATGTGGAGTTCTCCCAATCTAGGACCCACACATCTTGAACTTCGGTGCTTAATTTGTAAAAGAATAAGCAGCAGGCCCAAAGTTCCCCGCAGGAGGGTATGGCCTGTGCTACTGAATCATAGGACTGCCAAATAACCAGGCTTCCTGGTCATGGTTCTACCCATTGCCTCAGCACCACGACCACACTCTGCCCATCCCTTTATCTCACTCTTACTTCCTTGCTTTTTGCACTCAGTCACTCGTCTGCTATTTGTCTCATTTCCCTCTATCATGACTTTCCTTTCTAGCTCAGGTTCAATGTCTGATTTTGTAAAATAAGTGCCAGTGTCCAAAAATGAGTGCCGTTGTCACCCACTTCCAACAAAGGTCTCAAATTAATCACAGCTGAGTTATGTCAGTTTCAGGTCCACATGTCCAGAGCTTATCTAGTATCGGCCTACATTTTCAGGGCTCCAACTCTCACATGGATTTCTCTTGCAGAGCATTCCCAGTCTAGGTCTTAGGGTGCATAGTACTCCCATTCGAGCCCCTCTAGTGTGGGACTCTTACAGTGTAGGGCCGCATATGCAGACCTTTACTTTCTAGGCTGTCAAAATCAAAAATGTACGTATTTGCATCATTCAACCAAAGACAGTAAAAAAAGATGGAACTCGCCCATGGAAACGCATGCACTCTTAGGTGACTGATTTCAAGTTAGTGAAAGGTTCAGAAGAGATACAGAAATGTGGTACCAGCGGAAGATGGAGCCTTAGAGCCCAATCTCGCATTACTTAAAACATTTACCTAATTTTAGAGCAAGGCCTGTTATATTGTATTTTGGAGATATAAAGGTACCCAGAGTGGTAGTTGAAGGAACCATGGTGGTTCCTAACAAGAGAACGCTCTGCATTAGGCAAAGAGATGGGTAGTCTGTATAATCTAGGAGTCATAACCTTGTTGTCATGGCCTTGTAGACCTAACAGTCTGTATAATAGGTTGAATTGCAGTGACAAAGCGACTTAATAGAAACCATCATGAGATGGATGTGAGTTGTGAATGGTCATGATCCAATCATGGAATTTCTCAAATAATTTGTCTGAAAAAGATGAGAGAGTGCAACTGCAAGAACACAAGCTTCTAGTAATGAACTATCAGAACAAAGCCTTTGATTGCTTATTTAGATTAGAAGTTGCCTCGGCTGCCTGCCGCAAGGATTGCGGACGTGTCCAATCGGGAGCAGCCCGCGGAAATATCTCTTCACCCGAGGTGAGGGATCTGAGGCGGAGTGCTTACTCTCCCCCAGAGCCTGACGGCAACGCGCAGGCTCGGGAGAGGTTGGAACAAACTGGGAGCTGTCTTGGGGCCCTACAGTCGGGCGGCGTCCTCATATTGTGGCTGTGCTCGATCTCTGCCTAATTTGTGCCCGCACAGGCGGGGGAGGCCCCCGGACGGCCCTGTAATGCAGCCCTGCTGTGAGATCACCGGTGCATGGACCATAGGAAACTCATGGCAGCACCCGCGAGAGGCCGGTGATTAACGAGGGAGCTGCGACTGAAGAAGTGGTGAGCCGTCCAGTGAGGCAGAGACCGTGATCACAGTACAGACCCGAGGTATGAGAGAATGGGTGAGAGCCCCTGTGCCAGTCCCTGGGTCAGTGGCTGTATGAGACCATAGGTTGCAGGAGAATCTTGAAAGTCCCTGAAACCCCTGCTCCCTTCTTTAGCATAAAGGCAGCAACAAAAAAAAAGTGTTTTGATACTACAACTACTCCCCTGTCCTTCTGAGATGACCTTGATTAGCGATATAAATAATGCAAATTAGACTCTAGAGTTGCCCCGCCTGTCCTGCTAATGGCGGCTGTTTCTCCTTCTGGCGGTTTTCACTCAACATCACAAGCTCTCCCTAAAGACATGCGGACCCTGGCTCTGCTCATCATGCCGATCCTATGCTTAGTTTGCACCCCCTTTCATCCGGATTATAGAAAATTGTGGAGATCCTCTGAATTTATGCATCAAGGACTCATCCCACCCTGCCTGACCTCAAGATGGTCACCTCAGTCATTGACTGTGAACTCCCCATCGACAGCTGAGACCCAGCCTTTTTGACTGATGCCCGGTGGAGCTACCTCGTGAGCTAAAGGGGAGATGGGCTTTGGACTCCCTCCTTGGCCATCACCTACTCAGCCGGTCCTTGGGCAAACTCTCCTGCGTCTCTCTTGACCTTATCTCCCTCCTCCCCCTTCAACCTACCCCCTACTGCTCTACTCTACTCTTTTCTTTCCAGCTATTGACCCCTGCCCTCACCCGCCATTACTCATAGTTCCTACCTTGTTTATCCACTGGACTTTCTTATGTGAACTTTTCCCTCGTCAGTTGAGACCTAGTTATTTGACTGATGCCCAATGGTGCTACCTTATTTAGCTAAAGGGGAGACGGGCTGTGGATTCCCTCCTTGGACATCACCTACCCAGTCGGTCTTTGGGCAGACTTCCCTTCGTCTCTCCTGCCGTCTTTTCCCTCATCCTCCCCCTCACACTTCCCCCTTTCCCCCTCCTCCCTACTTCTCTCACCTTTCTTTCCTCTTTCAAATTGTTGCTTATTTTTGACGTAATGTGTAATTGTTATCATTTTCTTTAACATTGTGTAACCGAATGTAAAGCGCTCTGATACCTACGGGTCTAGCCAGCGCTATATAAAACTCATTAAATAAAATAAATAGATTAGTTTGTGAGAGAGTAGGAATGGGAAGAGGAGGAAGAAAATGTGTTTAAGGCGCCCTGTGTGGATAAAGTATTGATTGCAAAGGATAAATGGAAGGAAGTGATGGATGAGGACTTAATGAAGGCAGAGTTATCAATGGAAATGAGTGGCAAGAAGAAACCAGTATTCTGAACACTAATAGGTCTGGTTTGCTTTTGGAGTTTTGAATAAACCTTCAAAAAGCATGCAGCAGTAAAAAAAGCAAAAACACTGCTTTCTGTATAAAATACATCGAGGACAAGAAATTGGTGTGTAATGATACTATGCTTTTTTGAGATGTAGAATAGACCCTCAGGTGTGGTACTAAACGCACTGCATAGGAGGTGAAATGATTCACCAAACAGCCAATAGCATGTGTTGGGAGGGATTAATACTATTCTGGATGGAGCCAAAGTCCACTCTGTTTAATTGTTAAAGAAGTGGTAATAAAAAGTCTTACATACGATACCTCTGTCGAGCCAGACTAAAAGAAATGGCAAACTTAGTAACTGATGGATGTTGAAAGATAGATGGGGTGGCATGGTTTGTACGAGAGAAATGGCAATTCTTCACATTTCATTAAGCATAATGATTTTTGAAGAGGGCCTTAGAGGCACAAAACTAAGCACAGGATCATCGTAGAAGATAACTGGTGGTCAGGGGTAGACCTAGCTGTATATAGGATAGTTGGAAAATGCCAGGACTGTGAGTGTCAAAGCAACAGGATAAGTATCAAGAATCTCAGAATAACAAAAGTTGCCTATCAGACCATGAGTGACAGTTGAATTGGACATCGGGGGACACTTGCATGGGAGCAGTGGAGTGCCGTTGTGTTGGGACTGGAATGCCTTTTGCATGATGTACAGTCTTTATCCCAACCCCACATGCCCAAACTGCCTATCAATGTGACCCTGGGTTTTGATTCTTGGTCATACCTCACACTAATTCTGTGTGCGTGCGTTGGCCTAGGCCCAGTTTTTAACAATGTTCAGTTCAGCACCGTGTTCGGAATGGGAAGGGGCACACCAAGGGCACCCACATAGTCACAGAGGACTACTATCCCCGTCATGAGTTTAATGCTTGTAGTCGGCTGCTCTCAATGAAACTTTGATCGTGAACTCCAACATCCTGTGCATTGTGCATGTGAGTTAGGGTTGCTAGTGTGCCATGCATGAGTGATTCTGGCCTGCAGGTTCCATTTCAGAAACCCACAGGCTGAACCAGAGTACAATATGGCAGAGAGGTTGCTTTCTACAGACATCATATGTGTATTGCTGCCTTCACCTAGAAAGGGGGGGGGGGCAACCTGTAACATGGTGAACAAAGAGGAGAC
This sequence comes from Triturus cristatus, assembly GCF_964204655.1. NCBI lineage: Eukaryota > Metazoa > Chordata > Amphibia > Caudata > Salamandridae > Triturus > Triturus cristatus. Next base: position 1,004,852,252 of record NC_140592.1, read on the forward strand.
AGGCTTTTTTCTGCTGTTAGGGAAGTGAGACATTTGAAGGGGCATAGATTTGTGTCTCTCTTCCTGAGCTCTGTGATTAGGGGTCATAAATAGCTGGGTGCTGCCTGTTCACACCTCTTTGTACTTCTGTGTTGGGCACTCCACCTGGCAGAGCAGCATTGCAGACAAAGGACAGGCCTGGAAGGTGGTGTGAACATACAAGGGAAGCCGACCCAAACCGGTTAAAAGGAAGCACTCCTGGAATACACATCCTTCATCTGTGAAATTGGTATAAAGTTGTGAACCTACGGCCTATCGTTGTTAGTTGTGGTCTCTTCTTCCGAGGAGTGGGGACTCCACATAGTACTCAGACTAGTATGCAGCCAAGGATTGGTGCCACACTGAGAGCCAACTCCAATGAGAGGATGGAATATCGCTTGCAATCTGATCTGAAGGAGGAATTACTAGACTGTCCCAGGTGCCATGACATCCGGCCTTGTGAGCCAGGGGTAAGACGCGCCAATCCTGCTGCAGCAGCTGTTCATGAAATGGGTGTCTAATTGACTCTGGCGTAGTGTTCGTCTGACAGTGACTTTCTAAGTAAGTGGAGCTGATAGAAATGTGGTACTGCCAGACCAGGCAGTGGCATCAGTCATTTATACACATCATAGTTACCAAGGCACCTTGGTACGTGTGCCTTACAGATTAACTGCGTGACTGCGGCATTGCCCAAGTGTATTGTTGAATCAGGACTAGTTTGGAAGACGAAGTGACTAGAGAGATGGCCCTAGGGTTCCTTATGAAGAATTGAGTTGTTGCCATTAGCCACTTAATGCAGATGATGGCGCTTGGAATTTGCTGTACCAAAGAATTATCTGTGGCCGTCCTGCTCAAGAAGAAGTGTACTCACCGGCATGTCAGAGTAAGCTCCATCGTGAGGCAAGCACCCTCTGGTGTGTCTGAATGAGCGACAACCCACAGCCAGGTGCCTGAAAGAAGGCCACTGACGGAACCTTTTGCTTCTGACGCGAACCTCCGAGCAATGTGCTGCAAGGCTGGCTACCGCAAAGCTCTCTGGTAGACTGCAGTGTGTCGCCTAGAAGTTCCCTGCAATTGGTAAAATCTCACTGCTATGAGAGGTGTTAAAGTGGCATGGTGCCGCTCCCAGAAACTGGATGAGAGACTGCCAGAGGCAGAGATGCATGGTGCTAAGATCAACCAGCATTGGCATAGCCAATAGGTCTCGCCTTTGGGACCTTATAAGTGTTTAGCCATGCAACAGTTGCATAAATAAACACTTATAAGGTCCCAAAAGCGAGACCTATTGGCTATGCCAATGCTTGTTTTAACTGCTGCAATCTATTGAAACCTCACGGAGAACATCAAAGCGGCCGCGAAAGTGATCGCGATCAAACATCAAGGCGGCCGTGAAAGTAATCGCTGTAAAGCGCGACGCCCACGCACATGCACTGTAGCTCTAGGCTGGCCTGGTAGCACTTTTTGGAGCCCTCACAAAATGTCTCGCCAGACCAGCGCATGTGCTGGGTTAGGCGAGACCTAAAAAGGGGTGTGGGGGCGAGGTGAAAGCAGGAGGTGAACCTATAGACCTTATCTTGAACTCTGAACATTAGGGGGTGGGTGCGGGGGGCATAGAACGTCCAGAGAAGGGGTAAATGGATTATTTGCCAGAGGCCCCTGAACGCATATATCTTCATCTGTGAATTGGGTATTCATGCATTGTTGGATGTGTGTTTGAATTAGGTGTGCTTTCTGTGTAGCACTGGGCTCAGCATGAATCTTATTGCACAGCTGGGAGTTGTTATTGATTCCTGAGCATGAGTAGCCCGAGACTGCTCGTCTCACTACCATCAAGAGTCAAGTGCAGAAAGGTTATAGTCGCCCAGTTTGCAGTGCTGTAGTAAAACTGATCCCAGGTCAGCAGTGGCAAAAGGCCTCAATCCCCACAGTTGTGACTCCGTAATCCCTGCCTGCGCCTGGGCTTTCTGGATGAGGTCCTCCATGGTGTGTGTGCTTAGTCCACATGACTACTTCTCTAAGTATCCATTCATATCATTACCTCTGAGTAATTAGGTTTCTTAGCGATATTTTCATTGGCCATGGATAGCCACGTGAGTTACTGCCTGACATTGGGGGTACATATGGTTTCGGTTGAGATGGAGGTGCATTTTCAGAAAAAAAGCATACGTCACATTTCACAAACCTGCTGCTTTTGTCATGGATAGGACACACTGGCAGTATTGCGATATGTATGGAATTAGGATGGAGGGCAAACTCGGTGGCAATACCTGGAGAGTGATTGCATAAAGATTGACACTGCTTGATACCATAGGACTGGTTGTGTTTGAAGTACTGAGGAATGATGCCAGACAGATTCTCCGGGGAAGGCAAAGAAGAAAGGGAATAAGAGGAGCACGCTTAGTAATGTATAAATCGAGTTTTGGCACAAATATTTAAAAAAAATCCAAAAAAAATCTGGCGAAATGCCAGAATACAAATGAACTGCCTATACAGGCACAGTAAAAGTTATTCAAGCCTGTGAGAATAAGGACATGAGAATATGGAATCTGCAAATAATGGGGGTGGTAGTAGTACACCCATTGGTGGTAAGGAATGTGGAGATGCAAATGAAAGCGAGAGAGGGAAGCTGAGAGGTGAAGAGGTTGCCTCAAACGTTTGAAGAGAATAAGATGTGAGAAGGATTAATGTGTTACCTTCTCTTCTGTGTTTTCTATTATATTGCATTTGTTGAATTTTTATAAAGGTAAAGTGTATATCCTTCTGGTCCAGCCTTCTAGAATGTTAGATGGTAGGTTAGTGTTAGTGTAGAATCTTTATCAGTTGGGTATGCTAAACCAGGAACAATTCGCGAATAGGGCTTTGTACTCTGAACTTCATAAACCTTATCTTTTATATCCTGCTGGTGCCTCCAATGTTTTCACGTGCATCCAGGGTTTTTATATGCTTATTAGTCTATTCACTTTTGCCTTCTCTGGTATAATTTGTCCAGCTCACAGTTTGAGGTCTCCTGATTTCAATTTTTTTTTCTCACCCAAGATAAGAACTGTCTGTAATAGTTCTCTTTATGAACTTACCCAGTGATTCGGTTCCTGGTTTCTTTCACAACCCTTGACCTGTTCAGTTAGTTTGTCCTCAGTTTTTCCTGATGCATTGTTTCTTTTACTTAGGCGCTGAAAGCCATCAACGAAGTGGGTGACCTGCTGAGCCTCAAATATTCACGTCACCATCGGGTGCCCCTCTTAGACCGACCCTTCGACGAGATGACCTATGAAGAAACGGAAGACTAACTAGCTCCAGGCTGCTCTGGACATTTACTCTCCTACAGAGGCTGAGGGAAAGAGTGTCTCCCTTATCACGTGATGAAGACAAAAGGGGGTGGGGGGAATCATAACAGCCCAGGTTCACTTTCTGAGCAAAGACTGGGAGTGGGTGGATATACCATTGATCTACTAAATAAGTAAACTGCAGCAACCTCTCGCCTTTCATCCTACAGGTGGGCGCAGAGATGGATCAACACTTTAGGCGAGAATGAACATCCTTTCCTGTGCAGTACATACCCACCTATCTGATTAACCAGTGCCACTCTATTCAATTCATGTGAAGCAACATAGTAAACAACTTACGGTGGCCCACTCCCGGAGTAGTGGGTAGTCTATGTTTTTCCCTGCGTAGGGTGGTACACCATTCCTGCACAGCAACAAGCTCCTCCACACTCGCAGTATTGCGCTGTAGTATGTTGAACCACATGCGGCAATGAGAGATGAACTATAGTGCTCTCCAGTAACTTGCTTGCCTCACGGCACATGAAATCACACTGTTCCTCTGTAGTAATGGCTGCACCCTCACAGCATCGGGAGAGACACTTCCTTACATCAATCTTAAAAGGATCTTCCTATGCCCCCTTCAGATCTCATAACTGTATATATCTACATATGTTCCTTATTTCATTTTTGTCCCATAATGACTTATCAGTTTATATTTTTAACATATTTATTATCTAATGAAAGTTGTGCAAGTTTCCATCAAGGTGGAATGCATTGGTTCCGCTTACCCAGGTTGCTCATATGAAATTCAAAGTTTGGGCCAGTGGGCAGTGCTGCAGTCTGGCTGCCTTCCATGGCTTTGTACAGGCATTGGCGCTGGAAACAGTCCTCTTTTTCTGTAACCAACACAATTTGGAGATGGGAGGGGGATTGGTTTTTGTGTACCAGATAGTTTGTCAAGTAATACACATCAAGAGGATGTCGCACATCAAGATGTCACACTGAAATCTGTCATGGGTCCACTCCATTGCTCTGGGACAAGAACACAGTGGAGATAATCAGTCAGTAGCACGCATTTATTTACCCATGATATTCAGGGCCTAGATGTCCATCAAGGTTTTGCTTCCTTTTTCCGACCAATTATGTGTATAACCTTCATGTATTCTTGCAATAATCAAACGTTTGATTCTGTTGTGTCTTAGCCCTTTAGACCCTACCTCGTGTTCGGAATGATCTTGTAGTTGACAGTTAAAGCTGTGTAGTCAGCTGTGGGTATTGCACTCCATAAGTAATCTGTTTTGAGGCACAGTGTGGGGAGAAAGTATTTGATGATATATGTTCTTGTTTTTGAGTTGAGATTTTTGTGGCTGTGTATGAAGAGTAAGATTCGAGTCTTGCATCTGCCTGGATAACATCCAGTTATTGCTCTTCTGCTTGGTTTGCTGTTGGCGAGGCTGTCCTTCACAGTAGCACAGAAAATCAATCCGTAACCACTGGAAGACGCTGAAGATGCACTCCATGCAGATACTCACCATGCTGAAGCGTGGCACAAAACTCTCTGGAGAAGTACCAGTCATGCGAAAGTGGGTTTAGAGACCTAGGAGGGTCGTATTGGTGGTCATTGAGCTTACATAGTAGAAGTCTCTGATCCTCCGCTCAACTTGGTGCTTTTTGTGTTCACTTAAACAATGATAGGCTAAGAAGAGCGTGCAACACTGTTTCTGCTTGCCACGAACCAGATTGTTTGGCAGAATATAAAAACGAATTGCGTCAAAGTGCAGAGTTTTGTTGTAGACAAATATTAATGTCCTATCCCAGGCAAGTGGAGTGCCATGCTCTTATGGTAAGCCTCAAAATATACACTTCGTCCTGGGGTAGTTTTTTAACAACTGTCAGCCGTTTCGCCTCGATTTAGGTTCTTTCTCCCGGTCACCAGCAGCAATTAAAATCAAGGTCTTCAGTGTTGGCAACTTGTGTCTGTGCTTTAAACTTATCGAATTTTTCTCTTGTACTTCTTGGGTTTTATGGTCCTATACATGTATTCCATTTGATGCACTTATGTGTCTGTTCTGGTCAATTTTCTCATATTGAGAAATTATTAAAATAAATTGCCCACCAAAACTGCATCCAGAATATGTTGAAGAGCTTGAAGGGTTATATGGCTAGTCCGGCAGGTTATCATTGGGTATAACTAGCTCACAGCTTGCCTCTGCCAATAACTTGGCCGCTGGTGAGGTTTGGCATTAAATAAACCCATTTAAACATTGAGATTCATCAACCTGTAGCTCCTGAGAGCATTATGGCAACTGCCCATGTTTAGTTAGTTGCAGAGGGGCATTATGTGTAATTGTGCTGAATCCAGTTTGGCCTTGTGCCACCCGCTTTACAGCCACTAAATGCAAAGTCTGCATATCTCGTGAACTCGGAGCATATTTTTATTGCACCCTGATTTCATGGCTTACACCAGACCTGCCAGAGTATTTCCATTTGATGGGCTCTAGACGCACAGATTCAAGCTTTTGTGTGATCCAGGTTTCATCGTTTTGATGCAGTCATGCTGTATCACCTGTCTTGGCTTTGTAGTGGAATCAAACCTCTGGGGCGGAGTTTCTTGGCACCATTTCTAGCAAAATGTTCTTATGTGGCAGATCAAAAAACCTTTGTATCATCAATCAGAAAGACTCATTGCTTCAAACGGAAATTCCTCTCTTTGAAGAGGCCCACGAGGATTGTCAAACCTGCAGTGGTAATAGCAGAACACTAAATTGTATATGCTCGTGAAATAATGGATTCTGCTAACAATACTTCACTCTTGCTATTGTGTAAGCAAAACACTTGATTTTCTAGGCCCTTTAAGGAATAGCTTTGTATTGCAAGAAATAGGAGTGCAATGCACTGGGGTAATGGGAGGGTTCCTGACAGGAGAAGGGATTAGTTATACCTGACAATCACTCTCTTCTTCATAGGGCTGTACCAAAGATCATCTGGCATCCCTAAAACGGTTGTACCCCTTTGTGACAAATGTAAAGACTTCTCATAGGAGGGGAAGAAGTGGGCTAATGCTAACCTTGCATGCAATACACGAATCCTGGCTGAAACGTTGTGGTGTCTTCATGACTTTGAGCTCTTTATGTTTAAGCATTTCTTGCAAATGTTTTACCTTTTAGTGACACTTCAATCTCTTTATTCGATGTGTAGCTATTCCTCTTTTAATTTTGTTGTTGTGCAAGTAGGGTTCGCTGGCCACCTCCATCCAAAGCATCTTCTTGCAGCTTATTTATAGACGTGAACAGAAGGCTGTCTTTATGGACTCGCTCATTGCCCTGCAACATCTCTATTGATGCTGATGCTCTTGCCGCAATGCTAGTATGTTGCATCTCCCTGGTGTCACTGTGTCCAGTGAAATCTTCCAGATATTTCAGGATTATAAACCTTCTCAAAGCCTGCTGCAGACTGCTGCTGTTCTAAATTTTAATTTTCGCCAACCAAACACCTTAGAACAGTATTGAATTCTGTTGTTGTTGTGACAATAGTTTACAGTGTCCGAGCTCATAATGTCATGTAATCAGACTGAACCAATCATTAAGACTAATTTGCCATTTTAAATGACTTCAGTAACCAAAGGTATAGATTGGGCAGCATGTTTTCCTTTTAGGGACCTTTGCCTGAGCTACCTAAATGATTCTGGAGTGGTTGGTATAGTATTATCAGATCCTGAATGTCCAATGCCGGTCTCCTGCAGAGTGAAACCTCCACTAGGTCTGAGTGTCTTGTACTTTTATTCATTAGATAGGACCGACAGGACTGTACATAAGCCATCAGTTATGTTTCATAAAATGGACTGAACACCCTGAAATTGCAATGTTTGGGATGTTTTCTATGTAGGGCTTAATGCAAGCCAGGCTATTGTTGGTGGAAATTTAGCAGTTGTTCCTTTGCAAGCCTAGCAATGAGGATTTAGCTAAGAGCAGGAATATACTTCAGAAGATGCATAGGTACTTTTCACTGATTAAGACCGTAAATGTCTCTGACCGTACTCAAATAGCCAAAAGTCCTGATCTATTAACAGAAGCCTTCCTCATGCCTGTCTTTCAGAAAACCTCAACCGAAGGCCAATTTCACCTGCCCACAAAGATGCTCATGTGTTTTGCGCTCTGGAAGTAGGGCTTGCTGGTCTCTTGAAAGTTTAGGTTTTCTGAGTATTCGGGGAAGAAACGGGAAGCCATTATCATTGAATTATTGGGCTGTATCAGTGTATGTCTGTACTGTGGGCGAGTTCCAGAAGCCAACACAAGTACTTGGATGAAGTATAATGGGAGAGATTTTTGAGTTGAGTGGCATGTGGATATGACGTGATTTTCTTACATTAGTGGGTCACAGACTACACCCTCGACCTTTCAAGCATATTGTACTCTCACCATTCCACAATCTTCAGATTGGACCAAAAAGCACAGTGACCAAAAGCAATACTTCAGCAAAAACACAGCAAAAGATGCCCAATTCCTACTTTGTAGTTTACCGCCAAATGTTGGGCACTCAAGGACCGATCTGTGGCCTGATGAGCAGTTGTGATATCTGCTTTCTTCACCATGAGATCTGATTGAATTGCTTTGTTGTGTTCCCTTCGCCAGCCCTCTCGCTGTGGTGGGCAACCTGTGCAAGGGAAGTGGCTGATGTATGATAGAGGTTCACCTCTGCACAAGTGTGCACACATTCCTGCTTTAAACTGAAGGGGAATGCCTAGTTGCCTGGAAAAATCTTATTTTGTATAGAAATAAACAGTTCATGGAGGCTTGTACAAACTCTCTAAGGAATCGTACAATATACATTTGAAGTATAAAAAATGCCTAAAACTGTTATTCTTTTTGGTATGACGAACTAATAAACTGACCATGAAGAATAACCATTGTTTTACCTTTTGGACATTTGTTCTTTGTGAAGCCACTTGTCATTTCCTTTTATTTTTATATGAACTGCAAATGTAGGGCTGTTAGTAAACGTGTTCCCTCTTAAAGTACTTGGTACCTTTAAATGCAGCCAAAATCCCTATCTGCATGGACAGTGGGAGGCTTTGTATTTTACACATTTCTGTCTTTGTGTGTTGCTTATTTGGTTTTATCCATCTGCTTTGTGCTGTAGGGAAATGCATGGTGAGTATGGCGATGTTGGCTAGTGAGTAATACTGAACTGGAGTTTATGTGCTTTTCCATAATTTTCCACTTGCCTGAGGATCAGCATTTGCCAGTCGTCTGATGCCATGCCCTTTATACGCTTCTCGCCTGAATGTTTTTAACTGTATTCCGATAGTGTTTCATACCCCATTGTGTGGCGCTGAAGTGCATTTTGGGACGGAAAACACACTACAATGTGTGGAGGGTACTTGGTTGAAAAAGTGTTATAAACGCTATGAGCCTATGTGCGGGGAGCGTTTTGGTGGTGTTCATAGGTGGCCAGACAGATGGAACATACTCAGATTAGGTAGCTTGTGGGAAATCTGCCCTTTCTTCATGGCCCGTGTCTTTTTCACCTTTTGCTGGATCCTATATTTTGTCTATCTTTAGAACTCTGCAATTTGCCCCTGCTTTCCAGGAGTAAAGTGACTGTGCTTCCCCTTTTATTATGGTCGAATTAGCATATTGCTAAGTGGTATATTTAACTTGCATACAAGTCCCTAGGATATTGTACAAGGTGTACTGAGGGAATGGAAGTACTGAGGGAATGGAAGTTAATTGCCACTAGTGGATTGCACCATCTATTTTACCATCCACTACAGTGGTAATGCAAACAGGACTTCAGGCCTACCCTGTATAGCAGGACTGTAGCAGTGTAAAACCTTCAAATCGACCTGTCAAAGTAAATACTTTTGACAGGTCAAAACCTCCCTTGTAAATATTAATAAGACACCCCTAAATAGGCCTTGTAGCACACAAGGCAGGGTGCATGGTATTTAAAAGTAGGACATGTAGACATTTAGTGTTAACATGTCCTTACAGTGACTAGACTAGCACCCAAAGCTGTTTCCTATGGAAATAACTAGAGTGCAGATTAAAATACTAATACAGTATCTCAGAAATGAGAACAGCTGGAAAAATAATTAAAAAAAAAACAATTTTTAATAGTTCTTAATCAATTTCTGTAATGAAGCTGAAGTTTTAATAAATATTAAGGGAAAGCAACTTTTAGAAAGTTATCTTTTTCCTGTCTGACATTCCTGGAGCCAAATTTGCATTTGCTCTCCCAGCAGGCAATTAGCCTTGAATGGGTGTAAAATGCCTTCCGGGAGCAAATAGGCCGATCTGGATGGGTGGAGAGGACTCTTTGACCTTCCCAGTGTAGGTAGGGTCGGGTCTGTAGTCCTCTTTTTGACACTACAGTGCTGTCACATCCTGCTTGTGTTTAAAATCCTGCTTGACAGGTCTGCTGGGTTCACATATAATATGTGGGGCCCACTGGAAAGGGGCAAGAACAGGATGCAAAGACAACTCTTGTGGATCCACTGTTGACTGCTGAAGGAGACTGCTTTTTTCCTACCAGTCTTTTGTCTCTGGGTACATTGTGGATACAGTAGTTGCTGCAAAATGGAGTTTAGTGTCAGATGTGGTAGGGCATTAGGATTATCATAGTTCACGCCCCACACAGAACCCCCACTCTCAGAACCCAAGTTTAGTGTGGCCTTAGACATTCACCATCTTGAAAACACCCAAAGTGGGTAGGTTTGGCCCTGGAAACTTTTACTGAATTAGTTGGGGCCTGCCCAGGAATGTGGCATCTCCAGTCATCCACTTCTGAACACTCCTGGACGTAAGGAAGTTCAGAAGAGGACTGAACTTGTTGTCTGGGACCTAAGAGGAGACTTGAAGAACTTGTAGCCAGGACAAAGAAGTGACCTTTATGTGTCATAAGGCTGACCTGTTCAAGCTACAGAGATACGACAAGCTACAAGTGGCCTTTTCTAGCTGACCAGTGTGAACTGGACCTGGACGGTAACCAGCTAGTGGCCTCTGCCGGGCACTCTGTGAGTCTCCAAGTGTCCCTGCCCAGACGTCCTAGGGGCCTCAGAAGAGCACTCCTATGGTTGATTGGGACTGAACCAAAATCAGAAGGTAAAATCTTCGACCAGGACAAACCTGATTGGGTTATCCAACCCATGCTCCATCACGGTCTGCCTCAAATTTTGCCTAGGTCCCGGTTTCCCACTACCATAGGCTTCCAATGGCACTGTCTGCTTTTTGGTGCTATTTTCTCTGAAATCTTTAAGAATGTATATCTCCTTTTTCCCTTATTGGATTTTTGTCATTTTGTTTATTGAATTTTCCTCCGTTTCCAATTTGGTTTGGGATTTTTATCAATTTGCATTCAGACTTTATTACTGGTTTTGTACTGCCTAAATGCTTTACACATTGCCCTCGTCCAAGTGAGGATACTTCATGGCTGTTCAAGTTGCTGATTTGATCTCTTGTTACCGATTCAATCGGTCAACACTGCCCTTCAAATACAGATGATGATTTATGCTCCCTCCTAGATTATGGACCATCGAGAAGCCATACCGGTATCACACTGCAAACCCCAGCGGGTGACCATAACAGGAGCCGTATACACTGTGAACAGGTTGCTTACCCCTGTCCTGAAGAAGACCCGCAGGCCGAGGCCTCAACTTTCCCTCTGTGCCCCAAGTTGGGTCGAAACGTCGACGCCCACCCCCAGCAGGCCTGGGCCATAAGCCTCTCACCCCATCGTGCAAATGAGGATACATCTCTTAAATATTGAATGAAATATGCTGAGTTATTGTATAATTGATCATCCCTTCCCAGGCCAATTTAGATTTATCAGTCCGTCTTGATTTACTACAATCATTTGCTCTAAGACTACTATTCGGAACTCTTTTCCTTCCCCTACCTTATTCTCTCTCCATTAGAGCACCTCCTTTTTGCACGTTCCTTTGGAGCAACCTTCTTTCCTTTTCTTTTTTATATCGACTGTTAGTTGACTTAATTTATGATTTATAAATACATGCTGTTTTGAAATCTCTTGGTTGTTGCACATCATACTTTAACTGTTTATGGATTTATGTAACCGCAAGCTGACTTGACGCATGCTCATGAGTTAAATTGAATGACAATTGTTTAGAAGAAACAAATTGTGCAAAAGAAAGGTCTAGGACCATTGTTTCCTGTGCCATGCAAAGAACTGCATTCCGCTGTGAGGTCTTGCTTGATACAGGAAGATGATTTGTTAATCAAACTCTCACAAGGGCTGAAAGAAAGAATCCATATCTCCCAATTCTACTGAAGTTTTGTAGTGAATTGCAGAAAACAAGGCACCAGTTAAAGCTTGCTAAATCACTTCACCAGAGGCGAGAAAACAGAAGGTGGCTCTACAGGACACACTCTAGAATAGAGGACGGCCAGCCAGACTCATTGTAGGTTTATATGAAATCCAGATATTCTTTCATTTAGGATGCAGCTGAAGGGCCGCCATAGGGGAAAATATAGTAATCAGATAAATGCAGCCTTTTTTTTTTTTTTATAAGCAAATATTTTATTTCTGCATAAAAGACAAAATCAAGGATGACATACAACAGTTCGCTATACTTGGCATCAATAAAACCAATCATGGAAGCATTGACAAGCAAATGCAAAAACCCACCCCTTCTCCCCAACCCCACGCCCTCTGCGCCCCCACCCTTCAAAACAGGCCCCCCAGCCATTTCCCCCATACTTTGCGGAATTTTTTGGGGCAGCGTACATCGACCGCTCCTGAGCGGCACACCAATCCACCCCTCTACTCCAGGTAGCCCCTCTGGGCGGGTCCGGCTGTGACCACACGGCTGCTATATCCCTCTTGGCTACCATTAGGGCAGTAGTTAGAAAGTACTTTTCGTTACGGGACCTGTCCAGCCCGTCCGTTATGCCCAGCAGAGCCATTCTAGGGTCATGGGGGACCTCCCATCCCAGGACTTCAGTTAGCTCGGTTTCAATCGTTGTCCAGTAACTCTCCAGGCGGGAACAAGACCATACCATATGAAAGAAATCTGCCGGATCCACCCCACAGCGAGCACATGAGGCGTCCATGCGGAGGCCTGCACGATATAGGCGGTCCGGAGTCAGTTTAAGCGGCGTGGAGGTAGTAAAGTTGGATGAGCCGCAACCTGGCGGAAGTGGTAAGCGATCGAGGTGCCATAAGGGCGTCCCTCCAGTCCGCATCATCCAGGGGCCCCACCCAAGCCTCCCATCGCTGTTTTAGTCCGCTCCAATCTACCGGGGTATTGTTAATCAGGGATTTATATATGCTGGATATTCCCCCCCTTCCCCAGACACCCTAACATCACCTGAGCCTCGGGCGGGCTATGAGCAGGCAATCTGGAGTCCAGAGGGACATGGGCTTGGACCGCATGACGCAGCTGAAGATATCTATAAAATTGAGAAGGCTGTAACGAGAAGCGGGTCCGAAGCTCCTGGAAGGAACACATGTGGCTCCCCCGCCATATATCGCCCAGGCTGGAGATCCCTAGAAGATCCCACTGCCGAAATCCTTCAAGTCCCGCCACCTCCCACAGCCATGTTCCGTGCCAAAGTGGTGCGAGCTGTGTTTTCATCCCTGACCAGTGGGTATGCCGCAAAGCTGCGCGCCACGCCAGAAAAAGGGCCCGCACGACATCGGGGAGCGATAGGGAAACCGTCGCCCCATAGAGCATGTTCTGGATAGAGGAGAACCCGAGACATTGTACCTCGAGTCGATAGGCCGGATCATCCCACCCATTCGAGAACCAGTCATGAATCACCAGCAGTTGGGTGGGCAAATAATATAGATACAGATTAGTCATGCTCATGCCTCCGTCGTAGGAGGGGACCCTGCAGCGATCTAAGGCCAACCGGGGCCTGCCGTTGCCCCAGAGAAATTTAGTCGTCATCTTATCCAGTTCCCGGAACCACGGGCGCGGAAAGGGGCTCTGAGTATTTTGTAACCTGTACAGAAACTTGGGGAGGATCATCATCTTATAGAGGGCGACCCTCCCCAACGGATTCAATGGGAGTGACTGCCACCTAAGCATATCTGATCTGGTCTTGTTGACTACGGGAGCCACGTTGAGGGCCCAACAGAGTTCCGGAAGGAGGGTGACCCAGATCCCCAGGTATTTAAATGAGTCTCCGGAGGGGAATGTGAGATTGCCAGTCGAAACACTCCCTCGACGGGTGTATCGGGACCAGTACGGATTTTTTAGGGTTCAGATGAAGACCCGACGCTTGGCCAAACCGGCGGAAAATCTGGCGGACCCGGGGTCCCGAGGTCGCTGGATCAGAAAGATAGAGGAGGACATCGTCTGCGTAGAGGGCAATCTTGTCAGGGGTCATACCTGGCCAGTCCCACCCGCGGACAGTGGGGTCCGACCGAATCAGTACAGCCAGTGGTTCCATGGCCAGAGCGAATAGGAGGGGCGAGAGCGGACATCCCTGACACGTCCCTCGACCTATGAGAAATGGGCGGGATAGAGCCCCATTGACCAATACACGGGCCCGCGGGCTCGCATACAGGACAGCGACCATGGCACGGAACCGGGGACCGAAGCCCATGCGCTCCAGGATATCACCCAAGTATGCCCACCCCACTGAGTCGAAGGCCTTTTCAAAGTCGACCAGCAGAAGGGCCAGATAGGGGGAAAGGTGTCCTCGGTGTGTCAGGGCGAGATGCAGGTGCCGCAGGCAGTGTCTGGTCCCCCGATCCGGCATAAATCCACATTGGTCCGGGTGGACCAGGGAGGCAAGAGACGGGCGCAACCGCTGCGCGAGGATCGTGGCATAGATCTTGAGCTCGGTATCAATAAGGGATATCGGCCGGTAGTCCGAGCAGGACTGCGATGGGGACTGCGTCTTGGGAAGGACAACTATGGTAGCTGTGTCCGTTTCAGGCCGGAACGAACCCTTCTCCACCACCTCTGCAAACAGGTCCCGAAGCCTCGGGGCCAGGGTCTCACGATAGTGAGCATAGTATTCCTGAGGGAACCCATCTGGTCCCGGGGTCTTCCCGGGCGCCAGGCGGCTAATCGCCTCCTCAATCTCCTGCAGCGTGATAGGCGAATCGAGGGTCTCAGAAACCTCCCGTCCCAGCCGCCCAAGCACCGCCCCAGTCGCCCCCAGCAACTCCTCAAGGAAGATCTCAGACGCCCGGGTTCGATATTACCGGGAATAATAGTCAGCGAAAGTTTGGGCCATTGCCACCGAGACCGTTTGGGTTCCGCCTGCAGAATCCTTGATGGCAGGAATGATCCTGCCCGCCCGGGGGTAAGTGGCCAGCCGGTGGAGAAGTGTACCGTTTTTGTCTCCCCATCTGTATACCCGGGCCACCGAGGAGCGCCACAGAGTCTTCGCCGCCTCCAGAGAGTGTAGGCGAATCTCCTCCCGCAGGAAGGCCAGGCGGCGCAACCGTGTGCTGTCTCCCAACGTCCCCTGGTGTCGCTCCAGCTCCAAGGCTTGAGCTTCGCAAGCCGCGAGTTGCTGGGATTGAGCACGTCTCTGCCGTTGCACATGCCCCTTAGCGGCCCCCCGAATAGTCGCCTTGCCGGCCTCCCAAAGGACGGCAAAGGAGGGGACGGAGCCCGCATTGTGAGAATAATAATCAGCTATCTCGCCACCGACCACTTTCCGAAGAGCTTTGTCGTGGAGGAACCAAGCGTTCAGACGCCACATCGGACGGGCAGAAAGGGGCGGTGGGCCAAGAGCAAGGAGCATTGGCGAGTGGTCCCAGAGGCCTCTCGGGAGAATGCGTGCATCCTGCACCCCTGCGCATTCGGTAGACGGGACGAAGATGAGGTCGATCCGGGCATGGGAGTGATGAGCCGCCGACGTGTGGGTGTACCGGCGAGCCTGCGGGTGCCAGATCCTCCAAACATCGCACAGGCCCTGAGATTCAGCCCAGGTCGAGAGCTGCTTTGCGGGAGCGACTCGGGCCAGGGAGATCGGTCCCGTCGAGTCCAGTTGGGGCGTGTAGACAGCATTAAAATCTCCGCCTAGAATGAGTGAGCCTGCCGGAAGCGTCGGGAGGAGGCCCGCGGTGTAAGAGAGGGCCGATGACAGGAGGGACGGAGCCGCGTAAAGGGACAGCAAGGTGAGGGGTCGCCCCTCAAGAGTACCACATACCGCCACTACCATGCCCTGGGGGTCCAAGTGCACCTGGGCCAGGACGAAGGGAAAGGACTTGCGGAGCAGGATAGCGACCCCCCGGGATCCCCTCGCAAAACCTGAGTGCCACACCCTATCATAACCATAGCGGGTAAGAAAGGGACATTTATTGCCCAGAAGGTGGGTCACCTGGAGGAGGAGCACATCAATCTCTGCACGCTGCGCATATTTAAGGACCGCCATGCGTTTAAAGCGATCTAAAAGACCATTGACATTCCAGGACAATACGCGCATGGCGGCCTTGGGAACAGGCGGGTCAGCCGTGGTCCACGACAGAAAAGGGGGTCAATGGAGGCGCGGCTGCGCAAGCCCCCAGAGAGGAAGGACAGCGGGACATCGAGCAGGAGAGCAGGTCAAAGGTTACAAGATGCTGTGGAACAACAACAAAGAGGGAGTCACCCCCCACCAACAAAACCTTCCCTAGGAGCAAGAAACAGCCCCAAACCAACCCCAATCCCCCACCCCCCCACCCTATACTTCGAAAACAGAAGCATCTGTCGCCCGAACAAAATGGAACAACCACCAAGCTAAAACGTTCGGGCTTGAGCACTAGTGGACGCCTGATACAACAGAAATCAAGCCTGATTCACCTGCCCTGGCCCAGAGCAACACAGACACCGGAGCACTCCAGCCCAGGCCCGAGCACCAGCAACCCCCCCCCCCCACCCCCCCCCTCCCCGACGAAACACAGAGTGTCAAATGTTAGGGCTGCGAGAAAGGTCTGAGGTGTCCACAGGCGCGGCAAGCCGGGCTGTGGGACCCGCCAGCCGGGGTGACACGGCCCGCCGCCCGCCAGCCACGGGACTGGCGGGTGCAGCCGAGGAGGCAGAAGAGGCCCTTGACCCCCGGCGCGGCTGCCCCCCGGAGCGTGTGATGATCGCCTCCTCCGCCGTGCGCTCCCGGGGTAACGTGCGGTGCCGCCGCCGGGTCCTCGATGTCCGGGGCCTCCCCCGCCCGCCCATAGGCGATCCACGTCCAGAGTGCTCCTCTGTTAACCAGGACCAGGCAGCTCGTGGCGTATCGAAGAACAATGTCTTGTGCTGGAAGATGACCCGAAGGCGGGCCGGGAACTGAAGCTGATATTGGAGGCCCAGGGAGCATATCTTCTGTTTCACTTCAGTGTAAGATCGGCGCAGTTCCTGGACTTCTCGAGTGTAATCCGGGAAGACCATGATCTTGAGATTTTGGTAGTGGAGGGTGTTTGTGCGCCGGGCCTCGCGGAGAATGGCGTCCCTGTCTCGGAAATTTAAGATCTTGAGGAAGAAGGGCCGGGGGGGCGCACCAGGGGGCCTGGGGGCCAGGGATTGATGGGCCCTCTCCACTACGAACGAGGCAGATAGGCTGTCCACCGGCATCCAGGATCTGAACCAGCGCTCCATAAAGTCGTCCCCCTGGCCCGATTCGACCCCCTCCGGTAATCCCACCAGGCGCAGGTTGCTGTGCCGGGCGCGGTTTTCTGCATCTTCGACCCGGCGGTGTAGTTCTTTGGAGTGGGTGGTCAGTTCTCGGACTTGGTCCTGCAGGTGGCGGATGTCATCCTCAGCGGTGGATATTCTGGATTCTGCTTCCGAGATGCGGGTGGTAGCGTTCCGCAAGTGCTGCCGGAGAAGAGCAACATCCACCTTGACCTCTCCCACCATGCCCTCCAGGGAGGCGCGAGACGAGTTGATGGCCTGCAGGATGGCGGCAAGGTCCGCAACGGGGGCCGGGGCTGGCTCGCCCGTAGGGCCGGACCCCTTCTCAGAGGTTGTGAATTTGTCCATCCTGGTTTGGGTGGCCACGGGTGTTGGCTTGGCTGCCTTATCCTTACCCATGGTGGGGGCGCCCCGGGCGCAGCGTTCAGTGAGGCCGAGCAACGGGTTGGGAATACCCCTTTAGGACGTCGGCGGATGCTGACGAGGCGAAGTGGAGGCAGAAGGAGGCACAGCCGGGGTATGCCTCGTAGAGAAATGGCCAGGCACCTCCAGACCCACCGCTCAAGCCCTGGCGGGCCTCCCAGCAGGACAGCCAGTCACACCCCCGGCCACAGCAGTGCCCGCAGCCTTCCACGGACAAGGCGAGGTCCCGCACCTCAGTTCAGGGCCCCGGGCCTATGTAGTGTCTCCCGACTGCCTCGCAGATGACAGACCGCCAAGGCCTCGATGCGTGCGTGCAGCCAACCCCTCCGAGGGGGCGCCTCGCCAGCGCGGTCACCCCCCAACTCCAAAGGGGGGACGTCACCACAAGTCGGACCTCTCCTACCGGGGCCCGGAGCACCGCACCCCCAGCAAGGCCAGTCACGGAGCAATGGGAGGGGGAGGATGGCACACACTCCTCGAACCCCCCCCCCCCCCCCCCTGCCGCCGGTGCGCGGCCTGAACCCAGAAGAGGGCCCCTCGGCACCCGGAACCCCTCAGGCAGCCTCGGTACGACTGGGCCAGTGCCACACTGCAGACAGGAGGAGGAGGGGGGGTCCCGGGCCCCTGGCCGCCGATGCCCAGCCCGATTGGGGGGGTCTCCTCTCTGCACCCGGCCCCCACAGCAGCCCCTGCGATTCTGTCCCTCGCAGCCGCACTCACCGCCTGCTCCACCGCACCATTTTGCTCGTGGGGGTCCGCCTCACCACTCCTGGGCCTCCACGGGTCGCCATCAGATCAGGGACTCGCTTCTCCGGCTCCGTCAGGGCCCACGGCAGCCGCTGCCGCTCCCCCACCGGCAGGGTCGGGCCTACACCCCTCGTGGGCACCGCGGGCTCAATTTGCAGCTCGTCCGCGTCTCAGCTCCACAGCCGCCGCTGTGCACCGCCGGTCTGGCTCCGCGGCTTCCAGGCGGGTCCCGCGATAACAACGGCACCTCAGGATCGGGCCCGGGGCAGCTCCGCACGCCTCCGTGCCCAGATCGAGCCGGCCAGGGCAGTCTAGGACGGAGCCAGGAGGATTCGTGGGGTCTGGCGCCGGGAGCCTTACTGAAAGGCGGCCATGCCGGTCAGGCGCCACCTAGCGCTCTCGATAAATGCAGCCTTTAAGAATATAGTCTCAAGGGCTACCATTAATTGTTGAACTGTCAATTCCCAGGCCTTGGGATTCCACAGAAAACGGTAAAGAACTGTTTCCACCTCAGAAATGCACTGCTCGTGTTGTAGAGAACACAAATAAACCAGTCTTTTCTTAGGTGACATACTTGCCTTTTAATCTCAGGTTTTTGGCATGAAGTTCCACAGAATCTCTTCAATATGTGGCTTGATCATGAGCATTACTTTGGCCCCAAGGTGGGTGAGATGTTGGAAAATTGCAAATAAGACAATGACGAGGGTAAAGGTTGTGCTGCAACATCATCCTTTCAACAAATGTATTATAATGTTCAACAAATAAACGTCTGTTGGTAGCATTTTCAACAGCACAAGGTGCTGTTGAGAATATATGTTTAAGACGCTGCTAGCTCAAGGGTCAAAGAGCTTCAAGGTAGAGGATCCTCTGACACTATGCAGTCAACTCCATTCCACCTCCTATGTTCACTTGACTATTGTTCAGTACTTCGAAAGGTAGACACACCCACCATTAACATGTTCGCTACTAAAGAAAATGCAAACTGTCCAAGCACCCACAGCCTCAGTCCCTGGCTAATGCATTATGGATGAGTTGCTCAGGCATATCTGCTATGCTTTTCCACATCCCCTTCCGAAATTCTTTAACTTTTTTTTATTATTAAAAAGTACTCATCATACAACATGTAGGGGAAATGAAATCAAAATATCACATGTCATTTACAGCAGTAAAGATCTACATCTTAAAGGCCAAAGGATGGATGGATGGATACACATCAAGTATGACTCTTTTATGGCCTGTGACAGAGCGTGGAATGTTCACCCGTAGTAGCTCAACAGGAGCGATATACTCATCCCTCCCGCCCCACCAGGCCTTCCTCATATCGGTGTCCCCTAAAGGCACGCCATGCCGTCCACACTTTCTCACATTTCGTAGGGCAGCCCCTCCTCTGGTAGATTTCCTGTCCCACCCTCTGGCACCAATCGAGGTCCGACTCCATCCTCAATAGATGGAGGCTCCATCTTACCCCATGCTCGTTCTATATTATGCTTGGCTACCCCAGCTGCCAACGCTAGCCAGATCTTTTGATACCTGGGCCAGGTTTCCTCCCCTGAACTTAAGAGGAGCCTATTTAGCATTCATGGGAACTTTAGGGGACAAGACTTGGGACATTACGTCCGTGACCCCTTGCCAATTCCTGTATCACTGGACATTCCCACAGGATATAGAAAAATGTGCCCTCACGCCTGCACCCCCAGAGGCACTGTCTGCTCTACCTATCCTGTTCATCACAGTCGTCAAAGGGTAAGACTTGTGCAGAATTCTGAGTTGCATGAGCTGGAACCAGGTGTGAATAGCTATTTCCCATGGGCTCTGTATGGCGCCTACCCATGCTTGTCTGTCGCCTAGAGCTGCCATCCATTAGTCTCTCAATTCTCCCAGTAGATTAGAATAATTTGACTAGCTTCCTATATATTGTAGAGATCCACTTGTCTGGGATGGGCTTCGTAAGTAAACTGTCCTCCAGAGGAGACGCCTCTGGTAGTTTCTGAAGAGCATGGCCTAGCTGGAGGTACCCATACTGTTCTGTTTCCACCAGTTCTCATTCCTGGCGAAGGACCTCAAGTCCTATCAAGACCTGGTCTTTCCAGATGTCCCCCAGGTGCTCAATACCTCGAGAATCCATCCAGGCTCCCCGCTTCATGTAGTAGGTCACTGCCCCATAGTGCTGAGAGGTTGGTGAGCCTATCCTCCCAGCCCAGATAAGTCGTGGCCTCCCTCCAAATCCTGACCACCACCAGAGTGTCTGCTGGCAAGTCATGCTCCATCTTCCTACAATACCACACATCGGATTCTTATGTGATGTCGAAGTTCAAACATAGGTCAATGAGTCTCATTCTAATAATAACAACCTGGGAAAGACTGCCCGTGTTCTTAGCACTCCTGGAACTTTAAGTTCATCCACAATAGAAGCTTCCCCTTCAGGGCAGATCGATCTCATGGGTAGTTCCGGAATTGAAATCTAAGGGAAATAAACCTTCCGATTTAGCACCTGAGGTCATAGTTTGGTTATCGCAAATTACGTGAGGAATGTATGCAAATCTGGCAGGAGGCACACTAGCCCACTATGCAAGCGTGTTACTCTTAAAAGTGGAAGCAATTTGCACACAATTGGTTTACTCAAAACACACAACAGATGATGACTTTGGTGCAAGAATTAATCTGCGCTCTCCTGCTCCATCAAAAGGCAAATTTAGGATACAATCTGCTTACATTTAGCAGCAATGATTGCTTATATGCAAAACCGAGAGAACATATTCCCTTTATTAAGGCATTCATGGAGGACTTTAAGAAATTAATCCCTCCAAGGGTGCTACGAGTGGCTATGTAGAACCTTAATGTGGGACTTTTCTGATGGAGATTTGTAATTGCAGATTCCTCACCTTAGAATATTCTCCAGGTGTCAGACTGGATCCGGAAAGTTTTGAGCAGTAAATCTGTGCCAGCATGAGACGTGGTTGGCTCTTCGTCCAAGTCGGAAGTGACTGGCACGACCCAGTGCACTGACATCCGTTTCTTTCTTTCCACACCAACAGTGCGGATCCAGATAGTAACCTAGTTTGCTTTTTGACCACCCTTTGACCTCTAGTCTACTCATTTTGAGCTATTGCACCAGTGCGCCAGGGACATGTACTCCAACAAACCTACGGGTTTCAAACCTTGTAGGGGATGTCACAGATAAATATCTGTTTCTGATCCTCACTTGGTCAGTCTTTGGTGCCTGAAGTCGTACCAAGACGCCTGTGCAGCCTGTCATTCGATGCATTTGACGACATGCAGGAGTGAGCCATGAAGCTCCTAGTGGTGCTGCACAATAAGGCACTATTCTATACAATAGGACAACCCAATCTCCCCCCAACTGATTATTTCATGAGTTTTGCCGATTGGAGCAAAAGTTATTTTGCCTGTTTAAAAGTCTACTGCTTGATGTAGATTGATGTATATGGAATCTCTGAGCTTTATGCACCATTGATTATTTTGCAAGCATTTTCAACTGTTATTCCTTTCCAACACAGAGTCCTGAAAATGGTCTTGCGGACCTTTTTGGACATCTGAGACACTGCATCCTCTTTAACAGCATTGATAACGACATATATATTATACATATGGTGCATTTTCCGTCATTGAACTGGGCGCACCTTTTAAAAGGTGCGCCTAGCGCAGTGAAGGGAAATGCACCGTATCATGATGAATGCGCTGCCCTCAGGGCAGCCACGGACTCTCGGTGCCCTGGCGGCAGCACATTCATGTAAAAAAGAGCGGCTGCTTTGAAGCTGCTCTGTGGTTTTACAGTGCAGGCGGCAACCCGCCTGCACTTTTAAAGGGGATTAGAGATCCCCTTGCAGGTGGGTGCAGTGACTGCACCAGCCTGCAAGGGGATGTCTGGGTGATTCATAGGACCACGTTTACTCCCCAATGGGGCTGCTCGAGGGGGGGGGGGGACAGGGCGGGCACCGACCGTGTGCCTCCTGAAAGCTTCTTGCCCTCTGCGCCCACATCTGTAATACAGCGCAGAGGCAAAGGGCAGCCCTCATTTGCATGGGGCATGCCCACATGCAGATGAGGGACCGCCCACTGGAGATTGTGTCAGTGCTTTGTGTGCCAGCGCTATCGGTTTTACAGAAGGGGCCGCACAAGCGTCTGCGTCCCATTCTCATCTGTAATACCAAAGTGATCGGGGGGGGGGGGTTGTCACGAAGCGATCACAAAGGCCCATTGTACCCCTGGGGCATTTTCTGTAATACAGCCCTTGGTCCTCTCTGAACATTTGAAATACAAGGATGAATATTATATAGGACTGAGGATTTAATAAACCTATATGGTTAAGAGGATTTTTATTTGCCTCCTCATTTCCCCGGTTGGAATACACTCTACATAATGCACAGGGATTGTGGGTTGGTGCCAGTGTTATATTGATTTAGTGCTGTATATACTGCTATGTCTCTGCTTGTAATGTAATATTAACTCATTTTCTATATAAAGATATATTTTTGCTAATAGCAATACGCTACTAATTATCTGAGAAATTTCCTGATAGTTTGCTGTTGGATCTTTATATTGACCAATATACTATTTTGCTGATTGGTATACAAATAATTCCTCCAGGGAACGCGTTTATATTCTAGCACAAGAAGGCATGGCATAGTTCCTGGTCCCGATCCTGTGGGAGATCGCAACCCAAAGTCAGTCTCACAATCAATAGTTTTCCAAATCAAAGTCTTAATCAAAGTCAGTAAGTCAAAGAAGCTCAAAAAGTTGTCAAATCATCACTCTTCTAACCCCTCTCGACCTCATGCTTCAAGGCCCCGCCCATACACTCCTTCAGAGCCGGAGGCCGGGTCTGCTCTACGCCTCCCTGAATTCCATGGAGCCAGAGTGACCCCTGCCCAACTTAGGGAATTTTCTAGGCCATACATTCCATCTGTGGGTCAGTGACTCCCTCTGGTATGGCTTGGTATCCCATGGAGCCAAGAGGTGCTGCATCTACGATTCTGACCGCAAGACTGGTCATGGCACCCTCTGCATTCGCCCCGAATATGGTCCGACTCCGGCACAGGGGCCAACACCTACACTGGCCTTCTGGTGCCACACTTGATATCACCAGTGCCACTCAATGACGCAGAGCCCATTCTCCTGGCTGACTCGGAGACAACACTGCCACGTTGCCGTTTGACGTCTAACCCACTGCCGATCTGACCACTTCATCTGATCAAGACTTCTAGAGGCAGATTCATTACCTTGGAGTTCTCCCCAGGCGTAAGACTGAACCCTGAAACTTTCTTGAGCAGTACCCATGTGGTAGGCTGCGATTTGTGTGCCATCATTCAAGCTGGAATTGACGCATGCAGTGCCTATATAGGCTGCACCCCAACGTGCTGTAAGTTCTTTTCTTTCTGGGCCTGTCAGCGCAGATCTAGGAAGAGCTTCCTTTTAGTCAGTTTTTTACTAACTTTTTTTCTACCTTTAGTCGAAGTTTTGGGAGGTTTTCCCCCCTGGTGTGGAAGGAATGTCATCCAAGAAGCTTAGCTTCAAGTCATGCGGTGCCTGTTGCTGCTCGATGTCTGTGGCGCACCTGCACCTTGTTTGCCTCTGGTGACTCGAGTGCGACCACGACCCTGCTCCGATTGCCGTGCCATGCACCTGAAGGCCTTGAGGAAGCGATCTCTCAGGATCCTGACGTGACGCCATGACAATCCCGATCGAGAGGAAGGTCCCTGGAGCAGTCTGAGTCCGAAATCCTCGTCGCACCCACTCAGGTCATCAGGGTAAGTCCCACTACAAGAAGAACAAGAATTGAAAGCGTACTTCAACTTCACCTTGTCCGACGAGGAGAGGGAGCATCACTCTAGGCCCGGCTCCGCGGTTGAGCCTGGGCCGAGTCCGCGCCACCCTGAATTTTCAGGAGCCAGAGCGACCCCTCCCAACTAAAAGAGTTTGAGGCTATGCAACTCGTGTTCGGGTGGGCTGTTCCCTCCAGTGCACCTTCAGGCCATGCAGGTTTAGGAGGGGGTCCTTTCTGGATCCATGCCAACGGCAGCTGTCGGGCCCCAGGGATCCAAAATGGACCTGGATCCCACCAGCACCATCCCAATTTATAACCCTGAAACCAGCATGGAGCCGGAGGGGCATCGCCTTACGCAGACTCCGGCGCCGACTGGAGCCATGCCTTCCAGCCCGGAACCTGAGCCCTATTTCTATGGCCTAGAACTCGGCGAGGAATGGGAGAGGTGGCTGGACCCTGAAGAATACCAACCAGCCTTATGACACCTTGGGCTGGTGTGAGGATCTGTGTGAAGCTAGTGGACTGCATGCTTTTACAAGTACTGGTATGCTTTCATCTTGTACCATGCCTACGGAGGAGGGAGTTTCCTCCATAATGGTGAGGAGGACCGCTGAGGTCCTGAACCTCCACTTGCTCTCGGTGGCAGTCAAGACGAATGTCTCAACAGAAGTGCTTCAGCTGGGAGTGTCCCCATTAGAACTGCTTCTTCATTTTAATGAGGCATTTTTTGAGGTCCTGCTTGGAACTTGGTCATAGCCCATCACAGGGACGCCTGTTAACAAGTATGCCAATGGTCCCAGAGGAGGCCTGGGCCATACTCTCCCAGTCTGGTGCCGACAGGAGGGATATAGCGAAGTTCTCGATTTGATGTGGACTAAAAATGACCAACTCACTGGGAAGAGCAGATTCATGGGTGGCTTTACAATGCACAACTGGTTTAGGAAGCCTGGCTTTTCTTGGGATGTCCAAGTATCGCTTATGGACAGGCCCTTTGGTGGGTCCCATCTCTTTGGCGACCAGACCGATTCAGCACTGGAGCGCTTTAAGGACAGCTGGGCTATGAGCCTGCTCAGGGCCACTTGCCACCCCCAAACTGACTTTCGCTCCTTTCGTGGCCATCAAAGGGGCTTCCAGCCGCATCTGTACCCTCCCAATCACCGTGGCACGCATGCTTCACAGCTTGTGTGTGGCCGTGGACGTGGTTCTACCGGCCCGTGGGTTGGACAGCCAGTGGTCTGGTCAGTCCTCCACCATCCCTCTTCCCCAGAAGGTGCGGCAGCCACAGCCGCCACACCTTCTTAGTCTGCCCTCTAACTATCGTGGCCACCCAGTGGGAGTCTGGATTCGCCATCACCTGCCCCACTGGCAGTTCATAACATCGGACAGGTGGGTTTTCTAGATCGTCCGACGAGGCTACTGCCGCCCCGTCATGGCTACTCCCCACGACTGCACCCTATCTCCCCATGCCATTAATTTGCGACAGGCTGACAGAGGATCACTTATCGCTTCTCTGCCAGTAAATGATGGCTGTCTTGGCCAAGGAAGCCATAGAGAGGGTGCCAATGCCAGAAGCAGGTTCTGAGCTTTATTCCCCCTAGGATGGAGGCCTTCATCCTGTCCTCGACCTGTGACCTCTCGATTTCTTCCTCAAAAAGGAGATGTTCAAAATGCTTACGACCACTCAGGTCCTGTCTACCCTTGACCTGGGAGACTGGATGGTAGCATTGGACTTGTAGGATGCATAATTTCATATCCCTGTCCTGTCTGTCCACAGGCGTTACCTGCAGTTCACGTGGACCACAAGCATTTTCAGTTCACTGTGCTCCACTTTGGCCTCATTGGCACTGCTCATATGTTCACAAAGGTGTTGGCTGTGGTTTCAGCTCATCTGCAGATATCAGGGATGCCAGTATTCCCTTATCTTGATGACTGACTGGCTGTTGAAGGCGGGCTCTCCCCAAGCGGTCGCCTCCCACCTCCAGACTAGGGCCGTTCTCCTGCACTCCCTGAGGTTCTTCATCAACGTGTTGAAGTCACACCTGACTCCCTCTCAGATGCTCCCTTTCATGGGAGCCATTCTGGACACTGCAGTTTTGCACTTCTCCTCCTAAACTTTGAGTCCAGGATATTCAGACTATGATACCAATGTTTTAGCCTCTATCCTGGATTTCTGTGAGACTGACTCTGAGGCTGATGGGCCTCATAACCTCCTGCATCCTGCTGGTGACACATGCCTGCTGGCAAATGCGGGCTCTATAGTGGGACCTGAAGTTAGTCGGCGCAGCATCAGGGGAATCTTCACGACATGGTCCAGATCTCAGATGGAACTGCAAAAGACCTGCAGTGGTGGCTTACGAACCTCGATTGGGTCAGCGGAAGACCCCTCCCCATTCTCCAACCATATCTGACAGTTGTTATGGGGCAGCCATCTGGAAAAGTTGGAGGTCAGAAGAGTCTGGTATCCGGCAGAATCTGGACTCCACGTCGTTCTGTTGGAGCTCCAAGTGATCCGATTGGCAGTGTAAGTCTTTCTACCCTCCATCAAGGGAAGGCTTATGCAAGTGTTCATGGACAACACCACCGTCATGTGGTACTGCAACAAACTGGGTGGGGTGGGGTCGTGGATCCTTTGTCGAGAGGGCCTGCATCTCTGGACATGACTGGGAAAGCAGGGTTGTTCAACACCTGGCAGGTTATCTGAAAGCCAGGGGGGACTAACTCAGCCGAAGATGCCTAGCGGATCACAAATTGCATCTCCATCTGGAGGTGGTGCAAGGTCTCTTTCAGCAGTGGGGAGAGCCTTGGTTCGACCTAAACGCCTCCTCTAAGAACGTGCAATGTCAGAAGTTCTGCATGTTAGAGTTTCCAAGGCAGCTCTTGATCTGAGATGCTTTTCATCTCAAGTGGAGCTCAGGCCTCCTATACGCCTTTCTGCCTATACCACTCAAGTCATCCTTGTGGCTTTGGGAGGATCTTCTGTCTCAGCAGCAGGGGAGGGTCCTTCACCCAAACATGTTCTCTGTTCACCTTCTTGCTTGGAGATTGAGTGGCAATAGTTGACTGCTTCAAAAGGTCCGCCTAAAATCTGACATATTGGCAGCCAGGCATCCCTCCACCAAAACAGTATATGCCATCTGGGGAACATTTGTGGCATGGTGTACAGAAAGACACATCAATCACCATTCTGTCCCCCCTTTCTCAGATTCTCCTTTTCATTCTCTTTCCCAGCAGGGCTTTGCTTTGGGCACTCTCAAAGGTTATCTTTCTGCTATCTCAGCTATTTTGTGGTTGCCTGACCAGCTATCCCTCTTCAAATCCCCTATTGTAAATAGATTTCTGAAAGGTTTACAGCATTTGCTTCCACCTTCTCCCTTTAATATACCCCAGTGGGACCTCGGACTCGCCCTCACTTTCCTTATGTGCTCTCCCTTTGATCGTCCGCACAATTGCCCACTCAACCTCCTTACCATCAAGACTGCCTTCCTCGTGGCAATGACTACTCGGATGTTCAGTGAGCTTCAAGCCTTGTAATCCAAGCCTCTTCATCTGAACATCTACTCAGACAAGCTGGTGCTGCTTACAAGAGCTTGCTTTCTCCCAAAAGTGGTCTCTCCAATCATGTAAGCCAATCCATCATTCTGCCTACTTTTTATGCTCTCCTCAACCCTCCAATAAAGAGGGGCGATTTAACCTTCTGGGCCGAAAAAGAGCATTGTTGTTCTACCATGACTATAAACGAGAATTCCGGGTGGACTACCAACTCTTCGTGGTGTATGTCACAGTGAAGATAGGACACACTGTTCAGAATAGGTCCTTCTCACTAGAGATTGTGCTGTCTATCTAAATCTGCTACACATTGGCTAAGAGGCAAACCCCTGAGGATTTTTGTGCTCATTCCACCAGAGCTAATGCTGCTACTACTGGATTAGTATGCTGGGGTTCCCGTCCTGGACATCTGCCAGGCAGTAACGTGGGCTTCCTTGCACACGTTTACCAAACACTACTGCCTGGACATTCAGGTCTGTAAGTATGAGCATTTTACGTGTTCGATCCTGCAGGACTTCAACGTGTGAAATTGGTCAGCAGACCCTCCTTTGGGGTGGTATAGCTTGGGTATCTATTCTAAGGTAAGGAATCTGTGGATAGAAGTCTCTATCAGATGAACAAGTTACTTACCTTATCTAGTAGAGACTGTCTAGCTGCAGATTCATACCGACTCACCCATCTTCCCTGCTCAGCAAACAGGTTTCTAGGGACAGGGCTTTTCTCCCTTCTGGGCACTTTTTCCACACCAGTGGTCAGTGTACATCATGGCTCAGCACTTGTGGCATGAAAAGCCTAAATAAGTAAATGACGTCAGAGCGATAGGGTGGCGCCTATATAGGCACTGCGCACGGCACTTCTGGCGCACACAACACCGATGACGCTGTGTGGAGCCAAACAACGCCACCTACTAGCACACAGGAATACTGCTGAAGAAAAATGTCAGGTTCCAGTCTTGTGTCTTGGGATAATTCGAAGGTAAGGGATCTGTGGTTAGGTAGTATCAAGCCGGTAAGGTGTCACAGCAGGTAACTAACTTGTTCATCTCTGATTCAGGCACACTGCCCTTGTCTCTTGACAGACCCATTGTGGACTTGGATATTGGGGGAGGCAATGACGATGGCTACCAGTTCCATAACCCATCTAATGAACCGGTTCACTCCTACTGAGGACAACTGGTATGAGTTGCTGGGTGAGGCCAGCGGACTGGACACATCTCCAGATTGTGGTCTGGTCTCGCCTCTGAAACCTGCTATGGAGAAAGGCTCATCCTTGGCCATGGTGGTGAGGAGGCCAGTAGAAGCTTCGACTTGCAACTCCCTTCCATCCAGGTCAGCACCAACGTCTTGACATGGGTATTTCAACCGGGGCTGTCCCCGCTGAGCCAATTCCCTTCAATGAAGACCTCACGGGAATCCTTCTGGGGGCTTAGGCCAAGTCCTGCACAGGTGATACAGTCCACAGGATGATCGCCCGTCGCCACTGCCCTACTCCTGGGGACTCTGCTTTCCTCACCGAACACCTGACCTCTGAGAGCCTGGTGGTTCAAGGTTGGGCTGCCAGAATCAATCCCAGTGCCTACCACTTCTCCGGACAGGGAATTTAAGAGGCTGGACACCTTCAGGAGAAGAATTTCCTGTTCTACCTGCCTAGCAGTCAATGAACACCGCATGCCTCTAGGACCGGTAGACCCACACCTTGTGGGACACAGTTGCACAAGTGCTACCTATGATCCTGCAGGAGTCCCGAGCCATTCTCAACAAGGTCTTACTTGATGGCTGGAACACAGCAAAGTTGACCACCCAGTGTGGATTGGATGCCAATCACCTCCACGGTGGCACTTCGCTGCCACACCTGGCTGAGATCAACTGGCTTCTCGGGAAGAGGGGGGGGCGGGGGGATATCCAATTGTCTCCGATGTGCATGCCCTTCGATGTCTCTTGCCTGTTTGGCAATAAGACAAGTCCAGGGCACGAGTCTAGTCTCCACCAGGTCGTTGGGATCCTCCAAATCGCAGCGCCAACTGCACACCTTATTTCAGCCCTTCTTTTCTACAGTAGGGACTCTCAGCTGCATCTACAATACCCAAGGTAATCAGCCTTCCCTGCTTTTAGTGGCTCCCACCAAGGACATGGGACTCAAAGCCAGCATCCTTTCCAATCACCTGCCCCTCTGGCTGATGCAGCCTCCAGGCCCTTTTAGCATGTGCTCAACACAGCACAGTTATTTTGTTGGCAGCAGGATCAGGCACCACATGCCATAGTGGCAAACAGTAGCATCAGACAAGTAGGTGCTTCATATTGTCCAAAGGGGTTACGCCCTTCCATATTTGCAAACCCCGCCACCCTTGCAATCAGTTTCAGATCTTATTATAGAGGACATTAGGTGCAGGCTCTTTTGGCCAAAGGACCCGTCGTGAGTTACCAGCATCCGATGTAGGTCGTGGTTGTTATTGCTGCTACTTTCTAGTGCTGAAAAAGGATGGCAGACCCTGCACTGTCCTAAATCTTTGCCCTTGCAATGCCTTCATATGATAAGAAGCATTCAAAATGGCCACTCTGGCTTGTCTGCCCTGGATCACGGAACCTGTATGGTAGCAAAGAACCTCTAGGACATGTAATTCCACATTCCCGCCATGAAGAACTGCCAGCCTTGAAGAACCGCTAGCGTAACCTGCAGTTCACAGTGGAGCACGAGAATTTCCAGTTTGTTGTACTCCCTCCTGGTCATCTTTTCCCCTTAGATGTTCACAAAAGTGATGCCGGTGGTTGCAGCACACCTACAGAGGACAGGGGGTCTCCATCTTCCCCCTAACTCGTGGACTTGCAGCTGAAAGCTTTGACAGCACAGGCAGTTGTTACCAACCTCCAGACAACGGCAAATCTCTTGCACTCATTGGGGTTCACTATCTCCATGCCCAAAGTCACACCTGACTCCTTCTCAGAAGCTCTTTCTCATCTGAGCCATTCTGGACGTGCAGTACACCGCGGAAGCTCCGGAGCGTAGAGTCCAGGACATTCGAGCTGTGATCCCAATGTTTCAGCCTCCGTCTTGGATCTCAGAGTGACTGATTCTGAGGCTACTGGGTCTGAGGGCTTGCATCCTGCTGGTGAAACCCACTTGGTGGCACTGCACTATGATGTGAAGTGCGAGTGGGCACATACCCAGAGGAATCTCTCTGATCTGTTCCAGATCTCAGGGGAGGCTGCAGAAAACTGCAGTAGTGGTTGAAGAATCACGATTAGGTCAGCGGCAGGCCCCTCTCACCTACCTCATTCAGAGCTTGAAGGTGGCAACAAATGCATCACTCCTGGGTTGCGGTGGAAGAGGTGGAGATCAGAGGACTCTGGTCTCTGATAGCAACTCTGCTCCATATCAGTCTTCTGGAGCTCCGGGCCATTTGTTTGGGACTGAAAGCTTTCCTTCCATCAATCAAGGTAAGATTGGTCCAGGTATTCACGGACAACGTCACCACCATGTGGTACCGGAACAAAGAAAGTAAGGCGGGGTTGTGGACTCTGTGCCAGGAGGCCCTGCGCCTCTGACATGGCCGGAACGTCAGGACATCTTGAGCACCCAGCACCCGGCGGGATTTCTGAATGCCAGGGCGGTAAACTCCGTGGTGGATGCCTTGTAGATCACGAACGTCTGCATTCTGAGGTGGTGCGAACCTTGGCTCGATCTGTTTGGAGAACGCGCAATGTCAGCAGTTTTGCGTGCTGGAGTTCCCAAAGCAGCTTTCACTCTGAGACACGTCCTGTTTAGAATGGAACACTGCACTCCTGTACATTTTTCCGATTATACCAATCCTGCCCAGAGTTTGCAAGAGGGTTAGAACCGACCGGGCCAATCTCCTCCTTGTGATTCTGGATTTGGCACGGTTAGTGTGGTATTCAGAAATTATGGGCATGTGCATTTGTCTTCGAATCAGGCTGTCGCTTTGGTAGGATCTCCTGTTTCATCAACAGGGCAGGGTTTGGTACCTGAACCTGCGTACTCTCCAGCTTCATGCTTGGATATTTAGTGGTAACAGTTGTGTTTTTAATCATCCTTCGTAAATTTGCGATGTTATTCTGGGAGCTAGGCATCCCTCAAAAAATTACTGCAGTTAGGACAAGTGTGTGGCTTGGTGCTCCTTGTTGGAATGGACTAGTTCTCTACATTCTAATAGACATGCACCCCTGCCCTAAGTATCCACCTGTACTGATGTCTGGATCCCTAATTCTGATTATAGGAAAGCACAGATCATGCATGTGCACCATGAAATAGGCCTCTGGCTTGGACTACCGTCTTGGACTGGGAGGAGCGCCCAATGCGCTACCCTGATAGTGGTGAAAGGCTACTGCTTGCACCAGGAGGAAAGCAGGACAAGTGCAGTGGTGAAAGCATACCATGTAGTGATCAGTAGCCCTTTTTAACATGTCACTGAAGTGAGGCATACTGGTTTACTCACTTTTTAAAGTTTTGCTCCTGTGTAATTAACTCACCCTTGGCCTACATCAGGTTGATGTGAAGTGCATCTGCACTTGGGTGTGTGCGCCAAGGAAAGGGGCAGTACAGAAATAATGCAGTACTGAGTAGTGCATGCATGATGTAAACATGTGCTTGGATGTACATGGGCCTATGAGTGGTACAGCACCTGAAGGGTGTATTGCTGTACAGTATGTGCAGGATGAATGCGTGTGCTGTGGGTATGCATTGTGAGTGGTGCAATACATGATGGTCAGAGTGCATGCATATTAAATGCAACTGCTGGATGCGTGGTTGCCTATGAGTGGTACAATACACAGAATACAGTGCTGGGCAGTGCTTGCATGTTAAAGTTGCGTGCTTGGATGCATGTGTGCCTCTGAAAGGATACAGTACCATACCGTGCAGTTCATGTATGCTGTATACATTCCCATTGATGTATATGTGCCTGTGATCCGTTCAACAAGTGAAGGGCCCCGAGTTACGTTTTGGGAGAGATGGGCCTGCATGGTGAAACATGAAAAGGAGGTAGAGAGATTTGTGGATTGCTACATTGCAATATTGTATGGGACACATGATTGGGGGCGGTGGGTTACTTAATTAATTGGGATGTCACGGGGAAGTGGTCTGTTAACATCACAGGAAGATGGGACTGATAAAAGAAACATCTAGAGTAGGGCTATGGGCACTGGGCTAACCTTTTGATCCAGACTGTAGCAGACATCCAGGTGGGATCTCTAGTCACTCCTGTGGCCTGTGTCATGGGACTTTTTTTTTGTGAATGAATGAGGACTATTAGTTCTGGGGACACTCCTGCTGTGACAGACTGCTTTTCAGGAGGAAGAGGAAGCATGTATTTACTTCAAAAGAAGCAGAACCCCAACATAATACTTCAGACTTGGGCCCTAAATCACATTTGGTATCTGGAAGTGGACTATAAGAAGAGGAGGTTAAGATCCTGGCTGTGTGAGAGGGGAATCTCTGGAAGACTTCTGCATGTGACCAGGACTGGGGAACAAGGCCTGCTAGTCTTTGTTGGGTGAGGGGACATCACCTAAGCAATCCAGGACCACCTGCTGTGGAGCACCAGTGCCTGCCTGCTTGCCAAGACCAGTGTGCCCTGTGAGGAAGAGAAGAGTGTCAGATGGAGCAAGATCCAGTGGGGAGCCCGGTCGAGTGGACTCCCAGTGCGAGGTGTGAGGAAACGTATGCTGCACTGATTGGGTTGTCTCCCATGTGCAGAACTGAGTCCGTGACCCCTGTATTCCAGGAGGGGTGCCACCATGAAGATAACCGTGCCATGCGGAAAGGGTGGATGCCTTATGTGCCAATGGTGCGGCGACCCCATATGACAGGAGGGAGCACCGAGGAAAAGACTGCCATGCGGTAAGGGTGGAAGCCTTGTGTGGTAGCAGTGTGGCAACTCCGGATACCTGGAGTGGCCACCTTGAATAACTTCACCATGCTGATCAGGCTGGAGCCTGTGGAGAGTGAGCTGTGGTGAACATCGTATATTGAACAGGGTCACTGAGTGCACCAAGGACACAAACTCATTCTTTCCCCCGCCGAATAAGTGAGGACATTGTGGGAGCACCTGTGCACCTCCACCTGAGTGAGGGACCTAAGACAGGATCGTCGAAGCCGCTAGCCCATCGGGTGTTGAAAGAACACTTACCCTGTAGGAGAAGCCTCTGGATGCCCCCAGTCGCTTCAGGGCTGCGTCGCAAGTGAAAGAACCTGAACCCGCTGAGTGCAGCCACCCAGGCCACATGCGGCTGACTTACACAAACTTGGCTGCAGCCACTGTGAGCATCAATGAACGTGATGCACTTGGAACTCTGGACACTCCACACCTTACAGTGTTTGGACAACTTGTTCTGAGCTTCATGGCCCAGAGGGAACTTGCTGCTAATTGGACTGCTTTTGTGCTGGAACACTATTGACTTTAAATCTGAGTTGTAGTGGACTCTTGAGGCTTGGACTATTAGTGGGGCATACCACTGGTACCAATAGTGAACGGGAAATGGCCACCATCGCTCACACGAGGAGTAAGTGGGAGAGGGAACTGCCAAAGAACACTAGAGCCTCAACCTCAAAGGAGGGCTGTATATATTTCCTTTGTGAGGGTAGCAGTAGAAATAAAATACTTCACTTTTCTCATGAAAAGTGAGTATTTGGCTAGACAATGATTTATTGCTGCTGCTGTGTATAGTTTGAGTTGTGATCCTGTGTTCACTAATCTGTATCTACATCCCACCCTGGTGGTCACCCTCCTTGTGCTGCTCATACCACTCTATTCTGAGAGTAAATTGCAGAATGGGTACTTGGCCCAGCTGCTCAGATTCCATAGTAGGTCGTGCCTGAGACATCAGGAGTAAAATACCTCAACCCCCAAGGTTGGGCCCTGTAGCCCGTGTGTGCTCTGTAGCCCTCTAAAAGTGGCTCTGACACCTTTCACTAGCGGCCCACTTTCTACATCTCTATCAGAGGTCTGTTTCTGTTGTCTTTAGCCCTGCAGGGCTTTGCCATGGGCACTATTAAAGGTTACCTGTCTGCCAATTTGGCTTTTTTTTTTAGGTTGCCGGATCAGCTGTCTGTTTGTCACACATTTTCTTAAGGGTTTACAGCAACTGTTCCCACCTACTCCTTTTGTTATACTCCAGTGGGACCTTAATTTGGTCTTAACATTTCTTATGTGTTCTCCATTTGAACCCAGGCACAGCTGCCCTTTGAGGCTTCTGGCTCTTAAGACAGACTTTTTAGTGGCCATTAGTCTGCTAGGACGATGAGCAAGCTTCAAGCTTTTCCTGTTAATCTCTCGTACATCAGCTTCCAGCCAGACAAACTGACTCTTCGGACTCGTGCCTCCTTTCTTCCTAAAGAGGTGACCCCCTTCTATATTGGCCAAAACATCACGTTGCTCACGTTTTTTGCCCCACCTCATCCTTCCAAGGAAGAGAAGAGACTCCATCATTTTGACCCAGAAAGAGCCCTCTCCTTTTACAATGATTGCACCAAAGAACACTGTTGGACAATCAGCTCTTCATTGGGTTCCCTGGAGTGAAAAAACAGCAATGTGGTGTAGAAATAAACCATCTCTTGATGGATGGCACTCTGCATCAAAATCTGTTGCACATTAGCTAAGAAGCAGCCCCTGAAGGCTTACAGGGTCACTCCATTGAGTCTAGGCCGCTGTTACTGCATTTGAACACAGTATACCCACCCTGGACATCTGTCAGGCTGCTACATGTGCGTCCCTCTACACATTCACTAAACACTACTGTCCAGACAGTCAGAACCGTTGAGATGGGCATTTTGACCATTCTCCCCACCAGGCCTTTTTGGTTTTAGCTAGTTTGCAGACCCACCCCCATAAAGGTATTGCTTTGGCATTTATTCTAAGGCGAGAAAGCTCTGGGTAGAAGTCTCTATTAGAAGAACAAGTTAATTACCTTTGGTAACGCTTTTCTAGTAGAGACTTTGTCTAACCACAGATTCCTCACTGAACCTCTCATCCTCCCTATACTATGAAATGGGCTCTTCACCTAAAATATCTGCAGGTAATAAATCATTCTGACACGACTCCATGCGTTTGGCTCAGAAACAGTCATATAACAGACTGATGTAAGTGTGCCGGGGTGGTGCCTGAACAGGCACTGTGTACATCCCTTTCAACGCTGATGACATTGACACTGAACCTCCAGCGTGAAGGACTGCTCAAGGTTATCTGGATCCAAACCGATGCCTGGGTAATATTTTTAGGTGAGGACTCTGCGGTTAGATAGTCACCACCAGAAAAATGTGCTTGTTTGTGCAGCTTATGGAGCCAGTCTTTCAGCCCATTCATTCTTGCCATAGTCGATTTCTATCATGGAAGCTGGCTTTTCTAAGTATGATCACATCACTTTGGAGAGTCAGCCAATTGCATGCTCTTAATGTAGAAAAAACTTTCATTCAATTTTGCAGGGATGAACTTGTTATGAAGACTTAATCCCAGTTTCCTTACCAAGGTGTTTCCCCCTTTTTATTTTGACCAAACTATAGAGTTACAAACTTTCTTTCCATACTTCAGTCAGTAGCAGAAAGAGCACTACACACATTAAATGTGACGAGCTCTAATGTTTTACTTTAACAGAAAAAAGTTTGCCTGCAAAATAAAATAGCTTTGTCACATTTGTCACACCTCACTTGGTAAATGCCATTTCAAAGTCTTGACTGGCAAGGTGGTTAGACAAAGCAAAAGGCAAAGTGTCCTCTGTCTTTTGTGCCAAGAGACCGCACCACCAGAATGAAGCGAGCTACAGTGGCTTTCTTAGATAACATAAGATCAGCAGACATATGCAAATCAGCTACTTGGCCAGTCACTGTTACTAAACACTACAGTGTGGATATTCAAGTGCATCAAGAGGCTCATGTTGGCCACATGGTCTTTAAAACCTTGTTTCATGTATCTGTCTTATTGGCTCACTAGCCATTGCTTATGGGGGGTACTGCTTTATAGTCTATGCAGAGCATGTGATCTACAGCATCACATGATACAAATAGTATGTTGTTCTGTAACTATCTCTTTGTAGCTAGAAGTGTAAATATATTCATATGTGCCCTACCTGCCTCAATGGAAGCGAGCTAATGTACCAATTGAGGATTGCATAATACACCATGGCACTCTGACTTTTAGTTACTGTTGGAAAACGAGGCAGCATCTGTGAGGCCTGCACAAATAACATGACTACATTTGTCCTTCACTGGGAACCAAACACCCAATTGTAGCGCCTGACTCTCAGATGGTAGCGTTGCAGAGCAGTCTGAGGTTTACTTAAGGGAGGTGGTGTGGGCTAGTAATCGCCATTTGCAGGTGCACAAGAATAACACTCAATAATTGATTGTCCAGTCTGTACCTTGCTTTATAAAAGTAAGAGTACATTTATTAGACACACACACTACTCAATATTATGCACCAATTTACAAATATACATAAGCTGTTGGAATTACTTCGTGACAATGCATGACATATCCACCCCTCCCGCAGGGAGGGGTGGGGTCTAGTACCTCCACTCCCATGTATGCACATCATCTTGCCTCCAATGCAGGTAGTTGAACATAACCTGAAGCGAGGGCCCTGAGCACTGGCACCATCCCAGTGGCGACCCACCCCATTACCTCAACAAGCATTAAAAAGGGGTAAACCTGCCTTGGTGACACATGACCCTGACTGAGCATCTCCTACTGACCATAAAGTATGCACCTCTATATCTTAAGGGCTAGCAGTCTGGGGTCTTCACCTAAGCGCAGCAGCAAGAATCCATGGTTACGCACACTTTGGAATGCCAGTATTCATCACCTTGGTTGATCATTTGAATGCATTGCAATTACAGCCCTAAAGGTATCCCAGGATTACATATACATCCAGACACCCTAGCAGGACTGTCTGGCCACATAACCCCACTTTGCTTATGACATCACCTTACGCCAGTACTTCACATTGAACACGTGAACTTCAGTCCCTCTAAAAGAAATAGCCATTAGTAAATGCATTTCAGTGCAATTACACCTTTCACCTCCAGGAGATGCCCTTCTCCCCACCTCAGCCCTTCACTCCTTGATGCAATCATCAAAACACCCTCAGCTGAAGAACAAAAGTTCCAGCCCAGAGAGTGTTAAATGCAGGCTGAGCCTTGGAGGGGTTATTCCTTTCGAATCCCCAGGACACTGAGGGTGACTTGTCTCTTCATGCTGGGGGGGAAACTGCGCTTCTCTAGCTGTGCCCCACCAGCACCTTTTCACCATTGAGGGTGACCTCCCCTCCTCTGGGGGCCACCAGGCACCAAAAATGATCGATTCCCCATGCCCTGCAAGGCATTAGGGGGTGCTTCAGGCTCCTGCTGATGAATATTATAGCAGTGGCTCTCCCACTGTGATGGGGAGAGCCGCGATCTGTGCCTCCGGCCACTTTGGCTGCCCGTTGGAGGGTCCGGTCCCACCCGGACCCTCAGGTGAGTAAGACGGCTCGGGGAGCCCACCCCCGGCCGCTTATGCAGAGTCTTCGGGGCCCGGTCCCACCTGGGCCCCTGGAACCGCTTGACCTCCTTCGCGGGGGCCCGGTCCCACCCGGGC
Organism: Triturus cristatus; assembly: GCF_964204655.1. Classification (NCBI taxonomy): domain Eukaryota; kingdom Metazoa; phylum Chordata; class Amphibia; order Caudata; family Salamandridae; genus Triturus; species Triturus cristatus. The sequence goes on from NC_140592.1 coordinate 1,004,890,203, forward strand.
CCTCCGCAACCTTGGCACTCCTGGTGGTGGGGGCAGCCCGGGGAGCCCACCCCCGGCCGCTCCGGCTGACTCCCGGCCTGCACTCTTGTGTGCGGCCGCGGGAGCCAGCACTGCTCTTTGGGTGTTCCCGCTCCGGTCGGCAGACGCGGCGAGTCTTCGGGGAGAGTGCGACTGCACTCCCCCGCTTCCCTCCAGCTTCGGGGCCCGGAGATGGGGTCCCGGGCCCCTGCGTCCTCTTCACGGGGAGCGTGCCTGCGCTCCCCGTCTTCGCTGGGGTCCAGGGTGTGCTCCTGGCACCTCCCGCCTTCCTCATCTTCACGGGGAGCGCGATGGCGCTCCCCGTCTTCATTTTTTGGCGGGGGCCAGGGTGGGCTCCTGGCACCCCGCGGGGGCACCTTCACAGGGAGCGCAACAGCACTCCCCAGTTTCCCGTCTTCTGGGGGCAGCCCCCGGACCCACCCCGGGGTCATCTGAGACCGGCGGTGAAGCCCCACGCGCTTCGTCTGTCTTCTTAGGGGTCAAAGATTGCCTACCTTCTGGGGGCCATATCTCAGCCCTTAGGGGTCCGATCTGTCCCATTTTCGCGTCTTCTTGCTCCTGGCGGCGTCCCTCAGCCACTGGGAGCACTCTCCTTCGCCCTCCAGGTCTCCAAGAGGGTGGATTCAGCAGGGAGCTGTCTTCACTGGCTCCCTGCGCCAGCCTTTCTCCTGGCCCTCCTCCTTGGCCTCTCTTCTCCCTGCGCAGAGGCCACTGCTTCTGCGCACCAGTCCTGGGCTCTTCTTCTGGTGCTGATAGGGTCCTGGGGGCAGTCAGGGGGTCTCTCCTTCCAACTGCCCATTGCGCCAGGCTCCAGCACCTTCAGCCTCAGCAGACCACACCCCAGAGAGAGCTTCACTTTTTAAAAGTTGAGTAGGGGGCTGGCAGGAAGTCTCTGTTGGTCCTATCAAACAGCGACACATCACTTCCCTGCCCCTGCTCCCTCCTTCTCCAGCCTCTGGGTTTGTTCAAAATGGCGGCGTCCAGTGTCTCTGGCCACATGGCCTCTGAAACCCAACTCCTTCCCTCCTTGGTGCAGCCTGGTGCCTGGCACCTAGTGATGGATGAGCCTGTAGCCTCACCCATCATCCCTTCATGGAGAGGAGGCCCTCGCTTGTGGAAGAAAGGTTATCAATCCATCCAGCTGAGGTCAGCCCTCAGCCTGGGTCTGGTCATGGCTGGCTCAGTGAAATGACAGTTCTGGATGACCCAAAAGCAGTACAAATATGACTTTGGACTCTGCAGAATACTTCTTTTCACATCCGCTACAGTGGACTTAAGCGCGTGTCTGGAATCTGTAGGCCTAATGGAAGTTAATCGAGCCCATGGGCTCCACATTCCCATAGGGGAGTGATAAAGTAAAAAAACCAGTAAGACACACTGACTTTCCCTGGCATGTTTCTTTCCAGTGTATAAAGCCTATTCCATGTCACCACCCAATACTGCACAAGTCCAGCCACACCATTCACTTTGTAGCTGCTCCTGGACTGCGCATGCTAGGAATCTCCCCTGCGCAGCCCGTACACGTGTGCACATGCATGTACACGTGTCTGCATGTAACCAGCCCGGTGTCCCTTACTCCAGCTGCTGAGCTGTGGCCTGTTCAAGCCAGGGGGACACAAGTAAAATCCCCATGCAGGCTCTTACATCCTGAATTCCCTGTGGGTGAGTCCCACCTTATGAGGCTCCCCCACAGTAAAAGCTCAACAATTAGGTGCTCAAAAAGCGAAAAATCCGGCCGGCCCATAGTGTCAGAACCACCTTCTAACAGTTACGCTTCCTTGACGCTTTACACTCACATGTTTGGTGGGCTTAATATGCAGTTGATTCTGTGGCCTGGTGCATTGTAGATGAAGGCATTTCATGACCAAATACTTCTTGGAACAAATTAACTTGCAAATATCCTCATCTATCACTAAATGGCAAGAGTTTGCAAGTCATGTGAATCTACAGCAGTGCAAGCTACAAACTAATAGTTAGAGTAACATTTTTCTTACCGAAAGTAAGCAGTATGTTCTCTACGCTCACAACCAAAGCTTTTGTGTAAGGTGATTTCCTTTTATCATTCTATTGAATTAGTAAAAAAATCCTCACCAATTTGCAAAGTGTAGCAGAACGATTCATGCGTGTCATGGGCAAAGGTGCATCATATTGATTTTTAGGTGTCTATCAGGCATACAAAAAATGATATTGCTCACGCTCAGCCACATAGAAGCAAAGCCATTTCTAAATTGGGTATTACAAGGTGGATTGTAAATTTCATGTCAAATGTTTTATCTGTTAGCCAATCGCATATTGAATCACTGAATCGGCCCTCGACTCAACCATACACTCACTTTCTTATTCACATAGTCAATTAAACTTTCAGACTTAACCAGTAAGGTGGGTTTAATATTATATCAGTACCTTAACTGTTGAATTTTCACACTTTTTGTTTTTGAGTTCTAGGTACGAATTCATTCCCCGAGTCCGTTTTAATTAAACATTAACTTAAGTTTTAGTCTGTGAAACGTGATGGACAGATGGAGAAGTTGTAGGTCAAGTCGCTTGGGTCCTGCCATTGAAAAGTTGCCAGGGCGCACCCCCCCCCCCCCCCGCCTCACTCGTACCTATGAGGTAGAAAAGGGGACTTTAGAAAGTCATAGACTCAATGAAAGCACACATTACTTTCCAACAGAGAGACACATGAGTAATAGACTTACGAGTCATCAGAAACACTGTAAGGGACCTTTGGAACTTGAAATTAGGTGTCAACAAAAGCCCAAACCCTGATGGACACTGTAGGCTGAAACATGTTGACCACTCATTTGTGATGTTGAGTACTACTTACAAGTCCATAGAACATCACCACGTTACCTTTTAACCTTACCCCTGTATACTTCACCCGTATTACAGTAGTTCTGAGGTACAGGAGGGCAATTTATATACCACCATACGGATCCCACCAGTACATTCCCTCGGAAGGAGGCTTACTCACCTAGAGAAGTTAATACCTAGGTGCGAAGCCCAATGATGACGCCACCCAGCAATACACCATAGTGGTTATAGCTTACACCACCACTGGCTTAGATTGGTTGAGGGTTTCAGGTCAACACTGGAGAAATCCAGACCCCGCAGAACCTACAGAGCTCACTCTCCTTTGATTTTGGAGGTTTTTAGGTCTAGTTTAGGCAGCGCACATACGCAATCTTCAAGACATGTGGTATTCACTCTATGGGCTTTAAACACGCCCAGCGCTTTCCATTTGTTCTTTCGTCTGCCTTTACAAACTCCTTTGTTTTCGTTGGCGAATAGTATACATTTGTCCCGCCTTTGGGTTATCTTGTTCCGGCCTGGGGACTTCCACTGCTACATGGATCCTTTAACTATCTGCCATATATTTTGCTTCAGTGCACTGCTTCTTTCCCCTCCCTCCTCAATCTCCCTGTGCCATTCCCATAACAATGTCTCAAGGCCCTCCCTGCTTGCTATTTGCAGTGTCATTGTTCTGTGATCGCATCACATGCCGCCCATCGCTGCTTGCACGGCGCAGCCTATAACTGATGAATGGAGTCTCGTACAGTACAACACCACCACCTGCAACTCCCTGGCACACACCAGAGGTTTGTCGTAACTTCACTTCTACTCGATTCATGCATCCACCCCTGTGTACAGTGTGAGGTCGTGCGAGCAGGAATGGCTCCCCGATGCCGCGCACAGTAGTAGCGCTTGCATGCCGCTAGTCATGTGCACGGTGCAGCCAGGCTGCTGCCTCTGGATCCTGCTTGAAAGATTTCCTGTGCTGTAAAGCCCATGAATCCAGAACTAGCCTCGCAACAGCGCATGAAACACCCCACACAGAGCAAGCCCGGGGGTGGCATGGCCTTGGCGCCCCACCATCATTCTCCACTCAGCCAGCTTAAGCAGTGAGCTGCTGATGTTAACTCAGAAGATGTCCTCGTCTGAAAGTTAGGGCAATCCCCAGCATGGCTCGCCAAGGTACCTGCATAGTGGCTGCTGCCAATGCCAGTCACATTTGTGTGCCACTGCATGCACACTGGTAGCAGGAAACCATGAAGGGACACAGCACAGACATTGTGCACAATGCTTGCTGTGTGTCACTGCACAGTGTGTCTCATTGGCTGTGCTGGTACTGGATACTTGTATGTAGCGCCAGGTAGTTCTAATGCAACTCATTCTTCCTCTGCAGACTATAGGAGAGAACTGGGTGCTCGAACACGGTGTCCGTGCTGAAGCCCCATCGCCATTGGCAGGTGATTGAGGAGGGTTACTGCATGGCCAGTCCGCCCTCATCTTGCCTGTGGGCAGTATATATTGTGCTGATACTTCATCTACTCTGTAAGTAGCCTATTAATCGACACTGCGTGCAAAGAGACAGCGCTAGCTTGTTTTGATGCCACCTCTCCTCTCCTGTAGAGAAGCATGGAGACAGATGCAGGACCACCACCTCAGCATAACTTAGCACCACCTGTCTGAGTCTGGTATCTTTTGATTCTCCTGTAGTGTTTGTCTGCTGCTCGTGTTGTAATTCAGGTACTATTTCCCAACCTCCACCCCTCCATACAAAAAAAAGCTATAACAAACCAGCATTACAACAGGTAGGAAAAATTTGCCAGCATTGCAAGGACAAAAAAACTAGAAGACATTTTTATGTTAATTATTTTTTTAATAGGGTCGTGCAGTTGTACATAATGTCTTTTTGAAAATATATACGGTAACAAAAATGCTTATAACACTTTTTTTATTATAAGTTTTCAGCATGCTGCACATCAGCCATGCTGCTCTACAACATAGCTGAAAAACATTGACAAAGTCAATAGCTCTGGCTAAACACTTAAAAGATCCCAAATGCAAGATCTTTTGGTTATGCCAATGTTTTCCTTTGTTTTGCTTTTATCCCAACCTCATCGCACTAAGTTTTGATGTTAGTGGTTCATTTATATTGAGACATTGGGATGTGTACATGTCCTTTGTCCACGTGTAAGGAGGATATGGTGCAGGGGGGATACCAGGCATAGGGTGCACAGTGTACACGTGGTTCTCGCTGAATCATTGTGTTTCCTAATTCACAATTGACATACCCTGAAACCAGTCCTAGGATGCTTGTTTCCGGTCCAGGGAGGACCTGGCCTGGCAGTTCGGACTGGACTGTTCCCATGGGGCACAGGGTCGACTGATTTGCATATGGCTTGGTCCAAACTGGGGTGGCGTAGTGGGCAAACGAATGCTGGATTTAACCCAGATCTTTTGACTGGGGGAGAATGTTTGCATTGTCAGCATTCCTTCCATCATTTGTTTGCTGGAACACTTTTCGCCCTAAGTGAGATGGGTATGCCCAGACGTGGGTCCCTTGCTCACTGTGCCACTGGATTCAAGCTAGCCTGGCTGAAGAAGGGTGACCTGCCCTGAAACAGGTCCCAGGATGCTTGTTTCCGGTCCAGGGAGGACCTGGCCTGGCAGTTCGGACTGGACTGTTCCCATGGGGCACAGGGTCGACTGATTTGCATATGGCTGGGTCCAAATTGGGTTGGCGTAGTGGGCAAAAAAACGATGTATTTAACCCAGATCTTTTGATTGGGGGAGAATGTTTGCATTGTCAGCATTCCTTCCATCATTTATTTGCTGTAACACTTTTCGCCCTAAGTGGGATGGGTATGCCCAGACGTAGGTCCCTTGCTCACTGTGCCACTGGGTTCAAGCTAGCCTGGCTGAAGAAGGGTGACATACCCTGAAACCGGTCCCAGGATGCTTGTTTCCGGTCCAGGGAGGACCTGGCCTGGCAGTTCGGACTGGACTGTTCCCATGGGGCACAGGGTCCAGACTGATTTGCATATGGCTGGGTCCAAACTGTGGTGGCGTAGTGGGAAAAAGGATGATGGATTTAACCCAGATCTTTTGACTGGGGGAGAAGGTTTGCATTGTCAGCATTCCTTCCATCATTTGTTGGCTGTAACTTCTAATTCACAGGGCATAGGCTTTGCGTGTGCATAGGTTATGGGAATGTCCTCTTTCCTTGAGCAGATGCCGTTTTTAGGTCATCGCCTACTAGACAGCTGTGCTGTCTGGTTTGCTAACGACATCTTGGAGACATGCGGAACACTTCCCTTGGAATGCATTACTCCCACTGCTTAACATTTGCTTAGTCGTTTGTAACTCACGTTTGCTTACTTTCTATTTGCTGGCTCTGTTTTAGGCTGTCACGCTTGAATTTGTGGCTTCCTTTGCCCAAAACCTATTTACTGTATTGTTCCACCAGTACTGGATTCCTATAAACAGACCTTTAACTCTTATTCTGATCTTGTCATATGTACTGTCCTGTCAGAGACAGAGGTCGAAGGTCAGGCTCCGTCTTCCAGGAAGCTTGAGGTTTACTTTTCTTTCTCTGACTTCAAAGTGAGAGGATTTAATTGACAATCATGCTGACTACTCTGGTAGTGATTGAGGAAGGCTGTAAAATGTTTGTTTTTTTCTAGCACACAACAAAATGTAAATTTCTGTAAATGAGCTGTGCATTTATTACAGAACATATCTCAGAATTTAAAAAGCACAAATAAAGCAAATTTTTGGGTAATGCTGAAGTGTGGTGGAAGTAAATATTTCAATATGATCAAAACAAATACATTAGATGATGACATTTCCACACATTATCGTTTGTGCGCTGTATACTTTTATCAGTAAATCTGTATGTCTGTGCAAATGTAATGGTCATTTTTAATGTCAGATGTGTTGATTGTAATGGCAGTGTGCTACCTTGCCATGCATATTCCACTCTACGGCACTCCCCTCAGCTCTGCATTACTACACAACTCCACAAAGCAACACTGCGCTCCACTCTATTCTACTCTAGGGGAGGGTTGCCCTTATTAAAATGGTGGTCCTCCCCCTTCTTTACTTGTTACCACCCTGCCACTCATTATCTCCTCCTCCTTCTTTAAGCAGTGGGAAAAGACAGTGATAGACTTTATCTGTGGTACCTCGCGCCATAGAGTTTCCTTAGGAAATTATATTTGGCCGTCGAACAGGGTGGTTTAGCGGTACCCAATTTCGAACATTATTACTTAGCCTCCCAGCTGCAATGGACTTCTAGGTGGCTGGCCTCTCGTCATTTAACTGACACAGCTTCATTACAACCCCCGCTGATGCAGGGTATCCTCTTACAGATTTTTGACCCTTGCTCCAAGCCCAGACCTCCTGACATCCTCCTCCTCAACGTCGCCTACAGATGCTTTCGGCTGTGTCTCTTTCTTACTAAAACCACCATCCCTTACGCCCCTGCCATCCCACTGCTGGAAATGCCACAGGGGGAAGTGTGTGTTTACACTACAGCGGCAGAACTGCAGCACTGGGCCTCGGAAGGAATCCAAGATATAGGGGACTTCTTCCAAGATGGCTCCCTCATCTCCTATCAGGAACTCATAGAGGGGAACTTACGTCTGGGGCAGTTTTTATTGCATCGCACACTTATAGCTTCCTTAAGGTCTAAATGGGGCACTCTTAAACAGGAACACCCCCATGCACTACAGTTTGCAATATCTGCATGTGATGGGTACAGGGGGACACTTGACACGTTTGTTTGCATCTTCCATCCGACAACACACAGAAGTTGATCTCACTCGACTTAGACACCATTGGGAGGAGGCTCTGGGCAGGGCATTCACAGAGCAACTGGCACATGTAAATTCAAGCATGCGTGTTCTTTCTGTGGCAACTCCTCGCACCCAGAGTCCAAATGCTTTAAGAAGTCAAAGGACAAGGGAGGTAAAAAGCAGAATTAAGAGTGTGTCCCTCGGTAAGGCCAGGTCTCCCATTATAACAAACGCTTTGATACCATGGTTGAATAGTTACAACTGCCCTAAGTCTGCTAGAATTCTACTGGAAGGTTTCAGGGACGGGTTCAGTATCCTTGCGCCTGGTTACATGGGGGTGGCCCATTGCCAGTATCAGTTATCGGTCAGGGCTAATGAAGGGGTGGCTGCAGCCAAAATTGAGAAGGAAGTTAGGTTGGGCAGAGTAGTTGGCCCATTTGATGACCTCCCAATGCAAGATTTTGTCTTTTCCCCACTGGGAGTGATTCCCAAGAGAAAGCAAGGGGAATTACGACTGATTCATAATCTCTCTGCCCCCAGAGGTGTGTCACTGAACAATGCGATTGATGATGACCTATGCAGTGTCAAGTATGCTTCCTGTGATCAAGCAGTGGAGATGCTCAGGAGGTTGGGGCGGGGCACATTGTTGGCCAAATCAGATATTGAGTCAGCTTTCCGCCTACTGCCAGTGCACCCACTCGATTTTCACCTGTTGGGTTTCCAATTCAATGGGAAGTATTATGTGGACAATTGTATGCCTATGGGATGCGCCTATTTTGAGAAGTTCAGCTCTTTTTTGGAGTGGGTTTTCAGGCGAGCGATCGGGCACCAGTGGGTATTACACTACCTAGATGACTTCCTTTTCTTGGGGGCACCTGAATCTCAGGAGTACAGGTGGGCATTGCAGAGGTTTTGTGCACTCGTACGAGACCGCGGCGTGCCTTTGACACAGGGCAAAACTGTGGGGCCAAGCACTGAGATTGAATTCCTGGGGATAGAGTTGGATTCAGTGCAGGGAGTCTAACGGCTACCTCTGGAAAAAATCACGGCTTTTGGGGCGGCCTTGCAACATTGCTTGACAAAGGAGAAGGTTACACTACATAATTTGCAGCAGGTCGTTGGACAATTTAATATTGCATTAAGAATAATTCCAATGACATGACCTTTCTCGCGCACCATCTCACAGGCTATGTCAGGACTCTGGGAGAAGCACCATCACACCAGACTGTCCAGTGAGGTCAAGCAGGACATGCGAATCTGGAAGGCATTCCTGCGTGACTTCAACTGTAGGGTTGTGTGGCCCAGTTCCCCCCCCCCCCCCCCAGGTCCAGCCCAGAGATAGGGTTGATGACTGACGCAGCAGGTAGCGAGGGCTTTGGCGCAATTTCAGGTCCAGCATGGGTTGCTCAACGCTGGCCAGCGTGGTGAGAGGACCCGGGGCTTACAAGTAACATAAGCTTCCGTGAACTGTTCCCCATCTTTGTGGCATTGTCCGTCTGGCCAGAACAGCTGAGGGATCAATCTGTGGTATTCTGGTCCAATAACATGGCGGTCGTGGAATGTATCAACAATCAAAATGCAAAATATAAAATGATCTTGCGCCTACTAAAGGAGATAATACTACTGTGCATGATAATTAATCTGTTTAGAGCCAAACATGTGCCAGGAGTATTAAACCATGCCGCTGACGCGCTCTCTCGCTTAAGATGCAGGTATTCAGGTCTCATCACCCAGAGGCGGCAGAGAACCCAACACCTTTCCCAGAACAGCTTTGGCAGCTTGGTGACCCCAGTTATTGGACCTTGTGGCAGCTAGCCTAGCACCCAGGACCAGGAGGGCATACGAAGGGGAATATGGGGCATACTGCTATTTCTTGCGGGGCAACTGGGAGGAGAAATGGCACAACTCTGGGTCTGTCATTTCCTATTTGCGAACTATGAGAGATGAGGGGCACTCAGTGGCATCAACAAAGCATCATATTACAGCCATTTCCTTTTTCGTGAAAGCTAGGGAAAAGAGGGATTCCACTGGCACTTTTATAGTGCGGAAAGCTTTGAGAGGGTGGCGACGCCTACAAGGGGGGCAGCTGGATGTAAGAAGACCCATAGGAATACAAACATTGGCCACACTGATGGATGTCTTGCACCAAGTGTGTACTTCAGCTGGGGAAGCACTTTTGTTCAGAGCGGCTTTCTGTTTAGCGTTCTATGGCGCTTTCAGGATAGGAGAACTGGTAGCAAAAAACAAATAGGATTGGCAGGGGGGGCTGCAGTTGGCACACGTGCAGATTCAAGGGGACTCTTTATTGATATCAATACCCAGGTCAAAAACGGATCAGGAGGGCAGAGGGGAAAGGGTAGTTTTGCGTAGGGCTGAAGGAAACGCCTGCTGCCCATCGCCAGGTTGGAGGCATTCCTGGCACAACGTCTAAAGGTCACGGGAGTCCATTACTTGATCATGCAGACGGGACCCTGCTCACTATTTTTCAGTTTAAGAGAGTCATTGGCTTAGCCATGCAGAAAGCCGGTTAGTATCCAGGCAGTTTGGTGATCCACTCCTTTAGAACAGGGGCCGCCACCAAAGCGGTGGCCAGGGGATTTTCTGGGAGTGAGGTGCATAGGATTGGTAGATGGTCCTCAAAATTTTATCAGCGCTATGTGCGCCTACACATGCTTTAGAGGTATCAAAGATGATGCGTTGGTTTTCTTCTACAATTTGATTTGCAGTTTCTACATCCTGTCACGCAGGGGGGAAGCCTGCATCAGTCCACTGTCCACAAAAGGCTGTGATATCCTGTCGGGCAGGAGGACAACAGTCAAAAATTCAGCAACGCATGCTACGGACCAGGTTCACGCCTCGGAATACGCGGAACAGGATGTGTGGATAATCGGCCACTCGTATGTAGGGAGGTTGCAAAAGTTCTTTTTTTACAGGTACCTATGAGGTCAGGGCATGGCAGGCAGGTGCAAAAATCTCTTTTTACGGGCAAGGTGGTCTGCGCTTTAGTCAATTCAGGGATCTGGTGACACTCGCGCTGGGCAAAAGTCAGGGACACCCTGTGGTTTGTATTTTGCATTTAGGGGGTAACGGCCTGGGGCGGAGTGGTGTAATAGAGACCCTGCTTACTGAAGTAGGGGGATTGGCAAAGAGATGCCCCAAGGCAATGATATTGTGGTCACACATGATTCCTAAACTCGAGTGGAAAGGGGGTGAGTCTGTGTGGGCCTTGAATCATTCGGTTTAGAGGATTAACAACAAAATGGAGAAGTTATTCAGAACCCCCAAGCGTAGATCAATAAGTCTTGGGTGCATCCGAAGGGAGCAGTTCTTTCTGCAGGATGGTGTTCATCTCTCAAGTCGGGGTAATCAGATATTCATGGAGAATATACTGGCATGGTTAGAGGGTGCAAGGCACAGGGCATGACCTTCTAATGGGCAGGGGGGAGGCCAGATAGTCTGGCAACTATGCTGGCCTGTGGCAGTAAGGTCATGATTGGTGAGCATAATTTTCGGTCCTTAGCGGGCATCACCATTGTCAAATGGGTATGCCCGAGGGGGAGACAGAGGGTCTCTCATGGAACTCCAGGGGCAGTTACAGCCTGTAGGCAGGAGGGGTGTGAAGGGAAGGGAAGTCTTGCTTCCTGTAGGCTGGTTGGCCAATCCCCGCATGGGCATGCGCTCAAGGGCGCAAGGAGTCATAACTGCAGTGCCCCTTTATGGAGTTGAGGGCTTATGGTGGGCCCGAGGGAGGTATCCAGCCGGTCTCTCATGGAACTCCAGGGGCAGTTACAGCCGGTAGGCTGGAGAGGTGCGGGGGGAGGGAAGCCTCGCTTCCAGTAGGCTGGTTGGCCAATCTCCGCAAGCGCTCAAGGGCGCAAGGATGTATAACTGCAGCACTCCTTTATGGAATTAATGTTGAGGGCTTAGGGGGGAGGTATCCGTCCAGTAAGTTGGGCCCCCTGCGCAAGGTCACTCCAGTAGGAGGTTGGGACCTAGCTTGATCTGGTTCTGGGGCCGCCAGTCATTGACCTTGCAGTAGGCTCTAACAGGGATACGCAGAAAGAGAATACATTGCTTATCTTACGATAGGAATTGCTATGAACTAGAAGCATGTTAAGGTTAGCCGATTTACATCTTGTACCTATCAATGTACTGGACTTTCTGCGTATTGTACATAATGTAAATAATAATCATTTCAATGTTTGATTATTTTATGTAATAAAATACAGCTGGGGTCTACGACCTCTAATCCAAACAGTTGTGGTGTTTGCATTGTTTGCCTTGGGGGGGAAAGGGTGGCGGTGGCCCCATGGAAGCCGGGAGTGTCCCCTACCACAAGGGTCCTTAATTCAATAAGGGGAGGGGGATTAGGCAGTACCAGACCAAACCCCATTTTTTTACGTGGGTACGCACAAATTTGAGGTCAGGTCTTGCATTGTCAATCATTTAAACACACCTCTAGCCTCTGCAATCCAAGGGTCCACACATATGTGATTATGGCTCTTGCGTGATAAATTTGAGCGCAGGATCTTAGGGCCCCATTCCCTGCTGCTTGAGGTCCTTCCCACATCTAGCTTCCTCTTGAACCCTTCTCCAGTTAATCTTGCTTTGAATTGACTCCAGAAAGCACTTTCCATGATGCCTCTGCATGCCCCTGGCTACTCTTATGTCGTCCCTGTGAGACCCTATAGGGTTTTAATCCTGTCTGCTTGTAACCAAAACTCGTAGTGGGTGGCAGCTCTGTTGCTCCTGGGGGACCTTTTAGGGCTTTTATCGTGGCTGCCTGCACTCTGTGCACACCAACAGCGGTTCCTCTGTCACTCCAGTGTGGACTGGTTTTGTCTTAGTTCTTCGTGAGCCTACTTGCCTTCCAGTAGATCTGGCAACCTGGCTGCCTATACCCAGTGCAGGACTGAGGATTGGGAAAAACTTGGACAGTGGAGGGTGGATGTTAGGGATGGGAAAGAACATGGACCATGGAGGGCAGTGATGGAGGGACACACTGATGACGGAGTACTGGGATGGGGAAAGTACACGGGCAACAGAGTGTGGGCATGGAAGCAAGACCGCAACAGAAGGTGGGTGGGCAGGGGAGTAAGCAAGAATGCCAACTTGGGGAAAGAGGCAGAGTGGAGGAACATGGGTGCGAAAGAGAAACACGAGGGAGACAGCTGGAAAACACATGCACTCTTGCAAAGTGATTAATTAGAAATAGGAGTAGCACCTGACATGGGAGCTGTGGAAGGACATAAGTAATAGGTCTGTGCTCCTCACACACCAAAAGAGCAAAGGCATCCCATGGATGCTGAAGAATATGAAGCAAGCAAATGAGTGACAGCCAATCAATAGTAAGCCACAGGTCAACTTTAAGTCTACTGTATGACGTCTTGCAACAGACCGTGAATGCGCTGTTTTAGGTGAGACCAAATGAGAGAAACCCTTTGGTAACTTACATATGACCCAAACATCTTCTCATGTCAGCCACACTGCAATACTGCTGTCTTCCAAACCAGCTCTCCCCCACAATGACATGCTACCTGTCACTGGTGTACTTCAGTGCCAGGTTAGGGGATTGAAGCCCTACAATAGCTGCAATTGTAATTCAGTACATATTTCAATGCTTCCTGTGCTCTCTAGTTCCAGTGTCTGAGAAAAGTCGCCTTCTCTGTGCTGGGTCTGGTGGCTCAGTATCCACTGCAAGAGTCTGTTTTTGACCCCATGTCCATGAGTTTGAATGCCTGCTGGTCCACTTGGCCTTTCACTATTCCAAGGCCAACACAATGGGTACCGTTGAGTTCTTTGACAATAAACATGTTATGTGTTTTGAATGCCAAACTCCCTAGAGGTGAACGAGCACTCCCCAAATATGCCTGCTATGTTTTAAAGCTTCATGCGAGTCCAGAGGCGTACACATGGTCCCCACATGTATCTTGGCTCCCGGCCTGCATCGCTCATTGGTCTAATTTTATTGTCAAGCTGGTTCGATTGGAATGCTGCCAATATCATAAAACATAGCGTTGTAGCTGAATTCTGTTTATAGTCTGACTTGACGGCACAGCTGTCGCCAGACAACTATGTGAGCATTACTAGAGAAGAGCTTTGGTTGCACCCACATGTTGGGAGCCATGGGTACATGATTTAATTGGGCAGAAGTTGCGTGCTTCCCCAAAAGTGTTTGCCCTCCACACAGCTATGATCATTTTGTTTATTTCTGCAGCTGCCTAAGCTTGTACTTTCATGGACATACACATGCCGTTGGAATGTTACCTTAGTGTTTTAGATAACTAGATAATGTATGTTATTTCCTCTATCAACATCACAGATGAGAGGAGGGCAATCATTAACCTACATGGATTTTAGGTCTGGCTTGACAGTGAAACAGTCACCTGAGTTTTAACCTACACCAATAATATTCTACTGTTCTTTGCTTCCACAGAAATACATATCCATTCCCATGTTATTTACTTGTAATTCTTCACATTACTGTACGACATTCCTTTAAAGCCAAACCTATTGGTGTTGCCTGTGCTTGTTTTCTAATATCTTTGACACACCCACATTTATCCCTGTAGAGTCAAACTGCTTTATGTTGTGGGTAGTTCTTGGAACTAGGGCTTGGGTCAAAGATGGAATGTCCTACACGACTCAGATTTTAATGTCTGCCCATTGGATGTGGAAACCGCATCTTCTTTCACTGTGTATATTTTGTTTGCTCAGGTTCTCTGAAGAATATGAATTCATCTAGGTTTAGTGGTGCTTGGTTTGAGTAATGGTCCATTGTATCGCACATGAGCAACACTGGTTTTAATTAGGTTAGTGAGCTCCACTAATAAAGTTTACTCAAACCTAGCATCACTAAACCTATTTTAATCACCCTTTTCACTACACTACTTGTTACACCCCGCATACCCATACTCATCAAACGGCATGATTAAAAGAACTCCGAAAAAGAGCCCCTTTGCGGGTGCCTGTTGGGCATTGCAGCGCCGGCCAGATGATGAGCCCGTTCAGATGATGAAGCATGACACCTCTTGGGGCGTGTGAGGGCACTTACTCCTACTGGAGTATATTCCACTGACCTGATTAGCATGTTCCCTGTCGCAGGAACTGCACGCCCTTGCATCTAAATCATTGGATAAGGGAGCATGTGTGCTCCCAGTTCCTCTTGTTTAAATGATCTTGGAAGAAGATTGGCATGGTAAGAAACATGCCTTTTCTGCTTTCTATTTTTCACACCACTGATGTACTATGGACATCTCACTCTCTTACCTTTCTGCACACACTCTTCATTCATCTTCCTCTTGGAGCTAGGGGCTGGTGACAATTATGGTTCTAGAGCCACTGACCTTGTGGTTTGTGACTATGGAAACACTGATCAAAAGCACAGCTTTCTTCCAGCGGCTCAATGACCGTCTGATCTTATCGGGTTATTCTCAAGCGCTTTGGCTCGTAATCTTATCACCTTTAAGATAATTAGCCTCTAAAAAAGGGTAAAGTTATGAAGCTACAAAAAAATGTAAGCTGCTTGTTGCAGTCCAATCCCAAAGAGACTTTTGAAAGAGGAGTATCTAGCTGCCTGGGAATTAACACAGCATCTCGAAAAGAAGCAGACGAGGAGAAAGGACCCAAGTCTTAGTCAACCCTATCCTCAGTCCTGTCCACGCCAGGTACTTCTTCATAGGAAGTCCTTAGTCCGGTCCAGCTGAAACTGGTGCTTGGCACTGCTGGCATGTCTGGGCCTGGTATCCATTTGAGCAGACGCAATTGATCCTAATCCCTTTGATCACTTGCGTCCAGGAGACTACAATTGTTGATTGTATTCCTGAAATTCTCAAGAAGCTGTTCTCCTTCCTGTGCCGCTGTTGGATAAGGGTTCTGCACAGTAGCCTTACCAATCATAGACTTAGCAACTCAAAGAGCCTGACTCTGAAACACTTTTTTTTTATTTTTGGTTTATGTGCAGTTCCATACATGTGCATTATAGGTGGCATTCTTCATTTTACTTATTACATGTTGTTACTTTTGTTGCACATCATAAGGTAAATCTGACAAGTATCTTGTGTGTGAACATCCCCTTACACACTCCCCTCTCCTGTTCCCCACTGCAGTTCACATCGAGAAATCAGTTCTATGTAGTGGAACACCTCTGATCCTTCTGTAGCCTCCATCTGTCTCGCTGCACTCTCTCTTTGGTACCTTTAGGATACCCCCTCTCATTCGGTGTTGTTTTTTTTACTCAACTAGGTGCCCCATCGCTGTTCCCTTTCTAGGATTTTAGTGTGCTGGGCTCTCCTGCGGGGATTGTATCGAGGGCGAAGACTCTCTCATCCCCTCTACTAGTGCTTCTCTACCTGTGGAAATATCAGTTAATACTCTCTGGGGTGAGATATGCCTGATGAAGAATATAAAAATGTGTTAGTTAGAATCTGGCATTTCTCAAGATCATAGGGATCCTGGCCAGTGTGTTCCCCCTGTCCTTATCCTCCATAGGGATGCCAAAGTCCCCTGCCCAGTGTTCTCTCAGTGTTGTCAAACGTTGTAGGGAGTCATTTCTAATCGCTCTATACAGGCATGTGACCGCTTGATCCTATCCTCTGCCGTGCCTATATAGCGACAGGTGGACTAATGTTTGGGTTCCGAGGCACCCATCCCCCAATGACATCTGAAAGCCTCTGTTATTGCTCTGTGGAGCAGGAAATGGCCCTGGGGGATGCCCCAGCCTGCCTGGAACTCTTCGAGCGGCAGAAGCTACCCCTCTCTATACAGGTCCCCCAGACTTGTCACTCCGACCTGTATCCAGTCCTCCAAACCCTTCTATTGTCCTCCGTGTGGTAGAATATGTATCCTCATCAGCGGGAGGTTTGGCGAGTAGGAAACTTTGCTTTATGTTTTCTGGAGACGCCTTCCCCCGCAGCACCGTACCACCTATAGCTCATTTGTGCTCTCACGTGGTATCCCATCGATCCTCAATAGTGTCTGTAAGAGCACGTCAAGCTCAAGGACAAATGGCACCACCTCTCTTCCCTGCGTCTGTCTTCCCGCTACCCATAGTGTAAACCATTGCAATTGCACAGCAAGGTAGTACAATTCAAAGTCGAGGACTGCGAGCCCCTCGTCCCTCCTGTTGGTCGCTTCAGTGTCACCAAAGCCAGGCACCGACGGCCAGTCCCCCAGATAAATGATATCATGAGGGAGTCTAGTTTGGTGAACCTCGTTCTCGAAATCCACATAGGCAGTGTGGTGAAGAATTACAATAACCTCGGGAGAGCCGCCATTTTTAAAAGCGGTACCCTACTGGCCACCGACAGAGGGAGAGTCCCCCAGAAAGGACATGCTAGCCTTTAGGGACCTTGTGAAAGCTCCTATGTTCCCTTCCTGGAGATCCGTTTGGGAGTGGTAGATATTGGCTCCCAGGTATCCTAGGCAACGGGGCTCCCGCACAAGGTTGCCTAGTCCATCTGGTGGGTCCTAGGGCCAGCCCTCCACTAGTGGGAAAAGCTGGGATTTCTGCCAATTTACTTTGAGCCCCGACAGCACCACAAACCCAGTCATCATTTTTCTGGCCCCTCGCAATTCCCCTCCACAGTTGTTTAGGAACAATAGCAAGTCGTCAGCATATAGTTCAATGTGATGGGTATGTCCCCTGACTCGGCAACACTTT
Source organism: Triturus cristatus (assembly GCF_964204655.1). NCBI lineage: Eukaryota > Metazoa > Chordata > Amphibia > Caudata > Salamandridae > Triturus > Triturus cristatus. The sequence continues at coordinate 1,004,907,486 of NC_140592.1, forward strand.
ATGAAAGAGGTCGTAACACAAACAATGTTACATGACTCGAAATCTAATTCAAGTTGTGGCCACCTCCACACCCACAGTCTGGCATGTATTATCAAGCAGCTATGCTTCTAGATATCTAATTTTGCAGATTTTGTGCATAATAAGGTGAGCAAATTATTATACTACTGTGTAGAGGAAGGTATACATTTTGATTTAACTTGCCGAATAGGATGATGCAAGACTTTTACAATTACCACTAGATGTCAAGCATAGGTAAAACCCACATCTCTCAAGGTGCTAGCAATTGGGTCTGTTGCCCTCTTGCTGGGTTTGAATCCAGCCTCACTTCTTCGGGATAATCACATGCAATATAAGAATTGGCAGTAATGGCAAGGTCATTCTTAATATATTCCACGACTGGATATTCTTAAATAAAACTCCTCAATGTTATTATTATTTTATATATATATATATATTCAGTGAAAAAACCATAGGTTTCACACACGTTATAGTTAGCTGGACATTTTACTCGTAAAAAACCATTGAAATTCCCCCGTTATAGTTAGTGCAGGCAACTATAACTCACGCGACCGCAATACTCTGCTGATGCTAATACTGTATTTAGACACTTATTTGCCCATGTCTTCTTCCATTAAATTTTAGCTATACATATATTACAAATATTTTTTTTTCATAAAGACACATATGTCATCAGCAGAGGATTGCGGTCGCGTGAGTTATAGTTGCCTGCACTAACTATAACGGGGGAATTTCAATGGTTTTTTACGAGTAAAATGTCCAGCTAACTATAACGTGTGTGAAACCTATGGTTTTTTCACTGAATTTGCAAGGTTTTTTAAATGCTAATTCCTAACTATAACGTGTGTGAAACCTATGGTTTTTTCAGTGAATTTGTACGGTTTTTTAAATGCTAAGTTACTTTACGCCGTTCGTGGTGTGCGCGCCCCCTTAACGCAGTTCGTTCCGTGCGCGCACAGTGTGCACGCGGTGCGCTTCACGCACCGCGCGCCCACTTTATGCAGTTAGTGCCATGCACGCACGGTGGGCACGCGGTGCGCTACGCGCACCACGTGCCCACGTTACGCTGGATGGGCCATGTACGCACGATGCGCTTCGCGCATCGTCCGCACACGGAGGACATATTATGCGCTTCGTTGAGAAACTTAATCTATTAATTGTACCTTTTACCAATATGCCATGCAAAAAATGTGCCCTGCAGGCACCTTTTGCACACGGGGGAGGGGTGAATGTGGATATTTTTTTTTTATAAATAATTTTTACCGTACGCGTACGGTAAGCGTAATCGGCGTTTTTTCGAAAAAAAATAAAATTGATTTTTTGCCTTGGGGGGTCTTGTGGGGCACCTTAATCAATGCTAGGTGGTTAGGAGCTGTCTAACATGCTCCTTTACATATTTGGCACCTTTGTTTTTCCTCCCCGTCCCTAAGAGTGCGAGAGAGAAAATGGCGGCCGCCGCTTCCTGGTTTCGACCGATTCGAATGTTTACTAAGATCTAACAGCCAATCAGAATCGCGCTCGCGCACGTCACCGTACGCGTACGGTAAGCTTACGGTAAGCGCACGGTAAGCGCACCGTAAGCTGCCACAGATATATATATTGATTTAAAGGCTATTTTCTCAGGAACTACTGAACAGATTTACACCAGACCTACAAAAGGCACTTACTTGACCTGTAGACTACCTCTCTGCCAAATTTCAAGTAACTCTGTTCAGCCGTTCGGGCTGTAGCTGTGTCTAAAGGTCCTATGGAAAAATGCATGGGAAAAACGCGTTTTGGGACCCCCCTTTTTTCTCAGCCCCCACTTGACGAATCCCCCCGAGACTTTCAGGGTAGGAGCGGAGCGTAGCGCCCCATTAGTTTTGAAAATTTCGCGAGGATTCGTCGACCGGCGCCAAAGTTATTCCAAATAGAATGTTGCGGTTTTCCTATGGAAACAGGGTCCTAACTATAACTACCTACTGGCGACCGCCAGTAGGTAATATATATATATATATATATATATATATTTTTTTTTTATTATTATTTTTTTACACTGACACAATGCCTGTCTGCTGACCAACACTGTTTGGGACCTTCTTTGTGTTACCCCATGCCAATTGGGTCCTCGATTCATGTCCTACCGTAGCCCTAAGAGGGGGCAGGCCAGAGGAAATGAAGGGAAACTGGAAAGAAAAAAAGAAAGGGAGTTAACATTGTAAAGATGTAGCATGGAAAATGTCTACTTTAACTGTGGTAAATAAGCATTGCTTGTTTGTCTACCTCTTTAGTGTTTTATATAAATGTCAATACTGTCCTACACCGTCCTAAGGACAAATGTAGTAGTTTTCTGGTATCTCACTGGTGGTTACACATGGCAGGTGAGTGATCATGCTATATGCTGTGTAGTGTTTTATCAGTTCCTGGTCTCAAGGTTTGTCACATTTATCAGAAAAGACTGATAATTTTCTGCCAATAAATCATACATAGTATGAGGGTGCCTGATACAAAGCATGCTCATTCATTATGCATTTTACTAATGCTTGTACTCCTATTCCAACTTTGTCCTTTGTGTTCTTCCACGCTCTTTATTATCTTTTTAAAGGATATTATTTGGAACCCAGTGCCCTGTTGACTCACCCCACTAATAAATTCATCCTCATGTTTAAAGTTGGGTCGTGCGAGCCCCAGTCAGGTCTGCCAGTGTCTTGTAAGGTTTCACATGGAAGGAGCAGCAAGGCATAGCTTTTCTAACAATGGTTCATGCTTGGGGTGACAGGGAAAACTTCCAAGAGTCACTATAGAATAAAACATTCCTCATTAAAGTGAGTAGTTAGGCCCTGAAGAGCTTTCACATGTTAAAGAGTTGTGCACTTTTTAGGTCTCGCCTACGCAGCGCGCATGCGCTGCATAGGAGACCTTTAGCTGTAGTACAGCTCTTTTTCAAAGCACATACTCGTGCTTGTGGCAGCATACGCCTTGCGGGAGTGCGCAGCGGCGCGCCACAAGCACGAGTATGTGCTTTGAAAAAGAGCAGACTGCTCTCCCCAGCGCGCGTGCCCCACTCGCAGGTGCACCCCTCCGCCTCTCTCTCCCGCTGCAGCCTGCAAGTACAAGCAACTTGCCCATAGTGTCAATCAAGTCAGCTGCCTTTCCCACCCCACATCACGGCACCCAATGATACAACCGTTCGTTCCCTTAGCCCGCCTACCCATCGGCCACCAGCCTCTGCTGAAAGACTACGCGCGGTGCCCTTCAACAGCAGAGTCATGGCGTCACTCGTTTTCTGGATGGGACTTGCAAGTCGCAGGAGCTTCTAGTGAGTTTTCATATTTGACTGACAATTGTGGGCGGAAGTGATGCTTTACTTTGCCCCTGATATTGGCCTCGCCTCTCATACTGTTAAATCCGCGAAATACTGTTAAAGCGCGCAGGGTCGCAGTAAAAAAGGCAGTTTACGACAATCTGTTTACACTGTACAGTGCTTCAAGGTGCATGGTTCTAGCTCGCGCTCCTCTACCCTACAGGCGGGGCTACGGCTCACGCAGGCTTTGTCAAAAGACCAATAGAATAACCTTTAATGTAGATGACGTGAAGTTGGTGTAATTTGCAGCAGCATCACTCGGCACCACCACAGCATCACTCAGGGCCACCACAGCATCACGCAGCACCACCCCAGCATCACTCGGCGCCACCCCAGCATCACTCGGCGCCACCCCAGCATCACTCAGCGCCACCCCAGCATCACTCAGCGCCACCCCAGCATCACTCAGCGCCACCCCAGCATTACTCAGCGCCACCCCAGCATTACTCAGCGCCACCCCAGCATCACTCAGCGCCACCCCAGCATCACTCAGTGCCACCACTGCATCACTCAGCGCCACCACTGCATCACTCAGCGCCACCACTGCTGGCTCAATTACCCTTTAGCCACTGCTTTCTTTCGCGTGTCTATGTTTTGCCTTAACATCTTGTTCATTTGCCCCTCGTTTTTCTATCCGCTCTTTCTTCTGCCCCTCCCTCTTTTCGCCTTGCTTCTTCCATCTCCTTCGCTTCTTTCTATTTCCAGGCCGCAGTTTGACAGGTTTTTGGGCAGTAGCTCGTGGGTCACTACCCGTTATGGTCCACTGAGCTTGTGCCCTGTGCAACCGCCCACTCTGCACATGGCTAGAACCAGCTCTGGTGTTCTATTTGTAGACCGTGCTTTAAATGGGCTGGTCCTGCCCGGTACGGTGTACCGGCACTTTTTTTTTTTTTGAGAGGGAGAGTACCGCCACTTCTCAAGAGAGACGTAATACTTTTGATTGAAGAGTACCGGAACTGCTCAGAAACAAGCAGGTACTCTGTTACAGAGTACCTGTACTCCTATTTTTCCATTTTAAGCACTGTAATTGTAGAGCAACTGACTACGTGCAGTAAAGCTTCAACACTCATTCAGGGAGGACCAGTTAATCACTCTTCCGTTTGTGGTGCAAGGCTGATAGTGCGTTGGTGCGCAGTGTAACCTGTGTGTAGAAAGTTTGGTGTTGTGTTGCTCTTGAGGTTATGAAGTGTCCTCCAATCACGTTGCAGCGAGCTTGTGGCTGGGCTTGAGCATGGGGTGAAGCAGACAGATGGGGAGAGGCGGGGGTCTCATTTGCATATACTCTCCATTCTCATCTTTTCATACTTGCAAACTTCAGGGATATTGCGTGGGAGGCCATAATGGTGCTTGTTACATTTATTGTGAGGTTTGTAGCCTTGCGGGTCAATCTGTGAGTACAAAGATGTCCAAATCCAGGCTAGAAGCAATGTAGCCATATAAAAATCCATAGTTTAGTAAATTAACGGGAGGTTAGCTACATAAGTACCACTACCAACGATGCTAAAATATTGTCGAACACGAAACGAGGAACTACCCTTGAAGGAGGCTAACTTCTGTCAGCCTGTGAATAAAATAAATGCAAGCCATCCGCTTCAGAAATCAATGGAAACTTGCGAAAGCCGTCTCGCGCCCAGCGTGGCAGCTGGAGGCCGAGCGCGCGGGCAGCCCGGTGACAGCTGGAGAGGGCCCGGCTTGGCTCGCGCAGTACAGCAGGCGCTAACTGTCGGGCAGCAGAGGCCTGTTGCAGTGACCTGCACAACTTGAGGTAGGGCACTGTATCAACCGCAGGACCCACTGGCCCCCGTGCGCACGCTCTCCCATCCCTGATCCCTGCACGTGAATGTTTGCTGGGGGGGAGGGTCTGGGGAAGGGGCGTGGTCCATTCAGTAACCTCATCATTTGTCTCCACCCACGGTACTGCCAGAGAAAACCACAGGCAGAGGCAACATCTGAAAGATAGGAGCGCAGGGGGGACCCCTGAAGTCACAGAAGAGGAGGAAGAGAAGCGCGAGACGTACCCTGGGGACCAGAAGGGATTGAGTGACAAGCAGCTCGCTCTGGGACGTCCTGGCCCAGGAGAAGGAGGTAACAGGAGACCAGGGGACCGAGGAGGAGAGTTCCCCACAGAAGAGGGGAGTTCTGCACAGGGGAGGGGATGTCCCTGCTGCGGAGAAGAATGGGGTGCCCAGCAGTAGCAAACTGTAGAGAGAGCCTCCCTGAAGACTAGAGGGTCCGGCGGAGGGTGCGTCTCTGCTGCGCCTACACCACCAGACCGACGTGGTACACAAGCCCCCAGCGCTGGGACCCGTGGGCTCCAATTGTAATATCCATGCAGTGAACAGGCAAAAGGACCAACCAGGGCGGAAAAGACGGAATTTTGGGGAAATTTGAAGACATTTGTGGAGAAGTGAGCAGAAGGACGGAAACTGATTTTACCTCTTTTCGTTCGTATTTTGCACCCTTTGCTTAATCTAAGAATGGAAGTTTCGGGGGGCTTCGGGTGATGAAAGGAGTATTTATCCGCACCAAGAAGATACAGGCTTGCGAGGCAGTGGGGTAGATAGGAACCTCCATACTTGGACCCCCTTCGACTGACTTGCAAGTTGTGTCTGCTGGTCGGATTGCTTCCCTCGCTCCGGTTACCAGCAGGACCCTCCCCGGGGCCGTCTGTCTGCTCACAGGACATGTCTCTGGTCGGCGGAAAGGCTCTGCTTGGCCTCTGCCTCCTCTCCCTGCTCACCACTCTCCCCCCGCCAGGACGAGGGGTGCCGGTGAAAGACCCCGGGAGTAACACCGCCAGGCGGGGGAGCAACCGCTTTCCAGAGGTAAGTCAATGATCTGTTCCCATTTCCAGACGACGTGCCATGCTAGCATCATCTGTTATAATTATAAAACATGTTCCCCTAACCTGCCGTGTGACCTCCGGCAGGTCGGTTTCACCACCATTGAATTCCTGCGGGATCGAGAAAGTAAAGCGTGGATGCCTGCTTTACAGGGGCGTATCTATCTGCAGCAGGCGCAGTGGCACTTAGGTCTAAAGGGCATGCTTAACCTTGATTGTTCTGTTTTATTTTGCTTGCATATAAAAAAAAAAAGACGCGTGCCCCCCTTGCTACGCTCTGCTAATTTGCACATTTTAGACTCAACAGAATGGACATTTTACGCAGTGTAAGTGTGATTTTTGGTTATATCTGTGTGTGTTCATTTTTTTCACTTCACGTGGTATGTATGAGGCTGGCTCCAGATCAGAAAAAAACGTGAGCAATTTGGAGTTGCACTACGAGGCCTTTTAGCACAGTCGGGTGAGTGCAGAAGGCACTATTCTTATTTGGCACAAATAGCGCACTATCGGCCATTTGTGTGGCATCGCAGCGCATTCGAGGGTGACGTTTCAAATAGTTGAGGTTTCCGTGACACGTGGTGGTTCTACTGTCATCAACGCAGTGCTACGCACAGTCGAGTAGTATAAAATGACGCCCCCTGCAGAATGTGACGAGGGGCCACCGAGCCTCCCATAACTGACAGATATTCATTCATCTTGGGATGAAAGGGGGACCCCTGGAGGCACCCCACCCTTCCGCCGCTGCTGCAGGGGCTTGTGGTACGCCCCTGGCTGTGCAGTACCTGCCTGTGTGTATGCGCTGTCTAGTGATGCCCTGTGGCATGGCTTTCCTCCAGAGAGTGCCGCGTGGTGCAGTTCTATGGGTAAATCCAGTATTCAGGGAATATGTACAGTACACAAAGTTATGTAGCGCTGCTCTATTTGAAGTGGTCTGCAGCGCTGTGCTGTGGTGTTTTCTTACGACAAGGGAAGTGTAGTGTAATACGGCCGGAGACTGGTGTTTTATTCCGGTGGAGGTTGCTAGGGGTCAGGCAGAAGAGTGATGATTGGATAGGTGTACTAGGGTTGCGAGTGCTGTTCGTAAAGTCAAGGGGAAAAAGCCATATATATCTAATGCGTCATCGCTGAGCAACGAACGTGTAGGTACACCAAGCCCGAGCCGGTTCGAGTCGCAGTAGTGGCCCCTCTGCCTCTCATCGTCCCGGCCATTAGCAGACCTCTGTGGTTCTGTCCAGAAACATCTACCTATGGCGCCTAAGAGTACATTTTCACTGTGTGTTGTTGTATTTCACTAATTGTAACCAGGGCGGTGAAGGGCTACGTCACCTTCACATGGCGCGAGAGCTCTGACGTGAAGTACTAACCTGCGTGTGAACTGGGGTGTGGCACGGTGGCGTCAGTTTCTTCTTCCTGCTGCGTGACATCTGGTTTGTGAGTGTTGTCTCCAACAGCCCCCTGTAAGGCGTGCTCCCCCGCTGGTTTAGGTTTTTTTGGGGGGAGCGGGTGGCGCCGGCCGCGCGAGGGATGTTTCTTGTGGCTCAAAGCATGCCGCCGGGGGGGCAGTCCACGGCCAGATTGCGGTGACCCAGCAGAGGTCTCCGCGCGGCTCTAACTGCTGGAGTTGCAGTGTTATTTTGGTGAGAAATGAGGCGCATTGGAAGAGCCCTGTTCGGATTCCAGTGCTGGAACGGCAGCGTGTGCTGCAGACCAGGACTCATGTGGTTCGGCAGAACTGCGCGTGGGCGCCTGCGGAAGAATAGTAGATTCGAAGAGGATTGTATGTTTTTTAAAGTTTTATATAAAGTTGAACGAGGGTGTGCGAGAGATGTCGGAGCATCAGAGCGCCTCACAGCACACAGCTGTTATAATACACTATATAGCTGCACCGGAGCGATGGAAACACACGTAGAAAACTCTACCCTGCATGTAAGCTGTCCACGCAAGGACCCCCGGTTTAATCTTTATTAGAGCCATCGATCGGCCTGCTGATCTTGTCATCGGCTGCCACAAGTATCCCGAGGATACCCAGCACCCTGGAGAGTTAAATCATTACAAATGTAGCCTTTTTTCTTATAGCCAGAATGTGGCCAAATCTTGGATGTTTCAAAATAACCTGAGTCTAAACCATCCATGGAAGAGATATCTCAGTTACATCACCCTCCCTTGGGGCTTCCACAATACGAGCGTGACCCCCCCACCCCGACTCTGCTTCACTTGGGGCTCCAAGTCAGGTATATAAAGCCAATTGCTAGGGATTTAACACCCAAAAACAGACTCCACCATCGTGAGCACATCAGAAATATTGTTCAAGATGCCCATCTCCATCTCAAAATTCCATGGCGCTGCTCAGGGCTTTAAGTGGGATGAAAAAACTGGGGGGTCTCTCAAAGGGGCGTGGTCAATTTAATTAAGGGAGTGGCTTAAAAACACATAAGCTAAAAATCTGGGTTTAGCGTAGTGTGCCGCCCAACTTGCAATGCTTCTGTCATTGCATTCAGATATATGATATAAATAACATCATATCTACAAGTCAGGACTATTGGCTTTGTCAGTGGTTGTTAGTTGCATAAGATAAATAAGCAGCAACTATGGCTTGTATATAATATTGTACAAGCATTTGCAATGCAACAGGTCTTGCATTCACGCGAGTTTTATTTATTTTATTTTATTTTAAAAGTTTTATATAGCGCTAGCTTGACCCGTAGGTATCAGAGCGCTTTACATACATACTGTAAAGAAAAACAGACGGAAATTGCATTACATAGTAGGCAGGCAGTAAGGAAGCAAAACCAGGGATAAAAAAAATACAGCATGGAAGATAAGGTGGTTAACACTAGGGGTGGGCGGAATTTGCGGAATTAACCTTCGCAAATTATCGCGAGAATGTTTAAAATTATCGCAAACAAGCAGAAATATCGCGAAGATGCGGAAGTTTTTTTCCGGCACGTTCGCGAGATTTTCTGCATGGTTGCGGGTCGCCAACTTACCCATGTGGTTGCTTGCGGGTGCGGCCATCTTGTTTTGAGTTGTTCTCGCGGTGCATGATCGCGAGAAGAAAGACGTGATCGCGCGACGCATGACGTCACTGCGGGCGCGAACTGTCGCGAGACAGCGCAAATGGCTAAAAACAATACAACATCTCATGGAGAACGCGACCGGATCAAGAAAACTTGTCAGCGAACGCAGGGATTCAGGTAAGGCGATCGCGCGCGCGCGAGAATGTATCATTTTACAGCGCGAGCAAGAAACAAATTATCGCCAAGCTGCGGAAACCGGAATTTTTGACATTTTCGCGCTCTCCGCGGAACGCAAAAATGTCAAATTATCGCAATTTCCGCGAACGGAACGAAATTTTTGCCCAGGCCTAGTTAACACAGTCCGGTCACCAACTATCCTTGAATGTCAAGAGAGAGGAGTAAACTTAGATGTTGAAGTCTAGGTTAGTTGACGTTGGTCAGGAAAGTATTTGTTAAGGAGATGGATTTTCAGGTCCCTTTTGAAACAGGAGAAGGAGGGGTTGCATCTGAGGACTCTAGGGAGAGCATTCTACATCCTGGGAGCGTTGCCAGAGAACGATCGGTATTGTGTGGTTTTCTTTTTCAGTTTTGGAGGAATGAGGAGTGAGTTGGAGCTTCTCAGCGATCTGGATTGACCTGCTCTTATCAGTTTATTTTTCAGGTAGTTAGGGGCCGGAGAGTGAAGGGTTTTGTGTGTGATGCAGGCCAGTTTGTAAATACATCTCCCTTCCATGGGAAGCCAGTTGAGGGAGTTGAGAGCTGGAGTGATGTGATCAAATCTTTTTACTCCAGATACGAGTCGAGCGGCCATGTTCAACACTACTCTTAGAGTGGCTAGGTGAACTTTTGGAATCCCTGTTAGGATGGCGTTCCCGTAGTCGATTTTAGAGAGAACTAGGGATTGGACTACTGTCTTGAGGTCATCATGGGGAAGAAAAGGTTTCAATTTCTTGAGGTGTTTTAGAGAGAAAAGAGCACTTTTTGCAGAGTTTTTGATGTAGGACTCCAAAGATAAGTTCTTGTCAATGGTGATGCTTAGAGACTTAACTGAGTTGGATAGGACGATGGGGCAGTTTAGGGCGACCAGATTCTTGAGCCACTCTTGGATTGGACGATGGTTGCTTTTTGGAGAGAATAGGATTAGTTCTGTTTTATCTGGATTGAGTTTTAAGTGGTCAGCGTTGAACCAAGTTTCGATCTCGGTTAGAGTGGCATTGAGGTGTTGGATGTTGCTGGGATACTTGATTTTGAAATAGATTTGGGTGTCATCAGCGTAAAGGTGGTAATTCACTCCAGCTTTTTTCAAGATGATTGTGAGGGGCTCCATGAAAAGATTGAAGAGGGCCAGGGAGAGAACCGAGCCTTGCGGGACCCCAAGTGTGACTTTTGTTGGCTTCGAGAGACAGGAGTTGATTTTAATTTGTTGCGAGCGGTGTTGAAGGAAGGAGGTGAACCATTTTAGTACTGTGCCATTGATGCCGGAGCGCTTCGACATGGTCTCCAGAAGTGCTGGATGATTTACTGTGTCGAATGCCACAGATAGGTCAATAAGGATGAGTAGGCAGGCATCACCTTCATCTAAAGCCCTGTGAATATCGTCAGAGACGTTGAGCATAGCTGTTTCCGTGCTACAGGCTTCCCTGAATCCTGATTGAAAGGTGTCGAGGAGGTTGAACTCATCAATGTGTTTGTTGAGTTGGTGGAGAACGCATTTCTCCAGTGTTTTGCTAGGAATGGGAGGTTGGAGATAGGTCTGAGGTTGTTAAGATCATTAGGGTCGGCCCCTGGTATTTTGGGAATGGGTGTGATTTGTCCAAGTTGAAGGGAGTCTGGGACACAGCCTGAGGTGAGACAGGCGTTGATGATTTTTGTCCAGAAATGGGAAATGGTGTGGTTACGTTCTTTTATGATTGTGGATGGGATGGGGTCCATAGTGTGGGAGGAAGGTTTTAGGTTAGAAATTATACTGAAAACCTCATTTTCCGACATTAGGTCGCAGTCGGACCAATGCACATTGTTTTTTAGCTGGAGGCAGACCTGATTGTCCTTGGTAAGAACTCTTTCTGAATGATCTGGGGTGGTTAGAGTGGGGCAGGTTAAGAGGGAAGGAGGGTTAGAGGTTTGGATGAAGGATTGATCAATTTTCGAGACTTTATTAGTGAAGAAGGTGGCAATTTCTTCACAACGCTCTTTGGTGGCTTTGATTTCTTGAGAGGGAGTGTAGTTAGTTTGGCTTTTGACAATGTTGAAGAGTTCTCTCGGTCTGTTTTTTGCCAGATCTAGTTGGCTGCGGAAGAAAGATGCCTTTTCACTGAAAATGTGTTTTTTGTATGCTTGCCGAGCAGATCTAAGTTGCGCTAGGTGTAAGGTTGAGTGGTTTAGTCTCCAAGACCTTTCCGTTTGTCTGAGTTTGAGCTATTCGAATTGTAAATGACAATGCCTTTTATTTATGTTTTGGGTTTTAAAAACAAATAAAAGGCATTGTCATTTACAATACTAATAGCTTAAACTCTTGCAAATGCGAGACCTATTGCATTGCAATAAAGGGCCTTCTCGACCATTTGTTGGATGGTAAATATCAGAGGAAGAGACACTGGCCTGCGACATCTTCAAAGTAGTGATAAATAGTTGCAGTGAAGAAGATGTGTAAGTGTTGTAAATTACACAAACATAAAGTGTGAAGTGAGAGTTACATATGACTCGAGCTATAAACACTAACAAAGTGCTCCAACACCTATCGCTCTGTGACCAAGAGGAGAGCGTGAGTGGGGTGGGGGGCTATTTCCTGTCCTCTCTGTGATTTGAGTGTGCCGTGTGGCATTGAGTAATGTAATTGCTATCTTTGGCCTAATAAGAAACACTGCAGCTGTAGTGGAGCCTTGGCTTCACATCCTAATGCAGGGCGGGCTGTGCTTTATGGCAAGCAGGAAGGGATGGTCTTGGCTGCAGCTCTGGCCTTGGCTGCAGCTCCAGCCTTGTACAGTGCCCCTGCTATTACTAGTGAGCGAGATACGCTGAGGTGGTGGTATTGGTATTGGTGGTATTGGTTGTGGCATTGGTGGTATTGGTTGTGGTGGTATTAGTACTGGTGGTGGTGGCGGTATAGGTATTGGTGGTGGTGTTATTGGTTTTGGTGGTGGTTGGGGTATTGGTGGTGGTATTGGTAGTGGTATTGGTGGTGGTGGTATTGGTGGTGGTATTGGTGGTATTGGTAGTGGTTGTATTGCTAGTGGTAGTACTGGTGGTGGTATTGGTGGTGGTGGAGGTATTGATGGTGGTGGAGGTATTGGTGGTGGTAACATTGGTGGTAGTATTGGTGTTGGTGGTGGTATTGGTTGTGGAATTGGTGGTGGTATTTGTGGTGGTGGTTGTATTGGTGGTGGTGGTATTGGTGGTGGAGTTATTGGTGGTGGTAGTGGTATTGATGGTGGTGGTATTGGTGGTGATGGTGGTATTGGTTGTGGTGGTGGTAGTGGTATTTTAGTTGGGGGGGGGGGTTGAAACAGACACTAGATAATGCCGGGTTAAAGTGATTGAAAGAAGGCACCCATGTTACGGGGGTGGCCGTGCTGCTTAAAAAAACACAAGCGGTTTCAGCTGAAGCAGAGCGTGTTCGGCCTGCAGTAAGAGAAGCTCAATAAAGTAAATAGTGCTTACAGACTAAATAACAGGTCCCGTGTAACAATTGAAGTAAAAGGGCCACTTGCAATGGGAGGGTACAAATGAAGACAAGGCCATACTAAGAAGGGACTAACAAGCCTATTAACAAATCCGAAGGCAGCATTTACGAAAGACAATGACAGAAGCCAATGAAAAATATGGGAGGAGAGTGGGCGCAGCTTCTCTCCCATATTCTTCTACAGCAGCCTCGCTGAGCATCAGCGCATGTGCGCTGCCATTAGGCTTGACCTAAAAAGGTTCCACTTAAAGCCCTGGTGACACCACGACGATGTTGCTGCTCCTGAGTTTCCAAAAGAGAAGGGAAATCCAGAGATTAAACAACTCTGTTTAAAGGATTCCCCTACCCCTACAAGGCTCACATGGCAGGACGTCATGCCGTAACTTCACTAGTGAGAAGTGAGCAGTTTGAGCACGCGCACATCAATGTGCCTGCTCTCACTGCAGTCTGGAAAAAACACGGACCGCCTGTGCCAGGACACAAAATAGAGCCCGATAGAGACCCGTTTTGAGCCCTCCTTTATAAAACTTTCCCTGCTCAGCACCGGGTGCCTGGCCCACTTAAAGCTTTTTATCACAAACAAAGGTCCTTAAAAAAACTATTTATAGTAATAATGAATATAGACAAGGATCAGTGCTATATTTGAGGATGTCCAGCCGGACAAACAATTTAATGATTCCAAGAATTGCTAAGCATGTTAGGAACACAAAATAGAGTGACACAATCCTGCGTCCTATATACAAACAAAGACAATTACATTTAGACAAATAGCATTTAAGACAAAAAGGAAGAAGCTTGTGGCCAATGGTGATAGGTAGGGCAAGCTTTCAGAAAACAATATTCACGCTAGTTTTAACTCAGTGGTTTAACGTGCAAACTTGTTTAAAAAGTCGACGACGTTTCGATCCCCTTTAGCAAAATATTGGGATCATCATCAGGACGGTTAATAACAAGCCTGAATTTATACACTGCCTTAATGAGGGCAATTGTTAGATTAGGAGATTCTGTGATTGTTGCGGCGGTTAGTGCAGAAGGACGCTGACATTGATAGCTGCGGTGAAAGCGGTAATAGGGGTGATCTTGAGAATTGTTGCCACAAGGGTGAAGTGGTATGGGATCAAGTCAGAGAGCTTCGGAGGGGTTGTGAGTAACCAGACGTCAATGAGACCGGTGCTTGAAGTTGAATGGCGCAATGGCTTCTAACGATGTGAGATCACGAGTGCGATGGCTGCGATGACTTAAAGCTTTGGCGCTGCTGGAAAAGGGCTATGAACCAAACTTCCCACCGATGGGCAGACTTTGCGAGAAGCCTCGCAGTCAAAAGATAATACTGCTTTTTGGAGAGCTGTAAATGCCCCTTTTTTTAAAGATAACTCTGCAGACACTATTGAGACAGCAATTACGGAAGAGGCATGGGTGACCTACTTCGGGGAGCTTTATTTAGCAGAGACCACGGAAGATCCAGGGCAGGGGCTCCATCCACCAGGCCAGGATATCGTCCCATACCCTATAAACGTAGTATTCTTATTAAAAGACGTTCTGGCAGCCATTGATAAGAGCGCGTCAGGAAAGGCCCCGGGCCCCGATGGGATTCCTGTTGATATCTTCAAGGCTAATACTGCCTTGTGGGCTCCCCTTTTAACAAATGTTCTGAATAGCTTTACCAAAGTAGGATTTCCTCTTACTTGGCAGGAAGCAATTGTGGTTCCGATTTTTAAAAAAGGCGACCGAAATGAGCCCAAGTGTTATAGACCGATTTCTTTACTGGACTCACTTATGAAGATCGCCGGGAGAGTCTTACTTAATAAATTACAAGCATGGGCTGAAGATAACGGTACTCTCTCAAAGTTTCAATATGGTTTTAGGGAAGGCCTGGGAACAATAGAGCAAGGCTTGCACTTAGCTCTTTTAGTTGCCAAATATGTTGAGGCTAAAAATGAAAGCTTATTTCTAACTTTTGTAGATCTAAGCTCGGCTTTTGATTGCCTCAACCATAACAAACTTTGGTCTATACTGCAGGATATGGGGATAGACCCAAATCTTTTAATCTTTATCCAGGAACTGTATCGAGGGGCAGGTGCTCGGGTTCGTTTTGGGGTAAAGGGGGAATGTACTTCCAAATTTGCTATAGGGAAGGGTGTGAGACAAGGCTGCATACTAGCTCCATTCTTGTTTAATCTATATATTAATTCGGTAGCCTCTCACCTCTTGGAAGACAAGCAAGATTATCCCAAAATAGGAAACTCCTTTATCCCCATTCTTCTATATGCAGACGATGCAGTGATCATGGCTCGGACCCAAGTGGGACTGCAGAGATCACTAAAAAGATTTTCAGACTATATGGGCATTAGGGGACTAAAGATCAACATAAGTAAGACCTTTAATATGTGCTGCTCCAAAAAGAAGAATACTACCTGTAAAACCGTTTTATTTAATTCGAAAATTGACACGGTAAATATTTTTTCTTACCTAGGTATCAATTTCGAAAAAAGCGGTTCGTGGTCCGTAGCAGGAGAATCAAGAAAATTGGCATTTACACGAGCAATTGGGGCAGTTAAAAATGTTGCCAATAAGGTGGGAGGACGTCCAGTATATGCCCTACTGGATATTTATAAATCTAAATGCGTGTCTACGGCGTTATATGGCGCAGGGATTTGGGGGATAGCGAAAAATCACAGTCTACAGCTCTGTGAGAATGCTTTTCTTCGCTATCTCCTGGCAGTTCCAGGATCCACCTCCACCTTTGTTTGTCATCAAGAATTAGGCCTACGATATATTGAGGACCTTGTCAAAGTTGATCCGATTTTATTGTGGCACAAAGTGTGGTGCTCAAATGAAACAGGCCTGAATAGGGATATTATCCTGGACTGTTTAGGCCTTGAGGGGGCCTCAAAGATATCCTGGTTTGAGGGTGAAGTGGTATGGGATCAAGTCAGAGAGCTGCGATGACTTAAAGCTTTGGCGCTGCTGGAAAAGGGCTATGAACCAAACTTCCCACCGCTCGCTGTATGCGACAGTGTTAGCACTAGTGAGCCTAAACGCAGCACTGGGCGAACATTCCTAGGTGGAAGACTGAGGGCCGGGGCGGAGGCATGTGTGCAACCATTGGGTGACTGCTGCAGGGAAGGGATGCTCCGGGACCTAGAGGACATAATCGGCAAGGATGGGCTGGCCAAAGTGTACGGCACTGAAGCACTCACTGAGGACTGTGTGGGAGTACCATCACACTGAACAACCACAACATGAAACACTAAACCACCACAACATGAAGCACTACAGACACTCTGAACCACCACAACATCAAACACTACAAACACACTTAACCACCAAAACATGAACCATTACTAACACACTAAACCACCACAACATGAAACTCACTGACTGAACCACCACAACATGAAATAGTAGAAACATGCTAAACCACCACAACATGAAACACCACAGACACACTGAACCAACACAACATGAAACACACTGAACCACCACAACATCAAACTCTACAAACACACTGAACCACCACAACATCAAACTCTACAAACACACTGAACTAGCACAGCATCAAACACTACAAACACACTGAACTAGCACAGCATCAAACACTACAAACACACTGAACCACCACAACATCAAACACTACAAACACACTGAACCACCACAAAATCAAACACTACATACACACTGAACCAGCACAGCATTAAACACTACAGGCACACTGAACCACCACAACATGGAACACTAGAAGCACACTGACTGAGCCACCACAACATGAAACACTCCAAACACACTGAACCACCACAACATGAAACACTACAGACACACTTCACCACCACAAAATGAAACACACTGAGTGAACTACTACAACATGAAACACTACAAACACACTGAACAAGCACAGGATCAAGCACTACAAATACTCTGATCCACAACAACATGAAACACTACAAACAAACTGAACCACCACAACATGAAACACCCTGACTAAACCATCACAACATAAAACACACTGACTGAACCACCACAACATGAAATACAACAAACACACTGAACCACCACGGCATGAAATGCTACAAACCAATTGAACCACAACAACATGAAACACTACAAACACACTGAACCACCACAACATGAAACACACTGACTGAACCACCATGACATGAAACACTACTAACACACTGAACCACCACGACATGAAACACACTGACTGAACCACCATGACATGAAACACTACTAACACACTGAACCACCACAACATTAAACACTACTAACACAATGAACCACCATGACAAGAAACACTACAAACACACTGAAGCTCCATGGCATACATTACAGACACACTGAACAACCACAACATGAAACGCTACAAGCACTGAACCACCACAACATGAAACAGTACAAATATGCTGAACAACCACGACATGAAACACTACAGACGCACTGAACTACCACAACATGAAACTCTACAATTACACTGAACCACCACAACATGAAATACAATGACTGAACTACCACAACATGAAGCAGTACAAACATACTGAACCACCAAGAGAAGAAACACTACAGACACACTGAACCACCACAACATAAAAAACTCTAGAAGCACAGTCAACCACCACAACGTGAAACACCAGAACATCAAACTCTACAAACACATTGAACCACCACAACATCAAACACTACAAATGCATTGAACCACCACAACATGAAGCACACTGACTGAACCACCACAAGATGAAACAGTACAAACATACTGAACCACAACAACATGAAACACTACAGACACACTGAACCACCACAACATCAAACACTACAAACACATTGAAGCACCACAACATCAAACACTACAAACACACTGAACCAGCACAGCATCAAACACTACAAATGCACTGAACCACCACAACATGAAATGCTACAAAGGCACTGAACCACCACAACATGTAACGCTACAATCACACTGAACCACCACCCCATGAAACACTAGAGACACTCTGAACCACCCCATGAAACACTAGAGACACTCTGAACCACCACATGAACCACTAGAAACACACTGACTGATCCACCACAACATGAAACACTCCAAACACACTGGACTACCACAACATGAAACACTACAGACACACTCAACCACCACAAAATGAAACAATAGAAACACACTGAGTGAACCACTACAACATGAAACACTACAAACACACTGAACAAGCACAGCATCAAGCGCTAGAAACGCACTGAACCACCCCAACATGAAACACTACAAACCAGCACAGCATCAAGCACTACAAACGCACTGAACCACCACAACATGAAACACTACAAACACCCCTCACATTTGGAGGAGGGTGCAGCTTAATCTCCTGGCTGTGCACATTTCTGCTAAATATGTAATTATCCCCTTACTGGGCAGCAGCCATAGAGCACATGCAGAAGGTTTATAGAAACACCAGCGTTAATTGCACACACTTTAATTATGTGCACACCACCTACTCCACCCCACATAGGCTAAATGTTATCGGTGACAAGAGCTGCCCCCGTTGCACTCTGAGAGATACGGGCTTCTTGCACGTGACATGGGTGTGTTCCGTGGTAGTGGCCATCTTAACACTGGGTGCACTGCTAAACAAGACAGGCATATATGCCCCTGAGGTCGGTCTTCTGGAATTATAGCGCCATTGAAACGAGGTAGGGTCTGTGTCAACTTTTATGTGATATTTCTTTCACAGTTGGTATGGCTTGGCTGCAATTTTGTTTGACATGATTCAGTTTTATTTTCTTTCTGGCTGTCCAGCTTTATGGTTTTGAAAGGACCCTCCGTAAGGGGGTTGACAAAGGTGTTATTACTGTTAATTATTATGTAAATCTGTATATCATCCTGATAATGGAGGATAGTAGCAGCCTAGGTTATCTAGAAATTCCCTAAGGGGATCAAGGTATAAGGTAAAAAAGACGAGGGCCCTATTGACACCTGTGGGGTTGCAAAATGCATTTGTTTATAGTGTGACAAGGAGCTACTGTTTTTACCACCAAGCAATGATCATATAGAGGGAGAGCATGTTCAGAAGACAGTCCTGATCAACTATATCGAGCACTGCCCACAAGTCAAGCTAGCTTGATTTTAGATCAACATTGTGGCATCATTTTCACTGGTGTTGAGTGTAGGCCACTGGCTGCTCCTCTGCTAAGGTGGAGGAGTGTCGTCCCACTGCTCTTTGAGCAGTGGAAAATCAAAATCAAATGATAACAAAAAGTTATTATCATTTTATTTTTCCTTGTGGGACTCCTCCAGGTCAGGCGGGGCGGGGCTAGGCTCCCCGCCGTCCGAGGGAGCAGGAGTGGTTTGCCTTCCCTCCCTAAGTGAGCTATACAGTTTGGTCGGCTCTCTGGGGCCAGCCAAACAGTCATGCACACTTGGCATGTCCTCCACTGGGCTGTGTTGCACATGAAATTACATTTGTTGGTTAACAACCGAAACCTGTTCTGAAGTATGTGACAACGGAGCCACCCATCCCTCCCCGTCTGGAAAATGTGTATAAAAGTGGGTTCCAAACCAGACAGCTGGTTACTGTTCCAAGTTCTTCTTGACAAAGCAATAGAATGTTCTGCAGAGTTCTCAAATAGCTGCTGTGCAACCAGTGCTGTTATCTGTCTCACAGCCAGTCTCCCAGAGAGGGAGGGGACAACACCTAAAGTCAATACTTTCTGCTGGAACAGCTGAGGGCCTGGAGCCTAGAAGCCTGCTGTCGCCAACAAGGAGAAGTTTGCAGAGCCACTTCGGAAGCAAAGATTCCTGATCTGCTCTGAGGCTACAACTGCTCCCACAGTCATAGTTGGAAATGCTGGACTGCAGTCGCCTTGGAGGACCACACTGCTGAAATCGGGTGCTGCCGTGCATGCCACTCCTGGCATGTAAACCTTGTCCTGAAGTGAGTCAAAGTGTGGGAGTTGGTGTGTAACTCATGTCTGCCATGCAGCCTCAGTCATCTTATAGCTGCACCTGCCAATAGGGATAGGAGGTTGAGGTGCATGGGAGAGCTCGATGCACGCGTCGATTGTGTGAAGAATTGATAAGACGTCTTGAATTGTTTTGCTCTTAGACACAAGATCATTTTTGAACCATCGACACATAAGGCTCATTTTGCCTAATACCATACAGAGGTACGTACAGAAATACTAGAAAACTTGATGCAAACAGGAGGAGAGACCATTGCCAGGAAGGAGGGGATATAGTGCCTCGCTTTTAGGACACAACTTTGGTAACCCTGTATAATATACCTTTTGAATTGGATAGTATTTTCTTTTGCTGTCACATTAAAGTCCTTTCTTTTCCATAAAAGATGTGACTGCGGTAGACAATATATATTATTTATTGTGTTGTATGATTGTTGACTTCTAAGCTCTTGCCCCCCACACAACCTCTCTGAGAAGCATTGGACTGGTCACCCTCGCAACCCTAAGATGTCAATTTCGAAAGAGTTGTGCTTGGCTCAGTTTGCAGAGCCATATTAGGATGGACCCTAGGACACCAGTGGCAAAAATACCTCAACTACCATGCTTTGGGGCCCAGTAGTGCCCATGTACCATCTGATCTCTCCAAATGGGATCTGGCAATGATATACTCCCTTAAGGGAATTAAGGAAGTGGTTGCTGGTTTACAAAGAGTAGGGGAATTGGATACTGTTGACAGCTGAATGATTTGTTGGAGGGATTTTTTTTGTCCCAGGATGGAGATGTGCAACTGTCAGTAACGTTTTGTTGAGGTTTATGTACGTTGGGTAGAGGACATTTGTGATGTCTGCATCCTTATTATGTATTTTACTTAGCTTATCTATTATGTATGTTGTGTGCAAATTCATTACAGCATGTGTCCTGCAGTTGAGACATTGTGTTGTGGGAGTCATTAGTTTGAGCTCCTACAATTTTAAATTGTTTTCTGTTTCAGTTTTGTACTTATTCCTTTACATTTTAAAGGTCTTGTCTATTAAGGGTGTGGGTTACTTCCTCCATTAACCTTCCTTGGGTCACAGTCGATATCGTTCTGTATTAAATCAAGGTGAGAATGATTCTTTATTAACTTTCGATTTGAATTTCTTGTTCTTAGTTTTGGGTGCAAGGGTGTCAATGAAGGTTCTGAAATGGTTGAGGCATTTTAACAAAAGGGATGTTTTTGTCTCCCTCACCCATGCTTAATTTGGTTTCAGTTGTATTTTCAAGGTGATTTGGGGATGTCCATGGTGAACAGAATAAGGTAATATCTGTTCCATGAATTTTACAGGTTTTTATTTTTTGTAAAAAAAAAATGTTTGAATGAGGTTGTGTTCAGTAATGATGAGATACAGAGTGGCTTTTTTAGAGTATGTTGGATTGTTTATTTATTGTCATGTTATGTTATGGGTATTGGTATGGCCTGTTATCACTGGTGGGTGTACCATAGTGCTTAGCAGTTGGATGGGCCTCGCTTAGTGGTGTGTTAATCGAACAGCCATGTCTTCAGCTTCTTGCTGAATTCAAGCGGCGAGGAGGAGGCTCTGATGTGTAGTAGGAGGTCATTCATGCATTAGGAACGATGTATGAGAAATCTCGACCTCCAGCTCTGTTTCTGTGAATGCGTGGGGTGTGTGCGAGTAGGAGTCCAGCTGAGCAGAAGTGTCTGGCTGGTTGGTGGAAGGAGATGCAAGTGTTTCTGAAAGCCCGGGGGGCGCTAGGTGGCGCACACATGGAATGGCCGCACTGTAGTGAGACTCCCGCAGCCCGGTGACATTATCCCTTAAAGGTCCTGCTCAACATTGCGGAGGAAGTATCTACCCACATCAAAGGCACTACGGGACCTTCAAGAAGACTCGCTGAAAGTTTGAAGTGAAACGCGCCGAGGGATCCGGCGCTGCGCAGTTGTGAAGTCCGACCGGGATGCTGCAACGGAGCGCTAGTGCGCGCTGAGACGGCCAGTGGAGGTAACTGAGGCCGCGGCTGCACACGAGGAAGTAGGCCGCGAGACGCGGCTTTGCATCACGGCGGAAACGAACCTGTTCGCTGCGGCGGGAGCGCCGGAGATAGTCAGGTGATGCCCCGGCTGTGACTGACCTGCTCACACGTCTGGAGCACTGGGGGCGCTGCGGACTCTGCCGGAGCGGCGGTGAGTGAAGATTGGCGACTGACTCGTATAGGGATCGCTGCCGAGAGACTGCCTGAGAGCGGGAAGTGCAGAGTGGACGGGGAAGAGGAGCGGACGCATCGACCCCCCCCCCGCTGCTGAGCCATTGAGCGCGAGTGCGGACGCAGGCTGGGGCCCGATAGTACCAAGAATGAAAGAAGCGCCATGAGAAGGGGAGCTACTGCGGGGCCTGCACTACAAATCTGCTGAGGCTTTGGCTGCGACCACAGACACCGTTCACGACATATGGGGTAGGAGTGCTATTAAGGGCTGCGGTAGAGTGTGGCTGGAATGATACCATATGTGGAGGAACCTGTTGGCTGTTGAGGAGCCAGAGTGCAGCTTTGCGTGGAGCATTATCCGAATTGAGCCTCCCCATCTTCAGAGGCAGAGATTTCAGGAAGGCGACGCGGCTTGATTGCTGGGACAATGCTGTATTGCGGTGGTTATTGGCTTACTCCACTGCCGAGGTGCGGTGAGGGCGGCTGAAGCGGAGGGAGATCGAGGAGCGGTGAGCGGCCCCAGGGATGCTGTCTGTGTGACGGATTGGCACAAAAACTGAGGATTGGCGATAGAGGAGGCGGCGCGTGGCTGCAACGAGAGACGATCGCTTGCGACATAGAGCAGCCGTGATCAAGGAGAAGAGGGGGAGACCGAGCCGGCGACGAAGAGGGCCCTACCAGACGACTGGCCTGCAAGGCCGCTACAGCGGCATTATGGGCAAGCCCGACGCTAAGCAGGCGAAGCTGCACTTTGAGGCGGCAAAACGCGGGGCTCAAACTCAGCAGGTTGGACAACCACAGGAGGGGCGGAACGAGGCCCAAGATGGAGTCGCAGTCTCAACTACGAACACCCAGAACATTCTCCAGGAGATTCGACAGGGTTTCGCCACTGTGGTTGAGAAGGTAGACCACATGTCGACCAGAATGGACGCGATAGTTCACAAAATAGAGGGGCACGAGGAGCGGCTTCAAGAGGCAGAAAGGCGCATATCGGAAGCGGAAGATACGACCTCCAGGCACAACACGCAGCTTGCTCGGATGGATAATCTATTGCGGGTTATTGCTGCAAAGAATGAGGACTTGGAAGCGCGCAGTAGGCGCAATAATATTCGCATTATGGGAATTCCGGAGTCCACCAATGTTGGGAGGCTGGAGGTATATGTGGAAAAGCTGCTATTGTCCTCTATAGGTGCGGAGGCGCTCTCCAGCCAATTCATCGTGGAGCGTGCCCACAGATCTCTGGGTCCCCGGCCACAACCTGGAGCTAATCCGCGCCCAATTATTGCGAGACTATTAAACTACAGGGACCGTGATGTGGCTCTGAGTGCCGCTAGAAGGAAACTGTCCATGGTATACGACGGGAATACCTTTTCGATCTATCCTGACTTTACCCCTATGGTACAAGAGGAGAGGCGTAAGTTTATGGATGTAAAAGCTAAACTGCGTGAGGCGCAAATAGACTATGCGCTGCTCTACCCAGCGCGATTAAGAGTGACACATCAAGGTAAGCAGCATTTCTTCACCGCACCGAATCAAGTGGAAGACTTCCTTAAACAAGTGAAAAAAGCGACTCGCACTGGTAGAGGACGGCTGACTTTGCAGCCCTTGGAGTCAGAGGGAGCCGGGGAGAGCTCGATATGAGCTGCCACCTGGGGGCCCTGATGGGCTTCCTTGGGTTCTAGGAATATATTACTACTCCAAGGCATGACATGCGGCTGAGGATCAGTTCCGTTGCTGATTGATGGAAAAAAAAATAATAAGTTGAGTGAAAGATTGTACTCACCGGGCAACCTCTGGCCCCTTAGAACTTAACTGTGCTGACAGGGGGAGTCTAGTGGGGTGAGAGGAGTCTGTGTGGCCACCTAGAAAAGGCCCCCAGCGGGTATTACCCCGGGGCGGGTCGCTACACACCCTGGTTTGGTGTTGTGGTACCTATATTGAATCTGTTGGGAAGGGAGGGGAGGGGGAGGGAGTACATCGCTGGCAAGTTGGGGTTGCTTCAGTGGGAGGGGGTGGGGACTATTGGGCTGTTTGTTGGTTTATATATGTCTTTCTCCCAGCTGGATACTAATAG
Source organism: Triturus cristatus (assembly GCF_964204655.1). NCBI lineage: Eukaryota > Metazoa > Chordata > Amphibia > Caudata > Salamandridae > Triturus > Triturus cristatus. Next base: position 1,004,931,603 of record NC_140592.1, read on the forward strand.
GAGCAAACCAGGGGTGCGGTTGGGAAAGTTAGACATGAGGCATCTTAGACTGTCTATTGTACTAGGCTATTTCACAGAATATTGGCTAATATGCAACGTTAGGGTGGTGCACCGGGTCATGGATGACACTCAGGGCTATGGCTGATTGTGACGTTGGCAAATTGAATATCATCACATGGAATGTTCGAGGGCTGGGGGATGCGCGGGAAAAACGACAACTGTTAGCCTATCTAGACAGACACCGCACACACATTGCTATGCTACAAGAAACACATTTTTCTCCCCAGGGAAGCAACATGTTTGCGAGCAACTGGGCGGAACACAGGGTTTTCTCCTCCTATTCCTCCTATGCGCGTGGGACGGCAATACTTATAAAGAGACGGGTGCCCTTTCATTTTGTAGGATCAACGGAGGACTCGCAAGGACGATATTGCCTTATGTGGGGGCGGCTGGGTTCGGTGTCTGTTACATTGGCCTGTTGCTATGGGCCTAATGTTGATGATCCACATTTTTTTTCCACGCTGTGGGCCTAGATTTTTGAAGTGGGCTCCCAACACATCATGTGGGGTGGGGATTTTAATGCTACATATAACCCGAGCCGCGATAGATCACATCCTGCCCCGCATCACTATACCAAGGCAGCTGGAATACTCAGGGACACCATAGATACATATCATTTCATAGATGCTTGGAGGCACATGCACCCATCCTCACAAGCGGGTACACACTTCACAGCGCAGGCGGCTTCCTGGGCGAGGCTCGATTATTGGTTGGTGTCTAGGGGACTGGGGCCCGCGATATTCCAAGTGCAGCATCTGGCCCGAACGTATTCGGATCATGCCCCGGTGAAACTTACGTTGTCGTCGTCGGACCTTGATGTGCCGCGTAGCGGCTGGCGGTTGAGGGCTACCATGTTGCTCGATGCAGTCTTCCAGGAGGAGTTGCGGGAGGAGGTACGAGACTTCTTCGCCCGCAGTAAGGGCTCGGTGGACAGTGTGGAAATTATATGGTAGGCCTTCAAAGTAACAATCTGGGGGTTTTGCATATCCAAGGGGTTTGGGGTGCTTAGACACATAGTCCACTCACTGCAAAAATTGGAAGGGGAGCTGAAAATGATAGAGGCGGAGATAGCTCGGACTCCCGGAGGCCCGGGTGCGGTTCAGGGATACGCTTACGGAATACATGACCACAGCGGAGAGGGAAGCACGCTTCCGGGGTAAATACTGGAAGGTCCGATGCTACGTGAGGGTGAAAGACCGGGGAGGGTGTTGGCGACCCTAGTTCAGAAACCTCGATATACAAGCTATATTTTGGAAATTGAAGACCTAGAAGGAGTAGTTTATCAGGACACGGCTAATATACTTAGTGCATTTACAAGACATTACGAGCAATTGTACGCCACCAACAGAAGGGATGAATTGGACCTGGAAGACTTTTTGGGAGATGTAGCGCTGGGATGGCTCAGTGATGTGCAACAAGAGTTTTTATGCGCTCCATTTGAGCTAGATGAGGTGCGAGAGGCAATTATGAGTATGCAGTCGGGGAAAGCCACTGGGACGGATGGTATCTCAATAGAATTCTATAAGACATATATAGACATTATTGCCCCCGTTCTGCGCGAAGTATATGAGGAGTCGCTGGAGGTTGATTGCCTCCCAGCATCGATGAGGGAAGCACTTATGATCTTGTTGCTGAAGCCAGGAAAACCACCGCCAGCGTGTGATTCCTATAGGCCACTCTCCCTCCTGAACTGTGATGCCAAAATACTAGCTAAATTGATTGCTACTCGCATGAGTCTACTGCTTGAAAATTTTATACTCCCTGACCAATCGGGATTTGTGCCTGGTAGGGCCACATCCCACAACTTGCGGACGCTTTTTGCGGTGCTTAACAATGTCTCACCTGATCTGCCTTTAGCAGCAGTTTTCTTAGACGCCACTAAGGCGTTTGATTCGGTAGAATGGGACTATATCTTCGGAGTAATGTTACGAATGGGCTTCCCGCCCCTCTTTTTATCATGGATCAGACTGTTATATACCTTGCCTGAGACTAAGATTCTAATAAATGGGCACACGTCTACACCATTGTCCATTACGAGAGGAACTCTGCAGGGGTGCCCACTTTCTCCGCTGCTCTTTGCCATAGCAATGGAGCCGCTGGCAGCTAAGCTGCGTCAGCATCATAAAAATAGAGCATTGCGGTGCAACATGCGGCAAATCCTGATATCCATGTACGCGGATGATATCACACTGTATATCCGGAATCCGCAAGATAATTTGAATCCGATACTGAGAGAGTTTATAGTATTTGGGAAATTGTCCGGGATAAATATCAACTGGGGTAAATCATGTATATTTCCATTGACAACGGCAACCCATAGATTTCCGCTAGACTACCCCCTAGAGTGGTGCGATGAGGAATTGCGCTATTTGGGAGTTCGGGTGACGAGGGACAGAGACGAAATCATGCGTCTGAAATATGGTACTGTAATAATGTGAATTGCGGAGAACGTGACCCGATGGATTGCCCTGTCCCTGTCGATGGCAGGCCGAGTATCCTTGATTAAAATGGTGATCCTTCCTCAGTTACTCTACTTGTTTCTCAACGTCCCATTTTACCCGGGGAGGCACTTCTTTACGACACTCAGGTCGGAACTGACACGATTGGTCTGGGGAGGCCGGCAGCCGCGGATGCAATGGGACATACTCACTAGACCATACTTGCGGGGAGGTTTTGGAGTACCTGATTTTGAGTTATATTACCTTAGCGCGCAGGCTCATTACGCTTGGTACTGGATTGTGCAGCCCAGATATATGCCACAAGTAGCGGCGGAGCACTGGCTAGCGCATCCGATACCAATAGATGGAGCACTATTTGAGCCGGTGACGGCAAGAGATAAGAGGCCGACTACAGTCACCTGCACGATCAACGCTTGGAATCGGATTGGACACATTCTAGGTGCTCCCAGGCAGTATGCGGCCTCTTTG